>NC_072819.1:26045761-26747011 GCF_027744805.1 Dunckerocampus dactyliophorus | reverse complement strand
TCCAAAGATAATCTCAAAGCACTTTTTAGGCCTTGTCATGTTAGCTCAAATTGTTGAAATCTTATCTGACGGGAAAATGCCAAGAGGGCATTATTTGTGGCAGCTAAGAGCAAGGACTGTGTAGAAAACAGTCTTTTCTGTTACATTTTGTTTGTTTTACTCACATATTTGTGCAAGGACACATTTACAGGGTCATCGAAATTTGAAGAAAGGCAATCATAGATGACTGAAGCATTTAATGATTGTATTGGTTTATTGATGCGAGGAGGGAGGAAGTGTAATGTTAAGGGAAAAGAAGTTCTCACCCTCCCACTTAAATCTTTTACCTGACAGCACCTTGAGATCATACCATGTGATCAAAGTGATACTGCTTTTAAAATGACCTTTCCCATCACGTCCTACAAACTAGTGCCATATGTTAAAAGCCAATCTTGTAATATTTGTCCACTTCCTCTAATCAGTTTATTTTAAAAGTGTTTGATGCTGAGGTCTTATACATTGTACACTTAACCAGTGCCAGGTAAACTCAACCCTACTTAAAAAACAAAACAAAACAAAACATTTTCTTTTACTTGAGTAGCAAATATCAACTAACCATTGGACCAAAATGTGAAGTAACTGTACAGCACTCTCAGTAAGGATTTTTGACATAAGCTTTATTCTTTGGAATTAACTGCAGTATAAACATCTTCCATTATGCTTACATGTGTCACCTTCGTCTTCCATGTTCTTTCTCCAGTTGTATTATTTTTACTGTAGACAGTATTCTTTGTTGTGTTTTTCCGCTGTACTTTTTAACCTCTGGATGGTACTAAAAAGGTTTGCCATGTTCTTCAGGGCACTTGTGTAAAAGGTGCTATGGCGAGGCGTCGTGTCCGAGAAGGAAGCGCGAACAATGTATAAAAGAAACAGTAAACCGAAAGAGTCAAAGCATAGGCTTGAACAACTATGGACACTTAACACCAACAACAAAACAACAAACCCTGCCTTTTCAAGTTAACTTTCTGTTTGGACATCATGGGAAACATGTCCATTTTGCTGTACTGCTGTGTTACTCCATGTGGCGGCCCGCGGGCCAAATCCGGTCCAGGAATGACACCAGACTGGCCCGTGAATTCAGTTCAAAACTTGGGAGAGACTAACATTTTTGCAGCAGTTTCGTAAAAACACTAGAGCATCGTAATACAGAGGATGTTTTTTTTTTTTGCAGTAGGTCCTTAAAAACAGCAGAGTGCCCCTGTTTTGAGGAACTTGGACCAATGTAAACATTGTTGTGTTTTAATTTATGACTACATCAGCCATTTGGTGAAGTAAACTTTTAATGTACGGCAGTGACATAAAATACAAAATAACAATAATTGTGAAGCGAGAAGTCCGGTCCTTAGCTTTCTGGAAATGTGGCCCTCAGAACAATTTAGTTGAATAGGCTGCTGTACTGTTTAACACGTTATTCATTTGTAGTATATATTTTTAAAGGTTTAATAAATACACTATGTGGACAAAAGTATTTGGACAAACACTTTGCTGATTGAAGAGGTCAGAAATTCTGGTATTAATGTAAGCATACAAACCTCATGGAATGGGTTTGGGCTAGGCCCCATTGCGAGACATCTTAGATAATGCCTATGCTGCTTTCCAACCTTGTGGAAACAGTTTAGGAAAGACCCATCTCTATTCTAACATGACTGCCCTAGTGTACAAATCAAGAACTACAAAGATACTTCAAAGCCTTCCAAGAAGCGTGAGTACAATGTCACTACCATTGGTGGCCAAGTACTTTTGTCCATATGGTGGATATTTTGTTTGGAGAGAAAAAAAAAACATGTATGACCTTTTAGATATTAATCACGTTTTATATTGGTTATTTACATGTCAGCCTTAACTGTTCTATCATGACATCTCCATTACTCTGTATTGCATTCTGCAGTATTCAGTTCTGGGTTCTTTTTTTTCCATTTTTCCCTCCTGCATGGAGCTGTAATCTGTATAACTGTTTAACCTGAGTTCTCTATGGAAAAAAAATATTGTGTAGATTTATTAAACCTTTTCCTGTCTTGCATTGTGGCTTCATATACGGTTTCTAGACAACTAAATATGCACAGCCAAGACAAAGAAGTTAACTCACGGGTTAGCAATGTTGAAAAGGGAAAAAAAGGAAAAAAAAGCTTTGTATCATTACCTTGTTTAATAAAGAGACTGTTATAAATTCAGCACAGTCTGCTTGTTTTGCCTGAAAGTGACACACTTCGTTGGCATGCAGAAGCAAATAAATTGAGCATGTAATGTCTTTATTCATGAAAATAGTTGTTTAAAAACATATTTACATGTGTACAAGTGCCAAGGTTTCTTTTGAATTTAATGCAAACTACAATTTATCAAACCTTTTACCCAGCAGCAAGACAGTCATGCTTTTATATATCTATATATATATATATAGATATATAAACAATATAACAGTCTGACTCATGGTGTCATCTTACAAGGAACACTAAACTCATCACACAGCAACTTCACACTCAAAAGGTATACTTGAGAACTATACAAACATGTACCAATACAAGTTTAAAATAGGAAAAAAAAAACAACACATTGTTTTCCCATAGTGCAATGCGTCAATGCATTCATTGGTGCCTGTGGAGCGCTGCAATGATGTCAGCCTTCCTCTAGCTCCCTCTGGTGGACAGAGGCAGCATTGCAGTGTCATCCATCCATGTTCTGTGCCCACTTGTCCTCCAATGAGATCTTTTGCTCAGACAAAATGCATGATGGAAAAACGTAAAAAAATGTTTTTTCCATTTTAAACTCGTATTGGTCAATGATTGTATATTAGGTATACGGTTTGAGTGTTAAGTTGCTGTGTGATGAGTTTAGTGTTCTTTGTCAGATGGCACCATGAGTCAGACAGTTACACTAAGTAATGACCTCCAGCAATTTCCAATGACTCATTGTGAGTTTTTTCATAGTTAATGATTGGCTCCTGTCAAAAAAGAGCTGCCTGGTCCTCACAGACTAGTGGGAGCCACAATATGCCATGACGTGGACATGTGTGGCTTATATACGTACAAATCTGTTTTTCCTCTAAATTTAGTGGGTGCGGCTTATACCCCGGTGCATATTATACACCAGAATTTACTGTTAGGCTAAGTACCAGAACTTTTTCACAGTCTCCTAACAAATTAATGCTTGGGAGACTCAAAATAGCTTTCACTTTCTCTTTCAATGCTTAAAAGAACAAGTACTATGTCATAGTTACTACACAGGCTCAACTTTATCGCTACATGATGAAAAAAACACTTAAAATGTAATAGAGTTGGCAACTTTTCATGCAACATGATTAAAAATGCAAATATCACACCATCCCTCTGCTACATTATCATACCTACCAACCACCCAGTTTTCACCTGGGAAGCTATCGTACTTTACTGGCGCCCTCCGGTTTAAATGTTTCTCATAGTTTAACTTTCATGAGAAAAAAAATTCTCTGCCGGAGCAGTACAACTTCTAGTCCGCTTAGACACATCCTGTGGCCGGTAAAGTCAAATGCGTTACGGGAGTTTCCCTCATTTTTCTGGAAAATTTTCCTTACTTTTACAAATGTTGACAGATTGTACATTATGAAATGTAAACATACTGACATGATTTATAAAGTGCTCAGTTTTAAATATTCTCAGTCACATATTATTAAAGGCTTCAACATTCACTGGCCTGAAGTACTTTGTCCTATCATACGCTATTATTCTCAAAATAAGGATAACAATCACTTATTTTAATATCCCACTGCACTAAATGTCCTTTTATTATAGTCTTTTCAAGCCATATAGATTTTACCTTTTGAATCCACTTTGGCTCCTTGCGGGCCCGCCCCTCATGCATCATCACTGCTATTTGGACTCCCCAGGGTGTTGTCAGGAGGAAACAGTGGGGAGACCAGGTTCAGATAGCCTTGTTCTGACGGTTGCTGCGTGGAGACAGATGCTCCTGTGCCGTCCGACACGTGCTCAAACTTAGTTCGGCAGATTGCATCCAATAATTCCCGAGGGTCATAGGAACCAGAAGTTAGGCTAGTGAACACACAGTTGTGAGAAACAGCATTGACAGCAGCGCAACAATTACAACTATGACTACTAAAAAACAGAGAGCCTGTTAAACATTCATACCTTAATGTAGATCCTTGCAGGATGCTGTCACAGAGCACTTTCTTTGAACTCTGTTAAGTTTAGATCATCAACGGATGTTAAAGTCACTTTTTAAAACATGAGAGGCAAATGTCACCAACACTATCTGACATTTCACCACTATAAGTCATTCAGGAGCATACTGTACATGAACTGTGCGTGTGTCTATACGAATGTGTGGTTAGGAGTTTTACCTCATTGCTGTTGAAGGACTGGGCATTCCTCAGGGCACGCTCCAAGGAACTGACCTGATTAGACAGCCTTAGCGTTTGATCCTGTAGTCGTCTGTTTTCTACTTCTAAGACACTGACCCTTAGAGACAAAGACACTATTTTTTTAACAAAGTGGAAAAACAACTCAAACCCAATAACACTAGGAAAAAAATGTTCATTTCTTGGCTAGAATAAATTCCTCTTAATGCTACAACAAACATCAAGCTATGTCTCACTATGTGCATGTTTCAGTAGGTACCTGTGTTGAACAGTAGATGCAGCCCTCATGCCATTGCTCCCCATTTCCTCTGCCTCGCTTATCTTCAGCAACAGCATCCTCCTCTCCTCCAGAAGTTTTTCATTTTCCTCCATCACATTATGAATGCTCTCCTTTGCCTGCAGTGTCAGGGTATTTGCAAAATTGTATACATTTCACGGTACAAGCATCCAAGTTGGCAACAAGAGGTTGGCATCTGGCCAGCATCATGTCTGACCTTGTGTGAGAGGCTGGCAGCCAGAGTCAATTCATTCTCTAGTTTCTGGATGGTGTTGTCCCTCTGTGCAGTGGTTGTGAGTAAGGCCTGCCTGGCCTGATGTAGTTTGGTCTTGTGCCTATGCTGTTTTTCATTGTACTTCCTGGTTGGAGTTGCAGTGAAGCTATTAAGGCGTTGCACTACCGTAATTACTCACTGATCTTTTTTGGCAGAGGAAATATGCTGATAATACCACATTTGGTTAAGAAGACCGTATTGTACTGTGTTGTTGGTGTGTCTCACCTGATGTTTGTGTTCAGTTGTAGGAAAACCTGCTTGAGCTCTCCCTGCATTCTGTCACACTCCAGCTGACAGGCCACCACATCATCCTTCAGTTTACGGCAAGATGCTTGACTCTCTTTTGCCTACAGGACAAATTTTGCAAGAAGATGACAATAAAAAGATCTAGAAAAAAGGTGATGTTGCTTCAATTTGTGTAGATTTCGAAATCACTTTACAGAGTTTGCTAATGAGGGATGCTCCGATCGGTTGGTCACCAATCAGTATCTGCCGATTTCCGTAGAAAAAAAATAATGTGACCGCCTTATGCCGATAATGCCTTTCAATGCCAATCACAAAAGCCGATCACCTGTGGCTAGCACTATTGCAGACCACAGCGATCCTTTCGTGCAGTGTCTTACGCTAACGTCTTCGGCCGCATCGTCCTCCTACTTTCCTCACTTTCATCATGTCTGCCATGTCGAACTGAACTGCCAACACATGCCACGAAAAATATCTTGCTTTAATACGGCATTTAAAGAACAAATACCTGACGGAGTATGGTGGGTTTTTGAGGCTCATGGTGTGATCATCAGTCCAAAGTCTGCTTAAAGTAGGCATCTCATCCTCTGTAAGTCTCACAAGTGATGTATGTTCTCTTCAAAAAGTAAGTAAAATATGTTTGTTTAAATCAAGTTGATTTTTATGGTTCCTTTTTCCATATCATATAGCTAGTAGCATGGCTGCAGCCAGGAATTCTGGGTCCCATGGAAAAAAAAAAAAAATCATGTTGCCCCCCCCCCTTATTAATTACAAATTTGATTAGTAATGACCTATTTCCCCTTTATACCCCTGGCCAATATTTGTATTTGTACTTTATTTATCCCACAGCGGGGAAATAGCCAATAGCACTCATCATAAATAAATTGAAAAATGTATAATTAATCCATGTGATTGGTATCGGAATTGGCAACATAAAACCGTGATCGGAGCATCCCTAATGACATATGACACTGTATATACCTCCTCTCGAGACTTGTTAAGCTCTGACTCTAGCTGCTGTGCTCGGTGGCTGAATTCAGCATTGGTCCTGGTGAGTGTCGCCTCCTTCAACCGCAGGGAACGTACTTGGTGCTGGAGCTCCTCCTCGCGCTGCTCTAAGAGCTTCCTGGATGTATGGTTATGGCGAGACAGACCCGGTTGAAACTGTGCGGCTGGGTGGTTAATTACAGCACTTTAGGCTACCTGTTGATGTTGTCCTCCTGCTGTTTGGCTCTGAGGGATGACAAGGTGTCAGACAGATCCCTGCTGTCCCGCTCCAGGCGGCTGCTCTCGCTGGCCCGAGCTTCCTCCATGCGCAACTGGTGCTGGGTCGTCTTGAGTTGTTGCTGCAGTTCTACCACCTGTTGTCACAGTCACACCCACAACATATGAGAACCAACTGACATAACTGTCATTCTACCAGACACAGTATTAACAATATCACAAAAAAATAGTAACTTATTCAATTTATTCAACATAAAATCCAATATACAGTGGTATAAAGGGGCAAACACTTTCTCACACCACTTTAAGCATAATTAAAAACTAGATCTGCTAAGTTTTTAAGAATGTAAGTATTTTTGAGTTCCTTCACACTAACCTTCTTGTCAGCCACAATGACCCGTGCCCTCTCAACCTGTAGCTCGTCTTGCAAACCGGTGGCGACATTGCGGCTGGCAGAGTTGCGTGCCAATTCCAGCTCCAGTTCTTTCATTCTTTGCTGCTGGTGTTCTGAATCAGCGGCCTGAGTGTGAAGACTCTTTTCCATCTGGACTAGTTTGGTCTGGACCTGGTTCAGCTCTGCTGAAAGCTAAAAGGAGGCATGTGAGAATACAATGTAATAATTTTTTATGTTACAAAAATCTGCCTCATATGATGTTTTTAAAAATTGCCATTGTACTGAATAGAAAACAACCTTAAGTTTTTCATTGTCTAGCAGGGTGTTGTGCCTCTTCAGGTCCATGTTCTTCTCCTTCTCATAGCGTAGCTCTCTCTCTGCTGAGGTGAACAGACTCTGTACCCTCTGCAGGTTCTGCTTCATCTGTTTAGCTTCCTCTGCCTTCTGATTCAGCACTAAGTCCAGGGACTAAGAGGATCAGGACACATCGATGCTTCATATGAAGTGCTCAATATGAATATTTTTTTTCATCTAAAAGTGTCATCAGCTATTGTCTAATGATTCCACTGTGAAACATTAACCATAAAACACTCATTACTGGCAAGATTCAGAACATCAGATATCCATCCATCCAGCCATCTTCTATGCCGCTGATATGTGAAATAAATTTATGTACAGTACATACAAAAATATCAAATGTACCTTGATGTGTGCCTTGGTTTCACTGATCTGTGCCTGCAAAGCCAGATGGTGCTGAGAGGTCAGTTGCTGCACCTCCACTTGTTTGTTCTGCATGTGATTCTCTTGCTTTAAAAAAAAACATAACACAGAGTAAGTTTGCTGGTCACCCCATTAGAACAGCTGCACGATGTAATTGATCCAAAACTTTTGTCTTCACAGATAATATAGCCATAAGGATTCACTTCATTAAGACAAAGTTAACAAAATCTTGACAAAATGTTAACTACTTCAGTCTACACATACGATACTTGGGCGTATAGAGTTTTACTTCAACTTTATGAGAAGAAATTCAGTACAGTTACCTGATCCAAGCATTTTTCTTTGGTCTTCTCCACTGGACCAAAACTTGACTCTAAGTGTGCAGATTTCAGGTTTCTTCGAAGTGCTTCATTAGTCAAAGAGAGCTGTTCCTGCTGCTGGAGTTGCTCCTTAAGATGTTGCATCTCAACCTCCAGCTTCTCTTTTTCCCCTTCGACCGCCAGCTTCTTCTGGATGCTGTCACTCAGCTTGGCCTGCAGCTCAGCCATCTGCTGCCGCTCAAAGGCCATCTCATCCCTGAAGAAGCAAATACATTTAAGCCAAACAAGAAAAGTTGTTTCCATCATCCTGTGGGTGGTCAATTATTTCTTTCCATCGCCATGTTCAAGCCACACCTCAAAATTCGCCAACCTGTGTTTGTTGTGTTCTGTTTGAAGGCTGCTGAGTTCTTTGGTAAGTCGGTCAGTCTGCTCCTGAAACTGGTCCACCTGTACTCGATATTCGTGCAGGTCCTGGATTTGGTTGCTGCTCTTGTGGCGTTCCATCTCATTCTGGAGTCGCCTGTGGGCACGCTCCATCTGGGCTAACTGAAATACATTTTTAAAAAAGGTGCTGTCTGTCTTGGTTAGGTACTGCATTGGGGGTGCTAGCGTTCCAACGCACTGTATCACGCCCTCTTCCTGCTCAGCCGTGACTCCTAATTGTCCATAGCTTCTCTGGGATTATGTGTACACACTGGTGGTGGTAATCTACATCTGTAGCTGTAGCTTGGGTAGACTGACGGAAGCATGGCTGTCAAATCGCAGCAACAGCCTCACCGACGCCAAAGATTCATTCACATTTATACACCAGTATGGGCTGCACTGGAAGCAAGGTGGGTAAGGACACAACAGCAGTGACTGGAATGGAGGAAACTGGGTTCGAACTGCCAGCCCTCGAGTTTCTGGATGACCTGCATTACCTTCCAAGCCACTGCCGCCTAGTTACTAGTTACGATGACACTTTTTTAAAAAACATTTATTAGACATTTTTTATTATTTATTCTATTTTTAACATTTTGACCGTCTGAATATGTTTATAAAATAAAACTCAACACTGTGTTTCATATGCCTTCTGAAAAGATCAGTAATGAAGTTAGGTGGGAGGTTTCCTTTGGCAACCGTGAGAATGTTCCACTGCAGTTCACAGTTAAAAACAGCAATACTAGGATATCGCTACCGTACGCAGACGTGAAGCTTGCAAACCTTCTCCTCCAGAACTGCCTTTTCTCCTTTGACTTGGTTGAGACTCTTGATGAGTGTTTTCCCCTGTTGGCATTCAGTCTGGAGACTGTTGACCTCAAGTCTCAGCTTCTTCAGCTCTCTCTCACCAATCTGCAAAGCCTTAGGTGGAATGAGAGTGAATACAATTTCAACAAGCACACACAGCTCACCGTTTTTGTTTTTTTTAAACATGCTTCCAATGCAATAGGAAATGTACTTATAATACCTCCTTGTCTTTTTTTAGGGCAGCTTGTGCTGCACTTAGGTCCAACTCTAGCTGTTTTCTCCAGTCCTTCTCCTCAGTCAGACGAGCTTCAAGCAGAGCCAGTCTCTCTGGCCCGCTCTCTCGTAGGTGCTTGATACAATGACAGAGGAACATGATGCATTTAATTTGACAATATACAGTGTTCCCAAAATAGCCAACAATAAGTGAAATCCGTGAAGTAGCCAACCTTTTTTTTTTTTTTTACAATTCTTATAAATTGTATATTTAATGGTATATTGAAGCTGTAAAACCTGTCACCATACACTTTATACACTTTTCTCTGACTTTTCTCATTAAAATGTTCTCACATTTCTCTCTTGTTTAAAAACTCTCAACGTAAAAATTCCGTTTGAATTGTAATGAACAACCTACTAGGTTGGACACAAGAAATTATTAAGTGACATATTTCATATTTCACTCCTCTGACCATGCCTCGTTGTCCTGCCACCATTCGGCTGTAGCGTTTTTGTATACTTGTTAAAAGTTATTGCTCCTGCTGTCGTATTTTACTCCTCCTCCTCGTCCTCCATGAACCGAAGATTAATTTACAGTATTCCGTAATGGCGCCCTACAGCCGCGTAACTTCTGCCTTTCTTCAGCAGCTCTGCCTTTTGGATTAAGAACGCTTTGTCCACATTGTGTGTTTTGTCAGGGAGAAAACTTGCAACCATACAGCATTCAGAGTCAAACGCGGTTAGCTTCTTCTGTTTCTTCTATTGTTTACAGTATTGGCGGTTAGCAAGCACCTCACACTGTTAGCTAGTTTGCTAGCCATGACCACAACAAGAGATGGCACGAAGGAGACTGATTGACAATGGCCTACAGCCAATCAGGATGCAGAAGACAATGGGCGGTGCAGACAGAAGAGAGAATACAGAGACACCGCTGCCTAGTGTTACAGCACAGAACTACAAACACTCAACTTCCCACAATGCAATTCTTCTTAAAAGGGCCAGCTCGGCCTGTAACAGCGTTCGTACGCTGTAAAAATGTTGGACAAATGTATATAATGTTATCATATATTTGCTTAAAGAAAGTATCTTCCTTTGTTTGAACCACTATAACCTCTGTGTGTGTGTCTGAGCAGTAAAACTCATGGGGCTGCAGAGAAGAAGATGAAGGAACTCCTCTTGACCGCATGAGCGCTCAGACGATTCTGTTCCTTCTTTAGATGTGTTACTTATTATCTTTTCTACGCACAGATCCACAGACACTCTGTGTAGATAAAGTAGAACAAACAGGAACTGCTAAACAACAGAGATACATGGAATATTCTGGTGTAACTGTTGGATTTATGATGTACTCTCATCTTAAACACACAGACACTCCGTTGCTGTGTCATCGGTCCCCCTGAACTTTTGAACCTCCTGTTTCTGAGCCCGCTGCATGTTAACAGATACACGATGTTGATTGTTTGTTGATGTGATCACACACACACTCTTACACACTCAGTTTACAGATTGTATTGTCACGATGCAGCTTGAGTGCTCCCCCTCTCCTTAAAGCTGCAACGTGCCCTGTGTAACTAGGGAACTCCCCAACAGAATAAAAGGGAGGAGAAGGCAGAGTTTACTCAGAACGGATTGAGGTTGTAAACTGAGTACATCTCTGTCTGTTCTCCTCACGAGTAAAAGCAATCTTGTTGTCTTCTTTCTTCTTTCTTATTATTTTTAGAATGTTTTAGGTTGTTTGAACCTGACAAAAAAAAGAAAAAATAAAAAGCACTAAAATTGCACACAAAATAATGAAAACAGCGATGGAGCGAGGGAACACTGTACCTTTCTACTCTGAACTACAGTATATGGTAATCCAGTGTCATATTTTTGTATCAAATGTGCGAAGGTTTTATTTACTTTCATGAAAAACAGAAAGATAGACACTATTATTCTGGTGCTACTTGCAATATACATTATCAGAGTGGTACACAAAATTAACTAATTGTATTTGGTTGCAGGAATTTTTCATGACTAATATCGCAAAAATTAGCATTTTTTTAACCATTATCTCCATTTTCAGTGGGTTATGGAAGATGGATGGAAAACAGACAGCAAAAGCTAAAGTAAAAGGGGCAGTCTACAATAAATCATAATTTTTTTTTTTTTATACCAAGTTCAGGTAAGGGCCTGTGGGAATCAGGTTCTCCACTGTCCTCGATCTTATTAATGTTAACACACCAAATACAAAAGACATTAAGCGGTTCTTACCAGCTGTAAGAAGGACTCTGTGGTTTTGACCTCGTCGCTGTTTTTGAACAGCTTTTCTTGGGTTTCCTGCTTCTTCAGCTCTCCCTCAAGGTTTTTGATCTGAATGACCAGATGATCATGATGATCTGTTACTGACCCTGAACTACAACATAAACTCTGCATGAATCAAGGGCTTGGAGACTTACTACCTTCTACTTCTCTGGCAAAATACACTCTTGATTAAAATTGTAAGACCAGTTCAGAAATTGCAAGAATTTACATACTGCACTGTTGGATTTTAAGGCGGTTCTAAATACAGCTTCAAAATACAAAAAGAAGCAATGGGAGCGAGACAATTTTTTTTTTTTTTAGGAATAGGATGTTCATCAGCTGATCAAATTTTAAAACCACAGCCTACAAAAGCCAAAATCTTGGCAAAAATGTGGATTCGATGTAATTTTTTCTCAGGTATTCACATTGATCTCATGAGCTCTTCATGAAAAAGAGAAAAAACCTTTATCTCTTTGTTCGCGGTTGGAATGTTGAGCTGCATAAGCAAGGCCTCTCGCAGCGCGCAACTGCAGTTGCGGATGGACGCAGTAAGACAGTCATTTGAAACTTCCTAAAAGATCCTGAGAATTATGGAACAAAAAAGTAGTAGACCCAAACAAATGTCACCGGCCCTGAGCTGAAGGACCTGATTGGCTGTCCATCAAGACACGGAACAATCCTCGGCCTAGGGCTGGGCAATATGTCAATAAAATATCGATATTTACTTTAAGCACGATATCAAAACCAACCATATCGGACTGGATTTGCCCTGTATCTCCCTCATCCCTGCATGCAAGTGCAGGGAGGAGGGCAGAGCAGATGCCCAGTGGCTCCAGTCGAAGCTACAGCCTTTGCAGCGGAAGAATTATTCAGCAAGGAATAAACCGTAGCTCAGTAATGTGGAGATACTTCAAATTCAGAGCAAAATTTTTTTTTTTCACCAGCTTATACTCCAGTACGAGGAATGTGTGAAGCTGCGTGCTGTCTGCCACACTCCTCATGAAAGGAAAAGCAAAAATGGTGTGCTATTTATAAAGAGGTGTCCTATCACATTGCTACTATATGGTCCCCGTTGCAACAGTGGAAAAAGCAGCTTTAAAAACCTGCTGAAAACGATGAATGTCAAAACAAGCTTTGCAGTCAAAATTATTTAGCACGACAAGTTCTACCACAAATGTACAAGGAAGTTTTCTAAAAACGTTTACCTAAAAAATAATACTGTTCAATTTAAAGTATTTTGGACTTGCTGACATTGTAAAACTTCCTCTTAAACCGGGTACTCCTTCATATTTGTCAATAATTGTAAAGCAAGGCTAACGCTATAGACCACAGAAAGTGTGCAGCTGCAGTATTTATGGATCTCATAAAAGCCTTCAATACAATTAATCACGACATCGTAACAACAAAATTAGAAAGGTACGAAATCAGAGGATTTGTTTCGAATTGGGTTAAAAGTTACCTAGAAAACAAGAAACAATTTTTAAAGCTAGGAGAATACACATCTGCAAGTTGAAATATTACGTGTGGAGTACCCCAGGGGTCAATATTGGGACCAAAACTGTTTGTATGTCACTGACATCTGTAAAGTGACAAAAGGCTTAGTTGGTATTATTTGCGGATGATACGACTGCCTTTTGTTTAGTGGAAAGCACACAAGAGCCAATTAAAAAAGTCATGGATGAACTAAAACGATGTGCATCTTGCGTGAAGCTTTAAAATTTCAAAAAACATCCTCATGTTAAGTATTTATTTTAATAAAACAACTTGACACGCATATTTGGCTTTGTTTTGTCTAAACTCATTTTGCTTAAAAAATATCAGGATATATATCCATCCATCCATCTTCAATACCGCTTCATCCTCATTAGGGTCGCTGGGGGCATGCTGGAGCCTTGGATATATATCGTACATTGATATTCAACGTAAATATATATCGAGATATGAGATTTGGTCCATATGCCCCAACCCTACCTCAGCCCAAATGAAGGTTGTTACTGGTGCCGAGTGCAGTCCAATAACCATCAAACGGAATCTTCGAGAGGAGGGTTTTAAGAACAAAAAAACATCTTCAAAGGCCTTGTCTCCTTCAATGCCACAAAATTGTCTGTTTGAAATATGTACGAGAGCACCAAACATGGGACATTGAAAGGCGAAAGAAAGTTTTGTTCTCTGATGAGAAAAAAAATGTAACCTTGACAGTCCTGATGGCTTCCAACGTTACTGGCATGACAAGGAGATCCCACCTGAGATGTTTTCCACACAGCACAGTGGAGGGGACCCCATCATGATCTGGGGTGCTTTTTTCTTCAATGGAATAATGGAGATTCAGGTTGTGCAGGGGGGGGCGTCAAATGGCAGTTGGTTATGTGGAGATGTTGCAGGGGGCATCCCTCATGACTGAAGGCCCTTGTCTGTTGCAGTTCACAATGCACGCCTGACTAGGGACTTCTTCCAGAGGAATAACAGCAGTCTTTTGGACCATCCCCTGGTGGTTTCCCCTCATCTAAATCCAATTGAGAATATTTGAGGACGGATGGCAAGGGAGGTTTACAAAAATGGACATCAGTTCCAGACAGTGGATGCCCTTTGTGAAGCCATCTTCACCACCTGGGGCAACATTCCCACCAGCCTCCTGGAAACACTGGCATCAAGCAAGCCCAAACCAATTTTTGAAGTGCTTAACAAGAATGTCGCAGCTACTCATTACAGTGTCCTTGTTTGAAAATGTTATTTCCATTTGAGGGATTTTTCTAGGTTTTTTTTTAGCTGTGGTCTAATGCGTTAATGGCAATAATATTTTTTGTCTCACTCCCATTTGTTCTTTTTGCATTTTCAAGATCTACTTAGAACCTCCTTAGGATCCAGCAGTGCAAAGTGTAAATTCTTGCAATTTTTCAACTGGTCTTAAAATTTGGATCAGGAGTGTATTAACCATCACTCCTACACTTTATTACAGGGAGAGCTTCTCATTACCCGCCGATGTAGTCCCTCCAGCTCTCCCTCATGACGATGCCTCTCTTCCTTGCTGGCATTCTGGGCCTCGCCTAGCAGAGCTTCCAGCTCCTCGTTCCTCTCCTCTAGCTCCTCCTGCTCCTTGCGAAGCCGCTGGAGTTGGCGCTCCAGCTCTCTCACATGAACAAGCCTGTCTTCAATCACCGCATGACAGCTGGCATACAATGATGACATGATGAGTCAGTTGTATGCTATAGACTGAGAGGTCATTGTTGAAGACTTTACATTTACCGTTCGTGAGACAGATTAGTTTCTTTATGTGAAAAGTCAGCCAGGTTGCTCTGGGGTTCACTGTGCTTTTGCCTTCTGTCCTCTTTCGGGGCTTGGTCGTCTTCACTTTTTTCCAACTAGACAAACACAACACCAAGCTGCTATATAGGTTGGACCCAAACAGACTTAGAATGTACAACACCACCAACCGCCTCGAGCAGATTTTTCTTCTCTGACTCTAAAGAACAGACTCTTTCCCTCAGACTTCTGTTGTCAGCATCCAGTCTGTCACTTTGCTCTTTGGCTTTCTGCAGCTTCATCATATCTGCAAAAAAATTGAAAACGCCATTGTATATGAGTAAATGTTGTTGTATGGGATTCATGACAAAAGGTTGTGCTGCAGTATGAAACTATTTAGCCCCACCACAAGGTGGTGCTAAAATGTGAAAGCAAAATATCTGGTTTGTTGGTGTAGCTTACTTATCACTAAAATTGTTAAAATACATTGACTGGAATGATTTTCTAATCAATGTGAAACAAAATGATGAAATATAACATTATGTGAGTGTATTCAACTTAAGGTATTACACCTGTACTTAATACTTGTGGCTCACAAATCTTCACACACGTGTTTGCCTTACCGCATTGCTTCAGTTTGTCCACTTCTTTCCTCAAAATCTCTAGTTCTTGTAGTGTTTCCTGAAGCTCAGACCCTGAAATTATAAAAACATATTTTATTAAATTGCCACAGTACCAAACAGTTAATCATTCATTGGGAGACGCAAACTACGTATTTGCAACATACCACAGGCATCTAGGCTGTTGCTTTTGGCAACATCGAGCTCACTGTTGAGCCTGCGGATTTCCTGATGAGCCATCTCCAACCTGCTTGATGCCTCTTCCAAGTCGCGCTCCAGCCGCTGGCGCTCGTTACGCGCATGGGAAAGCTCCTCACTGTGAGCCTGTTGTTGGAGGACACCTGCGTTAATGGTTGATGAGACGATTGAGAGGACAAAACGGGTGCTGTCAAGAGACATGCATTTTGAAGAGGGAGTTTTATCATCTCTGCAGGTCTGCAAAGCGGTGAAGGTAATAGACGAACATCCTGTGTAAAGAGCCACCTGCACCAGAAACAAGTGCAACAACGGTTCTCATGCTGGTACCTGTGACATGCCCCTGCAGCCAATCAGCTGCCATCAGTTATAAAATACTTCACAATGACAAGTTAGTGACAAATCAATCATTGTGGTCATGCAGGTATCAATAAAAAGAAGCAGTGACACACCAAGACAAGCCACAGATACCACTTTTTGCATGGCTTTTTCAATCACATGTATGTTAGTCATGTTAGTTTAGTCGCGAGAGGGAACCTACAGGGGTAATATTGTTTTTGCTCTGACCAGACCTGCGCAGCCCAAATAGCTTCTTCCATGGAGTCTGGGACGAACCCTGCTAAGAGCAAAGACCATGTGTGTGCAGCATCACACCAAACACATAATAACTATTAATTTACAAATTTGTGGATGAGGGGGAGGCTACGTGCTGGTTTCTTCTACCAGCAGAAAACAGGAGACATTCAGCTAAGTTCATGTTGTAAAATTATAAATTGGGAATTTATGTTTTGTTTTAAAATGGTGCAGCTATTATGAACCATTACAACAGGTTCAATAGTGTATATTAGCCACTAAACATGACAACTAACTCTGGTGTCAGTCAGTTCTTCACCTGAGGTGGGACATCCCTCATGTTGCCAGATAAGCTCTGGGTCTCAAGCCTCCTTTCAGCAGCTTCTAGTCTTTCAAGTAGTGTTGCCCTCTCCACTAGTAAGTAAGCCACTTGCTCACTGGGGCTGCTCAGGCCCATCTCCCCAAGGTCTTCCTGGGCTAACATCTCCGCCAGTTCCTTGCTCTGAATGTCTGGAGGAAAATTTTTCATTAGACTGTCAAAGGACAACAATAATTATTATTAGTTTCTTTGCTTTTTATATGCCAGTTTTTTAGAGCAATGTTGTACTGGGCTCACCTTGTTGTTGTCTGATTTGGTGCAGCTCTTGTCGCAGTTGTTCATTGTCTCTTTCATAGCCAGCAGTCACACACTCGCGCTGTTGCAGCAGGCCACGAATATGTGCAACATAGCTGTCCACCTGACATAACAACTTAAGGACACTTTGCAAAACTAGCACAAGCATGCAGCATTGCCAAAAGCATAAATACTTAAAAACTGTAAAATCCGTATGTGCATTTCAATTAAAATGTGTGTGTTTTTTTATTTTTTTTATTTTTTACATTTTTGTTTGTTTTGTTATTTTTTTGTGGTACATGACCAAAACTATTTACCGAAGCAAAAAAATAATAATCTGATGTATAAAAAACTAAAGACAGGATGTTACACACAGTGATATGGTAATTACGTTTTTTGAGCATACATGGTAAGACTGTGAGTCTTAATAACTTTCCATAATTCAAGCAGAACTCTGAGGGGACTGTTACAGCTTCTGACAGGCTCACCTCCTTCATCTCATTGGCCTGCTGTGAACGTAAAGTATGCAGCTCCTGGGTGGACTGCTGCAGTTCCGCCTCTGTGTCAAGGAGCCGCCGCCAAAGGTGGCGCTGTTGCTCATCTGTACTGACCACCGGTGGCAAATCATCCCCTTGGATCAGCACGGAAATCTGGTCCTGCTCCGCCTGCACCTGAAGAAGAGGAGGATAAAGTGGATGCTCTGGAACTGACTGTGTCTTCATCAAGCGGGATTACACACAAAAAGCTACTTGACTAATCTGCAAAAGAAAACTTTGAGCAGGAATAGGGCATGCAGAGGGCTGGATTAATGGATAGGAATATCTAAGGCCATCATATACAGGCCATGACCACCATATTCAGGCTGTGGTCCATTTGTATCCAGGTGCATGACTTTTCTGCAAAATAGAATATGTGTCAAATATATATTAGAAAAATGTGTGTAGTGGGAAAGCTGACCTCTTCAGGGAGCACATAGGCCGTGGCTCCAAGCCTAGAATGGCGTGCCAACACTAAACACCTGTTGCTGAACTCTATACTGTATTTTACAGGCTGTGTAACTTGAGTGGGCCCCTCATGAGGCACACAACATGCAGCGTATTGTCACAAGCTCTGTATCAGGTCTCTCAGGGGCTTGTTATATGTATACGACACACGGTTCTTGGCAGGAAAGAACTTAACGGCAAGATAACATTTATAGCATTACAACATTAATAGCTGCCAAAAGATAATAACTAAGGTGACATAAGGACATAGAGCACGGGTCTCAAACTCAATTTACCTGGGGGCCGCTGGAGGTAAAGTCTGAGTGTGGCTGGCCACATCCCAAAGTTTTGGGAGTAGGGCTTGGAATCTCAGGGTACCTTACGATACGACACGCAATACATGTCTCACGACAACAATAAAATCTTGATAGAGTGACAGCGTGAATCAAATGAAGAAAGAAATCGTTTCAGTTTATATTTTGTTACATTCAGCTGGGATAGGCTCCATCTTAACCTGACCCTAATGAAGACAAGCGGTATAGACAATGGATGGAATTTTTTTCCATTTTTTAAAGTGACTCACTCACTCTTAGTTCAGTTCAGGCTAATGTGTGCATCCTACGAGTAACACTGGCTTGTCTCAGACCTCGCAGGCTGCATTACAGTAATCTTTGAAGACAAGTCGCAGGCTGTGACCCCTGACATAGAGAGTCAATACAATGAAGAGTTGTTCTACCAGTCATGTTCGTGGTAATGTATGGACGATTATGGATGATGTTTACCTCTTCGTGGTCCATGGTGACACATTAAGTTGGATGCAGCTGCATCTGGCAGCCTGGTAGGGATGAAACCTAGCTTCCGTGGTGGGGAAAAATACAAGATTCCAGACGACTGTTTATCCTTGGAAGTCAGTTGGATGTAATGTACCAATGTTATCTTCAGAATTCCACGTCAGGTCCATTGATGCCGTTGAGGATTTTAAACATAATGCAGTCAGTTGAAGTCTCTGCACAGACAGATCTGGTTAGACTGGACATGAGCCAAAGGAAATCTTAAAGCAGATTAATCCTGTCTGATCTACTACAATAGTATGGCAAGCATTTTTACAGCATCAATGCATTTCTTTAATCTAGACAACATCTCTTGTAAGGTACAGTATTAGGAAAATACGTTCTAATCTTACATATGCACCCCAAGGGGGGTTAAAAATCTTTCCAGCAGGTCTTCAAAATGTCTGACGAGGAGGAGCAATGAGGTTGTTTTGTTTTTTTAATAGGACAACACACCGCATGCATTCCTTTCGCCTCCGCAAGCTCAGCCAATATGTGGTTAAGCAATAAAAGCATGTTTAAATAAACATATTTAAACGCTCGGTTTAATCTAGAAAAAACATCCAGCCTTGAGCAGCGTAGTTGCAAGGTGGCAAAGTTAGCCCAAAGTTGTAATGCGAAGCTAAAAGCTAACGCTAGTCCAGCCTAAACCTTCAGACGCTGGTGTCGGTTAGTGACTACGTGACTATCAATAGTAACACAATACACTCATCTTTGCTGTGCTGAAGCTGGTGTTGCCAATGTGTTGTTAAAAGTTTCACTCACCCTGCAGCGACAAATGCTACAAGTTTAGCTAACATTTGACGACAGGCGTGGTGCAGTAACTGGCTTCTACTAGCACCTTGGCAACGGAGCGTACCATTATTACGACCATGGGGGAGGGGGAAACGTGTGTATATATATATATATATATATATATATATATATATATATATATATATATATATATATATATATATATATATATATATATATATATACATACATACATACATACATACACACACACACATACTTCCTAGATTGATGGCACAATGCAACGTGTGGCTGTTTTTATCTACAGCCTACAGTTCTAAAGCTGTTCTAGAGCTGCCCGGGTGTTAATTTCCAAGCATTTCCAATTGGCCATTGTACTGGCACTGCTGTAGGAGTGGTGGCACTGCCTGGAGGGCTCAGAACTTTCTTTCATCATTCACATAGACCACAATAGCCTGGCCTGCTTTTGCGCCAATAAGAGGGTTAATCCTAGGCAGACATGGTGGGCTCTCTTCTTCACTCGGTTTAATTTCACCCTGACCTTCTGCCTGTACACCCTCTCCAGAATACACTCCTCACCCACCAGGAGACTAATATTCTCCAGTCCCAGATCCTTGGTGCCATTCAGCGGGTCACTGATGCCATTATTATAAAGAGGCCTCCCCTCCCGAGGCCCCCTGCTCCGTCTGTACTCGGAACAAGTCATCCCATCTGGCTCCTGCAGGACTCCTGCGCCCCCTTCCCGTTCCCTCCTGCCTGTGGTCCCACATGGCATTAGACTTTGTTACAGGACTTCCCCCGTCCAACAGCCCAACAGTATGAACGCGCATTGTCTTCTGCGTCCTTGTGGTGTGTTAGAGCGATCTATCGGTGCTCTGTTTTGTGTCTGTTACTGTATTTACTACTGCTACCAGTAGAGGGTGTTGTATACTCGTGAGAGTTGAAGATGTGTGCCGCTGGAGTAAAGATTTCGTCCCTCCACCTCGTCATTCGTGCAAGCTTGGCATAACACTTCCTGTATCCTGTAAATCCAGACATCAAAATAAAAGCACGCCAGTATCACGTGCATGGTTAAGCTACAGTACTTATTTAGTCCACACTTTTCACTCAGAAAACTGTGTCAGAGCAGCCCTCATTTGAAAACGAAAAAATCTCATCTCTATTCAACTCCTGTTCTTTTGTTCCCACACACTCCGACAGCCGGTACACCTTAGAGGACTTTTTTTTTAACTTTAGCTTGGTGCGCGGCTGTGGCACTGCCCGTTTGTTTCGCTGTTATACTGAGTTAGCAAGCAGCATTTAGCTGCCCTGCTGGAGTAGCTATACGCTAACCTGCAAAACAGCGGCATGTGCTACAAGTAAGTAACGCACTGTTAATGAATTGATTGGCTGCCTAAGTTAATACGTACCAACAGGCTCTCATTATTGGCTGGACAGCGTTCGTCTTTGTGTTACCGCCTGTCACTCACAGAGTTGCATTGCAAAATGGTACAGAATAAATGATGTCTTTATTTTATTTACATTTCAGCTTGTATTTTATTTTGCTGCGCAGCAAGGATTTCTTGTGCCCTGAGAACACAAGATCAGTGCGCAACTGCGCACGCGCGCAGTTTAGAGGGAACGTTGATGGGATTGTGTCTATTATGCAATTAAAAATATAAATAAATAAAAGACAGCTCTGAAGGGCTGGTCTCTGTGTCCCTGAGGGGTGTATGTGTGTGCATGGATATGATGGGATGTATGTGGATGACAGCTAACGATGCAATTAAAATTGGGGGACAGCTGAAGTACGGTGGGCCCCTCACATGCCCAGCCCCCCCAAACACTAAGTGTCTATTGTGCGATTAAAATTGATTGGCGACAGAGTCAGAGGCATGCCAGGGGCAAAGGAGCCTCCGCAATGCAACTCCACTCCCCCGCCACGCCCGACCGTAGACCACCCCCCAAAGTCCTATATGTATGTGAACTGGTGCAGGAAGGATGAGGGCCCCCCACCAAGGTCACCCTCCGACCACGCCACCCCAGAGTAACCATACCCACACCGATCCCGGCCAGCGCCACGCAGAAGAACACCCCGCTCCCCGCCCGCACAGGCACCCGCATACCCATCCGTCCGCGGCCACCACCCGCCCCACATCCACCACACCACAGCAAACCTGCCCCGAAGGGAGAGAGGAAGGGATTTTAGTTTTAGATTTGAAATTTCTAATAACATAATGCTTTGTGTTTAAATATAAATTATGTAACATTCTTTATCCTATTATTAAAAGACAAAAATCTCCTTTGATTGATGAGCCTTTGATTTTTCAGTATGAAGCTAAGTTTGGGCAACCCTGTTGTCTCAAATGGTTATTTGAGACAATGACTATATAGAGAAATGTACAAAAACGAAGTATTTCACATGGATTGCGAATGTATTTTTAATTAAAAATATAAAATTAATTGATTGAATTGTTAAAAATATCCCATCCATCCATTTTCTATACCGATTCTCCTCATTAGGGTGGCCAGGGTATGTTGGAGCCTATCCCAGCTGACTTCAGGCGACAGGCGGGGTACACCCTGGACTGGTCGCCAGCCAATCGCAGGGCACATATAGACAAACAATCATTCCCACTCACATTCATACCTATGGACAATTTAGAGTCGCCAATTAACCTAACATGCATGTTTTTGGAATGTGGGAGGAAACCGGAGTACCCGGAGAAAACCCACGCACGCATGGGGAGAACATGCAAAAACCACACAGAAATGCCCAGGGGAGAATTGAACCCAATCAATCTGTGACTGTGTGACCAACATGCTAACCACTACACCACCGTGCGGCCCTGTTAAAAATATATTTGTAATCATTACATTCCAAGCAACTACAGAAATAGAACAGAATAGACCAAGCAGATCTACCTACTGGTATTTATCATCATTGTGAAGATATAACCGCTAGAGGGAGACAAATCTCTTTAGATTTTTTTTTCTTTTAGAACAGTCAAATGTTTTTCAAAGAATATGAGGATGTAGTGATAGTGATTTTCGAGCATGAACCGCCTTTTTAAGGTCATGCTACAATATCTCAATAGGATTCAGGTCAGGACTTTGACTAGGCCACTCCAAAGTCTTCATTTTGATTTTCTTCAGCCATTCAGAGGTGGACTTGCTGGTGTGTTTTGGACCATTGTCCTGCTGCAGAACCCATGTTCTGCCATCTCTGAATGGTTGAAGAAAAACAAAATGAAGACTTTAGAGTGGCCGAGTCAAAGTCCTGACCTGAATCCTATAGAGATGCTGTGGCATGACCTTAAAAAGGCTGAATTACAACAATTCTGCAAAGATGAGTGGGCCAAAATTCTTCCACAGAGCTGGAAAAGACTCTTTACAAGTTATCGCAAACACTTGATTGCAGTTGTTGCTCCTAAGGGTGGCCCAACCAGTTATTAGGTTCAGGGGGAAGTTTCACACAGGGTCATGTAGGTTTGGATTTTTTTCTCTCTTAATAATAAAAAGTTTCATTTAAAAACTGCATTTTGTCTTCAGTTGTGTTGTCATTGACTAATGAAATTTGTTTGATGATCTGAAACATTTAAGTGTGCAAAAAATGGAAAAAAAAAAAAAGGGGGAAAACACTTTCACACCACTAGATATTTATTTTTAGTTGTGACTTGATGAGTGTATTGGAACTATCACACTCAGGATCACAACAGGATCTGAAGCCTTTTTGAAATTTAGGCAGAAATGTGGACTACTGTGGACCGGTTGCCAGTTAATCATAGGGTGACTGTGAAGAGCACACTGAGTGGGAATCAAGTCCATGCCGGCTGCATGAAAGTCTGCTTTGTTTATCACGACACTATCAATGGCAGAAAGTCATGCTGTTTTACAGTATGTTGTATAATGGTCCATTGTCTGTACATCCAGTGACCCTGCTACAAGCGACATAAAGTAACGTATTAATATAGTTTTCTCCTTCCTAAATGTTTTTCGTGTCATCAGTGTTCTCACGTGCCATGCAGAAACGTGAGTAATGTCGCAAGCATGTGGTAATTTTTCCACACAATCCTCAAATTAACACATGCTTGGCATATTTGGTAGATCTATATGAAGACCAGTACATGTCAACTCTGTCTTAAGATTGCGTGTTTATTGTCATTTTACTGTGCTGCCATTGCCAATGGGTGTGCCCAATTGGAGTCTTTTTTTGGGGGCAGAGAAAAAGGGAGCTCTGTTTTGCTCAGAGGAAATGGGCGTTTTCTTTGGAAAGTTTGGATGGAGTAAGTGGGAAAAGAAAAGGGGTGTGGCAAGCCCAGAAAGGAGAGGGGACCACCTACTGGACACAAGATCACAGTAGTTGGAGTAGTGAGGCTGCTTCTGGGGTCTGATTTAAGAGCAAGAGCAATAATCAGGGTAAGAAGATTTTTAAAAAAACTTTTTTCTGTTAGGGTTTGTGCATATTTTGATGTTACAATGATTCATTGTGAATACAAAAGAATTAAAGAATTTAAGTTGTATCATTACCATCTCAACCGTTTGTGTGCCATATTAAACTAAAATAATGCTTAACATCAGAAGATATTGTATGATTTGATTTCTTTCAAAGCATATGTTTTCTTGGTCACACTTTACAATAAGGTACACAAAAATACAGTAGTTACTGAGGAACTAATGAAGAACTAATGAAGAACTAATGAGGAACTAATGATTAAGACATGTAAATTTAGACTAGTTACTGAAGAACTAATGATGAACTAATGAGGAACTAATGGGTAGAGTAGTTACTGAGGAACTAAGGCGTATCAATTTAGAGTAGTTACTGAGGAACTAATGACGAACTAATGATTAGTGGTTAGGGTTAGGTTCGTTCCTCATTAACAACTGTCATTTTGTGTACTTTATTGTAAAATGTTACCGTTTTCTTTTCCGGTCATTGCTTTGTTTGTGTCCATTTTGATGAAATTGTTACCTCCCATGCGTCCTCCTTTGATGGATGAAATTAGTGTAATGACATAATTTCACCCACCACCCATGCAGATGGACCTCTCCAACAGATAATGATCCACAATGATGTAAATAATCGCATCCAGTCTGACGTGATTATTGTGCATTTTTTGGGTGGTTTTGCGCATATAAATCTCATTGATGCTTATATGAAAGTTGAATGAAATTCAAATATAAGTGACTGTTTACCCTATGTAATGTAAAAGCCCATCCCATCAGAGGGGTGGAGAAGCCAACTGGGTAAATATTTTTGCTCTGTGTAGATTCTTTGGTGGCACAGCTTGTCTTTGTGAGGGCAACTCACACTCGGGTCAGCAATGAGTGATTGCACTGTTTTCCAGCATCACCTCTCACAACGACTTCACTATATTCATCTACTCAGACTTTCCATAACAGGAAAATGCCCTCCCAACACTGATATTTTTCAGCCAAAAGGTGTGCTAACTGGGTCCTTTATACTATGTTGTCTTCTGCAGCATAAAAAATGGCATATCTCCTCATGTTTGTGACTCTGCTGCATCTAGTCACTCTGGCCATGCTGTTTATCTCGACCATGGAGAAGGTAGGCCACAATGTTGATAATCGGTGTTGATAAAACAAGTCAATAATGTTAAGTGTTTCTTTTCAAGTCCTGGTGGGTGTGGGACGGGATGGAGAATTCAGACCTATGGTACAACTGTAGGTATGACAACTTCTCAGGAACGTGGTTGTGCGCTTCCTCCAAAGAAAGTGGTAACGGCTTTACATCGTCACCTTCCTCATTAAAATGTGGTTTACTTCTAATAAACACATAATGACCCAATTATGTCTATTTCTCAGAGTGGTTGCATGCAGTTCAGGTCTTGATGGTCCTTTCTGTGGTCTTCTCCTCTGTCTCCTTCCTGGTCTTCCTGGGTCAACTGTTCACCATGTCCAAAGGCGGACTCTTCTACTTCACTGGGCTGTGTCAAGTCTTTGCAGGTATATACATATTTTACCACATAGCAGTTCAAATTTCCCGGCTTCACTATAGCACAGTTTTTCAAAAATGTATTAATTAATTATTCATGCTGTTTTGTGGTTGAATATGGTGCGTCAGTTAAAAAAAGTATGCATATTTTAGATAATTTGATTGATTTTTTCCCTAAATAAAACATTTTTAAGAACAAAAATGGATAAATGAACTAAACTACAAATATAAGGCATTCAGAAGACACTACACTGCTCACTATGTGTCAGTAGGTGAAACATTCAAGGGCAAGACATGATCAAATGGCTTTTATTGCAGGTTTGAATTATTTCATAACAGCAACAATATTAATTATGTAGTGATAATAATAATAATAATAATAACAACACGGTTTACTGTTGCTTAATCCAGCTAAAACTCAACTCTGAACCCCCGATGTCAGTTTCTTTCCACATGCCTGGAAAACATTTACAAGTTATAGTCATGTCTTCACTGGCTTATTGTCTCTGATTAGATCTACTATTTTGGATAATATAAGTGTAAAGGTGACTATAGGGGTGTTATTTCATGTCCAGAGGGCTCTAATATTGTTAAAACCCATATTTAGAAGGTCCTAAACAGGTTATCTATGCTCTACCTACGAAAATAGAAATTAAGGAATCAGCGTCTATCTCGGTTGGGTCTGGAACCATTTAACCACAATAAACTGTGGATCACTGTACTACAGAGCACCGATTCACGTAAAAAATATAGGTACCATGTTTCAGTACCAAAAACAGGAGTGTCCGTGGAGTGTCATGGTGCCGCTCCTAATAACATTAAGCCAGGGGGAGGCCAATGTTTACACCAACAAGGAGTAATCCTGGAATGTCCATATACAACAGGGGTTGCAACCCATCGATCGAGAGCTACTAGTCTGTTACTACTAGTACTAGCAAAAAAAAAAACAAACCCCGGCAGTGAATAACGCACGAGCCATACGAAACAAGTTTAAGATTGCAACGTGCATACTGCAACGTATTGAGAGGGGTGTAATATATTTTTGTAATGTTTTCAACTTACCAAATGCACCGTGTATGTGAATGAGGCGCCAATCAACTCGTCTGTGGCTCCAGCCTGCACAGTCTCTCTCGGGAGGGGCGATCGCTGTGTGTGACTGGCCAATCACAGAGCGTGAAGAGTGAATACATAATTTCTTTTTTCTTATATCACGTTTCATGCATATTTGGTATAAATGCGTTCATTATCCAGCTCATCCCTAGTATCCATCCCTACTTGGAAAAGTAGCCTACTGAATACAATTACTCTACTTTGACATTGCAAACATTTTAATTCGCAAATTAATCTGAGGAAGAGAAACTGTTGAGAACTGCATTTACTTTCAAAATGAATCTGGACCGTAACGGGATTAACTTTCTGTCTCTTAGGTGTCAGTCATGTCAAGAAGTACAAGATCGGCTGAGCTCATTAAATAGGCTAGACATTGCCAAATCATAGGTTAAAATGGTTTTAAATAACATGCAGTATATGTCTTCGTTCAGGCCTGACCGCCTTGTCTGCAGCCCTCATCTACACATTACACAACAAGGAAATCCTCCAGGACACCAGAGAAGTGGCTTCAGGACACTTCGGCTACTGCTTCATCTTAGCCTGGGTGTGTGTGCCTCTCCTGCTGTGTAGTGGAGTCATTTATGTCCACTTACGCAAAAAAGAGTGACAGTACACAGCTACACAATGGAAAATATCGCTAGTGAGCAAGCCTAAAGGCATTCCTTTTTTTAAATCAGAAATTTAAATTTTTCAGACACAAACTTGTAATGTATGTATTGCACGCTTTGTTTTTGTAATGTAAAAACTCAATTGAAATTTTATACATTAAAGTCTATCTTGTTAACAGGGGGTTAAACCCTCACTGTGAATTCATCGTATACCATGTTCTCACTTTGCTCAAACTATACCAATGTGAAATACTATACATTTTGTAGTGAAAACACTTTAGAGAGATGCATGCAAATATATATATATTTTTGTAACAGTAGAATTTGTATTGCAGTAATAAATGTTACTCAAAGTAACACAATTGTCCATACATCCATTTTCTTCCGCTTATCTGGGTCCAAGTCACGGGGCTGGCAGTCTCAGTAGGGAAGTCCAGACTTCCTGGTCCCAGGCCACCTCTTCCAGTTCCACAGGGAGGACACCAAGGCGTTCCCAGGCCAGCTGTGAGACATAATCCCTCCAGCGTGTCCTAGGTTTGCCCCGGGGCTTTCTCCTGGCTGGGCATGCCTGGAAAACCTCAACAGGGATGCGTCCGGGACTAGATGCCCGAGCCACCTCACCTGGCTCCTCTGTCATACTTTGTTATAATTTGGTGTAGCCTTACCCAAGGATACAAGGAAATGGCGACAGGTACAATCAATAAAGTCTTTAAATAATGGTAAAGACAAGTTCAAAGTCCAAAACCACAAATTACCGAAATAACAAAACATGAGGAAAGTAGAATCTAATAAAGACTAGTGAAAAGGAAAAACAGGAAAACAGAGGGAACCAAAATAAAAACTTGCTTTCTCACTCTTGGGCTGGCTGTAACTCAGTATGCAAATGCCACTGCCCTCTGCACCTGATACCCCGAGTAAGAGCTCAGAACGCAACACAGTAATTGAATGGTTTTATATTTATTTACTTTTGGCACAAAAAAATTTAATAGACAGATAGTATGGGCGTCACAAGACACCCAACTCAAGAGACGAGACGATACAAACGTGGATTGGGTCCACAAGAATGAGATGAAATTTTAACATAAATTTTAAGAAAGGTACTTTTTTATTTAACTGATTCACAAAACAGCCGCCACACTTACGTGAAAACAATGTTAAGTAATACAGTGTGAACATGTATGCTATATCAGGGGTGCCCATTACGGCGATCGCAAAGACAGTGTGAGTCGCGTGTCACTTGCATCTTTACTGTCACTTCATAGATATCATATGACATCATCCATCCATCCATCTTCTGCCGCTTATCCAAGATCGGGTCGCGGGGGCAGCAGCCTAAGCAGGGAGGCCCAGCTTTTCCTCTCCCGGCCACTTCGTCCAGCTCGTCCCGGCGGATCCCGAGGCGTTCCCAGGCCAGTTGGGAGACATAGTCTCTCCAACGTGTCCTGGGTCTTCCCCGAGGCCTTCTACCAGTCGGACTTTCCCTGAACACCTCTCCAGGGAGGTGTCCGGAAGACATCCTGACCAGATGCCCAAGCCACCTCATCTGGCTCCTCTCAATGCGGAGGAGTAGCGGTTCTACTCCGAGCTTCTCCCGGATGACAGTGCCTTTCACCTTATCTCTAAGGGAAAGCCCAGCCACCCTATGGAGAAAACTCATTTCGGCCGCTTGTACCCGCGATCTTGTCCTTTCGGCCACTACCCAAAGCTCATGACCATAGGTTAGGGTAGGAGCATCGATCGACCGGTAAATTGAGAGCTTTGCCTTTTGGCTTAGCTCTCTCTTCACCACAACAGACCGATGTAGAGTCCGCATCACTGCAGACGCCACACCAATTCGCTTGTCGATCTCGCGTTCCATCCTTCCCTCACTTGTGAACAAGACCCCGATGTACCTAAACCCCTCCACTTGGGGCAGGATCTCATTCCCGACCCGGAGATGGCACTGCACCCTTTTCCGGGCAAGAACCATGGAGTCGGACTTGGAGGTGCTGATTCTCATCCCGGCCGCTTCACACTCGGCTGCGAACCAATCCAGTGAAAGTTGAAGTTCATGGCTCGATGAAGCCAGCAGGACCATATCATCTGCAAAAAGCAGAGACACAATCCTGCAGCCACCAAACCGGAACCCCTCAACACCCTGGCTGCGCCTAGAAATTCTGTCTGTAAAAATAATGAACAGAATTGGTGACAAAGGGCAGCCCTGGTGGAGTCCAACCCTCACTGGAAACGGGTCCGACTTGTTGCCTGCAATGCGAACCAAACCCTGACACCGGTCATACAGGGAACAAAAAGCCTGAATTAGCTGGTCCGATAACCCATACTCCCGGAGTACTTCCCACAGAATTCCTCGAGGAACAAGATCGAATGTCCACAAAAATCCACAAAACACATGTGGATTGGTTGCGTAAATTCCCATGCACCCTCAAGGACCCTGCTGAGAGTGTAGAGCTGGTTCACAGTTCCACGACCAGGACGAAAACCACACTGCTCCTCCTTAATCTGAGATTTAACTATCCGGTGGATCCTCTTCTCCAGAACCCCTGAATAGAGAAAGGCTGAGAGAGGCTTACCAGAGAGGCTGAGGAGTGTGATTCCACGATAGTTGGAACACACCCTTTGGTCCCCCTTCTTAGAAAGGGGGACAACCACCCTAGTCTGCCAATCCAGAGGTACTGCCCTGATGTCCACAAGATGCTGCAGAGTCATGTCAACCAAGACACACCTAAAGCATCCAGGGCCTTAAGGAACTCCGGCCGGATCTCATCCACCCACAGGGCCCTGCCACCGAGGAGCTTTTTGACAACCTCAGCAACCTCAGCCCCAGAGATAAGAGAGTCCACAGTGGAGTCCCCAGGCTCTGCTTCCTCATAGGAAGACGTGTCGGTGGGATTGAGGAGGTCTTCTAAGTATTCTTTCCACCGATCCACAACATCCCGAGTCAAGGTCAGCAGCACACCATCCCCACCGTACACGGTGTTGACTGTGCACTGCTTTGCCCTCCTGAGACGCCAAATGGTGGTCCAGAATCTCTTCGAAGCCGTCCGGAAGTTGTTCTCCATGGCTTCTCCGAACTCCTCTCATGTCAGAGTTTTTGCCTCAGCGACTGCCAGAGCTGCAGACCGTTTGGCCTGCCGATACCTGTCAGCTGCTTCCCAAGGCCCATGAGCCAAAAAAGCCCGATAGGAATCCTTCTTCATCTTGATGGCATCCCACACCACTGGTGTCCACCAACGGGTTCTGGGATTACCGCCACTACAGGCACCAACCACCTTACGGCCACAGCTCCAATCAGCTGCCTCGACAATGGAGGCACAAAACATGGCCCATTCAGACTCAATGTCTGCCACCTTCCTCGGAACATGGTTAAAGCTCTCCCGGAGGTGGGAGTTGAAACTCCTTCTGACAGGGGACTCTGCCAGTCGTTCCCAGCAGACCCTCACAATATGTTTGGGCCTGCCAAGTCTGACCGGCATCCTCCCCAACCATCGTAGCAAACTTAAAACCATTTGGTGATTGGTTGACAGCCCCGCCACTCTCTTCACCCAAGTGTCCAAAACATATGGCCGCAAGTCCGATGATACAACCACAAAGTCAATCATGGAAGTGCGGCCTAGGGTGTCCTGGTGCCAAGTGCACAGGTGGACACCCTTATGCTTGAACATAGTGTTTGTTATCGACAATCTGTGACAAGCACAGAAGTCCAATAACAAAGCACCGCTCGGGTTCAGATCGGGGAGGCCGTTCCTCCCAATCACGCCTCTCCAGGTCTCACTGACACCAGTCAGCTGACATTATGCCCCCTCCTGATTCGCTCTCATACAGCGGCGGCGGCATAAAAAAATTGGAGAACAAGCACACACGGATAATGCAAATTTCATCTTTATTATTCCGATTACGGATAGACTAACTCAGCGGTAAGATGCCTATATCTATAACAAAAGTTATCCGTTGTGGCGGCTATTTATGTAGAAAAAAAGGAAATTGTTTCATGGCTGCGCTTCGTGTCGTGAACTCTACAATTTCACGATGAATTGGAAAATGTGCCCATTGCTGAAAGCTTTTTAATACAGTATGTTGCACACAGTCTCCACACAGTCGGGTGATCAGGAAGATCTGGGTTCGAATCTCCACTTGGGCATCTCTGTGTGGAGTTTGCATGTTCTCCCCGTGCGTGAGTGGATTTTTACCAGTTAATACATAGGAAAATGATAAGGTAATATAATAATGCAGTAATATAATTGCCAAGGCTTTTCCACAATAGTAATAAATAATAATCATACAGTCAAACTTGTCTATAGCGGCCACTAGAGGGAGTCTGCAAAAGTGGCCTCTATAGACAGGTGGCCTCTATAGACAGGTTGGCGTCCAGTTTGAAGGTTGACCAGTAGAGGAAAAAAAAGAAAAAAAAGGGGGAACATTTTTTTTTTAAATAATAATGTTTACCAGTAGAGGGCACTGCGGACTGTGGATAAAAGTTGTACAACACTACTAGGCTTGTTATTATCATGGTTCATGGTTTTAATCCTGAACATGCATGAGTCAAACAGTAGCACATCACATAGTACAATTCACAATTTTGCATGTTCAAAAAGGAGTAGTAAGAAGCAAAGCTTATTTAATCCTACCCCTCATCAGTTTCACATCAGTTGCAATAAATTTATTCACCTCTTGTTCTTCCAAGTGTACTTTGTAGGTCTACATGACAATGTAGTGCAATCATAGCCAAGGTTTTTACTTACTAAAAGAAAGCTAGAGGCTTAATAATAACTGATAGAATATATCCACGACCCACAGAACAAAGCTGTGCTAGTAATGTCTTACGCTTGTTTTTAATATTTTACTTTTTACAGCTTTAGTTCATCAGGAAGTGACGGGAAGTGACGGTGGGCGTCCCGAGCAGGAGAGCTAGGCTTAGTGCTAGCTGTGAGTTTCTCGAGAGTTGGGAAGTGTGTTTATGTTGGCGTGGATGTAAAGTCCTGCAGTGTTCTCCGCTTTTAATAAAGCCATTAAAGTGCATCGGCGACGTGAGTCTCTCCTTCCCCACAACAAGCGGCATTACAGTATTGACCAGTGCACACCAGGAAATAAACGGTGTCATTTCTTACAGGCATTGGCTGGACAGCTACGTAGTGGGGCTTGTTTAACCTTTGCCTTGTGGGCAAGCAGGAAAGCGAGACGATGCTGAGAGATGTGTGTGTGTGTTCTGAGCTGCTGTCTGGTGGCCGCGTTCAATAAACAAAGTTGGCAGAAGCAACAGGAGAAGTTTCCTTCTTTGCTTCGGAGCTGAATAACACTGACAAGTTAACGGACTAGTAGCGAACAGAAAAGAAGACAGCTTTTTTTGTGTCGAATACAGAAGATGAGGACTTTGATGGATTTGTGGATGAGGATTGATGAAAAATAACGTGAGTACATTCTAAAATACTTCAATTAAGTACAACCGAACTCAGTTTTGCTCCCGCTGCCGCATGCATGCTGGCGTATGTTTTTTTTTTTTATTGTAGCGTCGCTGGGAGCACGTCCTGTTCCCAGCCTTATTTGCGGTAATGTTTTGGTGCAAATGCTCTTAAAGTTACATGTTTGACCAGGAAATAGCAAGCTCAAAAGAAGACGTTTTTTTTATGTGGAACAACTGACAGTTTGTGTGGATCTTGTGAATGATTGTGACTGAGCTAGGACTCAGTAATTAAAGTCTACACACGACGGCTTCATTGATTGAAAAACGAAACTTTTTCGTGCATGAAGCTTCTACTTGAGTTGGTAATTTGGCCGCTCTTTGCAGTCAGATATTGACCAAGGGAGACAAAATGGGTGGCCGCTGGCCGCGTTGGACAGGTGACTGCTATACACAGGGTCTATAACATGTAAATTTGCTGGGGGGGATTTTTCAGTGGCTGCTATAGGCAGGTGGCCGTTCTATAAAGGTGTCCGCTAAGACAGGTTTGACTGTATATAAAAATCAGTATAATAATAAATAAATAATAATCAGTATAAATAGACTTAACAGAACATAGTTGGAATAATCGGTGAGTACTGACAATGAACTCACAAGAATGAAGAGTAATGAGTGTTGTAGTGGTTAGACATAGCATTTTGTACACAGTGGTTCACAGTGGACTCTTCGTCCTTGTATTTTGCAAACATCAACTGCTTGTATTCTTTCTTGAAATCGCTCATCTTGGTGCTTTGTTTGAGTTCCTTACTCAGTCCGTTCCATAACTTAATTCCACATACTGAAATGCTGTGGGTGTTTGGCGTTGTTCTTGCATATATGTGTTTTAAGTTTAGTTTTTCCCTGAGATCATATTTCTCCTCTCTTGTTGAAAAGTATTGTATGACATGTTTAAGTAATAGATTTTTGTTTGCTTTATGCATAATTTTAGCTGTTTGAAAATTTACTAGATCAGTGAATTTTAATATTTGTGATTTTTGTAAGGGAGGATTTGGATGTCCTCTATACGGGGCATTATGGATTATCCTAACTGATCAACATTTAGCGAGTGAAGTTTACTTTTATAGTTACCACCCCATATCTCCAGATACTGAAACTGCTGGCCCCGCTACCTGGACCCATATAAGCGGAGGAAAATGGATGGATGGATGGATGGATCGTACTATCAGAGAGCAGTAAAGAGTATGGAGTGATTTTTGGTCATTGCTTTATTCAATATTAAGGTATTTCTTGCCACTTTATGTTGTGTATTTTTAATGTGAGATTTCCAGCTCATATTGTCATCCATTATGATCCCCTGAAATGTATTTTCGTTCGCCCTTTCAATGTCCACGCCGTCAATTTGTATTTGCGTGTGCATATCCTCTGCTATTACCAAATAGCATTATCTTAATTTTACTTAGGTTCAGGTATAACCTGTTTTTATCAAACAATCTTTTTAGTATAGTCATTTCATCTGTGACTTTTTTTATTAGCTCTTGTGTACTTTCTCCCGAACAAAAGGCAGTAGTATCGCATGTAAATAGTACTAGATTTAGGTTAGCTTTGTAACTTTACAGACGTCATTTATATGTAGTTTGAACAGTTTTGGTCCTCGTATTGACCCCTGGGGTGCGCTACACGATATATTTCAGCAGGGCGAAGTATATTCTCCGAGCTTCACATATTGCTTTCTGTTTGCTAGATAGCTTTGAACCGAATTCAACACTAACCCTTTGATTCTGTATTATCATTATTTTGAATGTATTTATTTTATCACCCCACAATTGCGTTTATCACATCTTTTTCAACAGTTTTATGAGTCCCTCCTTTTTGTTGCACTAAATTTGATTAGGATTTATTTTTGTGTTATTCAGTCAGACTTGAGCATTGTTCTTTTGGAAGCTTGTTCAATTCCATGAATTGATAGTCTGTTGTACTTATGTGTGGGTTGATGTTCCAGTGATAAATATATTTGTGATGAGCACATGGTTCTATTTCATCTGACAAGGCTTGTTAAACTGTAATTAGGCTAGACGGAGATATTAAATACAAATTAAATCAAGAGTAAGATTACCAATTCAGTGTTAATATTTGTATGGGCCCCTCTGCACTTAAAGCTGGTGAAGAAAACGGTGAAGAAACCCTGATGTAAATAATAAAGATAATATTTCAACAAACAAAAAATATGTGTATATTTAGTTGAAAAAATAGGAGCTTTTATATCACTTTCTAAAAAACAAACAAAAAAACAGGACAGGTAGGACAGGACGTGAATACCAAGGAGATCATAGAACAGGAAAGCCAACTCGGCATCCACTTCCGTATTATGCCCTGGGCGGGTTTGCCCGCCTTGATAGGGAGCAGAATCCCGAAAAATTGCATTGAAAACATGTCCTCAGCACACTGCTCAGCCATTAATTGTTGGAATAAACAGTCCAAAAGACCATATTTGTCTGTTTTCAAGTTCCCCAAAAATAAAGACAGGTATGTGTGATAAAAATGTTGTAGATTTATAACACTGGTTGTCGTAAATAAACAGAACATTGGACAAGACTTAAAGTGTATACCGTATGGGGCTCCCACTCAATATATCTTTAAGCTCATTTGTTTCTCTTGGTTATTAGTTGAATTCATGACAAGTCAGTGATGATGATGATTTAGAATATACGCTGTCAAATGTATTAACAATGCCATTACTGAAATAAATGTTGCAATGTGCAAATACTTGCAGTTAAATATCCATATAATACAAGTAAAATCTTTAAAATCAAATTTCTGTTGTTTCTTATGGTCATGAAAAAATAACCAGATTTTTTAAATCAACTTGGAATGGTAATTAATGGATTAGTGGACTGGTTATGAATGATGCCATGTGTGATCCTACCTACACTTGCAGGTCATTTTGTTAGATTGTTACTGTTTGATTATATACATACTGAATAAAATATAATAATGTTGCTTGTCAAGCATTAGTAACACTGTAAGGGAGGAAAAGTATAAGTAAAAGTTTTAATACATTTTTATTTATTATTTATTTGATCAATTCCAACTATTATGATTTATTATTATTTGATATGTTGATTGTTAAGTGTTGGTTACACAGAAAGGAAGGAACAAAATTAATTAAAGAAGGAAAAAGGTTATTTAATACTGCTGCTCAGGTTTTTATTGACATCTACATGTAGGTCATATTTCTGCAGTATAATGTATTCTTACACATTTATATATGTACATATATATTCATTGTGTTCACTGAATAACATTCATCCATTTTATCAAAGTGTACGCACAGCGTATAACTTTATTTTATACTGTGTTCAGAACTAGTGAATACATTGTACTCTATTGTCCGCCTAGCCCCGCCCATCTTTCTTGCTCCCTATCATGGCGGACTTTGCTCCATTCATTTGCGGTGGATGGTTTATCCTGTTCTTAACTCTACAATTCTTGGTATATACAACGATATGTCCTGGGTAAACAGGACGTTTGGTCACTCTGAAGTATACAGTAGTAGGACTACAAGAAGACAAAGATGAAGAAACGAAAATGCTCCTCACAAGTAGCTGCAAAAACTCTTATTCCCTCACCAGATAAATCAGGCGGACAGTCACACAAAAGTGTGGCGTTAACCGTGACCATGACGACCTCAAACCATGTTACAAAGAAAACAGAGACTGCCGACGTCACGTACCGAAGGCGACAGAGGTGACATTACAAATCAACTTCATACTAAAAAGGAAAAACTTAACTTTCTCTATGACTATTACTTTCCACAGTCTCAGCTTCTTCCTAGAATCAGTTCGAAATTGGTCAGCCTGAGAAAATCCTGAAGAAAAAATGGAGCCAAAACAGGAAGACCTCCCAGCGTCTGATATTATCCCGCTCGCCTTGCCCAAAGGAACAGAAAAGTTGTGTGAACTTTGCCAAAAACGAGCTTACTTGCAGTGCGCCAGGTGTCGAGTGACCTTTTACTGGTAAGATTGGGTTATTAAGTATTCTACTTCTAAAGATATATACTGTACTGAATTTTATAGCCCGCGATTGGCTGGCGACCAGTCCAGGTTGTAGAAGACAGCTGGAATAGACTCCAGCATACCCGCGACCCTATGAGGACAAATAGTATAGAAAATGGATGAATGTATTTATAGCAATAGTCGTACTAATGTTTGGACGCTAGGTGTCAGTGTTGTCCACATGTAGACCTTCAGGTCATGCGACTGAGAGAACAACTGGAAATGAAATTCCCTCAATGTCTCTCTGGAAGTAAAGCTGGGCAACAACAGACTGAATCACTTTGGGACGCAATTGCAGTGAATAGATAATGCAGAAAAGATGATCCAACTGGTAAATGTCAGCATGGCGTGACTTATGACGTCATGGTAATGTAGCGATTCAGATATTTACAATGTAAACATGACAAAGTGGAGCCCACATTCAGTTCTGTTACATGAAAGCAGACTATTGTAATGGCATCTAGTGTATCCTAACTCTTTCTTGCATGGATGTTTTCTGATACCAAATGTAGAAAAATTACTAAAAATTACTAAAAATTATTAATTTATAATTTATAAGTATTTAATTGCCTTTTTATTTTGTTTGTTTGACACGCACAAAAGACATGGCAATATCATTATACTCAATTATATATTTAATTATGAAAATAAAATGTCTGCTGTTTAATAGAAAAAACAGTGCGTCTGTTTTTGTATGCATTGTACATTGTTTGTTTCAGTGACATCTGAGGCCAATACTGCAAAAGTTGATTAAGATGCAGCTCAACAAAACCTAAATTCCCCAAACAAAGTTAAACGATACTGTGACGGTGGTTATCGACTTACTTTGTCAAGGCCGATTTTTGGCTTTGTACGTTCACATAAAGGGTGACGTCATAGTATTCTACTTCTGCGCAAAAACGAAGTGATCCCACCAGGTGTATTTTACACAAGATGAACAAGTCTTCACACACATTCTGATGCACTTACTTGGACACATCATCAGTGTTGTTTCCTGGAGTCACTGGGTATTTCGGGTCTTACAACAGACTGTTGAGGGTCACGGGTCACCGAGGGTGATCAGACCTAATTATTATGGGGTGTTATGGAGTTAAGGAGTTCAAAAGGATTATCACTGCCAAAAGTACCACTGTCACCACCAACAGAGCGAAGGACACTGATTATTAACTATACTAACTATACACTACTAGTCTTTTCATTTATGAAGGATTAACATAGTGCTATTTTGACATATTAACACGTACCCATTTACAAAATAAATAAACTGGAGCAACAACTCTCATCTTTCAAATATATCAAATATGTATAGATTGTTTTCATTTTACTGCTTTGAGTTATAGAATGCTGTACGTCGTGATGACCACTGGGTGGGAGTGTTGACGTATTTTGTGTCGACTTTTTTCTTTGTGACAGATTTTTCACTTTTGCTAGAAGGGTTGTAACAGTTGATTGTTGCATCAGAGTGCTTATTCCTCCACGAAATATTGTAATATAAGATGACTAACGGGCTGAGTACTCATGCAAGGACTGCATATATACGTATGCTAACATTGGCCAAATTAATATTTCATATTACATTTTATTCCTGATGTTCGGCTCAAAAAGTGAGCAAATTGAGCATATTCCCTAATCTGAAAATCTACATCTCTTGTAGAGAATTTAATCAGGGAATGCTAGTGGACCGGTGTGATTTTAAAAATTCACTCCGCCGTACTGCTGCTCGAATTATTCTTGCTCCTAGGTCCACCGGGTTCTCAAAAAATGGTTACGCCATCTCCGAATGAGTTCAACAGTGAAATGGTGGTGCTTTCATAGTCAATAACTTAGCTGGTTTAAAAGGGAAGCCTGGGTTTACAGTCAACAGACCTCGCTAACCCACTAAACTCGCTTTGCAGTACACCCCTGTGGTGGCTAACCCAAAGCAAGCTGTAAAATAGTTTGGCATGTAATTGCAGACCTTGAATGGAACTATTTACAGTAACTGGAGGTCAGATGAGTCTTCCAAAAGTATTAGCAGGCTGCTGTCGGCGTCTCTCCGAACACTTGCATGCAATCAACATGCATCAACACACACGCACATGCACACACAGACACACAGAAATGCTTTATAGCTATGTATTGTTCATTTATTTAGCTTCTAAAAGCAGCAGCTTTAATGACTTTTTGATGTTAGACTTGCTTCAGGGTAGTTGATTGCAAGCTTTTATTAACAGAAATCACATCGATACATTTTTACTGGGGCTCAGACATCTTAAAGACCACTTTTTAAGGGCTGAAGTTACAAATAAATACAAACTACAACCACAATAGTAAATATATTAATAAATACTTTTCTTTATAGCGTCAGTCAACACAATAAAAAGTACTTGTAAAGGCAGCTGTTTTTGATACAGCTCTTGAATAGATATAGCAGAAGTGTAGCAGTCAAGTTACTTTTTGGATTTGACGTGGCAAAAATATTTAGCCTGCTAGCTTCTTCTGTCTCCGGCCCAGAAACCGCAGCCCATGTGCTCCTCAGTGGAGAAACAAGTGAGAATGCCAAGACACTTGAGGCAGTCTGCACTGAGTAGAGCGATATGAATAACACTACAGCAGCACTTTTGTAAAGGCATACAGTTTTGTATGATGATACAGTCTAAACTACCTAGTGACTCTTGTGTTAGGAAAAAAACATTACTTAACGCAATTTAAACTCAGAAACAAGCCAGAGACTTTATTGATGAAAGCAAGGAAAATGGGTCCATCTATTCTTTGAAAGAAGGTGTCTTCACTTGGCATCAGTTTTTTTTTTAGATTTGATCTTTTCTCTCCTGTTTTTCTTGCACCTTTCAGTGACAAAGAGCACCAGCAATCAGACTGGAAAGGGATCCATGAGAGGATTTGCCAGTTGCTCATTCCAATTCGCACGCCTTCACTCTTTAGTATGCAGCGGGCCGGCCGCATAGAAAATCTACTCAAAACGGTGAGCACATACAGTATATTCACCTTGGAATGATCTGATGCCATCTATTAACTCCTTGGCCATGTGCTATAGACAGCTCCTTTCTATCTGTACTGCTACTTTGACAAGTAAAAATAACAAGTTGTTATAGTGTCACACACTAATGATTCTGGATGCCATAGAAGAAAAGTAAATGCTATGTAATTTATTTATTTATTTTTGCTGCGTATAAAACAGAATATACAGTATAACACAATATATTACCCAGGGTCCTATTAAGATGACCACTCACTAACACTGTGAAAGCTTAAAATGAAGGAAGAACAACTACTGTACTAACAACACACTTCCAGCCTTCACATTAAAAGCACTGCGCGTTACATCTCATCTGACTGCACTGAACAAAAGTCTCAGAAAAGTTGCTTCCTACAACATCAAATTAAACTCACAAAAAGAATACAGACTCACCGTTGGTACGAGCCTGGTGTTTGTTTTCCTGAGAGAAGGTTATCACATCGTTTTTTTAATGTGTGGATAATAGCCAGTGTGCTAGCATGAATTAACTCGACATCGAATAAATGCGAAGACTAGCACTCAACACACACATAACAACGTCGTCAAAGCTCACCTTTGTGCATTCAAAACCAGCACCAGAATTTGGGAACAACAATGTGGTCAAATAAGAAGTGGAAAAATATAAGTATATATCAGTATTTATAGTAGAAGTATGTAAGTAATTGTGGCAGCATCAGAGAAACGTCCACTTTGTCTCGGCGCACACAACTATGGTGCGTTCAAGGACCGATGTGAAACCCAACATAACAAAACGACATAAACATGCAAAAACAATGTGCTTTCTAACAGTATATTATTTTTCCAATAAAATAATAGTCACAGGCTAGCTTGGTTGCGACCGTAGGATACAGAGGCAGGAACAAAGTGCAGTCTTTGTTATCATAAATTGTACTGCAGAAAAAAGGAAACTAACAGAAAGCACGTGGCAAAAACAATTATCCAACAAAGCAAGACGCTACCAGCTGAACTAAATGGGAGGAACTCAAATTTGTGCCAAGTACATAAACAGAAAATTAAAGGCAGCTGAAAACAGAGCGGAACAAAACAAGAAGTTTAACAAAATAAAAGCCTGAAAGCCAGAACTAAGAAAGAGTCACGTTGATCGTGACAATAATAGGTTTTATTTGCAAAAATGATACACATTTACATAAAATTTGATTTCCTTATTTACAAAACTTTTTTTAAAAATGTCTTTAAAAAGAAATGATCGCTGCGGTCCTGTGTTTGGGCACCCCTGCCGTAATGTGTTCTGATGTCTGACACTGAGTTGTATCTCCTGTGCAGAAAGAGCTAATAGAAATCTGCAGGTTGGTAGCAGAGAGCAAGCTCTCTGAGGGGAAGCATCAGCAGGCTGTGCCTGCTGCCCAGGCCTGTCTCCGCTGCTCCGTAGACGTATATGGACCCAACACGGTCCAGCTGGTGCCTGCCTATCTGCTACTGGCTGATGCCAACATGGGTGAGGAAGAATTCTCAAACCCATGACTGTACCATGCGTCCATTTACTATATACAGTATATCTCAATGTGTGTGTGTGCGTGTTTTTATGTCCAGGCATGGGTAATCTGGTACTAGTGGCGGAGCTTCTGTCCCAGGCAGAGTGGGCGGTACTGAAGAGTCCAGAATGTGGACATGCAGTCCACCATCGACTGCACAGGAGCATGGGCTGCCTCCACACTGCCACTGAAAATTTCAATACAGCTCTTTTTCACTTTGCAAATGATGTATGTGTGCATGTGTTGTCAGTTGTAAACTTCATCCATCCTTTACCGCAGTTGTAAACTCCTATTGTAAATATTATTGTATACAGTAGGACCTCCTGGCATGAGGTCAATCAGCACACTTGAATGTTATCTATAATGAAAAATGAATCGGAATAGCTAGTAGGGGTGTCACAGGATCTTGCGAGGTTAAAACATAACAAGAATTTTCTCGTGGGCACTAGGCCTGGGACGATAATAAATTAATTAATCACGCGAATAAAAATGAACTTAATAATTTTGATGGCCTCCATATGTTGCCATGTTCATGTGCGTCTGTTTTTGTTGTCTCCCACCTCCAAACAGGCAGGAACAAGGTGTACTCTGTGCATTGATTTCAGCAACTTGGTGTGTTTATTCCATAGAACAACGGCATGAACGGAGTGAGCCCTTTTGTTAGTCACACAGTCTCTGTACAGTCCCGGGGTCGCTAGCATACACACAGAGTGCACAAGCTTGTAATGTAGTAGAAATTAAATTGGTAGATTGCATTATACTTTATTTTTTATTTTTTCAATTGTACTTTTCTTGTAAGTAATGTTAAGATCTTGTCTCGTCTCGATCTCGCAGACCCAATCGTGTGTATTGTCTCGTCTCGTGGAGTGTCTTGTGACACCCCTACTAATACGAGGACAGAAAAAATATGTTGTGATTATTTGATTTAGTTCCATTTAGAGGGGTAAAATGTCATAAATTGTACTTCATACTGTGCAGGAGGATTTATTATCTGTGTTTAACCCATCCCTGAGGGACCAAATTTATCTCTTTGATTGAAATGACCATGTTTTGGAAAAAATAACTGGAATGGGTGGAACATGCAAACTTCACACAAAGGAACGAAACCGGGATCTTTTTGCGAAGAACATACTGCACCTTCCATTTATTTATGACCCCGACACTGATCAATGATGAGCTGCATAAACTTAAATGCTCCAGTGTACATAAAAAGATAAAGATGACTAGATGTCTGTTTTGTTCTCAGATATATTTTGCCAGTGAGGAGTATGGCCTGGAAAACACTGTGACATGTGGAGGTTACTTCCTCATGGCTGATGTATTTGCCAAGCAGGGGAAGCCCTCTGTAGTTCATTCTTTGTACACAGAGGTAATCTATAAAATTGCAGCAATGTTTTATATTTTTTTCATGTCCATTATGATTCATCTGTATATTTTCAATCTCCTTAGGTGGCAGAGACTTGGCACACTCATCTTTGCAAACTCCTTGGGGATCACATCCAAAATATACAAAAGAACCCCAGCATATTGGAGCCTTCCTTTGGTATGTTTTGTTACGTCAACTATATGCTTGTTTGAGACAAGATAACGTTCATTTGTTGTAATTGTGCCTTGTCCAATTGTGTTTACAGTATTTATGTACAAATGGGGGCGATACTGTGATGAAATGTAGATTTGTGTTACTTCGGCATAGACAGCACGCTTCTCAAAAAACTGCGCAACTGAATTTTGTTATCTAGAAGACACAGCAGTAGAGATGAACAAATTGGATTTGATTCTTTTTCCAGGTCACGCCACACTTGTTGCTAGTGTAACTGGTAATCTCACACAGTCCAGCCCTGCACAAACCCACACAATCCCAACGACTGAGAGTTGCATGCTAGCCAGTAGGCTAAAAGGCCAGAATCCCACCCAACTGACTAGCATGGCTCTTCAGGTATGGGGAGTGAGGTTTACTTAATGTTCTAATGCACAGCTAAATTTGCTGGCATTCGTTACATGAGTCAGAATTCACAGAATTCACAGAATTCACAGGGCTCAAGCAACAAACTGCACCAAATATGGTCATGGCAATGGTTTACTTTTATTTGAACAAGCATACAAGTTACAATGGAATACATCACATAGTACAATTCGCAGTTCCACATGTCCAAAAGGAGTAGGAAGAAGCAAAGCTTATTTAATCCTACCCCCCCATCCGTTTCATATCTGTTACTGTACATTTATTGACTTCCTGTATTTCATATGTGATCTTCATAATATATAGAAAAGTGATAAGGTAGTGTAACAATATGGCCATATAATTGTCAAGGCTTTTCCACAATCATAGTAAATAACAATCATATATAATCAGTACAATAATAAATAAATAATAATAAATACAAATAAACATAACATAACAATGTTTTCTTTATGCACAATTTTAGCTGTGTGAAAATGTACTAAATCAGCACATTTTACTATTTGTGATTTTAGAAATAAAGGATTTGTATGTTTTCTATACGCGGCATTATGGATTATCCTAACTGATCTTTTTTGCAGGACATTTAGCGAGTGAAGTGTACTTTTACAGTTATTACCCCATATCTCTACACAATAAGTCCGATATGGTAATACCAGAGCGCAGTAAAGAGTACGGAGTGATTTTTGGACAAAAAGAAAGAACAAATTTTGCTTTATTCAATATTGAAGTATTTCTCGCCACCTTATGTTGTATATTTTTAATGTGAGATTTTCAGCTCATTTTTTCATCTATTATAATGATATCCACGCCGTCAATTTGTATTTGTATATCCTTTCTCTATTACCAAATAGCATTATTTTAGTTTTACTTAGGTTCAAGGATAATCTTTTTTTATCAAACCATCCTTTTAATATGGCCATTTAATCCCTATGTGATCCAGCCTCTGTACTTTGAGTAGTATTTGTTCCATTTGTCTTGTTAATTTTCATCATCTTCGGCGATTGCGTCGTCAATTTCTCCTGTAGTGATTCAGCGTGCTTAGTCAGTTGGTGCTTCAAACTGCTTAAGTGCTCACCGGCGGGACTCGACGGCGGTGACGCTGGTGTAAATGCCGCACTTTCTTTCATCTTGGGTGACACCATGTCTATAATGGACTCCGGGCTAAATCGCCCCCAGCTGCACGAGCTGACAACAGAGCCTCTTCTCAGTTCGGCATTGTTGCTGTTGCTAAGCAACACCTTATGTCGTTTAGCCTGTTAGCTTGCCCTATAACGGCCTTCGGTGTGTAATATTTGTTGTTACAGCGAGTTTGTGTCTCTCACCAGTCGAAGTTGAAACCAGAGATATCTCTTCAAGAAGACTCCAAGATAGTTCAAGACTCCGGCTTCATGAACAGCCGCCGTTTAAGCCGCGGCTAGCCAGTTAGCTTGCCTTGTAACTGCTGTCGGCACTTATTGTTTGTTTGTTTTGGTGAGTTCGATCCTCTCGCTAGTCCGAATTGAAGGCAAGGATGTCAGCACACTCGTCTAGAGTTGTGATCACCAAGCGTGGTCAGGAATACTCCAAAAAGTTTAAAACACAAACACACAAACATACCGCTACCTACTGTACCAGAGTATGCAACATGGGCAATGTAACTAATTTTATATTCATTCAGATAATGAGAGAGAGAGGAACGAGAGAGAGATGAATTAAAACTCCGGCTGTTACAGTCAACGTCCTTTTCAATCAACAGGAAGTAACGTTTAGCAATGAAAAAAATGGCACATGCAAGCCACACCCACTAGACTGAAAGAAAGGAAGAAACAGGAAGTCAGACTGAGACATGCAAAAGAACGACTCACAAAACAATACTTTCAAACATTTGCTTTCAAATTAGGGCTGTCAAATGATTACCTGGAAAAAATTATAATCAAATTAAAACCAGTTTTCAAATTAATTAATCATGATTAATCATAATCATGTAATTTGCCATGTGACATATGCCCATTTTTGCTGTATTTTTTGAACAGAAAGATAAATGACAGGAGACAATTATATTTATTTGCATTACTTAAAAGCCCTGCGACCCTAGTGAGGATAAGCGGCATAGAAAGTGAATGGATGGATTTATTAAAAGCACCAAATGTACCGAAAGTTGAAATCAAGCTAAAAGATACCGCACGTCTGAAAATGTATTTGCCTAGTCTCTTTAATAGCAGCACAACATTTGAATCACACTTTAAAAGCCTTATAATGAGCCATGAAGGGCTGTGTTCAAAGACACCATGTAACCTAAGTTCATTCGCATGTTTTGAGTGTAGATGTATTTTCTGGGACCTCTAAGCATACTTAAATGCAGCAAATTGTACTTTTGCATTAAGAGTTAGGTTAGTGAGAGATAAGAATATCCACTTACTGTTTTTCTTTTTCTTTTTGTTTATTTAGACCAGACATACGTGCATAATAAAGATGTTGTGATTTTCGGAGTGTCAGTGAATGCATCTTGCTGTTGTCTAGTTACAATGAGGAAGTGTCGTTCCCAGGACGAGCAGACTAAAGATGTGTTTGTGAGTTGGAGATACATACAGTATATGGTATTGGAATTGCACTGCTGTTGGTGTGTTCAGGCGGAATAAAGTTATTAAAGAGCGCCAGTCTCTGGGAGGACGCTATTGTGGCACTGTCTGCCGTCCTGACACAGATGTGACGTGACATGATGCACGTGCGTTAACGATACTACAAATTTTAACGTAATTAATGAAATAAATTAGCGACCGCTGCTAATTTTGACAGTCCTATTTTAAACATTAATTTTGCAATTGCTTCAACTGCTCTGTATAAATGTAAAATGCATATTATAAGAATGTAAAACAAACACATGATTGGACTTCGACATTTAATATGTCCAATATTGTTGTGCATAGCACATCAAATGTGACATCACCACAGCAATAGTCCTGGTGAAGAAAGGCATAAACAGCTTCATTGACATATCACTGAAAAATAAGGTCAACTGTGGCTAAATTTATCTGAGCTGCCTTGCTGTGCAACCTGGAAGCTAAAGCGCAGATTTACGCCCGCGTGCTTAGAGACCACTGCTGACGCATCTTTGACTGTGCAACGTCCGCACTGCTAGCCTCTATCACAGCTGCTGCCCTACATATGACGCTAAGCCTGTTAGCTGCCATGCAATTTGCCCATGCAAGCTTTACACTTGAGCAAGGATTCCCAAAAGTGTTCAGCTCAACTAACCAAAATATATCACGTACCGCCAAAGCATTGACACATACACAAAAACGAATGATAAAAGTCACAACAGATGATCATTTCATGTGCTGTGTAATATGCTAACGTGTATTTTTCAACCAGACAAAGGTCAGCAAGTGGAAGTGGACAAGATGCTGAGAACCATTTTGGAGTTTGAGCAGGACGACTCCCGTAAAGAACCCACCCAGATCGCTCTGGTGGCTCACTCCCTGGCCATGCTATCCTTCATCGGAGGGGACTCTTCCAAGGTGAGTCACCTGCCAAGGTTACTGGGTATTAACAGACTATGACACAGTGACACAGTTCCCTATTTACCCCCTTTTGCATACTTCCTGTGGTTGGCCGTCTCAGTGTGGGATTATCTGTGATTGTTAAAGCTTTAAAGATGAAGCAAGGATTTAGCGGGAGTTGATGCGACTGTCTTAACACTACGGCATCCACAGTGGGTTCTCTCTTTGAAAATAAGGAGGCCCTTTGTGCTTATTTACAACTCACTGGGAGTTAGTTGTGAGATAACAATGTGTGTTTTATGGGGGTGTAACAATTCATCCACTACGTCGATGCATCGATTTATATTCCGATGAATCAACCACATTGATCTGTGTTCAACAAGTTTTCATTCCGGACGACATATATCGATTTAGCATTGTTTAAAAGGTAATAATCGATTGAATCGATATTAGGAAATAAAGCATTGGATTTAAGCACGGCAGGCTTTAAATGGATGCGTGTTTTTGAAGCACTTTTAATGATAAAGATGTTAGATGTTACTCCTGTAACACTTTGATTTGGCGTAAATTGATTAGTCATGCCTGTTGAGTGGGGCGCACGGATGACGTCATGTAAAGGTGACTATTGTGGTTGCCAAGGGTTACAGTGTGGTTGGCGCATGTGCAGTGGAATAAACTGAGCTGACACGTGCTCATGAAGGCGAACAAGTTTGTGAATTTTTGTCCTGTAAAGAGTGACTCTAGACGCTTTACACCTCGATTTATTCTGCCTGTGATGTCATCACCACGCTTTATTCTGGATTTATACTTACATACTTTATATTTATATATTGTTGGACCACATCGAGTCACATTGAAAGTTAAGTCCAACTTTAAGCCTTTCAAACTCATGGATCGGAGCTTCAGGACTAGACAAACGGTGTGTAGGATATAAATTTGGGAGGGGGCGACACTCATATACCACACCGTATTTTCCAGACTATAAATCGCTCCGGAGTATAAGTCGCACCAGCCAAAAATGCGCACTGAAGAGGAAAAAAACATATAACATATAAACATACATACATTTATTTTAGAAACTCATAGAACAGACATTTCATCTTGAAAGACAAGATATGGTAACAACAATAAATTGGAGAACAACAGGCTAAATTGGTGTCTGTTAACGTAACGGGAATAGGTGGTATGTTAACATAACATATTAACAGTTATTCAGGTAACTATAGCCTAAACAACCCTCAAAGTCATCTATATTCATCGCCTTGGCACCTACCTGAGCGTGGAGACGTAACTGCACTGTTGTTCAAGCACCCATTTGTGAACTTGTTACTCTAGCTGTGACCATCTAGTTTGTTTTTTTTTAGCTTTTTTTTGCACTTAGAGTAGCCTCCGCTTTTCTGGCAGTTCCTCACAAGTTTCTCGTTCACTCCAAACTTTCTCTCTGCTGCTCGATTACCGTTTCGGCTGCATATTTCACTACTTGCAGCTTGTAATCTAATTTGGGGGAATTTGTGGCTGTCATCCGCATGCCAAAGTAAGGGGGGGCGCTGCAGCCATAGACTGTTAAGGCAATTTGAAACAATGATGTCATTTCCGTAGCTGTATCATAACAAACATGGTGATTTTCACTACGCAACACGTACCCGGAACGCAATCGGTGCATCACTTCCTTCTTTAGCAAATCTTTACAACAGCACTTCTGCGACGTTGCGTGCTGTGGTAGTTAATATTTTTTAAATGTATGAACAATGGTCAATAACCATATTTTATATATGTAATACATTTGGAGGTTGTTTTATGAGTGACTCTTGTTAAAATACTTAGCATGGGGATGTTTCTATCGTCTTATGACATCCACCAAGACTGAGCTACCTAAAAACTTACGCAATGCACGCAGCCCAGACGTAAACGTCATATCTGGTTACGTGTAACATACATAAATAAATAGAATAAAACACATAATAATAATGCAGTGATATTTCAATGTAAACAAGCATAAGCAGAGTGCAATGATGGATTCATCCAGAGGATTCAGCTAGAGAAATACCGTCCATCCAAACATATCTTCCTACCAAATGCTTTTGTGTGTATTTTTTCAGTGGCGAAAAAATGTAAAATAATTTATGGAACAAAGAAAAGAGGGCTTATAAATTGTCCACTTGCACCATGGATCTGATATAAGAAAAAAATGATCGATTATGTTGTAATTTCTCAAATTTCTATCTATCTTAATAATGTTTTTGGGAGTGGGGGTGGGATGTATATCGCTTGCTGCCGTCAAATAGATCGACGGATGGCGTAGATTACACATGCCTAACATATGACTGCCGAAAAAGCCCGACCGGATGTAGATACGTTCTGCACATGCGTAGAACCCAGTTGCACCGATTGCGTTCCGGGTACGTATTGCGTAGTGACAGTAGAAGCTACATGTGGACTGCTAGCAAAGGAGCGTTACTTTTCAGTACTTTATTTCACATTTTTTAGCAAAATATATTGAATATAAAACTGATGATGGATTAAACATGTTCTTTATTAAAACGTAGCAGATGTTGATCATCACTACAGTGCTGTGGAGTGTAGTTCATTTTATTGATCACGAAAAAACACCATCGGCTGTGATGCTATCATTGCTGAAATAATTGTGTCTGGCAAATTGTCCTTGTTTAATTGCCTCCACGACAATCGTTATGCAGAACAAGGCAGGCATATATAACAGGGACGCTTTCGATGTGCGGGCAAAGCAGCTCGGTCAAACGCGATCACAAGCTTCTTACCATGCTAACATTCCCATGGCATTCTTCCAAAATAACAACATGCTTGTGAAAGTTGTCCCACCAACTAGAGGTCCAATCGGGTTTTGGCCCAAATTGCCATCGTTGGCGGGGGTGTCGTAGCCGTTTAGTGAGCAAAACAGCAGCAGTATAGCGTCCTCCGAAGCCCACAATGGCGCCTTTGTTTGTCAGTGTAAAGCGAAAGTAGCCGTGTGTTTACTCTTATACACAAAAAGTCATTTCAGCATGCTTGAAAGCAGCAATGTTAATTAAATTATACTTATCTAATGTGGAAATAACGGCACATAATTGTTACGTCATCTGTCAGCAACAAGCCAAATGCCCCGTCTTTGCCATCCACATGAATACACTGAAGCCGGAGCTTTAACAAATCTTCACCTTGGCCGGAGTTTTCCAAAAGCTCCCGTTTTTAAAGTACAAATAATATAACAATTTCAATAATTTAAAATAATTATAATTTTAAAGAGGTTTAAGGCATCCAATTGCTGAGCTGGATCCAATTGCTCTTGGATCTCATTAGATTACTAGTACAGATGTACCTAATGTTGTGTCCTTTAAGCGTGGGGAAGGAATGAGTTAAAGAAGGCTATAGTGGTTTAACTGTGTCATCCATATATCACAGCTCCGCCAGACAGGTGACTTTTAAACCTTTTAAAACCTTGTCCTTAATTTCACTGTGTCTGGAGGACTTCCTAAGTTTAAGTCACCCTTGTAACTCTTCACCCTTGCAAATCTGACACACTGAAATAGATGCGGACACCATTTGTTTGTGTTGGTCAGTTCACACTTCAATTCAAAGTGGAAGCATCTTGTAGTTTTTTATAGGACAAGGAACCATATTTGGTTCGGTGAAATCAAAATGTCACATGCCTCACAATAATGAAGCAACCATATGATTTTTCCCAGATGTACAATCATTCTCAAGGGCTAAAATGTTCCATTTCAAGGAGTGAAGTGTGAACTGCAGGTATCAATGCCGGTGGCTTACCATGACACACAACAAACACTGCTGACACTTTTCTTTTCAGGGTTATGTATGTGATGTGGCGGTTTAGGCACCAAAATACTTGCTTTACTTCAGGGAGACGTAATATTTGAAAATAAAACCATGTGTTTATGTTGCTCGCTGGCTGACTTTCCAAAAGAAAGATCTGCCATCCACTGTCTCTTCTTTTTTGTATGCATGAAGAAAAGCATATGACGAGGGGAGCGAGAGCGAGAGCTATAATGAGCATTTTTCTCCTTTTTATGTCATAATGTATGATGGTAATTTTGGTTTTGATACCATTTGTCCATAGTTTGCCTTCATTCGTGGCTTGCGGTGCTAGAGCTGTCATTTAAAAAAACATACTGCTGCAACTTTGGATGTGACGGCATTTTAAAAATGACTTTATAGGACAGTGATCGTCCCACGGCTGTGATAGAGCATACACACAGCACACATTGTTAGTGTTTAAAAAGCTGAATTTCAGCCAAGTCAGCATTCGTGGTTTGTTTCCTGTTGCATGGCTGTTAATGCATCAACCAATGTTGGACTGTTTAAACTTTTTTATCTTTGTCCTACTCAGTAAGAAATAGGGTAATACAGAGCAGGTCAGCTTGTCCGAAGGACAAGTGAGCTAAGCTAAACAGGCCAGTTGATATTACATAAATCAGCTTTTCTCTCCTCACAGTGTGACAGCTGCAACTGCTTGTCTTTGTTTCCGTTGTGTGTGTGTGTGTGTGTGTGTGTGTGTGTGTGTGCCAGGCACTGGGATTTGGACGCACAGCACTGCAAGCGAGCCAGCTGATACCAAACCATGACCTGACAGAGCCCATCCGGGCGTTGCTACAGCTGGTGAGCACAGATCCACAGCTCACTGCTGGATAGGAACCACACCCAGCTCACACAAACTAACCCAACATTCACTTCAGGCATTCAGCAGTCACTTTTGCTTTATTCACAGTATATTGCGAGATTAAAACGTGACAAGATTTCTCTTTCAGTCACCAGGCCTGGGACGATAATAAATAAATTGATCACACAGTAAATGAAAATGAATTGGATGATTTTGCCGGCCTAAGTACATTGCCAGGTGCATGCGTGTCTATCTTCCTCGTCTCCCGCCTCCAAACAAAAGTTCATTCTGTGCATTGGGTTCAGCACCTTGGTGCGTTTGGTCTGTAGAACATGTCGTGACATGAACTCACGGAGTGAGCCCAGGGTCGGATCTAGCTTTTTTGAAAAGGCGGGGTGTGGCCGAGGCTGTAGGCCGATGAGCTGGAAATGGAGGGGTGGGATCTGGGGGCCCCCCCCAGAAAATTTTTTAAAATTAGACCTCATTTCCTGCAATCTGGTGATATCTGAGGCCAATTTTCTGTCCTTAATTTCAAGTTTGTTGTTATTTTTATCCTTGGACTATATCGTTGAAGCCAAAACATTCTATTTATAAAATTACGGGTACTAGGAGAAACCCATTTTACCTCAATTTCCTGCAATATTTTCCAATTTGAAGCAGCTGTAAATTCCGAGGATTTGAGTATAATTTTATGTCACTGGGGATCGCTTTTCTGGTTAATTTTCATTGAGAATAGACAACAGTTTTCCTTTTCGTCATGATGCCAGAACCTTTATTTCGCACCGCCACCTGAATAGCCATGCATTTACGGTTCCATGGTTGTCATTGCAGCCGCACGGTGGTCTAGTGGTTAGCATGTTGGCCAACACAGTAACAGTCTGGAGATTGGGAAGACCTAGGTTCAATTCCCTGGACATTTCTGTGAGGAGTTTGCATGTTCGTGCATAGGTTTTCTCTTTGAATTCCAAATTATGACATCAGTGCCTGAACTGTAAAGGTTTGACTGTTACTTTGCCAACAAGCACTACATCGACTAATTCTCTTTAAGGTTGTTATTAATTAATTATTATTATTAAATTAAATTAAATTATTATTATTAAATTATTCTCGGAAAACTGAAAAGCTTTATTAAGTAACTCTTCAAAATGCATGACTTCAGGCACGGCTATGTGCCAACATGTGAGGAAGTTGAAAATGAAAAAGTTAAAAAAAAATCCATCCATCCATCCATCCATTTTCTATACCGCTTCATCCTCATTAGGGTCGCGGGGGCATGCTGGAGCCTATCCCAGCTGACTTCGGGCGACAGGCGGGGTACACCCTGGACTGGTCTCAAATAAAATCAATATTTATAATTGATCTTTATAACATTAAGTACTTTAGTTGAAAAGCACAGCTCTTAAACAGAGGGAGGACACATTTTAGTTGGTTTTGAGTAATCACTTGTCTTTATTTTCATCTAAAAAAAAGAAAAAAAAATAAGTGGGAACTATTTACACCATTTTGAACATTTGTTAACACATTTTGGGAGTGTTTTGTGTTTGTTGTTGTTTTTTTTTGTAACACTTTTAGAATGATTTACAGTATAGAACAGTGAGGGCATTTGCTGAACAACATCGTACCAGTGTAATACTTTCCCAACCTCTTTAGCTTATCATAACTTAGTATTTACTCCAAACATTACTTCATTGTCGTCAGCCAAATCCAATACTATTTATTGTCAACCACCCTGTGGATCTTCCAAATTCTTTCAAAGTATTTACACTTGATCCTTAAAATAAAACCATGTCATCACCACTGATACTAGCACTCAGTTATACAGCATGTTTTTTGGCATTAGGTCCATTTTATAAGAGGCATTAAAACATGGAAATGCGTGGATTTCCTCATATTCCTTTATTCATTTGTGTGTTTGCACCCAGTATACACAAGTAGCTTGTAGAATTGATTAGTTGTTCTTTGGGTGTCGAAATATACAGTTAATCTCCAAATTATTTTGCCACTTTTTGAGTTAGTCAATTGATATGTGGTGAATAGGCAGGTAATGACAAAAAAAAGTGCCAAAAGACTGTTACATTTTGACGATAATTCATAAACGATTGGATCATTTTGTGAAAACCCAATGTTTTGCACCACTCTAAGTCACCAGGATCCTGGTGACTTAGAGCATCGTCTAGAGCGGTGGTTTCCACAGTGTGAGGCTGGCCTCCCCTGGGAAGGAACAGACGATTTCAGGGGGAGTCACAGACAAAAACAAAGAAAAATCTTCGTCAAACCTGTTTAGTTAACTTCAGTTATGTTAAAGGCAAAATGGATGGCTGTTTAGTTTGTTGAAAGAGTAAAGAGAGCGAGAGTAAACAGTCTGGGGTGAGCAGAAAATGCCACAAAAGAGGGGAGGCGCCAACTGTATTACATCCTCTGGGGGGAGGCTCATAGTGCCACGATTTCAAATCTTAGAGCATTCTAATTAACTACATACAAATTTTGAATATTCAACATGACTGCATTGACTCTTATCATCTTATTATCGAATCTGTATTTCTTTAACACATCGTCTTTTGTAATTTCCAGTGAAAAGACCACCATTCATTGGTTTCCTTTTTTTTAAAACACATTATTAGTGAACACAAACCACTTTTTTGTCCTTAAAAATACCATAAATTAGGAAGAAAACACTGAACAATAATAAAACAAGCAAGGGAAAAAGTGCATGATAACCATGGCGTAACACCACATCTTGATACTGTAACCTCTTTCTCATTGCTGCTTGTGTTTTGTCTGGCTTGTTTGCGTGTTAATATGTCGTGTTTTTTTATATCTCCAGTCGATATGTTTGGTATTTGAAGGTTAGGGGGTGAGGCTTAGATCCAGGCTGCTTCCCTGAGTTGTTGACGAAAAAAAAAAAAACACAACAAATGTCACCACCAAGGGCGACTAAGAGGAACGATGTCGGAATTTGATCAGCACTGGCAGGGAATGATCACAAGGATGGCAGCAGTAAATCCCTGAATCCTTCCAAGGTGAAACGACATTATAGTTTAAAATGACTGAAAAAATATATTTCTAATTCTCTCAGATGCATTTTTATTTAAGATGCATTTTTATTTAAGAAGAAAAAAAAAGGAATCATGACAGAAAAATCACATCAGTCCAAAAACAACATTAGCACCGAATTTCTCGATGTCAGTTCTGTACAATTTATGGCAGAAGTTGTTTTTCCACTGTAAATTACAACCTAGGCTAATTCAATACTGAAAATATCTACAAAATAGCTACAAACAAATAAAACAATACAGATAGAGAAAGGGGAGGAAGACCAGGTGTGTGAGGTGGTGTAACATCCTGGCTGATATATCTTTCAACAATTGTGTGTGTTTCCACAGCAGCGACAAGTCACTTCTTTTGAGGTATACTTTGCAAGTCTAGACACAGCGGCTTGTGTTCTTAAAATATAATCTGAGCATGGACAAAAAAAGCATGTTTATCATAAAGTGCTGGAGATTGAGTGATGTTTGAACTTGGCAGACTGCTGCTGCTGGTACGGCTCATCAAGGACACAACATAGTCGGGTTGATAATAGGAAAGAAAATACTAATGGCAATCAACTATGTTCTGAAATTGTCAATAAGACCTTATGTATTAGTAAATTATTGCCAGAGCTGCATACAGGTGCTCTTCGGATTACGATTTTCCGTGGTTACAACTGGCTTCTGTAAATTCATTAAAAGCCGCATTTTAGCCCGTAAACACTCGACTCGCTTTAAAACTAGTTACAGCACACGCAGCGGATGAATATGCGCTGCGTGCTGCCTGTTGGAGAGTGTCTGCCACGTCTCGTGCGCAGCGGATGAACACAGTGTGTGCCTTGTTCGCAGCTACATGGAGTGGATAACGTCGCTTACTAATTCACTTTTTGAGCTTCATTATGTCTACCAAGCGTAAAGCAGGTTCTTCTGGTGCGCCAAGGAAAAGAAAAGCCATCACCATGGACGTGAAAATGAGCATCATAAAAAGCTCCCAAGAGAGGAGAAACACCCACCAATATACTTTTGGTGTTAAAGGTGCTGGTCAAACGACACATTCTTCTACCAAAAATGTACACCAAAGTACACCACTGGCTAGCATGCTACCAATATGGGTTTTGTCATAATTCAAAGGTAAACTAAAAATGTAATTCAACCCAAATAAGGATTGGCATTCCCGGCTTCCACTCACCACTGTCTGGTATTCACGTATGTGTCCATGGTGTGTGCACATGTATAATAGCACTCAGAGAAGAGAAGCAACCAACAGTTTGGAGTCATTGTGTGGTAGAATTGGCTATACATTCACAGCGAATGTTAATAGCTAAACTTTGCCAAATCACTATTGTTAGCTGACGACAAACATATCTCATGCATGTGCGTGTGTTACGTGGGGCGTGGAGAAGAAGTGGGCAGAATAGATAGTATTCAAGGGTTAGTTGGCTAGAAGACACGAATCGACATCCCAGTGAGTTTTACTTATTTTGATTCAGGAAAAGGCTAAAATATTGTTGTTTTTTTTGTTCTCCTGACTCTTCTACTTCCTCTACCCAATAAGCCACAGGAATAAAGATAAGGAATTGTTCCTGCTTTTTTTTAAATCACTGTTTCATTAAGTATTGCATTTAATCTTTTTATGACTGTCTTACACGTCTTTCATTCAGTGCACAGTGTGAGTGACTTTGGTGTTCATTTAGGTAGAATTGAAGTGTAAGATCAGACTTACACCAAATCTGGACTACCATCAATCTTAGTGTAGGAACGGAAGTCATTCATAATCCCAGGACCATCTGTATTTATATTCCGTTGCTCATTGTGTCTTAAGCTTTACATAAGAGTTTGATGGGGTTATGATGAATTATGAATTTCTACCTTAAGTTGTTGTACTCTGTTGTGTCCTATTGTGTGCTACATTGCAAGTACAATGGAACATCCAAAGTCCAATGGCTGAAAAGTGGTCCAATTTGAAGTTTAACCGAAATTCTGTGGTAAAATTTTGCCTTAAAAGTCAAAATGCAGGTATTCCCCAAATCTTGTGAATGATCCAATGGATTAACGGCACAAGTGAGCTTACCTTTTCCATTGCTTTTTTTTTTTTTTAAGAATTTTTGTGTGCAGCCACCACATAAAAGGCAGAAACGGTCAGTAGTGATATGAGTACAACAATTAAATACCAATCACATACACATGAGTATGCTAATAGAAATAGTACTCATGTTTTTCCAATTTAACAAGGATCCATTTTGAGTAACAATTTTGAGTTATTTAAGCAGTAAATACCAACAATGCGACCACAACACTCAAACTGTGTTCTCACGCTGCCTGCCGATGCACACACGAATGTAATTCCAGCAATACCTATAGGTGCGTGTGTGTGTATATATACTGTATATGTACACTCCTGATCAAAATCTTAAAACCAGTTGAAAAATCTTAAGTAGGTTTTAAGTAGAGCTACAATATGCAAAAACAAGAAGGGGGAGTGAGACAAAAAACATTTTTGAAAAAATAACTTATTGAAAACAACAATTAAACTGAAATGCAAATTGTAGCAATTTTTCAACTGGTCTTAAGATTTTGATCAGGAGTACAGTATATATATATATATATATATATATATATATCGTATATATAGACATATATATGTGTGTGTGTAAGTACTGTATATATATATGCAGTGGTTTGAAAAAGTGTTTGTCCCTTCCTGATTTCTTATTTGTTTGTATCACTTAAATGTTTCAGATCATCAAACAAATTAAAATATTAGTCAATGACAGAAAATGTAGTTTTTAAATTAAACTCATTATTAAAGGACAAAAAAATCCAAACCTACATGGCCCTGTGTGAAAAAGTGATTGCCCACCACTTAAAACATAACTTAATTGAGATGAATTGAAATCTATCCGCCTGGAAAAGGTTATAAAGTTATTTAAAGCTTTGGAAAAATAAAGCTTTGGCACTCAGTCAACCGCAGTGAGACCCATTATTCACAAATGGCGAAAAAAACGGCCAACCAAAATTAATTAAGAGTGCAGTGACGACTCATCCAAGAGGTCACAAAAAAACCCACAACAAAATCAAAAGAACTGCAGGCCTCACTTGCCTCAGTTGAAGTCAGTGTTCATCACCCCACCATAAGAAAGCCATGGGCAAAAACAGCCTGCATGGCAGAGTTCCAAGACAAAAACCACTGCTGAACAAAAAGAATAATAAGGCTTGTCTCAATTTTGCCAAAAAACATCTTGATGATCCCCAAGACCTTTGGGAAAATACTCTGGTCTGATGAGACAAAAGTTGAACTTTTTAGAAGGTGTGTGTCCCATTACATCTGGCATAAAAGTAACGCCTCATTTCAGAAAAAGAACATCATACCAACAGTAAACTATGGTGGTGGTAGTGTGATGGACTCGGGCTCTTTTGCTGCTTTTTCACAAAGGGCCGTGTAGGTTTGGATTTTTTTCTCTTTTAATACTAAAACGTTTCATTTAAAAACTGCATGTTGTGTTAGATATTGACTAATATCTAAATTTGTTTGATGTGAAAGATTTAAGTGGGACAAACATGCAAAAAAAAAATCTACACACACACACACATAATTATATTATCTATGTGTGGATACATACAGTATATGCACTGTATATATATACAAACACATCAACACTTTCATGTTCCCTCTATATTACGTCAGGCATCTTCGAAGGGTTAGTAGTTTTACTTTACTTTTAGTTTACTGCACATCTTTTTTAACAGGGAATTTCAAAAAATCATGTGGGAAATAATCCATTACAACAACTCAAAAGTCAACTCCTCTCACTGAATGACTTTGGTGGTTCCACTGTAACTGGATAATAAGCTCTGACAGACCTCTGAAAAAAAAACCCAACGGTCTTCAATACTCTCACCTTCCCTCAAAAATCCTTACAGTTAGGACCAAATACAAACAAACTCCCCCTAAGTGTTACTTTGAATATACTGTACAGTGTTCCCTCGCGCCATCGCGGTTCACTTTTTGTGGACACGTTTTGCGGGTTTTAGTGCAATTTTAGTGCTTTTTTTTTTTTTTTTTTTTTACAGCATGTGAACGCGCATTGTCTTCTGCGTCCTGATTGGCCGTAGACCACTGTCAGTCAATCTCCGTCGTGCCAAACTGCCGTGTTTCGTGTTGTCTGATCGCTAGCTAACAGCTTGCAGAGACTCTGAACTCTGTATGTTTGCACGTTTTCTCCCCGACAAAACCCACAATGTAGACGAAACGTTCTGCACCCAAAAGGCGGAGGAAGATGCTAACCGTCGCACAAAAAGTTTGACTTCTGGACATCCTGAAGGAAGGTAGCCGTTACGCGGCTGTAGGGCGCCATTACTGATAAATACGACGACAGCAACAATATGTTTTAAAAAGGATACGAAAATGCTTCAGCGAATCGCCGCAAGGATGAAGAGGCAGAGGAGTGAAATACGTGTGAGTCACTTAATAATTGATTGTGTCCAACCTTGTAGGTTGAGCATTAAAATTCAAACGAAGGCTTGAACATGAGACAAATGTGAGAAAATGTTAATGCCTGTCGGAGAAAAGGGTATAAAGTGTATAGTGAGGGGTTTTACAGCCTTAAAACATATATAATAACTCTAAAAAAAATTAAGTTGGCTACTTCGCGGATTTCATTTCTTGTGGGCTATTTTGGGAACCTATCCCCCGCGATAAACGAAGGAACACTGTACTCATAAATTCACCAAAGAACTGTGGACTTCAATTGACAAAGTATGAAGGGGGTTTAGGAAGGAGAGTCAGGGGAGCAGCCTCAGATCTTTTCAAGAGAGTTAGAATTGTGGAAGAATTGTGTTTTAATGTTTGCTTTGCTGTGGCTGTGTCTCTGGTTTTGTTTTTGCATTCATTGTTATATGTTTGTCAGAAGGAATGGATGTACAGGTATGTGTGTATGGAGCTATGCATACAGGCGTGTGTTTGCTGGTGCGTGCAGGCGGCTTGCCTCTCACTCAGTCAATAGCTTGATCTCATTGGCGAGAAGTGTGTTGAAGTTGTAGGCCGGGTCGGGGAGTCTCAGAGCTGAGGCTTGGCAGGGGGATGACTGGGAAGGCTCTGCCAGCTCGGGGTCGCTCTCACTGGAAGTGGAGCCCACACTCATGTTGCAGACAGCCTCAGGCAGGGAGCCACCGCCGGGAGGCACAGGGCACACCTCAGGCTCGCTGCTGGTTTCGCTGGTGCTCGAGACGACCGACAAAAGGGACATCTTGCGGGTGAGGCGGTTGGGGAGCATAGACAGGGCGTAGTCGGCCACGATACCCGCCACATCCATGCCACAGGCCTGGTCGAAGGCGATGAAGCCCACGTTGGCGTTGGCCTCGCAGACTACAAAGGAACCTTCGTTAAGCTGCAGGAGGTCAATGCCGCACACGTCCATGCCCAGGATATTTGACACCTCTGTGGCCAGCTGCTTGCCTTGCTCGTTCAGTGGGCACATCATTCCCACACCACCTTGGATCACAGCATATACACATTGAGTCAATATAGCTGCATTGAAAAGCAAAAGGTGATACCTGCACTCCTACAATGTTACCTTCTATTATTTGTCCGCTGTTACTTAATCTCAGTTTGACCTCATAATGACCGACTTGAAATTTCTCACACAGTTCAATGTGCTCTACAAAACACCCACTGTAACTTTAAGGTGTTTAGCTGAATCACAAGGACAACTACAAAGGGAATGATAAGCACACGCCTGTAAAGTTGTTTGAAAAACATGGCCGCCATCAAGCAAAACCTCTTTGCAGAGTCTCGGGCGAGACTTAGCAACTAATTATCCATAAATCATTGACCATTTGTCTAATGATTCAAAAACTCGGAGGGTATCTATTACATGTATGCTAACATGTCTTCCAAAGCATGAGGTCTTCATTTTTTTCAACTGACTGTAGCGCACTCAGAAGCTAAGTACAGTTTTTTAGTTGTATTACACAACAGTTAGCTTGTTTCTAAAATGCTATGGCGGTCACCAACATTAAATGTTTCTTAAAACATTGACAATTCACAGATCAATTATATTTCTATGTTTTCCTATGGGAAAAATGGACGAGCATTCCACACCAGATGTGAAAAAATAAGTTTCTGCTTTTTGTAGGCAATTTAAAATGGATTTAATGTCACATCAGATCCTCCTAGAGTCAGCATGGTGTGTTATATAAATACTAATAATCTGATGACGAATGCCCCAAATATGTCAGAGTGCATTACAGCACCAACTGGACTCAAAACTCCTCATGTTCTGACAGCAGAAATCAGTCTCCTCAGCTAGGAGGTAGTTACTCAACATCTGAATGGCCAGCCTTGTCGAGCTGGACTTTTTTTCAAATAAACATGTCATGGAGCAGATGGCTCAACATGTGTGATACAAGAATTGGAAGGATGGTATGACCGAAAATGATTAGAGTAGTGTAGATATCAACTAGATTCTGAACTAACGTAGTTTCTGAACAGAATACAACACATTAATAAGAACTTCTTTCTCTAAGTAGTTTTAACCACATACCAAGTTATGAATAAGGATTTAAACTTGAAACACAACCTAAAGAGCTGGTATTCATCAGCCTATGCCTTTTATACAGAACCCAGCAAAGCAGTATATTGCAATATTTGTCAGAAAGCAACCATTGCTTTCAAAACAACAGGGTTCTGGCATTTCCAGGTGGACAAATAGTATGATGCCCTTGTAGCTGATAGTTGAAGCACACCCTGACCATTGGATTATTGGAGCCTTTGGAATATTGCCTACCCAGGGAGCAGTTGCTCTGCATACGTCCATCGGTGGAACAGCGTAGCATGGAGCCGATGACCCGGCCACCCACCAGGACCACCCGCACATCACGGCCATGTGACTCCTTGACATACTCCTGAAACAAGTAGGGGGTGTCATGGCGGATCAAGTGGCACAGGTCTGTCAGGTGGTGTTTGTCCCGTGCCAAGAACACTGCTTTGCCTGGGGAAGGGGACAAGGTAACATGACATACTTTAGCAGACCTCTTGGTGATAAGTCATTTGAGAAACCCTAATAGAGGTTTGATATCTTCCTCTGTTTTTCTGACGAGTAGCTGAATCTGCTGACCGAGGCTTTTGTCAGTTCCCCTTCCTATTATGCTTAGGATGCTTTTCTGAGGGGGCAAACAATTGCTTCTCACAGAGACAAGAAAAGATCTGTTTTAATTAGCACCACTTGGCTCCGTCTCGTTCTTGTCAAGCCCTTTGACCCTCTGTCCTTAAGCAGGGCAAAGCATGTGAGTGGCGTGTGCACATGGTGTCTAAGTGATGGTCCAAATGAGATGACAAGCAAGAACAGTGGAATCTTGGTGGGCGTACACCTTATAGCGTGTTTTTTGGTTAACTTAGAAAATTTACCTCATAGCTTTGTCTTAGTTTGTGTACGTTTTCCGGTTAGCATACAATATGACGTGCGTCTTGTCGTGTTGTTAATATTTACTGCATGAGTCCAACTGTGTTCTGATGTCTGTTAGCATCCTATTAGTTTTCCACTACATAGAAACTGGAACTGGAAGTCAGCTGTGTTGCCCGTTTATGATGTCATTAAAGTTGACTCTCAAAAGTGTTACCAAAAAACAAGTTTTTATTGTTTTGCAATTATAGTTTTACATGCATAAAACAATTGTAATGTATAGAAATGAATGAAAAAGATAAATGAATTTAAGGTATGAACATTTAAGGTTACTTTTACCTTCATTAAAGACGACTGTTCCCAAAGACACGGTGTGGCAGCGTGATCAATACGGACACCACCTTTGTGTTTTGTCATGAGTTATTGAATTCCTTAGTATTTCTCTCCTCCTTTATCAAAATTCTGGCACTTGCAACTTTCTTTGGCTTCATTTTGGGTTATTGAGGAGAGAAACACTATTGAATTAAAAAAAACAATAGCAAAACAGGAAGGTGGTGTCTGTGTTGATCTTGCTTCCACATCGTGTCTTTGGGTTCAGTCAATGAAGGTAAAAGTTGCCTTTCATTCTTCATTTGACCCTAGTCCAATGTCCTAGTCCTGCTGGTTTACATCATTGGCGTTTTATATTGTGCTATTTTTAACCTGAGATGTCACGTATTTTAAAAAAATCACCTCTATGCTAACCAACCATTTTAAGATGTCTTGGTCTTACTTGCTTGATGCACACCAGAGTGTCCACATTAGAACAAATCAATGTTTATTTTAACCAAATCAAACCTGACAAGTGTGTGAGTGCCACAAACATTTTAAGTAATTTTAAGTTGACCATTATATTTTATAGTCCAGGCAGGGGATGCCACAAAAGGAAAAAGTTAGGGTCAGACTAATGGCTGTTTTCCCCAACAATATGCCGTAATGGCAGCCTGGTCAAGCCAGTGCCCATTGTTGTCCCTTCACACAATAGCAGAGCCAGTCGAGTGTCAATAACTATGAATAAGAAAGGGCAAATGGGTCAACAGACACTGGACTGTTCTGGACCAGGGCAAAAACTACTTGGCAAGTCTTGAACTTTCCCCACCCATAACCTTCAAGTAAATTAAAGACAAATATGTTAACTATGACCAGTAATGGTTAACACAGCAGCAATAAAGAGGTGCACTAGGTCACTAGGTGCTGTCTTGACATACTCTTGAACACAGTTACCGGCTGTTAAAGTGATATATATATATATATATATATATATATATATATACGTATATATATATAATATATTTTACCTCTGTGGCCACGTGCATTCTTCACTACCACCGGGTAGCCAAGCGGCTCTGCCTCGTCAATCATTTTTCGGAAGTTATCATGCCCCCCTGAGAATACACACAAACACAAGACAACACAGGAACGCAAAGTGTTAAAAGGAGCATCCACACTTTGGTAGCGCAGTTCACAAATTGCTACTGACTGAGCAAGCCGAGTGGAGGGAGAGGGAATTAAACCTGACTGTCACTATGGCAACAGAAGTGACTCAAAACAGCTTTGTGGTCCTGTGCTTGTTAGAAAGGAGCAGTTGCTGAAGCATGCTGAAGCACTTGCATACATTGACTGACGTGTACATGTTTTCAGAATATCCAAAACAATAGTCAACATTGTTACACATTGGAATGTCTCCCAATGTTGAATTCTCCCTGTTTTCACATGGCCGACAGTTCAAATCTGGCATCCAGTCAGGAACAGATGTGATCCAGTGTCACATGGCTTTTTCCAGATACACTGAGTCACATGTTTTTAGTGAGAAAGTGAAGAGAGCAGGGAGCACCGGAGGAGGAGAATACCAAATTTTCAACCATGCAGAGGACAGGGTGAGGCCGGGGGAAGCATCTTTTATTTTGAAAAATCTTGAGGGAGCACAGGGGTCAGGCAGTGAGGCTGTTACATAAGCTCTGTAGCCACTCTGCATGGATTGCCTGGACTACTGGGAAGAGAGGTGAATGGAATGTAGGCCAAACCCGCCCCCCTTCCCGCCCCCCACACGCACACCCCACCCCTCGACGGACTGACTATGCTCTCACAAATTCAATGTGACGAGGATTACTAGAGAAATGTGTGCCATATGCGCTGTCAGCGCTTGTTTTGCCTAATAAATGACTGCAATTGAATAACACAACATGATGATAATATCCATATATAGGACAATAAGACAAATATCACAATTTCATTGTTTCCCATTTACAAAGCTCTTAAAAGGACATGCACACACATACGTGGATCTTGTCAACTCTGGTTAATCTACTTGCTAATTTCCTTTTCATAGTTGCCATAGTCCACTGTACCGCTGATCCAGCTAGACTTGCGCTGAAGTGATTAAGCACTTATTCTTCTGGTGATTTGCTACTTTACATTCAAGCTATCTTAGCGGTTAGCATTATTTCTGTGTCTCCTCCTGCTCTCTCTTGCTCGGTGTGTTGCTTGCTTAGCTATTCCTCATCCTCTAGCCCTCCAGAGATAATGATACTTGGAAGAAATGTAGTTTATTTGCCACTATGGAGGCAAGGATTTGTAACTTAGGGCAGTGGTCCCCAACCCCTGGGCCGCGGGTCATTTGGTACCGGGCCGCACACAAAGAAAAAATAATTTCCATTATTTCATTTTTTTTAATGTTTTATTTTGAAGAGTGGCCGGATTCTCTCTGTTACATCCGTCTCACTTGACGCATGTCCATTGTGCGTGTGCTAACTTTATCTCATGCCGCACAGATAGACTACTACTGTATTTTTACCATTTTTCTTTCACCTCATATTTGGTCTCAAATGCTGATACTATGTGGGAATGCGTAAAGGTAAGTTTTGATGACTTATTGAGTGCTAATGTGCACATTTGTCTCAAGTTAATCCATGCTAGCACACTGCCTTTTACCACACACGTCAAACAGCGATGTAATAATCTCTCTGGAAAAACTTGGCTGGAACTTGAACTGGTTGATGGTGGGTCGGCATTCATTTTGTGCTTTTAATTTGATGTTATTCATGTCTTAGTTTTACAAAATACATAATAAACAAGACAGATTGCTATAATGTACGAGGCTAGTTTGCATGGAATCTAGAGAAGTTCTCGTTGATTCTGAAAGAACCACACACATGGCTCTTTGATTAAATCTCTATCTACACTAGCAGTCAAACGTTTTGACTGAAAATGTGTGTCGAAACTTTAGTTTGTATGTGTAGTGTATGAGCCATATCAATAGGATATCCCAAAATACCATGCAAATATGGCACCCACTGCCTCTCAGCTCACCTGTCACTGAAGCGCCTCATATGTTGTTATTTAATTAGGTTACATTTTATGAATTGACAGTGATATTATCCTTTTCATTGTAGCATGTACTCTCTCAGCATTCACACAATAATATGCTGTTTCTACTCATCCACAACGCTGGTTTGAAAAACACAACGCTACTGTAACACATAATGTTCGAATAAATGTCAAGGCTTACCGTAGGAGAAAGTGTCAGGCAGAGGCACGCCATGGCCAGCAAGCTCCTGAAAGGTCCAGAACTTGTTGACACAGTTGAGTATAGCTTGAGGACGGTTGATGAGGCGACATCCCATTTTCTCCAGGTGGCGCAACACGGTGATGTCACTGTCTGACTGCACCCATGGCGTGGGCACCCGCACCACCACCACTTGTGGATATGATGTCACTGTTTCTTGGTCCACTTGCAGGCCTGTAGGGTGACATGGGGGAGGGGGAAGAGAGGTATGAAATGGGCATATCAGGTAAAACCAACTTGTTCTGTCACAAAACATTTGTGGCCACCCTCAAGTCTGATTTGAGCATATAGTAGAAAACCTACTCATTTAAATCTCCAAAGAAGCGTATCCGTTAGCCAACATCTGGTTTGGTCTCTCTACTTGCCACATTTAGAGGGACTGCATGCAGCAGCGGGTTCCTCCAGCTGCCGAGCTGCCAACATTCGAATGTACGAATAGCATTACAGTATATCCGCATTATAGAAGACGTAACACATGCACGTCCATTAGTTACGTTTGTTGTCAGCTAATAATAGCGATGCGGCTAAGTTTAGCTACTAAAGTTCGCTATCATTGAATACATAATATATATTATAATAATGTATCATAACCACACAATGACTCCAAATTATCTGTTGCTTCTCTGAGATTTCTTTTGTGTACGTGCACACACATGTACGTGCATACGAGATGGCAGAGAGTGACAGCCATGGACGCCGTGTTATTTTATTTGCACAGAAGAAAAATGTATGATTACGAAAAATAATTTCATAATAATAATAAAAATAATCCTAATTTTAAACAAGCAAGTTGCACACAGCCTCTTTAAGAGTCACAAACTTGAGAAAATGGCTGGAGATGTATTGCGGACTCCATCAGCTGCTGCTGGAAAATGTGACCTTTTCTGGCAAAAGGACTCTGTGAACATTCTCCAGTCATCCCCATTGCTCAACTGTGACTGCCAGTTGGCAGAGTTAAGCAGAAGGAAGAGGCACTTAGTTACAAAGCGAGCAGTGTTAAGTTGTTTTCAGACGGCCATGGCTGATGATATGATTATATATATACTGCTCTTCACCATTGACTTCCTCAAACACACTTTCTGTCATGAAATGTATCCTGACAGCTGATCCTTGTTTGTTTTTATTGGTTTGCTTGTGTGCTACCTCTAGAAACAACACTGATGACATCATACAAGACTGTGGGGCCTCAGTACAGTTGAGTGAATATGTTCACAGATTAAAATTGATGCCTCCTAACAAGAGGGCTGGTTCACTGTGACAGCAACACACTGGATGCAGACTCTATTGTGTTAAACATCACACGTCTGACTGTGAAAAAAAGGTAGGCACGCATGGGGGCGACTGTTTAGGTCAGTGTCAACAAACAGCCCGCATAAAGAGCCTTTCAGTGACCAGTTTAGTATCCAGACAGATGTTATGGCACATGATGTGACCCAACAGATGGAGTGATGGCAAACCTTGTGTCCACATGGAGGCATGACACAGACAAGGGTGTAGTGTCTTTGGCCAACAAAATTGTTACCATATGTAGGCCTGTCACGATAATTGATACATACATTGATTAATCGAACGATAAAAAAAAAGTCAATCATTTTTGCCGGGTTTGATAAATTGACATGTGCATGCACTCGTGTTTGTATTCCTCGTCTCTCTTTCAGGCTGGATGACAAGATGGTTACTCTGCAGCTGTCTGTGCACATTGGTGCTAAGTGGAATGAACAGAGAGAGTGAATCCTCTTGTCGTCTCCTCCTCTCTTTGTCCCTGTACGTGGAGGCGGGGCTACCTTGGCTAGCAGCATAAGCTAACATGAACGAAGGCACAAAAGCAATGGTGTCTAAGGCAAATGCCACATCCCCAGTGTGGGAATATTTTGGTTTTAAACAGAACAAACAAGGTGAGCGCATGAACACCGACAAAGTGAGATGTCGCATTTGTTCGAAAGTAGTGACGAGGAAGCAGAGCAATATGACCAACTCGTATGCAAACCAAAAAGGCGGGTGGAAAGGAGCCTTCGTCCTGACATTCAGTAAGTGTGACTCGCTACATTGCAAAAGAAATGCAACAATTCAAGAAATTGTAAAAATGTTTGACAGATAGTACGAATTGCCTGCGGGAACGTATTTGTAGAACATGTCACTAACAGCAATTCCTGAACTGTATAAGTGAAAGAAGACATATTGAAGGACATCAGAAACATAGTGTTGTACTGCCACTACCCCCTACATGACCCCCTACATTAGTTTAACAATACGCTACATAACTGCATGTGTGTGTGTGTGTGGTTTTTATTGGAGTGTTTTTTTTCTTAACGGAGACAGGGTCCATTTTATTTTCATTGAGGTTTTTTTTGTCTTTTTTTGTTTACTTTATTATTTTATTTAAAAGGTGTTGACATTCCAATTACAATGTTTAATACTCTTCAGAAATGAAAGTTTATTGCTTTTAATACGATGTACTCTCATTATTATACCTTCTACTAGCATGCAGTGCCCACATGACCACAACAGCGTGTGCCAGTGGGTTTAGCAAAGAGTAGGTGTAATGTCAGCCATCTGGCAGTATTTTTCGTTCAAGTCCGAAAAATGTGTTGCAGCTGCGTGCAAAACTTGTTATGCACAAGTTTCCTGTGGTGGCACAGAACCAAATACTTGAAGAAATATATACGGCAGTTTTTCTCATAACTACTGTTGCTGACTATTGTTCTTGATTTCAGTAATACCACTTGATCAAGCCTTTTCTAACATTCCACACTACAAAATAAGTAATAAAAGTATGTATGACTAGTGCTGACATCGGATCAATGACGGTATCAGCCGATATTCAAGGCTGCAATATCTGAATCGTATGGGAAGTGAAAAAGTTCAATATCAGGGACATCCCTAGTTTTTACCCCCGTTTTTTTGTTATGCCACCACAGGAGGGTACCACTGATGGCCAAGTGGCAAAGTGTGATGATGATTGTACAACCAGAATCTTATTTAAATGCAGCAGTAGTGTAGTGGTACAGTTTTCTCTGTCCTGGTTGCTCAGTACAAACAACGTTGATAAATTGTATGACTACGTAATTTGTCATTTTACACTTTATATAGTGGTTAACCTTACATTTACAATACATTTAAAAGGATTTTTTGCAACAGGCGCGTCAAACATGCTTCAAGCATTATATCGTGCCCTCTTCCTGGTCCGAGCACGTAAGCTACGGCCTACGTAAGTTTAACGACTAACGTTAGCTATCATTGAATGTAACAACAGAATGACTGCAAATCGTTAGTTGCTTCTCTGAGAGTGCTTTTGTTTTTGTGCACATGCTACAGACATGTAAGTGTCTACGAGACAGCCGTGATTGACAGCCTTGGTTAGCGTCATTAATTAAAGGTCCGACTCTAACCGAAACGGACGTTAACCGAATCAATTTTCCCATAAGAAACAATGTACATCAAATTAATCTGTTCTAGAAAGCCAGAAATGTTAACACAAAACACGTTTTATAGTTGTACAATTATAGTTTTACATGCATAAAACAATTTGAAATGCATATAAATAGATATAATGCATATAAATACATATAAATTATGAATGAAAAGGATAAATTAACATTTCAGGTTACCTTTACCTTCACTGAAGGTATGATTCTTGAACAGGAAGGTGGTGGTGGTTGATCTCGCTGCCACCCTGTGTCTTTGGGAACAGTCACATCTTCAATGAAGGTAAAAGTAACCTTGAATGTTCATTTATCCCTTTCATTCGTCATTTATATGCATTTAGAATTGCTTCAGGCATGTAAAACCATAACTGTAAAACTCTAAAAATGTGTTTTGTGTTAACATTTTTGAGAGTCAAACGCTGGTGACATCATAGAAGGGCGACGTAACTTCCTGTTCCGGTTGCCAATTTGTTTAGCGAGCTAATAGGATGCTAACAGGGAAGGGCGTTTTGTGATTTAAAAAAATACATGAAGAACACAGTTAGACTCACGCAGTGTATTAGTAACAAGGCAAGACGTGCCATATTGTACGCTTGCTGGAGGATACACAAAAACCGAGGCAAAATTGTGGCGTAAGTATTCAACGTTACCCGAAACACATGCTAACCAGGGCGGACGCTAAACGAGGTTCCACTGTATTCTCAATTCAAACAAATAGGACGTCGACTAAAAAGTAAAAAGCACAAGTGGAACCTCTATGGTTGAATGGTGTCAATTGCAAACAGGATAGGACAACATAACAAGAAGGCAGCAGGCAGGAAAGCTCAAGGATGTCTTTTGGTCTACACAGAAAAAGAGAACAGTGTTGCCGTAAGAAACAAATACTGCCCCTCCGCCCCAAAAATTTCTATGAACACAAGCAAAACGCTTCATGGTTGCACCAATCCTATTCAACATATTCGCACACTGCTCCGATTGTACTGGCAAACAGAGCAATGGTAGTGTTGCTACAGTGGGAAGTGTCAGAGAGTCAATATCTAGGTTTCTGACAGAGACAATTGTGTTTTTACTCTGCTTATCTCTGCTCTGCTTGCAACTGTGTAGAGCCCAACACAAGTCATTTTCAATTGTGTAAGGGTTCATTTGCATGGCACTGTATGCCAAGTGGAAAGGAAAATGCAATTATGGCATGTATTGGGCCAAATATTTTGTGACCATTTTGAGTGGCCTCAACCTGTTTTTAGAGACAGGGGGACAGTTTTTATTGTTATGTTGATATGGTCCACAGGACTGGACAGGAACATTGTTCTGTTTGCAACATAACAAGCATTCTATACATTCCATTTCAACGTCACAAAGCAATGAAATCCCAACAATCATTCACTGGTGGGTCTACCGCCCACACAGGGGCACAAATACACTCCTGATCAAAAGACCAGTTAAAAAATTGCAAGAATTAAAATTTTGCACTGTTGGATTATAAGGAGGTTCTAAGTGGAGCTTCAAAATACAAAGAAAAAAAACATTTTTTGATGAAGCAATTTATTGCAGACAGCCATGAAACTGAAATAGGCTGTTCATCAGCTGATCTAAAGTTTAAGACCATAGCTAAAAAAAAACCGAAAGCCCCTTAAATAGAAATATAAAATTCAAAAAAGGACTCAGTAATGAGTAGTTGCGCCATTGTTCTTAATCACCTCAAAAATTGGTTTGGGAATGCTTGATGCCAGTGTTCCCAGGAGGCTAGTGGGAATGTTGCTCCAGGTGGTGAAGATGGCTTCATGGAGGGCATCCACTGTCTGGAACTGACGTCCATTTTTGTAAACTTCCTTTGCCATCCATCCCCAAATGTTCTCAGTCGGATTTAGCTCAGGGGGACACGCAGGATGGTCCACAAGAGTGACGTTATTCTTCTGGAAGAAGTCCTTTGTCAGGCGAGCATTGAACTGCATTGATGTCCTCTTGAAAAAGCCAGTCATTACCACACAGACGAGGGACTTCAGTCATGAGGGACGCCACCTGCAACATCCCCACATAGCCATCTGCATTTTGACGCCCCTGCACAACCTGAACCGCCATTGTTCCATTGAAGGAAAAAGCACCCCAGATCAGGATGATGCCCCCTTCACTGTGCCAATAATGTTGGAAGCCATTAGGACCGTTAAGGTTCCATTTTTTCTCATCAAAGAATAAAACTTTCTTCCACCTTTCAATGTCCCATGTTTGGTGCGCTTGTGCAAATTCCAAACAGGCAATTTTGTGGCATTGAAGGAGACGAGGCCTTTGAAGAAGTTTTTTCTTTAAAACCCTTCTCTCTAGAATACCGTCTGATGACTACTGGACTCCACTCGGCACCAGTAACAACCTTCATTTGAGCAGAGGATCGTCCCGTGTCTTGACGGACAGCTAATCGGATCCTCCAGCTGCACGTTGGTGACATTTTTTGGGATCTACCACTTAACTTTTTTGTTTCATAAAACTCAGGATGTTTTAAGAAGTTTAAAATGACTGTTCTGCTGTGTCCAAACTCAGCAGCAATGGCACTCTGCGAGATTATGCAGCTCAACAATCCGACCACCTTATAAGTGAGAAAGCTTTTTGCCTTCGCCATTAAGAGATCATGACAGTGTGAATACCTGACAGAGAATGACAATGAATCCACATTTTTGCCAAGATTTTGGCTTTTAAAGGTTGTGGTCTTAAACTTTTGATCAGTTGATGAACAGCCCATTTTACTTTAATCATTGTTTGCAATAAATTGCTTACTCAACATATTTTTTGTGTCACTTTCCCATTTCTTCTTTTTGGATTTTGAAGCTCTATTTAGAACCTCCTTAAGATCCAGAAGTGCAAAATGTAAACTCTTGCAATTTTTCAACGGTTAAAACTTTGATCAGGAGTGTATCGTGGACATGGTTTTGCCACTAAAAATGCCAACTCTCTAGAATGTGTTGCAAGTAGGGCTGGGCGATATATTGATATTTATAAGTATATCAATATTTACTTTAAGCACGAAAGCAAAAACAACCATATCCTTCATATCAATACAGACTAGATTTGCGCCGTATCTCCCTCATCTCTTTGCACTGTGTGCGAGCTCCTGGTCCACCCCCCTCAATACATGCAAGAGGAGGGAGGAGGGGTGGAGCAGAAGCCCGGCTGCTCAGTCAAACCGACAGAGTCTGCGGTGGAAGAATTAGTCAGAATGTGGCCCTAATACTCCGTCGTAGCTCAGTAATTTGGAGGTACTTCGAATTCAGAGCATTAAAAAAATCCAATACGAGGAATGTGTGAAGCTGTGCGCTGGCTGCGCAAGTCCTGCCACAGCACAAAGCGGTGTCCTATCACATTGTTCAATATATGGTCCCCATATAAAAAAAAACGATTTAAAAACCTGCTGAAAACGATGGACTCGCGATGTCCAGCGAGTTTCGCAGTCACAATTACTGTATTTAGCACGACAGGAAGTCAGACAGTTGCTAAGCCTGATGCGCTTGACAGGTTGGTGTTCCTGGCACAAAATAAGGACATGCTTGTGTCTTCTAAAAATATTTACCTAAAAAATACTATTGTTCAATTTAAAGTATTTTTGAGTTGCTGACATTTTAAAATTTCCTCTTAAACCGGGCACACACTTCATATTTTGTTCTTTTGTGCTTTTTGTTATCAGCTGAGGATTTGAGCGTAGCTAAAGGTTTGTAATAAAACAAAGATTATATTTGACTTTTTCTATATTTACTTCAAAAAGAGAATGGTCTACTTTATTTTAGCGGCTATTTTTAGATCAAATTTTTTGAATGTGCATCTTGTATGAAGCTGTAAAACTTCAAAAAACATCCATATGTTAAGTATTTATTTTAATCAAACGACTTGACATGCATATTTGGCTTTTATTTTGTCTCACTTTGCAGAAAAAATATCAGGATATATATCGTATATCGATAGCAGCCTATATATCGATGTATCTTGATATAAGTTTTGGTCCATATTGCCCAGCCCTAGTTGCAAGTACTACATCCTTGAAAAATACATTTCAATACATCACATTTCAATACATCACAGCGCTGCCCGATGGATTGATCCTTTGATGTCGGCTCTTCCTATCATTGTGAAGCAAAATTCACCAACCTTGGATTGCTCACCCACTAATAGGGAATGTGAGCTGGGGTTAAACTGTCGTGAGACAGGTTAATTTTACCTTACTGATGATGTGTTGTTGCAGTAGTGCTTCAGTGCTTCATTTTGGTGCTAAATAAATGCAGACTCACTGTCTGTCACCTGCAACAAGTGCTTAAAGGTGATGTTGTGCAAGTAACGTTTTGTAAGTAATGTAGCATCCTGACAGACGCACATAGTCTGGTGCTCTTTTTAAACTTTATTGTTGACCTTAACACGCTAACAGCAGTGCTCAGTTCCAACACTGCACACACATTTGTCCATGCTGTCCACAGCAGCAACGCAACATCTCCTCATTATTCACCAATCATGGTCACGGCTCACGAGGTGCATTGACGAAGAGCAGGATTCTGAACATCAGTACAAGGCTGGGTTTTTTTGCACATTCTCTATGGTCTGTATTGCTGCTGACTTTGCTGTGGTAATTATGACAATTTGTTGTAGATTTTTGGACACATTTTGTGTGTTTTCCATTTTGAAGTTCGGGCACTGTTTCAAAAGTACAGATTTGGCACCGACATCGGTATGTAAATGATGTTATTAATGGCTTCTCCTAAGTGTGTGTGATGTTTTATTGATGTTTTGATATCATTATAGTCAGAATGATAGCTGTGTTTATTTGATAAATAGCATCTGACTGCTAAACGAATTAACTATTATGCCTAACCTGCACATAGTTATATGCATGTTTTTGCTGCCATTGTTAATATTAATTTTCAGTTTATATGCATAGAAGACGGAGACATTGATTTTATTTAACTACAGTAATACACCATGTGTACACATCAAAGTCCACAATTAAAGTTGATGCGCCCGTCTGATGACTTGCTCTAACCGGAAACCCCAGAGTGGTCAATAATTCCATACACCAATTTCAGGGATCAACACTACCTGTTAGTCTTCCTCATAAGCATGTTATTATGGGACTCATCTGGAGGGCGGGGTAAATGCATACAAATTACATTCACATGTGTCATGGCCAATTATGCAAATTAGATGATGGTGTCATCTATCCCCCAGCAACCCGCCAGTTAGAATACAGCCCTGTGGGGAACACTGAAGAAGCTAACACTAATGTAAAGTACAAAGAACCTACTAAATGCAAATTATATGAATTTCAAAGTATGACTGTTTAAAATCCCTAATCCTGCTCATAAACATCCATCCATCCATTTTCTATGCCGCCAATCCTCATTAGTGTTGAGGGGGTATGCTGGACTTCGGGCGAGAGGCGGGGTACTGGTCGCCACATATAGACAAACACTCATTCACACTCACATTCATACCAATGGACAATTTAAAGTCACCAATTAACCTAACATGCATGTTTTTTGGAATGTGGGAGGAAACCGAAGTACCCGGAAAAAACCCACGCACGCACGGGGAGAACATGCAAACTCCACACAGAAATGCCCAACGGAGATTCGAACCCAGATCTTCCCCATCTCCTGACTGTGTGGCCTGTGTGACTGTGTGCTACCACTCAGCCACCGTGCGGCCCTGCTCGCAAACAAAAACGACCAAATTCAAACAGGTTCAGAGGCTCCATTCGCAGACCCACATAACTACATGTGCACTCTTTTCATCGAAAAGGGACACTAATACTAGCAAAAGAGATCTTCATTAAATCTTATGTAACAGCCAAGTTGTGTGCTGGTGTTAATATTTGTTCCAGGTTGTCATAAAGGTGATGCATTAATCATCACTTCCTTGTGGAACTTCCTAGAACGCCCTTCTAAACAGATCATGGGATGTGAAATGCCTCTCACCCTGTCGAATGGTGGGTTTGCTGTGTGCAAGATCATTAGTCACTGAATAGCTGAGAGTGTGAAAACGTGTACTTTCATATGTGCTCCTGTGGACAAACCACACCAATTAATGTATATGTAAAACTTGAACCTCTGCTCAGATGGAGTATGACAAAACCCAACCATCAGTGATCATGTCTGTAATTTAGCCATTGACATCAACTATACTTGCTAATCCGTATGTCCTATTTGGATTACTGTACCTTTGCTGAAATTACAGACAAGTCAACACTATAGGTGTGAGGGTAATGCAGAAATATATAAAAGAATATAATAAATGTCTGCGTGTAATGCAATGTGCACAGACAGTGCAGTGTAAATCCAAGTATGAGTAACCCATCTACTGGCCATTAATCTGTGCTGTCAGGGCTCAGGAGACATTTGTTGTACACGCCTGGACGGATTACAGGTAATGCTAACTGTCTTGCTCCAGTTGTGTGCATACAGGTCTAGACAGTGCTCTACCTGGCTAGGGATGGCATTAGCCTAACCAAGCAAAACATTTAACACAATTAGCAAAAGAGGTTATGCCATTGGCATGGGTTTGTCTACATGTTTGTATTCTATTTCTACTAAGTGCTAAAAAGACAAATTACCAATGAATAAATCCAAAAAAGGTTACCATTTTTTGCTGACTGACCTGAATGCTTGTGTTAATTTGTCTTGTGCCATGCATATAATGACTGGTCAACTTTAGATGGATATTCTTCTCATTATTTTTTTTCGGTTTGTGAAATGTACAACCGAAGGGACATTTGAATTTGGAGGGAAAGTCAAACCAAATTTCCCTTGGCGGCAGATTATGCATTTGGTATATGCTCATATTCCGGTTTTGAAAAACCCGAATATTACCCCTGGGTTACTCCTTTTCTAACCCGAAAATCGGGTCATGTATACGCCTGTCGGGATATCCCATTCAAAAGGAACATTAATTTGTGTTCTGCGCATGCTCTGTTCGAAAGGAATCTTGTGTCTTTGGCAGGAAGTACTTGTAAACAGGACAACATGCAAACAACACACTTTTGGAGTGAGGGGGAAACAAGCCACCTCGTTAGTGTGGTGAAAGACAGGAACATGATGTCTTATTGACGGTCGAAAGTACCGTAATAGCGATATCTATCAGAAGGTGAGCAAGCAGTTACGCGAAGCAGGGTTTGTACGAACGCATCTTCAAAAGTGTCCGGGGGGGTTCTGGGGATATAGCATGGATGTGGATAGCACAGCTCTGGCTCCATTTCCTATTTCTTCACGTTCTTGCCTTCCATTTGTGAAGAAAGTGAGACAGAATAGTGTCAAGTACTGGTGGGGGGTCAGTACCAGCACCAAAACGCAAACAAAGGCGTTCATTATCTGCCGTGCCGGTGTTGTTGTTTTTGGAAACAAGAAGAAGAAGCAGAAAGGACGCGCATTGCGTCATGATGTTTTCTGCGACGTGGTCCGTGTGGTTTTTTTCACATCACGCATGTAAACGGGTTATTCCGAATGTTCCAGAAACCAGAATATTGACCTTAACCCGAATATTGACTGGATGTAAACGCAGTCTGTCAAATCACGTTGCAGCAGCCTATAAATTGTACTTATGTATGTTCACATAAATTATCAGATTGCGCATACAGTATATTGCATTGAATTACATTTGTGTGCAGTTAATTCAGTACTGTTGCTTTATTGGACACACCAAAACTGTGAGGGATGTGCCGTCACTTCTCCAAAAGTGTCAAGTCGTGCTAATGCCAGCCTGCAACCATTAATGTGCTAATTGAGACACACACATCGCTCATCCTGTGACACTAGTCCACTTTGCGTGGCCCTGATGAATTCCATGTGTGTCTGTTGGTGAGGCACCTACTGTCACCATCACATGATGGAGCACAAGTCAGCGTTCTGAAATGTGATGTCACAACAGTCACAACCAAAATACAAACCATCCCCATAATCTGACTTGGTAGGAGCCTTGTTATGGAACGTGAAATCAATTTAGATACATGGGCTCCTTATATTTTAATAACATTAGAAATGGTTTTGTGTACAGGTTGTTCATCAGACAGCTGCACTGGAGGGGAAACAAATTTCCACCCCTTTTACTTGACTTCCCACAGAATTCAATACTACAACCACATCGGTGTATAACCAAATTACGTGCATACTTAAGTCTGATTTAATATATTTCCCATTATTAATTATATTACCAAAAGAGAAGTATGCATGCCCTCGGTGAGGGGGCGCTTGGAAAGTAGGTTAGGCGGCCACATATTTGCTTACACTTTGCCTCCTTGCTAATAGGCGCACCGAGCTAGCCCCCGCAGCACACGAGACAATAACTGTTAGCTTGTAGCATCGAGCCTGAACCGCCTGGAATCACAGCTTTGAACCAACCGACGCACATTATCCATCCATCCACCCATTTTCTATACCGCTTGTCCTCACTGGGGTCGTAGGTATGCTGGAGTCTATCTCAGCTGTCTTAGGGCGAGAGGCGGGATACACCCTGGACTGGTCGCCAGTCAACCACCCAACATACATTACGGTTGTTATAACATTAAACTGCACAAGTTGTTGTATATTAACTAGAGTGTAGTTACCCAATTGTCCCTCGCTGATGGTGAGCACGATTTGATCCATGAGAAGAGAGCGGAATTCCACATCCTCCTCGGCGCAGCGCTCCTTCAATGCCCGGAGGATCTGAACTTGGGGGTACTCCTGGCTGATACGCCGGTCGGTCACGAACCAAAGACGGGAGCACATTTTCGGTGGGCTTGTGGTTCCCAACGAACAAAAAACAAGTCCAAAAGAGTTGTAGCTGATGTGCGGTGTGTGGGGGGTGAGGGCTCCGGGGGTGGGCAGCAGTGGAAAATAGCACCGAGATGCTCACACAATGGAGACCTGGCGCGACTACTGAAGAGCACCGCCACTAAAGCGCAGCACCAGCTCGGATGAATATTCTTGTTTTACCTTTGTTTGCCGTCATTTGTAGCCATTTGTAGTAAAGCTACAATGCCGCCGCTTCCAACAGAATTACAGCCTCCTGGTAGAGAGCAAACAAACAATGTGTGGCGTGGTGTGGCGGTAGTGTCTCCACGTCGTTAAGCCTAACAATAAAGAATCCCTGAGAAGATAACGACTGAGAGGCGCACAACCGTGGGGGCTGCTGTCCACGCCGTGCTAGTGCTGAAAAGTGCACGCGGGTTTATGGTACAGAAATGTATACAACTCCGCGTGCACAAGCCGGGGACGGCCCCAAAATAAAAATGTTGATGTGTAGCTGTCAGCCAATCACAAAGGGAAGACTGTTTCACTGCCGTAACGCTGTGCTGGAAGCTTGGTGGGTGATGCAATGCGGACCAATGAGAGGTGTGGACGTCACAAAAGGGCCGAGTCTAGCGGAGGGCGCGCGGCTTTATGGCGTGAATCAGTGCGTGAAGGCTCCGGCGCGCGCGCCTCCTCCAAAACCGGTTCAGACCAGACGGTGCGGGCAAGCGAGGCTTTGGCGACTACTGCCGCTAGAGACAGGAAATCAAAACATGAGCATCAGCGTTATTCACACCCTTAGTCTTTCACATGTACCCTACACAAATTGCACAGTATTTCACGATTAAGCTCAGCAGTACGTTCGGTTATGTTTCCTTTGTCCAGTAGCTACGGAAAGCCATAAAGGTCAAAAACGGCCAAAGACAGGTCATGGTGGTCAACAATCACATTGGAGGAGGAAGTATGGAGGGCCAAGCTAAACACATTCCTTCCTTCCAGAACAATTCCAGCTGCTGTTGCATCATCCTAGCATCTTTCTTGTGCTGGTGTCTTCTTAATAACGAACATATACAATCGTGAGACAGCTCATTTTTACCCTACTGATGATGTCTTGATGCAATAGTAATCTGATATTTGTAGCAATAAATATCACTATTATTACTATTGCATATTAATAGCAATAAATTCCACAATCCAAAAACATTTTTTGAAATCACTTGAGGAAACATCATTGCATTCATTTTCTATCAAGATGATAAGCTGTTTGCAGAACACCTAAAACATGCATACGCTAGTCATTAATCAAAGGTTTTTCATCAAACGTTGCATTTCAAAGAGCATCCTTTGTGTTCAAACCGTTACAAAATTCAGTTTCAGACTACAACGACCTCCAGCGGTCAATTTGCAAACGACGACTGTTCAGCTAAGGAGTCAGGATTCAACGTGCAATGCCTGTTCATATTCTACCTGCTTTTAGTCCAAAAATATTATGACTGAGAACAGTCACTGACAACGATCATAAGTCTTCACATTACTGTAATAACGGTTTATTGTAACCTTGCGCATTACAGTCCAGTAATGTACTGTAATAAAAATTATTATCCATTGCATTTGTAGCTACAGTCCAGAAGAGGGAAGTGTTGAATTGTGTTTAAACCCTTACCCTAAAACGACACTGATGTAGCAGTGAAAATTAAGTCATACAGTAATGTGCAACATAGTGGACGGTAAGTAGGAGCAATGAAAGTCCATAAAAGTCAGTCATAAAGTCAAAAATCGACTTTGAACAGATGGATTAAAGTTGTGTTATTACCAAGTCTGATCCATGCAGGTCAAACTAAGGTGTCTAAACTGGCCATTATTCTACAGTATGAATTATGGTCATTTGTGGAGTGTTTATAAGTTTTTTATCTGCACTAGAGAAAAGAAACGAAAATGCAACATACACTAGACCAGGGGTCACCAACGTTTTTCCTTGTGAGAGCTACTTTTACAAAATGAAAATGGCCAAGAGCTACTCATTTTTGTAACATTTATTTTCAGAGCTTATTTTAAACCCAAACAAAGCGAATATGCTTGTTTTTACCAGAACATTAACAAAATGCTGGTGTCCACAACTCACATTTTGTATTTCAGAATGCATTTCTTTCTACTGTTCTTTCATTATTAACTGAAAACCTGAATGAAAAGCAGGCTTGCGGGCACCTCATGTGGTTGTGGGGGGCTACCTGGTGTCCGTGGGCACCACGCTGGTGACCTCTGCACTAGACAGCAATGATATACTGTACAACTACATGTCTCCGATGTCAGCGCTCTTTGCAGGGAACATATTTCCACTAATCCTTAATCCTTTTTGTTTCATGACAAGGCTGGAAAGCATTTGATTTGAAATGATCTGGCTCCAGAGGACAAAAATAGCTGAGGTCAAAGGTCAAATATGCAGTCATTACCGCCTCTATCTTTTGTCAATCTCTTTCAAATTTTCATGGCATATTTGTCTTTTCTTTGGCAGAGCCCAGCTTCATGTTGACTGATAGCAGTTACAGAAGGTTGGCATTGCAGTAGTTATCAGCTTGGTACTCATCACCTAAGTCTGACGACACTTGTTTTTAAGTTGCATGAAGCATTTCCCTCGATTTGAAAGATGCAAGTTTCCTGTCCTCTTTCATACATTCACCAGCTGTTATTATACTTCCAAGAAGTGCACATTTTTTATGCTCAGGAATTACAAACACAAGCAGTGTAACGTATGATACAAATAAAGAATAAGTGAAATTGATGATTACATTGAGCCACAAACATTTCATCGTTGTATGTGATTGTATGATTTAAAGATGGCTAGCTACCAAGCTACTAGTGAGGGTCAACTATCCAAGTACTTTTGAGCCCCTGAAAATGGAGGGACTAAAATGGCTGTAATTCCTAAATGATAAATATACACTATGTCCCCTACTAACGAACATCCGATGAGCGAATACTCGTAGATGCGGTCTATTTTTTTCATGATTTTTTTTCGAAAATTGCCATATTTTGTCATTTACATTTTTTCAAAATACAAAGGCGCTATTTCTGTATTGCGCGCCATTCCGCCGCTACGAATGGTGGGTAGCAGCAGCTCTCTCGTGCGATCTTTCTCAGTTTGTCTGCACTTGTCGCTGATAACATCTCGGAGCACGCCGTTTGTACCCCATTCGATACTTTACAGAGATGTTTGTTATCCGTTATCATGGCTGATAAATCTAGTGCAAGTGCTAGTAGGAGTGGCAGGAAACGTCATGGAGTGAATCGCTCAACCATAGGAACAATTTACAAAGGCAAGGTTCGAATTATGGAACATGTGAAGACTTCTGTACCAATGGCATCCACTATCATTACAAAGAGGAGTCTAACGACGACGAAGATTTGTCCTTTCTTCAATAATTCCTCCTCCTGCTCCACCACTACCACCAACGACGTATGCTCGACCACTGCTCTTCAAAAGTAAATAACATTTATCATTACGTATTATTATATCATTTTTATTATTGTTTTTTTCATTAATTATCCTCGTTTAATATTACTACTGCATCCAAACTCATATTTACATACATAGGCATATACTGTATATGTATACACGTTCATGTAGTACCTATATCATTGGTAATATTACCTTTTCCCCGACTTAAGAACGATTCGACTAAAGAACGGTTGTCTGGAACCAATTGTGTTCGTTTGTTGGGGACTTAGTGTACCATATTTTACAAATACTTCTGTGCCTAATGAAACAAGATAGACAGACACTCCCTCCCTTTTGCTGAACATACCATGTCACTGTGGATACCACCATGTCCAGACAGCGTACCATTCTTGTATTTATTTTGGCAAAATGTCACATAATGGTATACTCCATTTTAAAGAGTCAGATAAGCTGATCGACACAGATGAACAGGAAGACTGTTGTCGTCCTCTGTGGGCCGATACCAGCAGATATGATAAATCAATAGATAGATAAGATGGGTAACATTGTGGTCATCACCTCATTGATTGTTTGGAAAAGGGGTGCAGTGTGTCCACTTTATAGGTTCTAACCTGCGCTACCTAGGCTTCCAAACTGTCAGGCCGACCCCACCATTCGTGGAAAGTGGAGACAACAAAGTCTGCCGAAAAGACTTGGCAGTATTCACAAATCAGTGAGAGCGCTACAGATGAGGGGCGTCTTCCTTAACACCACCGCTGAAGAAGAGAGGCTCTTCTTTGGCATGTCAATCCACATGGCCTGCCTTGGCCTCCTGAGAATCCACGTGTTTTGGGCCAACAAAAACAATAATAATAAACCTGAAAATGACAATTCATGTTGAGGAACTCACTGAAGATTCTCAATAGTCTGGATATAACAGAAGCCACAAAGAGAAAAGACATTCTTTGGAGAGTCAGGCCTCTTCTGCACCGAGTAAGGCAAGGCTTCCTCAATCTGCAATGATGAGCAAATGATCCCTTTCACGGGCCCCTGTCCCATCAGGCAATTTGTTCTTGGTAAGCCATAACCAACAGGCTTAAAGGTATTTCTCTTTGCTTCTCCAGATGGTCTGATACAGGACTTTGAAGTTTACCAAAAAAAGTGATCAGTTCGCTGATGAAATGTTGGGAGTTGGGGCAGCAGCAGTCGTGCGTATGGTTGAAACTGTTCCAATACAGGAAGTCTACTTCACATGAACTAACCTAATGGATGAATTGCTGGCCAAGGGCCTTCCAGCAACTGGGACCATAACCAAAAACCGTGTCCCAAGCCATGTTGGTTGCCTGATGACAATTGATTGAAAAGCGAAAGGAAGAGAGAGTCAGGGACAGTAGTCTGGAAAAGTCCTGAGTTAGCAATCACATAGTGATATGACAACAAGTCAGGGATGATGGCTTCCTACTACACATGGGAATAACCTGAAGATGTCTGCACTAGGTGGTCAAAGAAAGACAAAAAGTCCAGGTCCAGGTGAGAAGACCCACAGTCATAAGGGAGTACAATGACAACCTGGGTAGTATGGACCTCTGTGACTGCATGCTGAGCTTCCATCGCAACACAGGCAGAATCAAATGATGGACCTTGCGGGTGATAGCTCATTTCTTTGATGTTGCCATCACATTTACCGGGTCCAGTACAAATCTGACAGTATAGTGTTTAACTGATCAGCAAAGAGTACTGAACAGTGTCTAAAAGGATTCCACAACCGGGAGCATCGTTCAGAAAATATGGGGCCAGGCACATGCCAGAGATAGTACAATGCAGCCACTGCAGGGAGGTGCCAAAACCTAGGTTGCAGGGGAAAAATATGCATACGATGCATCAGTTGGAAGATGTTACTCTGCATTGCAAAGAAGGGAAACTGCTTCCTGAAATATCACAGCTAATGTGTACATGCTGTCAAATGTAAAATAAAAACATTTTAACAGGAGGGGCAATCACTTTTTCACACAGGGCCGTGGAGGTTTGGATTACGTTCTTTCTCATTTGTTTGTGAATTTCCTGAGATCTCGCCATGATGTCTAGCTTTTGAGGATCTTTTGGTGTGCTTCACTTTAACTTAAATGATAATAATTGAGGTCTATCAGTCTGGAAAATGGTATAAAGCCATTTCTAAAGCTTTGGGACTCCAGTGAACCACAGTGAGAGCCATTATCCACAAATGTCCAAAACATGGAACAGTGGTGAACCTTCCCAGGAGTGGCCGGCCAACCAAAATTACCCCAAGAGTGCAGCGAAGACTCATCCAAGAGGTCACAAAAGACCCCACAACAACATCCAAAGAACTACAGTTAAGGTCAGTGTTCATGAATCTACCATAAGAAACACTGGGCAAAAACGGCCTGCATGGCAGAGTTCCATGGCCAAAACAACTACTGAACAAAAAGAACATTAAGGCTCTTTTCAATTTTGCCAGAAAACATCTTGATGATCCCCAAGACCTTTGGGAAAATACCCTGTGGTCTGACGAGACAAAAGTTGAAGTTTTTGGAAGGTGTGTGTTTCGTAAAAGTAAAAGTAACGCTGCATTTCAGAAAAACAACATTATACCAACAGTAAAATATGGTGGTGGTGGTGTGATGGTGTGGGGCTGTTTTCCTGTTTTAGGACATGGAAGACTTACTACTGTGATAAATGGAACCATGAATTCTGCTGTCTACCAAAAAATCCTGAAGGTGAATGTCCGGCCATTTGTTTGTGACCTCAAGCGGAAACAAACTTTGGTTCTGCAGCAGGACAATGATCCAAAACATACCAGCAAGTCCACCTCTGAATGGCTGATGAAAAACAAAATGAAGACTTTGGAGTGGCCTAGTCAAAGTCCTGACCTGAATCCTATTGAGATGCTATGGCATGACCTCAAAAAAAGGCGGTTTATGCTCAAAAACCCTCAAATGTGGCTGAATTACAACAATTCTGCAAAGATGAGTGGGTCAAAATTCCTCCACAGCGCTGTAAGAGACTCACTGCAAGTTACTGCAAACGCTTGATTGGAGTTGTTGCTGCTTAGGGGGGCCCAACCAGTTATTAGGTTTAGGGGGCAATCACTTTTTCAAACAGGACCATGTAGGTTTGGATTTTTTTCTCACTTAAAAATAAAAAGTCTCATTTACAACTGCATTTTGTGTTCAGTTGTGTTGTCATTAATTGACTAGTATTTACATTTGTGTGACAAACATGCACAAAAAAAGAAACCAGGAAGGGGACAAACGCTTTTCCACACCACTGTATACACACACACGCACGCCCACGCGCACACACACACGCACACACACACGCACACACACACACACACACACACACACACACACACACACAAATATAGATCCAGTCAATTTTTTCCCTTTCATTCCAGTCTTGCACAGGTGTGTTTTGTCTGGGGTGTATTCAGTTATCATGTTTTTTGCCGTATTTTATATTCATACGTATCTAGTTGTTAATATTGTTATTGTATGATCATTAATTAAATGGCCACAGATGTGTAAATCATCTCAAGAATATTAAGGACTAGTTACTTTGATCATTTTGGTGCATGAATTCGTAGTCCGTGCTTCGTCTGACGTCGCAAGTAGTTCCGGTGAATTAGCAGCGGAGTGAAGTCAGGAGAGCCGGTGGGTCTCTTCTGGTCTTCGTGCAGACTAGTCAGACGCCGACAGCGGGCCGAGTCTTCTGTCATGACAGTCGGATGACCACACCACACCAGCGGCCAGCAACACGTCTGCCGAGCAGAGAGCATGCAGACCCGGTTACAGCCGTCAGACGCCAACTGAAGCTTTTGTCGTCGAGTCATACACACTGGGAAGTGCAGGACAGGCACACGTCTAGAGCTTTGAACCGGCGTGCAAAAAATTAAAACCCTGCTCGTGTTCACGTGTCAAGGTGAGTTTTCTGCGCTGATAGTTTGACATGTCAATTGACAGTAATGATTGTTTCCGAGTTAAGTGTACTATGCTAATATTCTGGGCTGTTTAACCAAATGGCATGTCACAATATGCATGCGTGACAGTCATTATGGCGTTCTTTTAACCAAATGTGTGCCTGATAAAGTAAACTTGGATGATAATATAACAATCTTGGCGCATTCTTGGTGTGTGGCAGAACCGGGCATTAGAACAATTGCCCAAGTGGAAAATTGAAGCGAACAACAGACAGTTACAAGTGTCTTGTGCATGCATGTGAACACAGACTTTGTATGAGGCGATGCATGGTGTTGTGTGGACGAGTTCTTCATATCATCTTGCAAGTCAGGTTGGCATCACAGCACCTACAACAGAAAGGTGTCTGGACCCTTTGTGAATAATTTTAAAATACCATGTTCAAGTAATGATGTTCATAATGATTTTACCTTGTGAGTCAAGAGTGTGAATGTGTAGACAAGCACACACCCACTGGGCCAACCACAGAGGTGATTTTGTGCGGCGCTACTCTGTCTACACATGTAGTCACCTTGATAGCGCCGTACGCATGCAAGGTGTGCTGCAGACATAAAGTAGATCAGTAATATTGATTGACCTGAATCTGACTACTTAGGTTTTATGTCAATGGGTACTTGTGTAATTGCTTGGTTAGCTACCATGGCTACTTACAATAGCACAGTCATAGGTTGTACTTGAGAAATAGGCAGTGGTGTATATGTGTACACCTGTAGTAATGTGCACAGGATGCCCATGCACCTGAGGTACTGGGTATTGCTGTATGCTACAATGTGCAAATAGTACTGAGGTCTTGTGCAATAGTTTTGTAATGCCTGTAGAGTGCTCGTGTAATACTAGTGAGTATTCTAGTAAAATTTAATGATTAATGAATACCCAAGCAATTGCAAATGCTAACAACTAGTGAGTACTTATGCAATAGTGTAGGATTAATTACTGGGTACTAGTGCAACAAGGTGTCATACTGTCATACTGTAACTTCCTTCTGCAATGATATGGCGAAGGTGACTTCATACTCATTCAGTACTCATTCATAATGTGGCAATGACTACTGAGTACTTGCTGTACTGTGGTAATGACTGGTGACTACAATGTGGCAACAGAGTTACCAAGCCATAAAGTGTAATACTACTGCATACTTGTGCGAGAGTGTGTAAGTACTTGTACAATACCATGATGATAACTATTTAGTGCTCGTTGAATAATGCAGTAATTAGGGCTGTCAGTCGAGTAAAACATGTAATCGTGATTAATCACATTTTGTCCATAGTCGGCTCATAATTAATCACAATTCATTCTTATCGAAGATAGAAGTTTTCATCTATAATAATAGGGATGGAAATGTCTTTGTGGTAAAAGCTTCCATACGCATCTAGATACACAAGTTAAGATACGATTCAAAAATGATATTAAAAGCAGTACAATTTGATACAGTGTACAAACGATACAATTCGATATAATTCAAGGGTTACATTTGTCGATGTAGACGGTAAATTCTTACAGTAATTTTAGATATGTAAAAGAACACATCATAGCCCCCTGCATGCTGTAAGGCAGGGGTCCCCTACCACCGGGCCACGGGAAACATTCATGTGCAATGATAAAAAAAAAAAAGAAATAATTTGTAAATAACTGCATCAATTTTTTTTGTCAAGCGATATAAATGCAAAGAGGTGGCTCTGTATTCATTTCGTGCTTTTAATTTAATGTTGTTCCTGTCATAGTTTTGCACAATACTGTACAGATAAATCAAGGTAAGATAAATCAGATCGCTATAATGTACATATGTTACGTGTGCGTTGACAATCCTTCTCGGTGACCAGCCAGCTCGCTGCAAACGTTAGCGAGAGAGCTAATGCTATTTAGATTCATTGTCATTGACACAAGCCCCCAAAGAGCTGTTCTCGGCTATGCCTGCCCGTAACTAGTAGCTCCTAGCCCAAATTTTACCTAGCAGTTCAAAGCAAAAATCCGCAGAGAGACTGCTCGCATCTAAAAAAACCCCCAAAAAACACTTGTTAGTTGGGACACTCATATGCCACGGTACCGATGTCCATCCATCCATCCATTTTCTATGCTGCTTGTCCTCACTACGGTTGTGAGACGTTACCAATGTATAAATGACAATTAAAAAATACCTGCAGTGCACCAGTAACTGTCTTTTCTTCCCGGCAACGTACTTTGTGACAACTCGACTCACAGCGACACAAATAACTTCGGTCTTGTCGAGAGAGGCATCTGCCAGGGCTGTGAAGCTAAACTTACCATCCAAAATACCATTTTCTTTGCCCATTTCTGCTCAATATTTGTTCCTGCTTTTGGCTTCACATCAACTGCCATGCCGCTGCGTTTCCTCACACTACGGTGTGGGCAGAGGGTCAAACAAGACGTGCGCACGTTAATCGTGCATCAAACAAATTTGTTCCATTAAAGAAAACTTACATTAACGCGTTAACTTTGGCAGCCCTAGTAGTAATGATTACTGAGTCAACCTCTGCGTAGCGGTGTGGTTATGGCTGCTTATTACTTGCACAATTCTATAAATGTCTCCCTGAGTAGCTGCACTATAACAAGATAAAAACTACTAAACTTGATTTTTTAAAATACAAATAAAATTACATTAGAGACTTACATCTGAAATAATTGTACCAAAACACGTTTATTAACCACATACTCACTGAAATTGAATTACATTTTTCCTTTGCTGAAATATTAATGTTTAACACATCTCATCCACCACAAGCCAATTACATATTCAAAAGTAAACTGTGATGGTAGAAAAAAATTGTAATTCTTGTAAGGCTAAATATTTGGCCGCACGGTGGTCTAGTGGTTAGCACGTTGGCCAATACAGGAACAGCCTGGAGATCGGGAAGACCTGGGTTCGATTCTCCCTTGGGCATTTCTGTGTGGAGTTTGCATGTTCTCCCCGTGTGCGCGTGGGTGTTCTCCGGGCATTCCGGCTTCCTCCCACATTCCCAAAAACATGCAGGTTAGGTTAATTGGCGACTCTAAATTGTCCATAGGTATGAACGTGAGTGTGAATGGTTGTTTGTCTATATGTGCCCTGCCATTGGCTGGCGACCTGGCCGCCTGTCGCCCGAAGTCAGCTGGGATAGGCTCCAGCATGCCCCGGCGACCCTAACGAGGATGAAGCGGTATAGAAGATGGATGGATGGATAAATACTTTGAGGTGGTACTTTATGTAAAAGGTTTGAGAACCATTGTACTAGTGTAGTGCTAATAAATGAGTACTGGTATTGTACCAGCATGATAAGGACTAGCCGGTACTTGTGTTGTAGTATGGTACTAAGGATTATCCTTTAGTGGTGCATTCAGGTCACATTCATACTCGTATATATGTATACATGTTGTTGGTGCTGTTATGTTTGGTCCCCTCAAATGTGTTGACGTAATCTTCTTGCAAAAAAGGGGGCTATAACCTCACTGTAGACAATGACAAACACTGTAAAAGAGTCATTACCGTTAATCATGTTGTGCGGTGTGGAGAGAAGGCTAATGCGTCACAGTTTCATTTCTGGCAAAAAACACGGACAAGGTGAAGTGTGTGTATGTATATCCTTTTATGCTGTGGTGTGTGTGTGTGTGTGTGTGTGTGGAAATGTTTTAAGAGAGCACCACGCTCCTGATTTGGATGCGTCTCTAATTCCTATCAAGATGAGAGCTGTCTGAACAGATCTTTCGCATCATTATTTGCTCTGAGATTTACTTGCGCTCGTAAATGGTGTTGATTGAGGGTAATTTGGCTTTTTAATTGCTGAACAGCTGCCACACTCGCTGCTGATTGCCATTGTAGACTTTCTCAGTAGATCACTCTTAGACCCCTAAATGCTTCATTAAAACATTATGCAGAATCGCGTGAAACGTGAAGAGAAGGAACCCTCATAATGTTTTACTGATTTGTGTTTTATCATCGGAAAGGTCGTTGTAATTATCATCAATGTCAGCAAATGCAATGCTCCGAGAGACCGAAATGACTCTTTGAAAGTTGAATTAAGGGCTATTTGTGGATACACTATATGCATCTCGCTTTCTTTTATACAAGATGAACTCTCTCAATCTGTCACGCCTGTCAAGATATGATCTTGGCTCCTTACTTATTCATTATGATTGATAAATTCATCTTAGGTGACTTTTAGGGGTGCTCCGATCAGGATTTTATGCTGCCGATTCTGATACCGATCATCCATGAGTGAGATCACATGGATTAACTGTATTTTTAACATTTATTTATGATGAGTACTATTTGCACGGGGCGCCGTATAGGGGAGAAAGGTTAGGACACTTCCAAGGGCCCCTGACTGCCAGGGGTTCCACAAATTCGATAATTATTAAAAAATATAAAAAAGGGGGACCAACGTGACCCCACTCCCGACAACTTTGTATCTTTATTTTTTATCCGTCTTTTTAACCCAAATAGTCAGTGAACACACACAGAGGATCATGACCTAAAAGAGTGGACAGTTAGAGCTGTACCCTTGCTCATGGGCCTGTCACGATAACAAATTTTGCTGGACGATAATTGGCCTACAAATTATTGTCGATAATCGATTTTATTGACAACATTTTTGAGAGCATTTTTTCATTAATTATAGGGCAAAATAATGAGAGTACATCATATCAAAAGCAATAAACTTTAATTTCTCAAGAGTATTTAACATTGTAATTGGAATGTCAAGAGAATTCAACAAACAACATAATAAATTCGACAAACAAAGAAAGACCAAAAAAAAAAACCAATGAAAATAAAATGGACTCAGTCTTTTTGCTCTTAAATAAAATTGCACTTAAATAAAAATCACAACAATAAACCAAAACAATACAAAATAGTCCCTGTCTCTGTTAAGAAAAAAACACTCCTATAAAAACCACAAATACACACACACGCAGTTATGTAGTGTATTATATTATAACTAATGTAGGGGGTCATATTTGAGCTGGACCTCATATCTGTGGTGGCGGAATAAAATGCAATGTTTGTGATGTCCTTCAACACGTCTTCTTTCACTTGGTTATACAGTTCAGGAATTGCTGTTTGCGACATGTACATGTATACGTTCTCCCAGGCAATTCATACTGTCTGTCAAACATTTCTAACATTTCCCGAAATGTTGGCTTTTCAACCATACTGAAAGGTTGCATTTCTTTTGCAATGTAGTGAGCGACACTGTCTATGAGCGTGCACCACTTGGCTCTGTTTTTGTTTAATATTTACTTTGCCCATCAAACGCCTCAATAAGTGTTGACTGTCGGGACGAAGGCTGGATGAGTATATTTTCACCGTGTTGTGTTTGACCACTTTAATGTAAGGACCATTTTATAATGTAAGAACCATTTTACAATGCCCACTGACGACGGGCAGGTTCTGTGAAAAAAGTTTATTCTTGCACCCAGCTTGTATCAACTGTCAATTGCCATTCTTAATACACACAACACATTTCTGGCCAAAGAGTGCTCTTTGTCACATTTGTCTAATTGTGTAAACAAAGTAAGGGTGTCATAAAAATATCTTGGTATTACATTGTGACTAAATCTTCCTTAATCACAAGCATGGCCATTACAGTTTGTTGACGAGTTTGCAGCAATATATGCTGACATCCTATTAGAAAAGTTAGCCAAGCTACATCCATTTCTGAATTACTAGACAAAATGCACCAATGATGTATTGCATCAATAAATGGAAGGATTTTCAACATTCAACATCGACAACATTTCAACATCAACATTTTATTCACTAACCCAAATAGCACGCACTCTATGCTGGTAAAATAAGTGGAAAAAGTAAAAAAAACCTGAATCCTAAAAAATGTAAATGTAAAAAAAAGAATTTGGGAAAAAATCAAATGTATTTCATAGGGCCCTAAGACAGTTTGTTAAAAAAAAGTCATATATTCTAACTCACACCACAAATTGATATATAACCATGTCAAATGATTAGTCCTGCATTAAAGGTATTTTGCACGCCCATTTTTTCACATTTTATTTTTATTGGATTGACTTTTATTGGGGGCCGCACGGTGGTCTAGTGGTTAGCACATTGGCCAATACAGGAACAGCCTGGAGATCGGGAAGACCTGGGTTCGATTCTCCCCTGGGCATTTCTGTGTGGAGTTGGCATGTTCTCCCCGTGTGCGCGTGGGTTTTCTCCGGGTACTCCGGCTTCCTCCCACATTCCCAAAAACATGCAGGTGAGGTTAATTGGCGACTCTAAATTGTCCATAGGTATGACTGTTTGTCTATATGTGCCCTGCGATTGGCTGGCGACCAGTCCAGGGTGTACCCCGCCTGTCGCCCGAAGTCAGCTGGGATAGGCTCCAGCATGCCCCCGCGACCCTAATGAGGATGAAGCGGTATAGAAAAAGGATGGATGGACTTTTATTGGATCTTTTCACAGAGGTTTGTTTCAAAAGCCATACAATATTGTTGGTCGCGCTGTGTACAGTAAATTCAGCAATACAGTCAAACCTGTCTTAGCGGCCACCTCACTGAAAAATCCCCCGCAGCAAATTTACATGTTATAGACCCTGTGTATAGCAGTCGCCTGTCCAACGCGGCCAGCGGCCACCCATTTTGTCTCCCTTGTTCAATATCTGACTGCATATAGCAGCCAAATTACCAACTCAAGTAGAAGCTTCATGCACGAAAAAGTTTCGTTTTTCAATCAATGAAGCCGTCATGTGTAGACTTTAATTACTGAGTCCTAGCTCAGTCACAATCATTCACAAGATCCACACAAACTGTCAGTTGTTCCACATAAAAAAGCCGTCTTCTTTTGAGCTTTCTATTTCCTGGTCAAACATGTAACTTTAAGAGCATTTGCACCAAAACATTATCGCAAAGTAGGCTGGGAACAGGACTTGCTCCCAGCGACGCTACAATAAAAAAAAAAAAAACATACGCTAGCATGCATGCGGCAGCGGGAGCAAAACTGAGGTGGGTTGTACTTAATTGAAGTATTTTAGAATGTACTCACGTTATTTTTGATCAATCCTCATCCACAAATCCATCAAAGTCCTCATCTTCTGTATTCGACACAAACAAAGCCGTCTTCTTTTCCGTTCGCTACTAGTCTGTTAACTTGTCAGTGTTATTCAGCTCCGAAGCAAAGAAGGAAACTTCTCCTGTTGCTTCTGCCAACTTTATTTATTGAACGCGGCCACCAGACAGCAGCTCAGAACACACACACATCTCTCAGCATCGTCTCTCCTTCCTGCTTGCCACAAGCCAAAGGTAAAACAAGCCCCACTACATAGCTGTCCAGCCAATGCCTGTAAGAAATGACACCGTTTATTTCCTGGTGTGCACTGGTCAATACTGTAATGCCGCTTGTTGTGGGGAAGGAGAGACTCACGTCGCCGATGCACTTTAATGGCTTTATTAACAGCGGAGAACACTGCAGGACTTTACATCCACGCCAATATAAACACACTTCCCAACTCTCTCAAAACTCACAGCTAGCACTGAGCCTAGCTCTCTTGCTCGGGACGCCCACCGTCACTTCCTGATGAACTAAAGCTGTAAAAAGTAAAATATAAAAAACAAGCGTAAGACGTTACTAGCACAGCTGTGTTCTGTGGGTCGTGGATATATTCTATCAGTTATTATTAAGCCTCTAGCTTCCTTTTAGTAAGTAAAAACCTTGGCTATGATTGCACTACATTGTCATGTAGACCTACAAAGTACACTTGGAAGAACAAGAGGTGAATAAATGTATTGCAACTGATGTGAAACTGATGAGGGGTAGGATTAAATAAGCTTTGCTTCTTCCTACTCCTTTATGGACATGCAAAATTGTGAATTGTACTATGTGATGTGCTACTGTTTGACTCATGCATGTTCAGGATTAAAACCATGAACCATGATAATAACAAGCCTAGTAGTGCTGTACAACTTTTATCCGCAGTCCGCAGTGCCCTCTACTGGTCAACATTATTATTATTATTATTATTATTATTTTTTTCCCCCTTTTTTTTCTTTTTTTTCCTCTACTGGTCAACATTCAAACTGGACACCAACCTGTCTATAGAGGCCACCTGTCTATAGCGGCCACTTTTGCAGACGCCCTCTAGTGGCCCCTATAGACAAGTTTGACTGTACTTTGCTTATTTTTTAATGCTTTGAAGAGCTATTTTCACAACCCATTCAAATCCACAAATTCATGTTTGTAACTTATTATTAAGCTTATTATTATTTAACAAAAAAAAAAGGGATCGGTACCGGATTGGATTGGATTGGCAAGACTATATATATAAAAAAAAAAAATCGGATGGGATCAGAAGCCAAAAAATGTTGATCGGAACATCCCTATTACATATTGTAACAGATGTTACCTTCATACTTTGCTACAAGTTATTGCTTTAATTTATTTTTGTTTGTCACCTTTTTGGTCAAAGTTCTGGCACTTGCAACGTTGTTTGGCGTCATGATGGGTTATTTTGCAGCCATAATAAAAAAAGCACATAGAACACTCAGAAGTACGAAGCACACTTCAATGCCTAATCATTACAGGGCACACAGTTGCTTATTAGGAGGAAGAAAGGTGACAGAAACTGAGTTGTTCATCGATCTGTGTGCGTTCTATGAACAAACACACCACACACACACACACACACACACACACACACACACACACACACAATAAAGACGATAAGTTAGATAAGTTTAATCTATACTTTCTAACACAGTAATGCACATTATTGTGTCTGCTATAGTTATACTAGAAGGGATAGTTTGGATTTTTTGACATGAAGTGGTATAACATCCCCATCAGCAGTGTAGTACAACAATGGCGACTTACCCCCCCAGTTGGTCTCGTGAGCCTGGTTCTTGTTGAGGATCCGAGACATTTTTGCGATGCAAATGTATTACTCTTTTGAACGCATATTGTTTTGAGAAGCCAAACTCTTTATTTAAAAGGCCCCAGCAACTAAATGGAACTACTTTCCTCGTCACAGATCTCCACTCACTGTACCAATTGGGGGTGGAGGTGGGGAGTCATTGTTGATGCACTACACTGCTGATGGGGATGTCATACAACTTTAATGTCAAAAAATCTGAATTATCCTTTTTAATGTTGAACGTAATTACGCGTTATGTTTGATGTGCTATCTAAAGCCCATTGCTGAGCCATATATTATATAGCATGTACTGTATTTAGACATTAAAGACCTTTTTATACTGTTACCATTTTCCTGAATGTGTGCATCACATATTGGGTAGAAATATGTCAACTGGATAGCATACTTAGTAAGAATATCCTTTTTGCATACACCTACACACTCAGTTGAGCTGCCTGATGCTGTTTTCTACGCTGTCCTTGAAAACAACATTTTCTTTAAAACAGCTGTGGAAAAAATGGCCTTAAGTGCTTAGTGTCGTCTATCAAGTATGATAAGGAGGCTCCAATTGCTTTAAATATTCTGCCAATAATTGTTCGCATCAATACTGCTGGGTCATCAGGTCATTTTAATCACGTAGTAGCTCAATGCGGCGCAATAGCACGAGAAAGATGGTGTGTAATAGTGAGGATGAAATGCAAGCAGTGCACAGGTTGTCAATCAGAGCTCTGCAGTTCGCGACAATGGGAGGAGTGGAGTCAACTATGCTACAACATTGTGTTGAACCAATAGACAGCACAGCTAATATAAGTGGTACCAGTCACATTGCAACATGTAAGACTCTGATCATTAACTCATAACAGATTTCAAATAATGACATTTAAATTGATGCTCTTCTCACCAATAGCTTTCACTGAAACAGAAACATACTTTCGTTTTGGTCAGAAATGAACATAGAGCCATCATGGGCTTGAATGTCTTATACAGGATGAGAATTATGCATACAGACTCAAATATATACTAGTACATACATTCACCTAAATGTTACAAGTGGTGCTGAATAGGGTTGGGCATTGTTTGAATTTGAGCGATTCTGGTTCCAATTCTGATTCCTTGTTTCGGTTCTCGTTCTTAACAATTCTCAATTCCGATTCTTTTCAGAGGTAGGGTCATAAAAGTTTGCATGTTTTAAATGAGGACACTTACCAAAGTTCTTGTATGAAATGTCTGAATGTCTTCATGATTTCTTTAAATTACATGAACTTTTTATGAATGACAGGGCTATTGTCAACCAGTATATAAATATCAAACCATTGAACTTGAACATAAATGTTTTGAAGTCTCTTTAGATAGGAGTACATGTTCACAAATCATTTCTATTTTTGAAAACCTCATGAATAAAACTATTTCACATATCCTGTTTTTTATGTGTTGGAGAGTGTCTTATGACAAAGTGTAACTTAACCATGTTACTGAGTTAATACTAACCTGCATGCAGAATATCAAACAGGTACGGTGAAGTAACGGGGGTCTGGTCAGCCTCCTGGTTAACGCTAGCGTTAACATCAGGGCGTTTGTCTATGAAAAAATACACAGCCTTACGTTAGCTGGATATTTTAGTTGGTCACCGTATTCGCAGTATAAAGTATAATTTGTTTGCTCCTTTGCTTCTACGTAATTTATTGTTTTACTTACTTGAACTGGTTGGAAGTCCAACATAGCGCGTCAAAAACATGGCACTCTGTACACCGTGGATCCGGAGGTGTTTAATCATGTTAGTGGTGCACCCTCCTTTGCATGATATGAAGTTGCAAATGATGCACAGCACCGACCATTCGGTTTTCTTGCAGAATTTCAGCCAAACTTTCGAGTGGCATCACAGACTGTCCACAATTGAAATGGATGAACACAAACGGTTCCTGCCACTTCTTCTTCGTTGGTATTCGCAGGCTTCTTCTTCGTTGGTGTTATGTGGCCATTTTTACTGGCCTGACAGGCTGGTCGATCACCGAAAGTAGGCATCGAAATTTTAAAAGATGAACGATTCCAGGAGAATCAGCAATGTTAGTCCCGGTGGCGAGCTACGTGGTGGCCAATGGTGGCTGTGGCCACAATTGGTCACTATCCAGCCACCCCACCAGTGGCGGAGCTACGTGGAGACATTTCAGGTATCAATTTATTGCCACCCCTATGTGAGTAACGGTCTCACCTTGGCCACCCCAATGAAAAATTTCCGGCTCCCCAAATGGCTGTTAGACAGATACACCATTGGTAGGAGCCTACATTTTGTTTTCATAGAGAAGATGATCACATCCTTGTTTGATTTGTGGGTCACATGCAGTGTGCTAGCATGATTTAACTTTACAATGAACAAATACGAATACTAGCGTTCAACACAAACATAATGCCATAATCAGTGCTCACCTTTATGCATTCATCCACACAGTATCAGTATTTGAGAACAACGATCTCTTTGTGGCAGTATCAGGTTACTTTCACTCTGTCTCGGAGCATACAATTATGGTGTGTTCAACGACCAACAAACAAAGTGGGAATAAAGGCTCAGCGAAACATAATGAAACAAAATGCCATAAACGTGCAAAAACTATGGGCTGTCTGTTTTTCCCAATAAAACAATTGCTCTTATTTCCAAAATTGAGGTAAGTTATTTACAAAACTATTGAAAAAAAGTTTTTCTTTAATCATTGCTTCTGAAAGTTTTTCCGGTGGTTGGGAACTCCTGCTAAAGAACATTTGTGGATTATGCGTAAAAGTCAGGGTTGTGCCGAGAAATCAAATGAGTTAAAATGAACTCTTAACAATTCTACGAAGACGAGTGGTCAAATATCGGGCCAGAATCCTGCCAGAAGCTCGTTGATGGCTACGAAAAGGTCGAGGTGAAATGAGTTAAGGATATTAAACCAATTATGTATAATTTTGACTTTGTAATTAAGAGAAAAGTTTAAATAAATTCAAAATGTTGCATCCAATTCTTGTTTTTAAAAATCATTGAAGATGTACATTGTATATCATTCCACCCTAGAATAAAAAACTGTTCAAATAAATCAAATTGATGTGATATTCAGTGTATGTAAATTTCTAACGAGAACTGTATGCTGCCTAATCACAATAAGAGTGGTTGGAAGGCCCCCTACAGTGGATGATGCAGCATTAGAACAGCTGTTCCATGCCAACGCAACTTTTATAAGTGTTCATTTACTGTAATTTTCTTTAATGTCTCGGAAAGTACCCACCATTTTTTAATTCCAAAGCAGCAAAAGCTTTTATCTTGTCAAAATCCTCTTTGATTCTCTTTGGAAAGCATTGCCATGGTTTTTCCAGAGAACTGTGTCAAAGACAAGATCGACGATGATCGCTTTTAAACGGCTTGTTCAGACTGAAGTCAGCAGTCAAACAAGGCAGTGCAGTGCAAAGCTTTCATCATGAGCCTGATGTAAAGCCTCTCCAGTATCTTACACAAGTTGAATCGTTGCACTCTGCTGCTGCTTATGTTTTAATAAATAGCAATTGTTAGACATTTTGCATGTAAAACAACGTAATTGTAAACAACCACGAAAAAGCTGTTGCACTTCTAAAAAATGTAAATGACTCTCCATTATAAATCTCAACAAAAGCCAAGCTACGCCTCCGAGCCAGGGGCCTCTAGGTTTTGGATGCTTGCTTCCATTATTAATGGTATTCGCAAGCCAAACTTTTTAGGTTGTTGCAGATGAGCGCTTTAATCTATTTTTGCTGTAAATTAATGAATTTTTAAAGAGGACTAGTCCTTGTTGAATAGGGCTGGATGTGGGAATGTAGTCGGAGCTGTGGTGACGCAGTGCTATAGCCCCCTTTACTGTGCTGCACCATTTCACAAACAGCATCCCCATCTCTCTCCTGGGACCTACTGTTGGGGGAGTTTACAGAAATGCTGCATTCCTATGTTTTATTTATGACAAAATATGCCTTTTTAACTTTTCAGTTTTTGTCAAAAATCTCAAATTGTGCCAGACCCTCCCCCCTCCCAGTCTGCTGTCGTAATCTTCTGGGTTGCTAACCCTTCTTCACCTCAGCAGATGTTTTCAGGTGTTGTACTCTGCGAGCTTTTAGTGAGTTAAATGATTTATTTTAGGGCTTCAGAGGTTTAGTTTCCTGGTCCCTCTTTTAAGCTTGTTTTCTTTCAGACTTGGGAAAAATAGGTAAGATTGTTACCTCTGCCAAAAGTGAAAGCTTGAAGATGAGACGTGTACTTTTCACCCTTGTTAGCTGGTTGGTTATTATGTTAATTAGTTAGTAGAATTTATGAATAGGTGGTACATGCAAGAGCAAGAAGCCAACACATTATGGTCACATCCGAATAAAAATGTGGGTAGATGAATTTATTTTCTCTCGTCGCTGTTTGCTCTCAGGAGACCAGACCCAGAATGCAAATTGTACGGTCTCATTCAACCTCTACCACACTATCCACTACACTATATCAACTGTGACTTAGTGGGGCTTCTTAAAGCAAGAAAGAATTCATGGTAATTACATTTCGTCAAAGAGCTGTATAAAGGTGAGGATACACATGTTTTTCTGCACCTTTCTTAATTTGACTTACATGGCTGGTGCCCCACCACAAAGTTTGTTACAGTCCATCATATTGGCAGTGCCAGCATAACTTTATCCAGACTTCTGCAATATGAACTACTTTTGCAGAATCATACACTCCTGATCAAAATTTTAAGACCAGTTAAAAAGTTGCAGGAATTTACATTTTATGCTGTTGCATCATAAGGAGGTTCTATGTAGAGCTTCAAAATGCAAAAAGAAGAAATGCGAGTGAGTCATTTTTTTTTTTTTTTGAGTAAGCAATTTATTGCAAACAACCATTAAAGTGAAATATTGTTCCACCTGGAGCAACATTCCCATGAGCCTCCTGGAAAACCTGGCATCAAGTCTGGCTTTTTAATTGTTCTGAATCAACAGAATGCTATGTGGTTCAAAACAATAGATTATTTTAAAATAAACAAAATTCTACAGGCACTACCTAATTCCAAAAGTAATAAGTAAGATATTTGTGGAATTGATAATGCACTCTTAAAACATACATACATAAAGACATTCTTATAACTACTATTACTTATATTACAAATAAATCAGTTCAGGAGAGTACATTTCCAAATGTTAACCACACGATTCTACTTTGTAAGAGCCGAGATTATAATTTAAAATAGAAAATCATATCTTAGTGACCGTGTGCCATGTGTAAAGATCAACAATAAGCTGTCAACAACTAACTAAAGCTTGTAATGTGGGTGTCCCACAGGGCTCAGTTTTAGCACCATTATTGTTCACTCTCTACATTAATGATCTTCTTTCAGTGTGTGGTGAGGTGTATGTACAAGTACACGGATAACAGTGTCATCTTTGTTCATGGAAAGGATTCTGTTAGTGTAGCTTCCAAGCTCACTAAAGTTATGGACAATATTGAAAACTGGCATACTTCATCCTGTGTAACATTGAACGTAAGTAAAACTGTCGCAATGTATTTTACAAAAACTGGGAGGCTGTAGTCTGTACCACAAGTTTTGTCAAAGACCGCAAAGTTCACATTGTGGTGGAGTTCAAATACCTTGGTCATTTTGGATCCAAAATTTGGATTTAAAAAGCATATCAATAAAATGTGTAATACTGTGAAATATAATCTGTTAGTCTTTAGACATATTTAAAATATGCTCACCTACAATGCTGCACAAATTTATTTCAATTCAATGATTGTTTCTCATATGAATTTTTGTATGTCTTCTTGGTCCCAAGCGAATAATGCAACATTAGCGTCACTAATATCAGATATTCGATAAAAAGCCTTTAAGGCGTCATTGTCAGATCCTTAGTAAATTAAGTTTTGACAATTTTTTTAGCGCGTATTCAGATGTATCATTTTTTAATAGTAAGTATTACTGGGAAACCAGCAATGTCAATATTAACTGTATTTATGGTAATTTGCCAAGTACAGTGATGTAATCATTTCAAATTGTTGTCTGAGGTGTTGTGTGAATAGCTGTGGGTAGGGTAGGCTATATGATTAGATATCCTGTATGGATGGTGAGCGTATTTTATTGATATTGATTGGATTTGACTGTTTTTACCTCTTTCACACTGACTGCAGATTAAAAGTAGCCTTAGCTAAATCTGGTGTAAACAATATCTCCTGTTGCTAAAGATGAATTTATTTGCCCATTTTTCCTGTTAAATAAATAACAAACTACAGTAAGCATGCCCATACCAATTTTTGAGGCGATTAACAAGAACAGCGCAGCTACTCATTTCAGACCTGCCAACATGTACTCATTTTTTGTACTCTGTACGCATTTTTACCCTTAATTATGCTTGTACGTGTCGTTGCGCTCTCTGTACACATTTGCGCTTTCAGTTTGGGGTTGCCATGGCAATCTGTGCGTAGGTGGAGTGACACCCTCTTGGTGAATCAGAGCACTCCCTTTTATACTTGCCTATTGGAGCTGCTACTCCGAGCAAGTGTTAGCAGTTCACTACAATTCAGTCAGTGCCTCAAAACAAACAGGAATTACAATCGCTGCAGCTGCAGCATGTGTATCCCTTGTTGTCCGTCAATGCAAGCAACATTTTAAAAGTAAACTTAAGATGTTGACCTGACAATATTGTTAACCACTCATTCGTCTATTTCCTACGTTCCCAAAGTGGGGTGCGCGTACCCCCAGCGGTACGCCTATAGTCATTGGGGGTACGTGAAGAAAAATGAACAACAATTAGCACCTAACACTCACAATTATGAGCGCACCTGAACGCCTCATAGTACAGAGTGCACCGTCATAGCAGAAAGAAGGAAAGAGACACAGAATGAAGTTGTTCATTGCTCTGTGTGTGTTATGAATAAGTAAGTTTGATGATTATGTTGTGTATTAACATATATTGGTGTTCCAATCCCTGCCCTGTGAAAACTTGTCGATGTATGTGCGTGTCAGGATGAGAGAGTGGAGATTCCCTTGAAAATTAGGCTTTACTGCAGCTTGTATGTATTTTCGTACTTTGTATACTGCTTTATCATGTTTGTTAAACTTCCCCTTTCAATTTGGTATGCAGACGATTGCAACTGGACACAAGTTAAGTTCAAGTTCAACCCATTCAAAGGGAAGGATTCAGACATCCGGCTGAAATAAAAGATATGTAGACTGAATACTTAGATACTTTATTCATCTCCAAGAGAAATTCACATCTTATCTATGTATCAGCGCTCATGTAAAACTTTTATCAAAATTTGACGATGCACAACACAAATTTTTGAGCCAGAATTTTTACGAGAATGTAAAAATGATTTATGTTTTCTAAGTGTGCAGCAGTAGGGGGTACATGGCTTCAAGTCAAATGTCTGAAGGGGTACGTGACTGTAAAAAGTCTGGGAACCACTGGTCTGTTTGATGTGCGTGTTGCAGAGTACTGAGGCGGCATGGCTCAGGTGGTACAGTGGTTGTCTCCCAACGTGAAGGTTGTGGGTTCGGTCCTCTGTCCTCCCTTGGTTGTGTCCTTGGGCAAGATACTGACTTGCCCAACTGCGTCATCAGTGTGCTAGCAGTGTCAGAGCTACTTTGAGTACCTTGAAGGTGGAAAAGCGATATACAAATGAAAGACCATTTACCATGAAAATACCATTTAGTAGTGTCACACTGAGTCTGATGCCTTTTTAAGTTTTATTAACGCCAACAGAAGTGCTTCCCACAAAGTATGCTGTGTTTGTGCGAGTGGTGTTGTTGTTGTAAGGAAGAGATGTGTAGTCACAACACACTCACAACAACACTTTCTCCTTGTCCACCAATAACATTCACAGCGAGGTGCATTCACGAGCACCACAATTCAGAACATCGATGTTACAACATCGACTAGTCATTGCAGTACAAAGTACAATAACCGCCATGTTTCCACGAATGTGTTGCGTACATCACGTGCCATAATGGCGAGAGATGGTCTTGTCTCGTCATTTCCAGGTTGCCTAATCTCTCGTTCCGCACCGCGTACATCAAAATCAGCGCTAGTTTACATGTAGCCCAGGACATTTTTTGAGAGGGTGGGTTGGGTACATGGGATAAATTTCTCCATGGTTGGCAGGTCTGCTTTTTGAACATTTTATTTCTATTGTAGGGAGGTTTTTTAGGTTTTTTTGAGTTATGGTCTTAAATAGGGATGCTCCTACTTGGCCACTGATCCGTAAAACACGTGATCGGCATATGCCGATAAATGCCTTTCAAAGCCGATCACAAAAACCGATTGGTGTGCGCTGGCAAACACTACATGTGTGCTGTGTCATGTAGGGTTGCCAACACCCGTATTGAGCTGACAAAGGGCGCACTTTGCCCCGTATTGCTGCGAGAATCAAAACTAGTCTGTACTCTGTATAATCTTAATGGCTTCAGCTTGCCACAAGCTTTGCCAAAAAATGCCAGCGTGTTTGATCACTGCCTGATCAAACCTGTTGCTGTTCGACTTTTATTGCATCTTTGTTTACACGCTTTGCCTAGCTGTCACTGGTGGCAGCTAGCTAGCTATCTGGAGTTATCTGCCTAGCTTTGGACTCCAAATGTGACTTTTTACCACAGTGCCATTTGGTTATTAAAACAAACAAGCAATGCGACTAGTTCGGAACTTGTTTTTGTACCATGGGGAAGCGGTTATCGCGTTCATGAGGTACGTTCTAACTTTTTCAAGTGTCACTGAACAACTTTACTCGCTTGTTGCCATTATACTAATTATGTCTTGTCCTCAAAACACTATCTGTGTGTGGTTGTTTAATGAACATAAACACACAATGTGTCCAGCCTATGATGGTGACACTATAACAGGGTCTCCTATCTCATCAGCTGATTTTGAGTCGCTCACCAAAGGGTATATATGAATACAGTCAAACTTGTCTATAGCGGCCACTAGAGGGAGTCTGCAAAAGTGGCCGCTATAGACAGGTGGCCTCTATAGACAGGTTGGCGTCCAGTTTGAATGTTGACCAGTAGAGGGAAAAAAAAGAAAAAAAAGGGAAAAAAATAGGGATGAGAGGGCACTGCGGACTGCGTTGGGTTTCATCCATCCATCTATTTTTTATGCCACTTATGCTCGTTAGGTCAGTCTGTTATTACTGATTAGTGACCAGAATACTACATATAACTTTTTTTTACTAATAATAGCCCATAGTCAACCATGAAACAGCAGCCATTAATTGATTATTGAAAAACTGAGATGTTTTTTGGGGGGATGCGCAAAAGTGCACACACGCATGTATGTGTGCAGCACAACCAACTGTAATGTGATCACTCTTTCCCTACAGTTATTGCGCGCGTTTTTTTGTGTGTGTATGTGTGTGTGAGAGACGATTGGCGGGGACTGGACTGATAATCGATACATTCATACAAATACGCGCACAATGAACACACACAGTTACATTTCACAAACTTTCCCAATCGAATGTAATAGAAAGTCAAAATAAAGACTTGCCTTTTAATTCATGCTCCTCCACACAGAAATGCGTACAGAAGTGACATGCTGTCTTGTAAAAAAAGTTTAGCAACTAACGATTATTTTCTTAGTTGATTTATGGGTGTACCCCGCCTGTCGCCCGAAGTCAGCTGGGATAGGCTCCAGCATGCCCCGCGACCCTAAAGAGCAGAAGCGGTATAGAAAATGGATGGATGGATTTAATCTGAAACTAGTTGTTTTGATTCATCTCGTAATCAGTTGGGCTCTAGACCAGGGGTTGGAAACCTTTACAAAAGAGCCATTTTGCCTTCTTCCGGTTAAAGAAAATTGTCTGGAACTGCAAAACATTACACAGTTTATAAACTTCGAAAAGTTTTATTCTTTTTAAAATTTGACCTGTTCCAACAACAGAATTCAACTAACAGAGGTGCAGAGTACACATGTAGACCTACATATTTTAAAAATAATATAAACACCAAGCCTTTTTGAATTGTCATCGTATTTGTGTAAAATGAAAAACTTTAACATAAAAAGCACGTCATATTTCATATATCTGTATATCAGTGCAGTTTGCTCAATATTGTTTACGTCACTTGAATCATCAAAGGCAATTCAATATGCTTGCGCTGAATGAATGTCATAAGTTTGCCCACTGATGTTGCCATTCTATTGGTCCTGTCCTTGACTGTCTTTGCAGCGAGGCATTTCTTTCATACATGTACTGTATATTCAATAATTTCCTGTTCTTTTTTTTAGAATAGATGAGAATAGATGCTCTGATATTTTTATGAACGATTCTTTCATGTATTCTCTGAGCAGCTTCAGTGGAAAGTGACTAAATTACTGAGATCTTGTCTAAATAATATGCGGTTGGTGGGACCTACCGTAAAGCTCGTGTATAAACCGCACCCGTGTATTAACCGCACCCCCATTTTCAGGCTCACGGCAAGGGAAAAAAAATGTTTTAGTTCATAAATGCTTGCCAACTCTTTCATCTCAAATCAACATGTGTAAAGGTACTAAGCAATTTCAAAAAGAAGAATAAAGGAGAAATCTGAACTTTGGCATCTAGATCTTTAATATTATGGCTAAGCACAGATTAATAATAATAATAATAATAATAATAAAAAATCAAAATAAAGAAATTTGCAATGTTCAGAGATGTTTTGATATCTTATCTTTCACTGCTTCTCTTTTTTTCTATTATTATTTTATTGCATTGCTTCAGTGTGAATTTGAATAAACGCCAACGTTGTATTGTATTTTACATTGGAAGCTTAGGTTAGCTTCAGTGTATATAGAGATGGTTTCACTGTGTGAAAATACAGACAGCCGTCAGATAAGTTAGTTGCATACACAAGCATTTTCAGCAACTGTACAGCAGAGGGCGCTAAAGTCAAAGCAACTGTCTGACCCACAGACGGCTATTCTAAAATGGACTTCTCGTCAATTTCTGCGTCAGGTCAAAGACCTGTCATCGTGTATAAACCGCACCCCGATTTTTTGCTTCTTACCAGTGGAAAAAAAGTGCGGTTTATACACGGTGCTTTACGGTACTTTTTCTTCCACTTTCACAGCGGCACAATGCTCAGTCAGTCAGGCTGTTGAAACGATGGCTGATCTTAAACAACGGTATGTGTGGAGCTGAAGAGGGTGTGCACAATATTGAAAAACAGTAAGGAGTTGTGGCAACACAACAAGCCTCATTAAACACCACAGGTTGAAGCACAACCCTGAATACGGCATTTGAGAGGCAGACAGAGGAGGAGAGCAGTCAGAGCACAGTGTCAGGTGCTGCTAGGGCAAGACAGACATCTCTTTCAGTGCAGTCCAGGTACAAAGGGATGAAAATGGCGCTAAGCACTGTTGCTATTTGAGTTGTTCAAAGTAAATATGGTTATGAAATAAGTAACTAAATGGCTTCACACATACTGTAGCTGCATTGGTTCACCTTTGAGTAAGACAGCTTTTTTCCAATCACTTTGACGCGAACCTCAAAAGTTTTTGCTCAACTTTGAAAACTAGATACAAACCTCAACACAGATCATCAAAACAGACATTTTTCAAAACGATTAACACTTTCTTCAACTGATGAGATACAATACACGTTACATTTAAGTCATTTGTTCACTGAACTGAAATCACTTGCTCAAAATGACACAAGTTAACATCAAAGTATTTCTATTTGAAAATGGAATACTCACATGACATACTGTAAGGGTTTTTTCACATCACCATCTATCAATGAATACAACTACTCAAAATTATAAGTAACTGTACTGTTGGTAAAAAAAAAAATGGTTTGGTTCCGAATGCAGATTTATGGCTATCCTGTGGATAGGAATGACAACTCCAATTACTGATGATTGATTTCACATTGTGGTAAGAGTGTATAGGTAAAGGTTTGCACCCATGTACTTCAACACAGCGAGTAGAGAGTAGCTGAGAGGTCAAGCCGTGAGAGGACGCGGACTTTGAGAAAATGAAATCAGAGCAATGATTGTGGATGATGTCATCAATGAGGGCATGACAATGAGTGAGGCTGCGGCCATGATCCAGCTACTACATGCAACGGCACACAAATGTCAGGCCTAGATTCATCATACCAGGTGATTTTTTTTATTTTTTATTTTCCCCTCGATGCCTGGCAAGGGAAAATATCCACTGTATCAAATACGAAAATAGTTTAATACATTCAATAATCGATTAGTCATCGATTCATTGATGAATTGTTGCTCCTCTAAACAAGATAAGGCTATTTCAGGGCTCCAGACTAACTTTTTTTTACTAGGAGCACAGTGTCCCCAACTTAAAACTGTAGGAGCAAGCGCAAGCAGAAAACTGGTGGAAAAAAGGTGAGGTGAGCTATTTGTGTTTCAAGTGACTGGCAACATTTAAATGGTACTTTATTTACAAAGCAGATCTCCACTCATTTGTGGTCATTTGTCATGGAAGGGAAAGTTCGGATTTTTTTACATGAAGTTGTATGACATCCCCATCAGCAGTGTAGTGCATCAACGGTAACTTACCCCCCACTTCGTCCCATCAGCCTAGTTCTGGTCGGATTTTGGTGATGAGGAACGAAGTTGCAGTTAGTCGGTAGGGCCACTTAAGTAAAGAGTTAGGCTTCTCAAAACAATATGCGTTCCGAAGAGTAATACATTTGCATCATAAAAATGCCTCCTCGAAAAAATCAGACCTCAAATTTGCTCGCCGTTACTTTCTCCCCCGTCGTATCACTGCGCATCCATTGTTGTGTATGGTTCCACAGAGGATGCAGGCATTTGTCTCCCGCCGTATGCCTGCACACTGTCGCCTGTGCATTTTTGTGTATGTGATGAAGACGCTCTCATCTTCTTTCGCTGTGAAACACACACGTAGGACACTGCTGATGGGCATGTCATACAACTTCATGTCAAAGAATCCGAACTGTCCCTTTAAGAACACCGTTGGACTCACGCAACATATTAAGAACCCGCTTGCTGCTGTAACAAGTGAATTTCCCTGCTGTGGGATTAATAAAGTACAATACAATAAAAAAAGACGCACACCATATTGTATGCTAACTGGAAAATGTATGCGAACCAAGGAACAATTTAGGCGTAGATTTTTTTACATAAACCGAAAAACACGCTAACCGAGACGTACACTAACCGAAGTTCCACTGTCCTTTCGTAGTATCATATGAATTGAGTCACTGTAGTTATTGTGTGAATCCTTTGTATTGTTATGCAGACAACAGTCTTTCCACCTTGGCGGCGGTCTCAGCTCGACAGAGTGTTTTTGTATTTTCAAGTGAGATGCAGTTGGCGTGCCTCGGCACACAGCTTGCCGCCTTTTCGAAATGGCCAATAAAAATGTTGCCAGATGTTTAAAATGTGGATAAATGATCTGTTCACTAGGCTTACCCGCCCCTCCCACCCCACCCCGGAATATTGATGTGTCTGACCATTTTCTTAAAGAATATGACTGAAACATCACATCAATGGCCTTCTTTGAGAATTAGCTGACAGGAGCGGATGATAATTACTCAACCCTCAGCATCATTTAGCAATGAGTGAGCCGCCACCGTAAGGGCATCTGATTTGCCTTGATATACAAGGCAAAGAACCTTTTCAGGCTTATGTGTTTTGCCACTGAGGCAGAAAGTAATTAAGATGTTCAATACTGCTTTTTGGACCTTTTTCCTCTGCTGCTTTTGACACATTAGCTCAGACCCCCCTCTTCCTTCCCAGAAACCCCTTTTTACTCCACACGCTCTTTGTGGGTATTTTGTCATTTCTTCATTTTCCTCTGAAAATATTTTGATGCCTCCTTCCTTTTGCTCCCCCCCATCCACTCCTCTCACCCTGACCCCCTCCCTTCTCTCCATTCAAAGTTGTCTTTATTAAAATGCAGAACTGTAAAGCCTCTCAGTCTAAAAGCCTGCTAGCAGCGGGGGACTGTTAGCTGTTAGTGATGCATGCGGCTGAGTGAGTGCATCACAACTACAAAGTCTAATGGGTGAATACATTCAATCACTCAGACTTCTCCACTTTTTTTTTTAAAGAGACAATGTTTAGAGTGAGGAAAGCTTCTGCTTCAGTGTGGAGGCCAATCTATTTAGAGTAGAAAGTGTAAAAAGATTTTTGGTTTGCTTAGAAAAGCCCAAATCCTCCTACACCCCTTGATTGTAATTATTCACAAGAATTACCAACTAATGACTCACACCTGACAAGCTGCTAAAACTAACTACTGAAATAAAAATATGAAATGCCATTATTTTTTATAATTTGAGTATGTGATGATATTTTTACGTGTTGGGCAGAATTGAGCAAAAACAACAATTATAATGAAATAAAATCGAATATGTTGACAGAGGTCCCACAAGACTTATGTCAACCTTTTAACACTTACAGGCCACCATACTTACTCGCTTGAACCCTTGCAAAAATGAGTACTCACCTTATACATTAACGTACACAAGTCAATGTCAGTCAGACTGAGTAATATGTAAATGCAGATTTTGGGAACTTAATGCAGGGTTTCCGCTGCAGGTAGTTGGTCGTGGCGTTGTGCCACTGCAAAATAAAAGCTGCCACACCTTAAAAATGAGTTTGTTTTTTTTTTAACTTGAAAATATTTGAAGTAATGTATTGCATGAATGGATATATATTCTACAGTATATAGATACATATATAGCTTAGTATTTCAGCACATATTGACCACAATTAGTTTGAAAACGATTTGAAATATCATAAAAATGTTACACTGCACTTTACTTTAATCGCTTGTCTGCCTTGCTGGCACTTGTGCATGTGACCAGATACGTGACATGTCTTGTATTGACTTTCACTTTGTTATTATGGGGAGAATGAACACTAGTCAGTAAAATGTGTAGTCAATTGATGACAACTTGTCACATGCTAAGCCTATCTATGCTAGCGTGTGTGATCGCTCACGTTTCTACGTCATTTGACTTTGTCATTTTTGTTTACATACCTGGCTGGCGACATCAAGCTAGCTCGTTTTTGTCGAGGTACAATCATCATCACAACTTAGTTTTTTAAAGTGTCACTTAACAATCTTGCTCTCTTGTTATCATTATAATACTTAGTGCTAAGTAGAAGTGCTACTTATGGGACACATAGGGTGGCAGAGAAATGCAAAACACTTCAGCAAAAAGCAAAACAAATTTCAATTACCCGACCAAGAAAGAGAATATACCCTATCCCAGATTTGCAGGAAGTGATAACGTTTCAACCAATCCGGTAAGGGGATTTGGTACATTCCTTATCCGGATAATGTTGGTGGCCGAGAAGTGCAAAACACTTTTACAAATTGCACAACAAATTCCAATTCCCCCCTTCCAATGAGCTCACACTCATGGGAGGGGCCACAGGGGTCGGGTGCAGAGTGAGCTGGGTGGCAGCTGAAGGTGAGGACCTTGGCGGTCCAATCCTTGGCTACAGAAACTAGCTCTTAGGACATGGAATGTCACCTCTGTGGTAGGGAAAGAGTCTGAGCTGGTGCACGAGGTTGAGAAGTTCCGGCTAGATATAGTCGGACTCACATCAATGCCCAGCAAGGGCTCTGGAACCAGTCCTCTCGAGAGGGGATGGACTTTGTTCCACTCTGGCATTGCCAGCAGTGAGTGATGACGAGCAGGGGTGGCAATTCTTGTTGCGCCCAGGCTTGTGGCCTGTATGTTTAACCCGGTGAACGAGAGGGTAGTTTCCCTCCGCCTTCGAGTGGATGGACGGGTCCTGACTGTTGTTTGTGCTTATGCGCCAAACAACAGCTCAGAATACCCACCCTTTTTGGAGTCTCAGGAGCAGGGGTCGGGAACCTTTTTGGCTAAAAGAGCCATGAAAGACACAGTTTTAAAAATGTATTTCTATGAAAGCCATATCATATTCTTTCACATTCAGTACAACTAAATGTGTGCATTTTTAAGCAAGGCCAACAAAGATTAGAAAACAATACGTCTCTGAAGTTATTCTTTTTAATAATGGTGTTATATTGTAGTTAATCAATAATCAATAAAATACTTATCATTAATGCGTCTTCTGGTGCTTTTGCATGGTATCTTTCTTTCCTTCTTTTCTCCATCATCTTCATCCAAAGGGTTTGCTCTGCAGAATGAGAGAGCTGACTATTTGATGAGAGGAGGGAAGTTTACTTCTTAACCTCTCAGTGACCCGGGTAGGTTACCACATTATTCAATAATCATCACGTTTTGCTGTCTGACCCGGAAAATATGAATATAAGGACAACTGCTGGCATTGGCTGTGGCCACCCACATTGTGCTGGAAAATGCATTAAAATACAAAAGAAAGTTTTATATTTTGGTTCACTTTAAAATGTCAGCAGAAAATTAAAATAAATACGTTATATCGTGTTTGTCAGTATGTGCTGTGCCGTTGGCTGGCGACCAGTCCAGGGTGTACCCCGCCTCTCGCCCGAAGTCAGCTGGGATAGGCCCCAGCAGACCCCCGGGACCCGAGTGGGAGATGGATAAATGTTATCGCGTTGACACATGTCTGAGAGCCAGACGTGGTCATCGAAAGAGCCACATCTGGCTCCCGAGCCATAGGTTCCCTACCCCTGCTCAAGAGGACGTACTGGAGAGTGCTCCCCCAGGGGTTTCCCATGTTCTGCTGGTCGCTCATGTTGGCAACGACAGTGAGACCTGAGGGAGGCGTGATTGGGAGGCACAGCCCCCAGATCTGAACCCGAGCGGTGCTTTGTTGTTGGACTTCTGTGCTCGTCACAGATTGTCGATAACAAACACTGTGTTCAAGCATAAGGGTGTCCACATGTGCACTTGGCACCAGGACACCCTAGGCCGCACTTCCATGATTGACTTTGTGGTCGTATTATCGGACTTGCAGCCATATGTTTTGGACACTCGGGTGAAAAGAGGGGCAGAGCTGTCAACCGATCACCACCTGGTGGTAAGTTGGCTCCGATGGTGAGGGAGGATGCCGGTCAGACCTGGCAGGCCCAAACGTATTGTAAGGGTCTGCTGGGAACGACTGACAGAGTCCCCTGTCGGAAGGAGTTTCAACTCCCACATCCGGGAGAGCTTTGACCATGTTCCGAGAGAGGTGGCAGACATTGAGTCTGAATGGGTCATGTTCCGTGCCTCCATTGTCTAGCCAGCTGATTGAAGATGTAGCCATAAGGTGGTCGGTGCCTGTCGTGGCGGTAATCCCAAAACACGTTGGTTGACACTAGTGGTGAGGGATGCCGTCAAGGTGAAGAAGGAGTCCTATCGGGCCTTTTTGGCTCCTGGGACTGCTGATAGGTATCGGCAGGCCAAGCGGTCTGCGGCTCTGGCAGTCGCTGAGGCAAAAACTCGGACATGGGAGGAGTTCGGAGAAGCCATGGAGAATGACTTACGGACGGCTTCGAAGTGATTCTGGACCACCATTTGGCGTCTCAGGAGGGGGAAGCAGTGCACAGTCAACACTGTGTATGGTGGGGATGGTGTGCTGCTGACTTCAACTCGGGATGTTGTGGATCAGTGGAAGGAATATTTCGAAGACCTCCTCAACCCCACCGACACGTCTTCCTATGAGGAAGCAGAGCTTGGGGACTCGACGGTGGGCTCTCCTATCTCTGGTGCTGAGGTTGTCAAAAAGCTCCTCTGTGGCAAGGCCCTGGGGGTGGATGAGATCCGCCCGGAGTTAAGGCCATGGATGCTGTAGGTGTGTCTTGGTTGACACGACTCTGCATCATCGCGTGGACATTGGGGCCAGTACCTCTCTGGGAAGGTGTTCAGGTTAAGTCCGACCGGTAGAAGGCCTTGGGGAAGACCCAGGACACGTTGGAGAGACTGCCTCCCAACTGGCCTGGGAACGCCTGTGGATTCGCCGGGAGGAGCTGAACGAAGTGGTCGGGGAGAGGAAAATCTGCGCCTCCCTTTTTAGGCTGCTGTCCCGGCGACCCGATCTCTGATAAGCAGGAGGAGGTGGATAGATGGATGAATGGATGGATGGATGGATGGAATTACAATTCCCCAACTCCGAAAGAGATTGTATAATATGTAATGGATGCTAGCCAGCGTGACTGTGTAAGTGTACGTTAGTAAACCTCACTCCCTCACTCCCTTAAGTTGACTGTCTGACTTTTAGCCCGGTGGCCAGCACTCTCAACTCCCATTCCGAAGGTCCTGTGTTTGTCCTGTGTTTGTCCTGTGTTTGGCGCGGGACTGGCTTAAACAGGCGGGTTACACATATGCATGCGTAGACAACGCACTGTGCGCTGAATCATGAATCATACGTTGACGTTGCCGCCATATTGGATGTGGAAAGAGGGAACGGAGAAGATTCCTCATTCATGTGCTGCATAAAATTGTACCAACCATTTTACAGTCTAAACCAGATCTCATGGGTTACCTTTCACAGGTAAGACTGAAAAGTGCTTGTGATTGTATTTGGCCAACGTGTTCTTACAAACATAATTTCCTGACTTTGTGGCTAATATTGTGAAGTCCCTTGCCTAACTCTGGATTGCAGTGGTGGTGAAACCAGCCTCCAAATAATGAAGATGTCTTTCCTATTTAACTAACTTGGACTGAAATAATTTCTCTGATTGTTGTTAATTGCTTAGCTAACTTTTCATGGAATATGTTGCTTTCCCAAAGTAGTGGGAAACCGCTCTCAGACGGGAGCGGTTTTCTGCTGGTTCGTCATCCATACATGCATGAGCACTTCAGACTGAAGGATTTTGTCAGGTTAGGTCAGTCAGTCAGAATAAAAGATGGAGCTGTTCCTTTCCCAGCTCATCTACACAGGGTAGGTGTATAGACCGTAAGGATTAGATAATTCAATGCCAGACGATGCTGAAAATGTTTTTTCTTTTCTGAATGTGAAGGAATCTGTGATCTCAGTGTATTTACACTGTGAGATCATACATTAGGGCTGTCAAATGATTACAAATTTTAATCAAATTAATGGCAGTTCGCAAATTAATCATGATTAATCACCAATTGTCACAATGTGTGAAATGTGCTCATTTGCGCTGTATTTTATGTACAAGTTTTTAATGTTCTTGCGCCAAAATACATCTCTGACATGTTAGAGCCACTTGAACCATCTCGGGCTCTGAGAAGCTCAGGGAGTGGTCTCCTGCGGGTGCCTAGAGTCAGAACTAAACATGATGAGGATGCGTTTCAGTTTTATGTTGCCAAAATCTGGAACAGTCTTTGAGAAGATGTGTGACAATCCTCAACTTTGGCAATGTTCAAATCCAGGCTGAAAACACTTCTATTCAACTGTGCATATGACAGTTGAAAGTATTTTTTCTGCATTCTTCAAATTTAAATAATGTTCTAATTTTTTGGTTTTATGGAATGATTTATAAAATTTTATCTAATTGTTTTAGAATGATTTTATGTTTCATGAATGTGTGTCCCATTTATCATTACCTGCATTAATTATCTGCCTCTTTCTCGCTGTTTTAATGTCTTTAAAATGCACAGAAAAGAGAAAGTCGTGTGTGTTCATGTTTCACATAAGGATTGTGAATGATGGGAAAAAAAAGTGCATTCAGGCAGCCCATTGTGCTTACAAGTGTTAGGTTAGTGCAGTAGTTCGCAATTATTTTCTGTCATGCCTCCCCCCAGGGGACAGAAATGTTTTCACACACCCCCGATTTGAAATACTTTTGAGAAACTGATAACATCTATTTATTTATCTGTACTGTACAGAGTAAACTCGAAACTGAAACTAGGGAAATGGAACAAAATGGCGAGCTGTGAAGCAAGTGTATTCAAGAGTCATATGCAGGTTGAGTACAATAAATTTGTACATGTCCTGCCTCGCAATCCCCGTAATTTATGCATAATTTTTTCTACATATAATTTATTTTTATTCACTGTGTACTACTAAAGCAAAGCATATTTGTAATGATCCACAGTTAAAACAAACATGAAACAGATGAATTTACTTCCATTATCTTTATAATTGGAAGGTTACATCTACCAACATACTGCATTTGTACAGAACCAGCAGGAAGTGAAATGGCGCCAGTAGCAGCATGTATAAAATAAACACAAAGTGGTGCACCACCATAAACTGTCCGGGCGACACTTGTGCTTTCCGTCTTTTTGTTCCGTTTCTTTTTGTTCCGTCAGCATCGATTATTGACATTTATGAATCGATTAATAATCGTCAATCTCCGCATCGCAATGCATCTAAGAATGCATCTAAGATTATTTCCCCCACCACGAACACAAATAATAAGGACAATGTTGTGATTTTTTTGAGTGTCCGTGAATGCACCTCGCTGTCGCCTAGTGACAATGAGTGTCTTTCCCATGAGGCGCTGACTAGAGGCGTGTTTGTGAGTTGGAGATACATAGATGATGTTGGAATTGCACGGCTGTTGTGTTCAGATCAGAATAGAGGTATGAAAGAGCAGCAGACTCTGTGTGACTCTGTGGGGCTGCTATTGTGGCTCCGTCTGCCGTCATAAGAGACATGTGGCTTGACATGATGCACATGCGTTGTTTCAATGTAATTTCAACATAATTAATTAACTGAATTGGTTACCCTGTCGTTAACACACAGTTTTTGACAGCCCTAATATATATACACACACACACACACACACACACACACACACATGCACGCACACACATATACACTCATATACCTATATACAGGTATATCCGATATGCCAGTATTGTCCAACTCTCAAAACTCTCAATTTCCGATTTCGATATATACCGATACAAATATATGTACAACATCACAGATCTCCTGTCGTGGAATTAACATATACTGTATCTGTTGTGAAACTAATGGATACAAGTTGAAGTATAGTCCACTGCTGATGGGGATGTCAGACAACTTCATGTCAAAAAATTAAAACTATCCCTTTAAGAGAGCTAAATGCTGCTTGCTAACCCCATATTATGGCAAAACGAACGGGCAGTGTCACATCCACTCACCAAGCCAAAGTGAAAAAGGTCTTTTAAGGCGGGCTGAAGTTTATGGGAACAGAAGAAGAAGAGTTGAAACTGAATGAGATGTTTTCTTTTTCGAATGAGAAAGAACTGCTCTGAAAAACATGCTGCAAAGCCAAAGCAGCAAGCCAGTTTTCAGAGTGAAAAGTTTGGACTGAATGCGTGTCTTAACTGTGCATGTGGTACTGGCATGCTTTTATTTTGATGGCCAGACTTACCGGATACAGGAAGTGGTAGGCCAAGTTTGCCCAAGTGATGCCGAAGGGACTGAAGGGTGGTTGTTTTTGCGGTTGAGATTTTTTTATTTACATTTTTGATTTAGACAAAAGTAAATATATACAGCAAATTTGGCATCACTTTTAAGTAAATATCCAGAATAAAATATTGCCAGAACAGGCTGCTGCAAAACAGAAAGGAAATAACGAAATAACAGTAGACATAATTAACAAAATAAATGGTAAACAAGAAAGAAATGGAAAATGAAATGATAAACTAGGTGTTTCCTACATGATTCAGATCATGAATTAGATGAAATAGTTCCACAGCTTGTTTTGTGTTTGGTGGGAAAAAAAGAAAACTACATTGTGAAAAAAGCCTTGCTGACCTTTTGAACTCACACATATACAAAATACCACAGAATGGAAGTTGGACTACCTAAAGTTCTTAGGTTTTGGACAGGTGTGATACTACAGTGTGCACTTCTGATGGCGCTCACAAGGTCCAAGGAGGTCCAAGGAATGCTAAGGTCGTTTGTATGTATGCTCAGACACTTGAAAAATTTGAAGGAACATTGGTCTCATGTTGATAGGTGTATTTAAAACTTTCAAATGTTCTTTCAAAGGTGCACGTATTATAGATAACTTATTTTCATCTGTGATTAATTGGGATTAATTACAACTATGGACAACATGTGATTAATCGTGATGAAATAGTTTAATCGATTGACAGCCCAGTAATCGGTGTTGAATTGGTTCCGGACGTCGGGGCATGCTCCTAATGAGACAACGTATGGTGTCCTGGGGGATCTCCTCCCAGATCTGGACCAGGGCATCACTGTGGTACCTGGACGCATGGAGGAGATTCCAGGAGACAGATAAGTTAATCCCCGCAAGTAGGATTCGATATTAATAAATAAAATGTTTTTGTAGTTAATACCCCCGCGACGAGGCCTGCCACGAAAATCGATAAATCGATTAATGGAGTGATAGAAAAAAACGTGGTCGATAATTTTGACGGGAGATGTTGGAGGTGTTTGGCGGATGGTGTGAGTTGCCTGGTAGTGTGTGCATGCGCATGTCGTGGCCAGTAGTTCCTAAGCTGTGTGGCCGAGTGGAGGAGGACGTGTTGAAGTACACTCAAATATGACCTCTACATTAGTTTAACAATACACTATTTAACTCTGTGTGTGTGTGTGTGTGTGTAGGTTTTGTTGGTGTGTTTTTTTTGTTTTTCATAACAGAGATGCTCTATAATTTGTAACAGGAGTATTTCCTGTTTCCCAGCACGCTTTGCTGTACTGTACTTTTATGACACCATGAGCAGGATTGGTATGTGAAATGGTGACCTCCCACGATTTAAATGGGGTTGAGAAGTTCAGTGTGAGCTGTGTTGTTACGCTGCTTGCAAAAGAAACTCACTGACTTGTGAGTGCAATATATAACAATCGGCAACTTCACATAGGTACACTAGTATGGCCACAACAGTAGCCCGTGTTATTATGATGATGGTGGCTATTATTATTATTGTTATTATTATTATTATTAATATGTTATTATTGTGCCTGTTGTGAGAGAAATAATTACAAAATAATAAAAACCTGCCTAGCAATGAACTCTGGTGAGTGTTACTAGTGACACCTAGTGGCTAATGTAGACTACAGTTCATTAACATGTATTGCCTGAAACTATATTTGTATTTTAGTTCATTTAGAATATTTTCATGCTTGAAAATGCGTAATTTAGGCCAAGAATACATAACATTTGCTTAAACATGCATTTTTTGTTTACTAATAATAGGCATAAGTCAACCATGAAACAGTGATAAGTTTATTAATTCATTTTTATGAAAAACCGTGATAGAGTGAGGGAGTGCGTTTCGAACTGCGATGGAGCGAAGGACAACTGTATCGTCCTTCACTTTGGCGTGTGACTACTAGGACGTCTCAAAGAAGGCACATGAAACCCTGTCACGGTGCTGTTCCCTGATTGTCCAAGAGAGCCAACCACTACCTGTGCCCAATGTGAGTCATCAGTTCTAGTTGTGCTATCTCAAACAGCTGGAAGCATTATAACCTTGCTTATATTCAAAGCTCTTGTCACCCCCCATGGCCTTAGAATACCTCCCACTCTCTGTCACTCACATACAGACTCACATACTGTACATATGTACATACATTACACATATACATTGAAGTATTGAATCTGCATCCTACACACAGAGAGAGAGAGAGAGACACACGCACACATACACTGCTGGCAGCACAAGTGACGATTGATAAGATTAAGAATGTGGGACAGTTGACAGCACTTTGTACTAATAAAGATGTGACAGATTGTGACTGAGTGATGTTAATCTAAATATAGATATAAATATATATATATTTCATCACCATTTGGACAAGGACCACTCCTATGCTTTGCCTTCATCACATGACTATGCTAGACTGACGGAAGCCTTGTAAGGCTGGAAAGTCTGAGAGAGGAGGAACGAGAAGCGCAAACAGACGAGAGGAAAGAACACTGCGAATGATCTTCTGGACGATCTCAGGGTGAAGAAAGTATTAAATTACGAGTTGAAAGAGCAGCTTGATATATATACTCGGGTCAAATAAAAATACAAACTTGAAGAAAATGTTAACTTTATTGTATAATGCTTTCCCTTCTTTGTTAAGACTACCTAGTGATTTAAATGGTACTTACTATTTTGCCCGTGCTCATTGAATTTCAGATCTTTCAATACACCTCCTGTCGAAACAGAACCACCAATACAGTCATCCCTCGCTACATTGTGGTTCAATCATTGCACCCTCACTTTATCGTGGTTTGTCAAAAATTAAGTAATAAATGATCGCTGTTTTGTGGAAGAATACGGCCTATTATTAGTAAAAAAAATATATATATGAATATTTAAGCAAATTGTACTTATTATTGGCTTAAACTAAGCATTTTCAAACAAAAAATGACTGAATTCACTAACTAAATCAACTAAAATACAAGTACAAGGCAGAAGAAGCGTTCTAATGAATGTAGTATTCTACATTGGCCACTAGGTGTAAGTAATTGTTCAGTGGACAAGCACCAGATGTGATTGCCAGAACAGGCATTTATTGCAGATTTAAATGATCTCACAACAGGCACAATAATAATAACATAATAATAATAATCATAATAATAACACAGGCTACTGTTGGGGCCATAACCCATGACAAGCTAAAACTCAACTCTGAAACTCGGACATCACTTCATGTCGTCCACACGTGTCTGCCCACCACGAAGGTCGCCAGGGAACACATTTACTCTGACACGCACTGGCAGGAGTTTTATGTACGTCTACTATATCTGGTAATATGAAAGCCATTTAAAGCCTCCATTACAATGTATTGATCAGACAATAGCCACCATATTAAGTACGCTGTCCAGAAAAAAACAAGACCCGGCTGTTTTAGCTGTTTTTTCTTGAGGAGGGGGATTTAAACAGTACTCTCAATTAATCAACATATTTTAGTATGCCAGAAATAAATAATCTTGGATCATTTTCAAAACCCAAATATAGAAAAGCACACAAAAAAATAAACCATTAAGATGTTGTTTCAGGAGGTCTTTGAGGCTGAAAATGAGGTGTTTTTTTTTTTTTTAAGAATATGTTTTTGTAGGTTTTTATGGGAATGTTGTAATATTGTAACATTGGGCTTAATGAGGAGAAGAATCTACTGTTTTTGTACTCATTGCCTGAACAACATAACAGAACTAAGGGATTCGTTTGCATGGTTTTGCTTTTGTCCCAGAACAGTATAACATAAAAAATAATCTCAGACATGTCGTAATGAACAGTCATTTATTGCACCAAGAACTTTTACATTTATTTACAGTGGTAGCCCCAGAAACAGTGTCCAGTGTCCACTTGGACAGAGAAGAATAAATAAGTCAAATATACCACAAACATGGCAAACGGTAGAAATAGATTCTTACCAGAATGACAGAGGATGCTAGTTGTGCCTGGAACTTTCTCATGTTCAGTATCTCCTTCTTTGGCATCTTGAGAGCTTGGCAGTGCCGCTTGTAGAGGCGTCCAACAAATCCACGTCTCCCATGTATTTGTTGTAGGTACACACAATGTAAGGCCTTTCAGCATCAGTGTAGGTTTTGGTGGCTTTGAATCTACTGCACAAGCATGGGCATTACGTTGAATCTACTGCACAGGTTCTGGTCCAGCGAAGGATGGCACAAGTGTGACTGCCCTGTTGCCATACCATTTGACATCAAAGTCAAACAAACATCACAAACACAAACATCAAAGTCAAGCATCATGCCAGAGATTCCAGCTCTCACCCATACTTTGTGGCTTGCCTTGCATCTACTGCTTGATGCTGAGAGGATGAGGGGATGCTGATGATGAGTGGATGGTGGGGAGATTGATTTCAATATGAAGTGTGTGTGTAAAAGTGTATGTATGTGTATATGTATATATATGTATATATATATATACTGTATATGTATTTATATATATATGTATATATGTGTGTATATATATATATATATATATGTATATATATATGTATATATGTATATATATGTATATATATACTGTATATATATGTATATATATGTGTGTATATATATATGTGTATATATATATATATATATGTATATGTATATGTGTGTATATATACAGTATATGTATATGTATATGTGTGTATATATATATATATATATATATGTATGTATATGTATATGTATATATATATGTATGTATATGTATATATGTATATATATATATATGTATATATACTGCTCAAAAAAATTCAAGGAACACTTCGAAAACACATCAGATCTAAACTGGGGGAAAAAATGATCTTGAATATCTTTCCTGATAATAAGTGGGTGATGTATTAGTAACAAAATGATGCCACATAATTTGACCACCCTAAAAATGAAAGTGAAAAAATTATGCAGCCGACTGGTCCATTTTGCTAAAATGTCATTGTAGCAACTCAAAATGATTCTCTGAAGTAGTTTGTGTGGCCCCCACGTGCTTGTACGCATGCCTGACAACGTCGGGGCATGCTCCTAATGAGACTACAGATGGTGTCTGGGGGATCTCCTCCCAGATCTGGACCAGGGCATCAATGAGCTCCTGGACAGTCTGAGGAGCAACCTGGCGGCGCTGGATGGACCTAAACATAATGTCCTAGAGGTGTTTTATTGGGTTTAGGTCAGGTGAACGTGGGGGCCAGTCAATGGTATCAATTCCTTCATCCTCCAGGAACTACCTGCATACACTAGCCACATGAGGTCGGGCATTGTCGTGGACCAGGAGGAACCCAGGTCCCACTGGACCAGCGTAGGTTTTGACAATGGGTCCAAGGATTTCATCCCGATACCTAATAGCAGTCAGGGTGCCATTATCTAACCTGTAGAGGTCTGTGCGTCCTTCCAGGGATATGCCTCCCCAGACCATCACTGACCCACCACCAAACCGGTCATGCTGAATGATGTTGCAGGCAGCATAACGTTCTCCACGGCATCTCCAGACCCTTTCACGTCTGTCGCACGTGCTCAGGTTGAACTTGCTCTCATCAGTGAAGAGCACAGGGCACCAGTGGTGTAGTTGCCAATTCTGGTGGTCTATGGCAAATGCCAATTGAGCTCTACGGTGCTGGGCAGTGAGCACAGGGCCCACTACAGGACGTCGGGCCCTCAGGCCACCCTCATGGAGCCTGTTTCTGATTGTTTGGTCAGAAACATTCACACCAGTGGCCTGATGGAGGTCATTTTGTAGGGCTCTGGCAGTGCTCATCCTGTTCCTCCTTGCACAAAGGAGCAGATTCCGATCCTGCTGAGGGTTGAAAGACCTTCTACGGCCCTGTCCAGCTCTCCTGGAGTAACTACCTGTCTGCTGGAATCTCCTCCATGCGTCCAGGTACCGCAGTGATGCCCTGGTCCAGATCTGGGAGGAGATCCCCCAGACACCATCCGTAGTCTCATTAGGAGCATGCCCCGACGTTGTCAGGCATGCGTACAAGCACGTGGGGGCCACACAAACTACTGAGAATCATTTTGAGTTGCTACAATGACATTTTAGCAAAATGGACCAGTCTGCTGCATCATTTTTTCACTTTCATTTTTGGGGTGTCTTTGATTTCCCCCCTCTATAGGGTGATCATTTTCATTTCTATCAAATTATGTGGCATCATTTTGTTACTAATACTTCACCCACTTATTATCAGGAAAGATATTCAAGATCATTTTTCCCCCAGTTTAGATCTGATGTGTTTTCGAATTGTTCCTTGAATTTTTTTGAGCAGTGTATATACAGTATGTGTGTGTGTGTGTCTGTTTATATGTGTGTGTATATATACAATATGTGTGTGTGTGTGTGTGTATATATATGTATATGTATGTGTGTGTATATATATGTACAGTATATGTATGTGTGTGTGTATATATGTATATATATTTGTGTGTGTTTATATGTGTGTGTGTGTGTGTATGTATATATATGTATGTGTGTCTATATATGTATATATATGTATGTATATATGTATATACATGTATATGTAGATATGTGTGTGTATATGTATATGTGTCTAAAAATAACACGCATCCATATAAAGCCTGCCGTGCTTAAATCTAATGCTTTATTTCCTAGTATGGATTCAATCGATTGATTACCTTTTAAACGACGTTAGATCGATATATATGTCGTCCTGAATGGAAACTTGAGAACCTAGATTGATGTAGTTGAATCGTAGGAATATAAATCCATTAATTGATGGAGTGAATGAATCTTTACACCCCTCGTAACAAGATGCCAAAAGACTGAATGTTTTGGTTTTACTGCTTCCAAAGAAAAAAAGTTGGATCTTCACATACAGTAAAAATAAAAAACTGTGTACTTCTGCAGTCTAAGCAAAGGTGCACTATAAGCTGATGTCTGTGCACTGATCATTTTTCTCCCCAGAGTCTGGAAGGCCGATGTGAAACAGCAGGTATTAGAGACAAAAGGCACCGTGATGAGGTCAGTCCAGTCACTGTGGGACCAGTTGACTAGGTAATTGGTTACGTTTCCCCACCCAGGGCTCCTCTCCCAAAAAGTCAAGTCATGCCTTGTTTCTTCTTTTTCCTCCTGTCCCTCCTTTATTACTCATCATCCCTGCCTTGCTGTGTGAAGCTGCACTGTGCTTCCATGCAACCGATCCATGCTCCCAACAAACTTCCCAATAACAACTGTGTCGGCACAGCGGGTTGTAGCTTGAATTGCAGCTTGAGCGTCCTTTTAATGAGGAGAAAATGAGTAGACTTGTTATTCTATGTGGCCACCACACCCCCACATCTCTGCCCACACACCATTACTGCTGCTTGCAGTGCTACCTTTCCTTCAGTGTTAAAAAGGTTCATCAATTAGGATGACTTCCTGGGATTATATCTTTAGCTGGACCTTGAGGATAAACTGGGGGTGTTGTTGTGCAGGTGGACTCATTGGGTATTTCTGATGCTTCCTCTTTCTTTCCCATCGTCCCACTGCCTGGCTGATTTTTTTTTTTTTATCTCACTGGTGAGTTAGCTGCCAAATATTTGTGTTTTTCAGTTTTCTTTCTTTTTTTAAAACTTGCAATTAAAATATTTTTGCTGGAGCAAAGTATTTCCCTTCTTCCTCCTCCTGGTATAGTGGCTCTCCAGAGATTGATTGAAAGAGAGACAGAGGAAGGATGGTGTTTCTCTCCCTAGGCGGGCTTATCTAAATTCTCCAACCTTGATCATATACAGTGAGTATGAATGGAAAACGTGTTGGCCAATGGGCTCTTTGTTGTGTGGAAGGACATGCCAAGGTTACTGCGTGGGATGCTTGATGAAGGCTGAGGCACACTTTTTGGTTATCCTAAATTTGTTTAGCCACATTAATGGGAACATTGTAAATGCTGGCCCACTTTCATTTGGTAGCCAATTTTTGTTTCTAGAAAATTTATTTAACATCACATTTTACTTCTCTTTTCCTATCTATGAAAATATACTTGTGTGACAGCATCCATTGGATCAGCAAATACTCAGGACATGTATGCAATAAGCATGGCTGATCGATTTTGGGGTATTGGCAATTGTACGACCACATGAAGTCCGTTTTATTTTTTCCCAAGTTCCGTTTTATTGTATTCCAAATGCTGTTTTTTCTGTTTAAATTTTTGAAATTCTGTTTTTTTTTACCTTACACTTATTTTACCAGCATAGAGTGTGTACTTTTGTGACAGTAAATAAAATGTCCATTCATTAAATGTAAAAATCCTTACATTTGTTGATGCAATACATCATTAGCCAATTTTGCCCAGTATTTCAGAAACAGATGGCGATTGGCTAACTTTTTTTTAATAGGATGTCAGCCTCTGCTCACAAAAAATCCTCAACAAAATGTAATGCCCGTGCTTGTGGTTAAGGAAGACGTAGTCACCAATGCAATTCCAATTGCATTATTACAGTGACATATTTTTTATGGCACTATTTTGTTTACACAATTATACAGTATGTGATGAAAAGCGCTCTTATTTTGAAGGCTCGAACTGGGACCAAGAACAAACATGCCTTTCGTTCCTTTTTCATTCAGAACTTGCACAATGTCAGCAGGCATCTTAAAAAGCTTGTTTGCGTTAATAAGCGGTAAAACACACTCATACAGCGTCAGTTGAACACACAGCCGCGCTAGCATGCTCTGCTAACCTTGGTAGCTTCCATTCACGCTCCATAAGAGATTAGTTTTGGACGGGCTAGTGTTTGTGATGAAATTTGCCACTACTGAGCGGTCCGCCTGAGAAATACTTCCCCACACAAACATTCCTTCTCCACACGATGACAACATTTCATTCACATTATGTCAATTTCCATGAGATTCTGTGTTTAAGAGTAGATTGCGTTTTTAATGTCCGATTCCGTTAACACGGAAATCACAGGGCCCTACAATTGGCCGATCCTTACATGTGAAACCTATCTTATCTACCGCCACAAAGGTCTGAAAGTCAGCCACTGTCCCCTTTTGCTCTGCCAGACTGACAACTAGCAATCTAGCTATGGCTAAAGCTAACGCTAGTCGGAGCCAATAGCCATGCAGCGGCCTGCTGTTAGCACATATGAGTAGTGAAAAGAGTAAAGATACTACAAGGAAAAGTTCATGTGTTGTTCAGTGGTGGTGCACTTTGTTTTTGGCAAGAGTCTCAAATCAGGGCTGCAGATTAAAAGGAACTGATATAATTTAGTAGTTTGGACAGCATTTTTCTAAACATTTCATTTATATTTGAGTGAACTACCTCATGTGCAGTTACAACAGGTTTGTATTGAACATGGGTATTGTTCAATGTTTTTCAACAAAATAAGATTGGAACATTGAATATGCTGTCAGTTATTAAAAAAAAATCAGGATTGGCCAAACTCGGAATTGGCAGGTCAGGCTTTTTAGTGATTGGTGATTGGACAAAAATTGTAATTGGTGCACCTGTAATATGTATAGATTGACAAATCGCTGATCCCCCAAAATTAAGGAAATCAGTGCCTGCATTGTGCATGCTTAGTTTAAGCGGGAGCAACTTCCACTTTGAGACATGTTTTTGCTCTCCAAATTACTGTTGTAATGTTAACCAGCAGGCCAAAATGTTGATGTTTTTATTCGAAAATGGTCCCAAGCAAACAGCACTAAAGTCATCTGGGATAGAGTCTAGCTTCCCCTTGATCATGAACAGGGTAAGCGGATGGGTCCTCCAAAGATACCAATACCCAAAAAAGTCTGTGTTGCTGATTGAGAATGGGCCCTGAATGCAACATGCCAGGAATGAATACTGTAACATCTACACTATTGTCAGTCATGTGGTGAAAAATCAAGGATTGTCACATTTTTAAATTCTGTGACTTTGTAAAAATAGCCTTAAAAATTGGACTGTTTGGGATCTCTTGGGTTTCTGTATTGATGGATTATAAAAGTGGTGATGGGTACAGACTTGACATGAGAATTAAGCACATAAAGTTAATGTGGAACATAGTGGAGTTACAAAGGAGGTGAAGGAGACGAGCTCCACCGCTCCTCCAGAGGGTTGGAATTCCTCCCGAGTGCTTTGTGCCCCCTCCCTCTTCATTTGGCAGGCACTTGTGAAAACAATTCCCCAGCTTTTAGTCATTGTGCAGATCCAATTGCCATTTCCACTTTGGAGGGAAGGAGAGTGAGAGGCAATCCAGATCGACAGAACACACAGAGAGACAGAGAGAAGAGTTTAAATCAGGTTGGACAGATGCCGAGGCCAGTTGAGCGCTTGCACAATATTAATATCTCATGAAGGCTTGCTGGCTGGCTGACTGGGGGAGCAAGCTCACCGTCTTGTGTGGTTCGTCTGTTTGTGTGATGTAGCAGCAGCCCTTGCAAGAGGCTAACTAAAATTTTGTGAACATGCACAAGGGAAGGAACCTACTTTTCACTTGGGTGACTTGTCCAGATGCTTTGGTCCAGTGGAAGATGGAGAACCATGGGAAGAGTAAGACACTAAAAAGGCTCCGATATGTCTTAATTAATGTTTTGCCATTAGAACATAACCACCCCAGCCAAAGAAGTTCTGTTTTGTTTCTAAATTAGCAGTTACCGTAATTTCCGGTGTCTAAGCCGCACCCACTAAATTTAGAGAGCAAAACAGATTAGTACATATATAAATCGCACCGGACAATAAACCGCACCTGTCCATGTCATAAAATGGCATATTGTGGCGCGCACAAGTCCGTGAGGACTCTTTATTTGACAGGAGCCAATCATGAGCTATGAAAAATTCTTTTTCTAATGGGTTTACAAGCTCGTCGTGAGTTCACTTATAGCTTGTGATTGGCTCCTGCCAAACAAAGAGCTACCGTTTCCTCACTGACTCGTGAACGGCACATTATTTAACAATTAGTTGTAGCTGTGAAGTAAAGTAGATGTCACGAGATTAGAACATAGCCACATATTAGCCACACTACATGGTTCAAAGTTTAAGAAAGAAGTAGCGGCTTATACACTGGAAGTTACGGGATTTGATTGATTTGCGAGGCCGCACGGTCGCCGAGTGGTTAGCATGTTGTCCACACAGTCAGGAGATCTAGAAGATCGGGGTTCGAATCTTCATTGGGCATCTTTGTGTGGAGTTTGCATGTTCTTCCCGTGCGTGCGTGGGTTTTCTCCTGGCACTCCAGTTTCCTCCCACATTCCAAAAACATGCATGTTAGGTTAATTGGCGACACTAAATTGTCCATAGGTATGAATGTGAGTGTGAATGCTTGATGTCTCCTGCAATTAGCTGGCGACCAGTCCAGGGTGTACCCCGCCTCTTGTTCGAAGTCAGCTGGGATAGGCTCCAGCATATACATGACCCTAGTGAGGATAAGCGGCATAGAAAATGATGGATGATTGATTTGCATGACAATTTGTCAAGGTATGGAGGAACTCAAATTTTTCTGAGGAATAATTCATGCCTATTTCCGATTTAGTGCCTATATTGGAATAGTTTTGTTTGTTTACAATTACATACCTTTTAGCCCTGAATAGACTTGGTTTAAATGCAGGTAACCTCTACCTTACTCCACTGGCTTAAAGATCTATAGACCTCTGATATTTAGACCAGGTATTTAGACCAGGGCCTATGCGTTTGTTGTTTTGATTCACTGTGAGTGCTTTTTACTCACAGTGGATGTGTCGTTTAGGTAGACACACATGCGCTATTTTACAGTGCCAATTCAAGCTGGGAATGTCTTGCCTTTTCCCTGCGTCTATGGTGAAAAGCACCAAAACACAATGAAGAAATGTCAGTTGGACTGTAAATTTCTTGACTTTGGAATTCCAATGAGATGTAACAGAGGAAGAAAATCAGAATTCTGTCACTTGAACGTATGTAGTGTAACTCTTTAATGACTTAATGATGTAACCCCTGAATGACTTAATGTCCAAAGTCAGGCATGAATATGTACAATTTAGTGCTGATTAAAATTTGGATAGTTTAAGTGCCGTTCTTGGCACTTAAGGCTTCCTCTTATAACAAAACCCGTGTTTTTATTTTTGATCATGCAGATGTGATCCAAGGTCGCTGCACATCACCCATTCACTGAGCCCATAAGGAGAGCATCCATAAAGCTTTGTCTCTTAAGCCCCTCACCTTTACCTTCAACCTCTCAACTCCCAAAAACACCATGACCTCTGAGCTTGAAAGTAGCTTGACCTCCATGGACTGGCTTCCACAGCTGGGCATGAGGGCGACCATCCAGAAGACTGACAGAGACGTGGGGGGACTTCACCAAGGCCACTATCATGGACAACATCACCACCATCACCACCACCACCATCACGCTCACCATCATCACGGACATCATGGGCCAGGAAAGAAAATCAGCCACCTGGACCCAGGAACAACGTTGGACCAGGAGGAAAGTAGTACAAACAGAGACGGCAAACCGCCGTACAGCTACGCAAGCCTCATCACCTTTGCCATCAATGGTTCTCCTCGCAAACGCATGACCCTCAGTGAGATCTACCAGTGGATCTGTGACAACTTCCCCTACTACAGAGAAGCAGGCAGTGGCTGGAAGGTAAGCAGAGACGAAACTTCCAGGTTTTGACATATCAGATAGATGACTTTTCCATATATTTGAGTGAGAATCCACCCATTATGTCAAAAGTGTAATAATGGGTAAAACTCCAAAGCTCCAAAGCACCAAAGCTTACTCAGTTTAAATGAAATGTTCAATATCCATGCAGCATTACAAGCTCTAAAGTCACACACAAGTTTCATCGAGATACAAACCAGATGGCGCATTGGGCAGCCATTTAAATCTTTTCCATTTCATGTTTTGACCCTTATATATTTTGGTTTTTCATGTAGGATCTTTTTTATTTTGTTCCCTTCAATCCAGAAGATGCCTCCTGTAGTGTTTTGGTTCACATAGCTGACTTTTGTATAGCACAATTGCTCCTCAGTGACCCGCCCACGACAGGCAATAAGTGGCAAATGTTTACTGGAAGCCTTGCCAGAGGTTGATATTCTCTGACTTCTCTTGTTGCCGATGTCGCTGCCACTTTTGCGATCACAGAAATGACAAACATTCCTGAATCCCAATTATTATACAAGACGGTTAGCTAATTAGGTTGCTAATTAACATCATTTCTGCAAGGTGCTTGTCACAAGAGAAAGAAACCACCCTCACCATGAAAACTTTGGAGGTCATTAAGGCTGACAAGAAGTTAAGAAGTCGGAATCTGTGCTGTCACAGAGTCTTTGACATGGTGGAGCAGGACCTGCAGTTTTGGAGCAATTAGCTCTTGAGAAGGTGAACAAAAGGAAGAGGATGACACCAATTAATTCATGCTTAAAGTTCCCATCACGGATGTTCATGTATTTTATTTTTTTTAAGGTTGTAGCTAGTCAGGTCTTTGCTCCATGCCCTGCAAATGTCATTACACAGTGTAATTGAATTGAATTAGTACTGTAGAGCTGAAGAAGGAATTAGGATTTTGACTGAAATATGATCAAAGACAACATTTTAGTGCACCAGGATTGACAGATCTGCTGTTCTCTGCCTTATGATTGGACAAAGGATGCAGCCCTTACTGGAATGTTGAAGAAACGGCCAGCCAACTATCAACTAATGCAGTGGTCCCCAACCTTTTTTGACCCATGGACCGGCTTTCATTCCCACCAATCTCCCGCGGACTGGGGGTGGTGGTTGTTGGGGGGTTTGGGTTGGGATTCGTTCATTATAGCGATCTAATTTATCTTATCTCTGGGGTTTTCCAGAGAGATTATTACATCGCTGTTTGACGTGTGTGGTAGGGGCAGTGTGCTAGCATGAATGAACTTGAGACAAATGTGCACATTAGCACTCAATAAGTCATCAAAACTTACCTTTATGCATTCCCACATAGTATCAGCATTTGAGACCAAATATGAGGTGAAAGAAAAATGGTAAAAATACAGTAGTAGTCTATCTGTGCGGCGAGAGAAAGTTAGCACACGCACAATGGACATACGTCAAGTGAAACGGATGTAACAGAGAGAATCTGGCCACTTTTCAAAATAAAACATCATTGAAATTATTTTTTCTTTCTGTGCGGCCCGGTACCAAATGACCCACGGCCCAGTACCGGGCCGCGGCCCGGGGGTCGGGGATCACTGAACTAATGTATAAATTTAAATCCTGTTAACTTCTTTTTTTTTTTTACACTTTAACCAAGTGTTCCCATTCTATAATCTCCAATGTGCTCTTCCCTGAGTGTAGATGCAAGCCAAAAGTGGTGACAAAAAAGGGTTGAATGAGCAGACCTTCTTACCTTCATTGCAGGACTCACTCAATTTGTGTTCTATTCAGCAGGAGAGGATTGGGCTTATTGAGACCTCTCAGGCTCTCTGTCAGTACAGCTTATGACTTCCCCTTTCTCCAATTGTATTTGGATGCCAGAATGTTTTTTCGATCCTGTAATTACACCTCACTGATTTGCGTGTGCAGCTGCATTCTAGTAGCATCATTAAAGCCCCACACTCGTGGCGGATTTATTTTCACACGCTCTGGCATTCGTCCGTGAGATTGGTGCTGGGGCTTTAAAGCAAAAAGAGGGGAGGGGGCTTTTCATTGAGGTCATTACCATATAAATAATGCATACTATGTTTTTATGTTAGCAAGGCACTAATAGAATGTGCTGTATTCAGTCCACTGTATTCATACGGTCCTTTCTTTTGTTTCAATTGAGTTATGCATATTGCACATGTAGGACATACATAAACTGTGTTAGGGTTTCTAGTGTGTTCATGGTATTCATTTCACAGTGCTACTGTATGCTTACAAAGTCTTCATTTGATACCTGAGCATTTAGGATTTTTATTACACCATGTTGTCAGAATTCTTCAATTGCTTTGTTGCGCTAAAATGATGAGACATTTTTTCTATAATATAATTATTGTTAATAATATAGTCAACTTGTTTGGATAAATAGCAATAAAATACAGGCCAAAACGGTAAGAGACCAAGCTTACCACCATTGGTAACTTACAGTATGTCACAAGTCTCACATGTCACCAACCATTGTTCTCACAGTCTGTTCTCAAAGCGCGATGCGATAGAAATCAAACTTGGATGTAGAATATTCAGTGTATAGGCTTGTATTGCTGTACAGATTTAATATCCACACAGAAATAGCTGGCATCACAAGTGAGTAGCAAGATAATGTGTGTCTTACAGTCATGGTGGCATTATGGTCTGAAGATGTATGACTACTGGTGCCACTGGGGAGCTGCGGTTCATTGAGGGAAACATAAATTCCAACATGTACTGTGACATTCTGAAGCAGAGCATGATACCCTCCCTTGGGAAACTGTGCCACGTGACAGTTTTCCAGGAGTGCAAGGTGTGATGACATCATGGAGGTCGTGGAAGAGGATTCCAGTAGCAGCCTGTGTAGCTCTGCGTGGTGAATTACATTCCCAAGAGAATTAAGGCAGTGATAAATAACAATGGTGCTCCCCTAAATATTCCGACTTTGGACACAATTTGGACATGTTCACTGTAAAGTGTACTCTCTTACTATTTGGACAATAAGGACTGTGTGTTGACTTATTTTCAGAGGACAGTAAATCAATACTGTTATGCAAGCTATACACTGACTACTCTAAGTTATATCCAAGTTTCATTTGTATAATGTCTCTTGGGAAGATACAAAATGGCTGCTGAAATGTGAAGTATGCACTCATTAGTAATGTGCGATAGAAATGACGTGCAATAAAAACAATATCAATTTGGCCTACGATAGCGATTTTAATTGTGTCGCAATAATGCATGTTGCTGACACAATGTAACCTTGACCTGCAAAATTGAGAGCGACAAGCTACAATGCAACATAATAAGTAAACATGGCTGAAAGTGAACAGGGGGAGCTAGTGAAAAAAAGACCGGACATCCATTATTTGGAATTGGTTTGGATTTAAGATGTCCGACCATCAGCAGAAAACTATACTCTGCAGAGTGTGTGGGGCAACAATTCCGACAAAAAGCGATAATGCAACCAGTTTGTTTTATCATCTGAAAACGAAACAGGCCTTTTTTTGTTTTTGCTTTGTTTACTTTTTAACTGAGAATACTTCACATCTTTTGTCTCATTTAAGCAAATATAGCTAATCTAATCTAATCTAAATTTACTGCCTTCTGCATTGCTTTGTGTTTTTTACTGTCAATGGCATGACACTATTGGAAAGAAACTTTTAAACAAAACTAAACTAAAATATTTTCTATAGTAGAAGTATATATGCCTTATAGTGGAAGTATTTTATTTATTCAAAGATTTAATTGCATTTGAATTAATTCAAAATGCGTACAGCACCAAATCTTGCAGCCGTAAGCTTCCTGAAGGGACCCCCATACCACCCACAAACCCACCCGCGCTGCTGAATTGTGTTGTTTAAAGTTTGCGCTCACAGTACAGGCGGTCCTTGGTTTACTATCAGTTTACGATTAGGCTATTTCATTAATCACAATGTGCTGAACGAACCTCTCTGAATAAATCTTTTTTAAGCATTTGGCATTTATCAATAGGCTGCAATAGCAACCCTGAAAGCAACCTTTACTGTTTGTGAGTCCTACCAAGTGGAATGAACCATTTAGCATTTTTTTGCAAGTTTGGTGTAGGTAGTCTCAGATAGTCTTAGGCCCTGTCCACACGGGAACGTTCTTGGGATTTTCTTTTTGGCGGGTTGTAAAAAAGCCGCGCCCATACTGTGCCGTATTAGTACACTCCTGATCAAAATATTAAGAACAGTTGAAAAATTGCTAGAATTTGCATTTTGCACATTTGGATCTTAATGAGGGCCGCGCGGTGGTCTAGTGGTTAGCACGTTGGCCAACACAGTAACAGCTTGGAGATCGGGAAGACCTGGGTTCGATTCTCCCCTGGGCATTTCTGTGTGGAGTTTCCGGGTACTCCGGCTTCCTCCCACATTCCAAAAACATGCAGGTGAGGTTAATTGGCGACTCTAAATTGCCCATAGGAATGGGTGTGAATGTTGTTTGTGAATGGTTGTTTGTCTATATGTGCCATGCGATTGACTGGCAACCAGTCCACGGTGTACCCCGCCTGTTGCCCGAAGTCAGCTAGGATAGGCTCCAGCATGCCCCCGCGACCCTAATGAGGAAGAAGCGGTATAGAAAATGGATGGATGGATCTTAATGAGGTTTTAAATAGAGGTACAGTATGCAAAAGCAAGAAGGAGGCTAGTGGGAACATTGCTCCAAGTGGTGAAGATGGCTTCACGAAGGGCATCAACTGTCTGGAACTGATGGACATTTTTATAAACTTGCCATCCATCCCCAAATGTTCTCTATGGGATTTAAATGAGGGGAACATGCAGGATGGTCCAAAAGAGTGATGTTATTCTCCCTGAAGAAGTCCTTGGTCAAGCGAACTGCAGCGTTGTCCTGTTGAAAAACCCAACTGTTACCACACAGACGAGGGCCCTCAGTCATGAGGGATGCCCGCTGCAACATCTGCACGTAAGCAGCCGCCATTTGCCGACCCTGCACCACCTGAAGCTCCAGTGTTCCACTGAATGAAAAAGCACCTCAGATCACGATGGATCCCCTCCACTGTGCCGGGTAGAAAACATCTCAGGTGGGATCTCCTTGTCATGTCAGTAACGTTGGAAGACATCTGGACCGTCAAGGTTACATTTTTTCTCATCAGAGACTAAAACTTTTTTCCACCTTTCAATGTCCCATGTTTGATGCTCCCCGGTAAAGTCTAAACGGGCACTTTGTGGCATTGAAGGCGACGAGGTCTTTGAATTGTTTTTTAAACCCTTTTCCCACAGATGCCATCTGATGGTTATTGTACTGCAGTTGGCACCAATAAGGGCCTTAATTTGGGTGGAAGACCGCCCTGTGATGGATGGACAGCCAATCGTATCCTCCGGCTCAGCGCAGGTGTGATTTTTTTTTTTGGGTCTACCACTTGACTTTTTTGTTCCATAATGCTCAAGATCTTTCAAAAATTTTTGATTGACCGTCTTACTGTGCCCAACCAGCAGCAATGGCACGCTGCAAGAGGCCTTGCTTATGCAGCTCGACAATCCGACCCCGTTCAAAAAGAGAAATCTTCTTAGTTTAAGCCATCAGGAGGGCATGACAGTGTGAATACCTGACAGAAAATGAACATTTTGAGCAGATTAAGGCTTTTATAGCCTGTGGTCTTAAACTTTTGATTTCAGTTTAATTGTTGTTTTCAATAAATTACTTTTTCAAAGTGATTTTTGTCTCACTCCCCCTTCTTGCTTTTACATATTGTAGCTCTTCTTAAAACCTCATTAAGATCCAAATGTGCAAAATGCAAATTCTAGCAATTTTTCAACTGGTGTTAAGATTTTAATCATGAGTGTATATACAGTGGTGTGAAAAAGTGTTTGCCCTCCTCCTGATTTCTTACATTTTTGGATGTTTGTCACACTTAAATGTTTCAGATCATCAAACAGATTTAAATATTAGTCAATGACAACACAACTGAACACAAAATGCAGTTTTTAAATGAAACTTTTTTATCATTAAAGGGGACCGACTATACTAATTTTCGAGTTTTTGTATTGAGTTCTGGACTCCTATAGAGCAGCTACACACGATAACCCGCACAGAAAGCTTTCTAGATCTTCCAGACTCTGCACCTCTTCCTACAGTGTTTTTTGGGTTCCTACCTCCCAGCCAATGGTCTGTGTAATTTACTCCACCCCCGGCCCACTCCACTGTGATTGGTCACACTCCCAAGCTCTCCCGAGGATTTCTGAACAGCTGCCAAACCCCTTTTGTCCGCTTAATTATACAAAATAAACACAGTTTGGACACTGATAAGTTGTTACGTACAGCTTGCTCTTCTGACTCTTCGATACGACCAAGTAACGTTGGAAAGGCGTCTGACTTCAGCAACAGTTTGGCGGATAGTCCTGCTTCGTATTGGCACATGTTCACAAAACAGTCTCGTGTGAAGTGCTGTTGACAGATGAGCATATTTTTCTCTTACAGGCCGGGAATCAGCACCTCCAACCACTTCTGCCTGATGCTCGCCTCTTTAGGCGCACCCGAACTAACATTTCCTGGAAGCCATTGCTCGATGTGTTAACACTGAACAGACTGAAGCAGAGCGGTGGTGCTGGACATATAAGGAAGTCCGGGTTGCATTGACGTCAATGGAACTCGGTGTAAAAAAAACTCTGTAAAACACAGCGTGCAGAGCCATCCAAAACTGCTTTTAGGTCCAAATGCGCAAAACTCATTATCTGACGCGTTGGCGTTGTTTAAAACGAGAATACAACATTGTAACAACATTTATTGGTCAGAAAAGAAAAAAAGCATAATAGGTCCCCTTTAAGGGAGAAAACAAATCAAAACCTACATGGCCCTGTGTGAAATAGTGATTGCCCCCCCCCCCCTGTGAAAACATAACTTAACTGAGGTTATAAAGGTTATAAAGCCATTTATAAAGCTTTGGGACTCCAGCGAACCACAGTAAGAGCCATTAGCCACAAATGGCGAAAACATGGAAAGTGGTAAACCTTCCCAGGAGTGGCCGGTCAACCAAAATTACCCCAAAAGCGCAGTGACGACTCATCCAAAGAGGTCACAAAAGACCCCACAACATCCAAAGAACTGCAGGCCTCACTTGCCTCAGTGAAGGTCAGTGTCCATGACTCTACTATAAGAAAGACACTGAAGAAAAATCCTGAAGGTGAATGTTTGGCCATCTGTTTGTGACCTCAAGCTGAAACGAACTTGAGTTCTGCGGCAGGGCAATGATCCAAAACACACCAAACAGCAAGTCCACCTCTGAATGGCTGAAGAAAAGCAAAACAAAGACTTTGGAGTGGCCTAGTCAAAGTCCTGACTTGAATTCTATCGAGATGCTGTGGCATGACCTTAAAAAGGTGGTTCCCTCCAATGTGGCTGAATTACAGCAATTCTGTAAAGGTGAATGGGCTAAAATTCCTCCACAGCGCTGTAAGAGACTCATTGCAAGTTATCACAAACACTTGATTGCAGTTGTTGCTGCTCAGGGTGGCCCAACCAGTTATTAGGTTTAGGCTGCAATCACTTTTTTTCACACAGGGCCATGTCGGTTTGGATTTTCTTCTCCCTTAATAATAAAAAGTTAAATTTAAAAACTGCATTTGCATTTTGTGTTCAGTTGTGTTGTCATTGACTAATATTTATATTTGTTTGATAATCTGAAACATTTAAGTGTGACAAACATGCAAAAAAAAAAAGAAATCAGGAAAGGGGAAACACTTTTTCATACCACTGTAGTTGCATCTAGACAGAACGCATCACTGAGTGACAACAATGTAATACACAAGGCACACCGACGTGTGGCTCTGTGAACAGCCACGCAGACGGAGCCACGTGACACTCCAAACCATAGAAAAAGAAAGAATGGGGATGTCCAATAATATCGGCCTACCAATATTATCGGCCCAATATTGGCTTAAAAATATAATATCGGTCAATTTTCCTATATTGAAAGCCGATATAGCTCTTTAACATTGCTGAATTTGCATATGGTGCCTCGTGTAGTTAATACTTTACACCAGGAGATGGCGGACATCTCTGTAACTTCAATCTGAGCTGCATTTGTGGGCGTGTTTCTGTGCAGAGTCTGGGAGTTTGTGGACTTGCGGCGGGGAGTTTGCTGGCCGTGGTAGTTCGCACGCGGCGCGTGCTTGAGCCGATGCTTTGCTTGGCTGTGTTTGGGGGGACAGGGCGTGGTGGGTTGTCGGGGGACCTCTGTTGGTGGGAGTGGGTAGCGGTAAGGTGGAGGTGGCGGTGGGCGGACACTTCGACTTCGCAGCGTAGGGTGCGCAGCTGCCGGATTTCCCGGGTGTTTCCTTGAGCGAGTGTTGGTAACAGGGCTCTATATAATGTTAAAAAACGTATTGAGAAAGTTCTTAACAGGTTTTCTCTCATCTGACCATGAAAATATTCAACTTATTAATTGAATCCTACTTCGCAGAAACTTACTTTTTGCTTTCAGGACAGGATTATGTATTATGTACAGTGTATTTGTATTTTAGTTTTGGTAGGGGTGTCATGTGATGAGATTTCTCATTTGAAGAAAAGCTGTCTCGTCAGAGAACAAGGCAGCCAGAAGCCAATCAGACTATGAACTATGGCATCACTAATTAAATACAAGCAGTCAACAAAGGTGAAGTATCCACTGCGCAGGATCTCCACCTCTGATTGTGCAGCAGCAGTGCAATGCTGGTTTGAAAGCTCTAAAACCTACACAGTGCCACCCAACAGAGACAGACCGAGCCAAGAAGCAAGAGCTTGGACACATTCCTCCTTCGCTTGGCAGCACCTTGTGTTCCCAGTGCAATATGCTTGTGTGTCCAAAGTGTGGCGCAGGGGGCTATCTGCGGAACGTGGCTCTTTGCAGAAATAAAATAAACAAAAACCCAGAAAAAGCGGACAAATTAAGCAAAAAGGCATAATTAGAAAAAGCTAAAATGTTGATACTAAAATCTAGTGAAACACTTTTTAAATTATAATATCGAAGGACAACTGCACAGCCCTGACACAAATAGACAAAGACAAGTAGATAAGCCAAAAACAGTAAGCTGACATTGTTAGCAGGAACAAGCAGGAACTATTAACTCATTCAATCCCAGCCGTTTTTCAAAAGACAACCCCTTTAGTACCGGTCATTTTAGACAATTTTGACTGTTCTTTCAAGCAACACAGAATATTGTGTTCTATGGCTAGATAAACATGAAACCTACCAAAAAAAAAGACTGGACTCCCATCTTTCATCAGAAAAGAAAGTTTGTTTCTACCTTTTTCCCTTTAGTAATCAGGAGTACAACATAGGTAAGTTTCAGGAAAATATCAGTTCTACACAAGAAAAGGGAGGAAAAAAGTTTTTTTGTGAAAAGATACATTTCAAGCATAACTTTCACTTTGGCACAAATATTTTTTGTTGAAATATCTAAACAACTATACCAACATAAACAACACAAAAAAGGCGTTTCACATCAAAATAACAGTGTATTTACAAATATAACATCATGAACTATTTACAATTTTCACATTTGGAGCAGAACTATGTGTGTGCATGTGTGTGCATGCGTGTGTGCATGTTTGTGCGTTAAAATTTCCCTACAGTGCATAACCTTCTGCATGCTACACGCCTCCTTGCTCTCTCACTTCATCCTTTCTGTCATGTGTGATTCTTCCATTAAAATTATTCCCGAACTCTTACAAAATGCACTTCTGCCACCTTGTGGCCATTTCTATGGCTTAAAAGTGCTCTGAAATGTCAATGCATTAGTGGAGAGTTGCATCATCACCTCTTTGTGCCTCTTGCGCAAAAAAACGTAAAAGACGTATAAATACGTTGTTTGCAGCGTTTGTGATTATTAAAACATATAAATAAGTGTTTGGTATTGAAAGAGTTAATGCCGACACCCCTATTGAAAAGCCAGCATTGACAGATCGTACAAAGTGCCTGTGAGAAAATACATGTGTCAAACACCAATTACGCAACTTTACAGAGTGAAAGATGACAGATTAAAGGAAATATCTAATTATTATTATATATTGTTATTATTATTATATATCATTCTTCTTCTTCTTCTTCTTCTTCTTATATATTATCGTAACAGTGGTTTATTTGGTCTCAAAAAATGTAGGCAATTATATTGTTCAGTGACAGTTTGTGGGACAATAAACATTTTAAAAATTCGCCTGCATTGTTTTGTCTTTGTTTGTCCAGTCACATGTTTTCATTGTACTTTTGTTAATGTTAAAATCTTGTCTCGCCTTGTTCTCGCGGGCCCAATCTCGTGCATCGCCTTGTCCCGTGGGTTGGGTGTCTCCTGACACCCCTATCATTTAGCCATTTTTATCCTTGAAAATGCCTTATTTCGGCAAAAAATACATAACATTTGATTAAACACCCATATGTTTTGATTTATTAATTCACATATTTTTGCAAAAACGCAAAATTTTCAGCGCAAAGTATCGAGGGACTGCACACGCATATAATAAGAAATGACATTTGCCTAGTTCTTTTAATATATTTATTTTTTTCATCTATCCATCTATCTATTGTAATATCAGGAAAAGATATTGTGTTGATTTGTGTATAAGTTTGGGAAGAAACTGTTGTGCTTATTTCATACCAGCTATGACCATCACTGGGAAGGTTACGTAAGCCTGGTTCATTCCAGTTCAGGTGATTGCTGTCAGCTGTGCACAGTGAGACGTCGACACAAACGCACGCACACATGAGATTGTCTGGCTGGCATGTTGGCCAGACATCTTTAGCTCACACATGTGCACATGTAGAAAGGCATGTGTTGTTAATATACCTCAAGACATGCACACATTTGTATTTGCTGTTATCCCCCCCTTTCCCCTCCCCACATGTTTCATATGTCCTAGGGTACATGATGTTCACCCTCTCCGTCATCGTCTTCCATGCACATGTACATGCATACTCATGATTGTGAGACTCCCACCCAGGTAAGCAGCGTATACGTGTGCAGTCTGCAGATTACTCACTGGGAGCTCAGCAGGAGAGGAGAAGATTGGGGGAGGAGGTGGAGAAGAGACAGTCAGTGAGCAGAGGAGACTTTTACTACCCAACACACGCGCTCCGTCTGCTCTGTATGATAATGCGAGAGTGCAGGAAAGGCAGGGTTGAAACCAGGACAACACACTCTCACCACATACCAATTCTTTAAAAAAAATCAGCCTTGTGTGCACACATGTACGCTAAAATGCATTTACCAGTCACTGTTGTTTGATCTTATGGAGCTTTACAGGGGGGTAAAGCTCCCCCTGTAGCAGGTAACAAATTAATAAGAAATGTCCTTTTAGGGTGCTTTCACACTTGTTCCCTTTGGTTTGTTGTAATCTAACTCTAATTTGGTTCTGGTGGGAACATAGTTATTGAACTCTGGTGTGGACCAAATTCCCCAGTTTTGTTTCAAATGAAAACAGTTTTGCAGTTTTGGTCCAAGTAGCAAATGAACCAATCAGGTTTGTGCTTAAACAGCGAGGTAATAATGGTGAGGTAAACCAAGCATGTCCTCGTTTAGCACTTACTGTAGTAGTTTACATGTTATCTGATAACAGTCTCTCTTTTTACGGTGTTAAGTAGGATAAATGTCCCATAGCCTGGTAGAAAGTTAGCAGTTTTATGCAGTCGCATTGGCAGATATCCGATGAGATGCAGATTTTGATCCACATTTTGAAAAGGCCTGATTCTGATCTGAGGATGTTTGATTTCGGATCTTTCAGGGCTTTCAAATGATTACATTTTTTAATCAGATTAATGACAGATTTCAAATTATTTAAACATGATTAATCATCATTTGCAACTATATCTGAAATATGCACATTTTCACTGTATTTTATTGAAAGAAAGATAAATGACAGGACATGATTATATATATTTGTATGTATTAACAGCTCCAAATTAACTGCAAATTTTAATCAAGCTAAAAGATAGCGCACATGTCTAAAAATCTTTTTACCTAAACACTAGTTTCTTTAATAGTACCAGAACATTTGAATCACACACTCTTTAACCGTGTTATTATGAGCAATGAGGGGTTGCATGCTTTGAGTGTATTTTCTTAAATGCAACAAATTGTACTTCCGCATTAACAGTTACAAAGTGAGTGATAAGAATATCCACTTATTGTTTTTCTATGAATTTTTGTTTATTTAGACCACACATAAATGCATTATAAAGACATTGTGTGATGTTAGGAGTGTCCGTGAATGCATATTGCGGTTGTCTGGTGACAATGAGGAAGTGTTGTTCCAATGACGAAGGGACTAGAGAGTTGTTTGTGAGTTGGAGATGCATATACGGTGTTGGAATTGCATTGCTGTTGATGTGTTAAGGTCAGAATAAAGTTATAAAAGAGCATTAGACTCTGTGTGACTCTGTGGGGATGCTACGCTGTGCCTCCGTCTGTCGCCATAATGCGTATGTGTTAATTACGCAAAAAAATGTGACATAATTAATTAAATAGTGGTATACATATTAGTATAAATATTAGTTACCGCCGTAAACGTGCTATTTTTGACAGCCCTACTCTTTACAGTTCTCTTTTAAGCATATCCGACGTGTGCCACTTGGGAGCAAAAAATCAGAATTGCGTCACTTTCACGATGTAGTGTAAATACAGCCTAAGGTTAATTTTGCTCCATGTTGTGTTTATTAGTGCATTTCTTTACATTTTCATTGTTTTGACCAGTAAGAGAGGAGAGTGATACCATGTGGTTTGATGTGGTGCATTTTGCACCACTTGTAAATTTCTGAAAGCAGCCAACCAAATATGTTGACATAATGGAGCTAAAAAAGACGCCATATATGTGGTAATATGCAGGCCAGGCCAATAGCTTTCAAGAAAGACAAAATGTATGGCGTATCCAAAAGTATATTTTTAATACCTTTTGTTGCCATGTATATGTGTTTGGTATGCATTTTACATAGTAAATGTACACTTTGTTGGCATTTATAAACATAAGTAGCGCTCCTGCTTGCAGAGCATGCAGCCTCATGTTTTCTTCCCGTGTGCTACATTGTGAACTGCTATATTTTCTCATGCCCTCTGTCTCCCTTTCACTCATAACCATGGGTCCATCCCACTATTGTTGCCCCCCACTTCACCTTTAGCAGTACACAGCAGGACACCAAAACCTAGATAGATAGAATTTTATCAACAGATTTACACAGTCATATCTGACTAACCTACTTTTTACCCTCCTACATTGCCTCAAACGAACTTGCATGCAACCACAACGGGGCTAATTGCCTGCAAATTAAAATGAACTATTGTGATGTCATAACGAGCAGCGCTACCCCAATGACCTTTGGCCTTTGCCGGCACGCACAGCCTACGTCCGCGTCATCACCTGATGTGAATCAACAGCGAGGCATTATTCTGCCTGCCATCCTTTCCTCCTTGCGTCTCAGTGGGGGATCTGCGACTGAGCACAGCAGAGGTCTGTGCATGCACACTGTCAAGTGTACTCACATATGGATGAAGGCTGCTGGGAGTCATTGTGGAGCATTAGCTGCACAAAGACTCCTCGAGTCTCTTGAGCGCAACTAAAATATCATTGCTGTGCTGTTATTCCGCTTTGGAACAGTATATGAAAACAGTACAGCATGCAGTAATGAGTGTGCATGTTTGTAGCTCAGTGTATAAGGTAGTAATTGTGCCTAACATTGGATCATTGCTGTAAACAGTTTTATGTATTGACGCTGGGTGTTTTGGTTCCTTCCGCATATCCAGTACATGTTTTTTGGCAGGCATAAATGATAATCTGATAATACACGCCTATAATAGGATGTCAGTTACAGTGTACAGCAGGGGACAGAGCAAAATGTGGTGTTCCCTGGTAAATTGACAGCAGAAGCATCAGCTCAACTTTTTTTATCTTTTGTGGTTTTGGCAGTAAATAATATAATATGACTATAGCTGAACTGAGGTCTTGCATGACATTATTTATTATACAGTGGTGTGAAAAAGTGTTTGCCCCCTTCCTTATTATTATTGGGTTTTTTTGCATGTTTGTCACACTTAAATGTTTCAGATCATCAAACAAATTTAAATATTTGTCAATGACAACACAACTGAACACAAAATGCAGTTTTTAAATAAAACTTTTTATTATTAAGGGGAAAAAATTCAAAACCTACATGGTCCTGTATGAAAAAGTGAACCAAATAACTGCTTGGGCCGCCCTTAGCAGCAACAACTGCAATCAAGTGTTTGTGAAAACTTGCAGTGAGTCTCTTACAGCGCTGTGGAGGAATTTTGGCCCACTCATCTTTGCAGAATTGTTGTAATTCAGCCACATTGAACGGTTTTCGAGCATGAACCGCCTTTTTAAGGTCATGCCACAGCATCTCAATAGGATTCAGACTTTGACTAGGCCACTCCAAAGTATTTGTTTTGTTTTTCTTCAGCCATTCAGAGAACCCAAGTTGGTTTCAGCTTGAAGTCGCAAACAGATGGCCGGAAATTCTCCTTCAGGATTTTTTGGTAGACAGCAGAATTCATGGTTCCATTTATCACAGCAAGTCTTCCAGGTCCTGAAGCAGCAAAGCAGCCCCAAACTGTCACACTACCACCACCATATTTTACTGTTGGTATGATGTTCTTTTTCTGAAATGCGGTGTTACATTCCAGAAAGTTCAACTTTTGTCTCAGTAGACCACAGAGTAATGTCCCAAAGGTCTTGGCGATCATCAAGACGTTTTCTGGCAAAGTTGAGACGAGCCTTAATGTCCTTTTTGTTCAGCAGTGGTTTTCGCCTTGGAACTCTGCCATGCAGGCCGTTTTTGCCCAGTATTTTTTCTTATGGTGGAGTCATGAACACTGACCTTAACTGAGGGAAGTGAGGCCTGCATTTATTTAGATGTCTTTTGTGACCTCTCGGATGAGTCGTCGCTGTGCTCTTGGGGTAATTTTGGTTGGCTGGCCACTCCCGGGAAGGTTCACCACTGTTCCATGTTTTCGCCATTTGTGGATAATGGCTGTCACTTTGGTTTGCTGGAGTACCAAAGCTTTAGAAATGGCTTTATGACCTTTTTTAGGGAGCTCAATTAATCTTTAATTAATTCATTAATTGCTCACACAGGGCCATGTATGCTTTGATTTTTTTCTCCCTTAACAAGAAAGTCAAAACTACATTTTGTGTTCAGTATTGTTGTCATTGACTAATATTTTAATTTGTTTAATCATCTGAAACATTTAAGTGTGACAAACACACAAAAAAGTAAGAAATGAGGAGGGGGAAAATACGTTTTCACACCACTGTGTGGAGGTGTTGTGGGCCTATCATCGAAACACCTACGAAGGAGGGTGCCCACGTGACGACCCCAGTGAAGTTTAAAGTTTTTGTGTGATGACGCTAGTCAAGATGGCACTGCTGTGCTTGGCCTTCCGCTTGCTCCTCTGCTTGCTAACTGTTGCTTTGAATGTGTTGCCAGCTATTGTCTATGATCGCGCCACACTTCTACAAATAAGCATTGCATCAATAAATCCTGTGAATGGACATTCTTATATACCACCGCCTATGTGGACATCGATACCAGCTACACAGAGGCGCACTGTCTGTCCATTGCCTGACAGTAAATGGCGCACAAGATGTGGCAGGAGAGGTGGACTACATGTTAAACTGAGGACTACCTGGATTTACCCTTCCCGTGTGACGTCATCTCATCAGCTGGAGATCTAGCTGGTCTGGACAATGTAAATCCAAGGCGATTGCAAGAACGTTATCGTTGGCTGCGACCGGTTAGCCCTGACACCGGCTTTCCACTTCCGCGTCACCGGCTTGTGGGAAAGTCCAGTCAAGGTTGCGTCCAAGAAAATGTTCGTCCGGTGACACGGGCTACTCCACAACACGACAACTCAAGTATGCTCCACACTCGGTCACTGAATAATATCACATTCGTTTTTAATGATGTCATCTTGTCATATAAATTAGACATACTCCTACTCACTGAAACATGGGTCCCACTAGAGGGCATTGTTACTACCTACAAGCAGTCGCAGAAGTGCCGCGTACTGTCCACTTGAGAGTCCTCCAGCTTTGAATTAGCTTTTGTTCTCACTCTGTCCTGTCCTATTATCTGTGTAGTAATCTACCGTCCACCTAAATTGAAGGAGTTTTTAAATGAATTCTCTGAGTTCCTTAAAGAGTTCTTGCCAAAATTGTACAACCTACTGATATGTGGTCATGCGTTAACATCCATGTTTGCTGCAATTCTGATCAAATGGCTAAGGACTTCAGTGATCTGTAAGACTCTTGATCTCACCCAGTCAGTCTCTGGTCCCACTCATTGCCTAGGCCTTATGTTCCCAAAGTGAGGTAGGCGTAACCCTTGGGTACAGTTTGCTGTAAGAGGTACATGAATGAAAATTAAAAACGGCTGGACTACATTAGCGCCAAACACATTTACGTAATGTGCTTGAACGCCTCATACGAACAGCCACAGCACAGGTAGTAGCCAAGTAAAATGCAGAATAAAGGTGACAGCATGAAGTTGTTCATTGTTAGATGAACAAATAGGTAAGTTTGATGATGACGTTGTGCATTAAAAGTGTTTAATCTTGAAGATTTTTCCAGATCATTGATATTGTGTGCTAAATGAGAGCTGGTGTTCTTACGTGGTGCTGTGACTAATTTGTGTATTTTCTGAGCTGTATGAGCCTGTCATTTGTTAGTTGAGTGGATGCACAGACTATGTCAGAAAGCCTCCAACTTTGCACATGTAAATTTATACTTTCACAAATAATATAACTTCTTTGGGTGTTGCGGTCGCTTTGTTCAGCGGCCTGTGAACAAACCATGTGTGATGCTGATTAAGACTTATGTGTAGGACTTTCTCTGACGCTGCACAGACAGACGTCCTTGTTCAAAAATGTTAATGCTGTGTGTAAATGCACGGAGGTGTGCATTTTTTCTTGGTGCATAATCTCATCCTATATGTGCTCGTATATCCATTTGGCTCAGTAACAAGCCTCGTATTGAATTCATTTCCTTATTGATTTGTAAAAGCCGATGTTTTAAATGAGTAATCTATGTGTGCAGTTGAAAAATAAGACACATGATTTTTAAAAATAGAATGTCATAATATATTTACTATGTCAAAGATGTTTTATTGGGTTGTTTATGTTTTTTAAGTGTGCAGGAGTAAGGGGTACATGACTTCCAGTCAGATGTCTGAAGGGGTATGCAACTGTGAAAAGTTTGGGAACCACTGGCCTAGGCCATACATTGGATTTAATAATTTCCCGTGTAGTGACAGTATCTGTTTCTGAAGTATTGGACTTTCCCATTTCTGACCACTCCCTCATCCGGTTTGAATTGTGTGCTGCTTCACCTGCACCCATGACCATTCCCCTGACCGCTGCCGTATTTTCAGCCCCTCACCATCAAATGTATTTCCTGCATTGTTTCTGGCCTTTGATTTGTACGCCACTGCTTCCATTCCACATACCCAGTGCCCAGATGCCTTCCTAGTTGCCTTCCAATCGATATGCTCCCAGATCATGGACTGTGTTGCACCTCTCAAGGTTAAGACTGCCAGATGTGCATCCAACCCATGGCTTAATTACACTACTTGAGCTCTGAGGCAACAATGCAGGCAGGTTGAGAGAAAATGGAAGTAGGACAGGCTCCAGGTGTCACTGGGCATCTTTTTACACAGTCTTTCAACTTACCAGAGAGCAGTGAGGGAAGCAAAAGCTCAGCATTTATCAAATATCATTTCCAACAATAGCCACCACCCTAGAGTTTTATTCAGCACTATCAACTCTGTACTCAATGCTATCTTTGCTATTTTCAGTGATCTATTTGTACATGCTTGCAATGCATTTCAGCAGTTCTTAATAGACAAAGTTGAATCAGTCAGACGGCCATCCCAAAGGTCCCCACCGTGGCCTCTCCTGTTCCTACTGTGCATTGTGTGGAAAGGTTTGAGGCGATCACTCTGATCGACCTGAAAAAAAACGTCCAGGAGCTTAAGCCCACAAGCTGCCCCCTAGATGTTGTCCCTGCTAGGCTTATGAAGGAGGTCATTAACACCATCGGGCCCTGCCGTGTCTCCTTTTATAAACAGCTGTCTTGGGCTTGGTACGTTACCTAATGCCCTCAGACATGCTGTGGTCAGACCACTCAAAAAAAAAACAAACCTTGACCCTTCTGTTCTGTCCAACTTCCACCCGATTTCTCACTTGACCTTTTTGTCCAAGGTTATGGAGAAACTACTCCTTTCCCAGCTTTAGTCTCACCTCCATTTACATGCCATTGTAGACAAGTTTCAGTCTGGTTTCAGGGCCTGCCACAACACTGAATCTGCACTACTGAGGGTGCAAAATGGCATCCTTACAGCCCTCGAAAACCAAGAACTCTGCAGTGCTAGTGTTTTTAGACGTTACAGCTGCCTTTGACACCGTGGATCATGCTGTTCTTGAGCACTGTGTTGGACTTTGTGGTGCAGTACTTGAACGGTTCTCTTCATACCTCACAAACAGGACTTTTTTTTAATTATGCTCGATGACTTCCCCAATGCATGTCCTCTCTTCTGAGGTGTACCACAAGGCTCAATCCTCACACCACATCTGTTTTCTCTTTACGTGCTGCCACTAGGATAAATTATTTCCAACCACAACATCAGTTTCCATCTCTACGCTAATGACATTCAGCTATACTTACCTGTGCTCCCAAATGACAGAACATCATTCAAGATTCAAGATTCAAGAGTTTTATTGTCATATGCATAGTAAAACAGGCAGTTATACTATGCAATGAAATTCTTATTCTGTTCATTCTCCCAAGAAAAGAAAGAAAACACAAGAAAAAGAATAAGAACATAAGAAACATAAATACCAACATAAGAAACAAATACCATCATAAGAAACATAAACACCAATATATTAAGCAACAACAACAACAGAAGAGACATTAATACAGATAAATAATACAAATAAATAAATAAGTAAATAAGTAAAAGTGCTATGAGTGTGTGCGTGTGTTGCGTGCGGCGTGTGTGAGTACTTGTGTGAGTGTTGTGGATGTGTGCTGTCCTTGATGAGTTTTATAAATTAGTTTTATAAATGTCTTGCAGTGAGGGGAGGGCTGCCCCAACAATGTTCTGTGAGGTCTTGATCACCCGCTGGAGTGCCTTCCTATCACGTGTTGTAAAGTTACCGTACCAAACAGTGATGGAGGCGGTAAGGACACTTTCGATAGTGCATCTGTAGAAGCAACTCAGGATTGTGGTGGACATGCCAAATTTCCTTAGTCTTCTCAGGAAGTACAGTCTCCTTTGGGACTTCTTCATAATTTGTTGGGTGTTGTGAGACCAGGTGAGGTCCTCGCTGATGTGTGTGCCAAGGAACTTGAAGGTTTTCACCCTCTCCACCTCAGTCTCATCAATAAACAGGGGTTTATGCGGTTTATGCGGGTTTATGTGGACTTAAAGCAGGTTGGTACAGATGCTTGTGCAAGCGACAGGTTAAATATGTCAGCAAGCACATCAGCTAGCTCTGATGAGCAAACCCGAAGTGCACGTCCTGAGATGTTGTCTGGGCCTGCTGCTTTTCGTGGGTTTGTTTTGTTCAGAACCCTGCGCACATCAGCTGATGTCACCATGAGAGGTGAGTCCTGTGTGCTCCCCAAGTCCAGCCACCCTCTCTGCTCATCAGGAGTTTGGGTGTCAAAACGGGCATAGAACTCATTCAGCTCATCTGGAAGTGTGGTTTGGCTGGACATGGCTACGCTACTCCGCTGGCGATAGTCTGTGATGTGCTGGAGCCCCGCCCACATGCGCCGAGGGTCTGAGGTGGAATAGTAGCCCTCAAGCTTTTGTCTGTACTGTCTTTTGGCCTCTCGTATGGACCTTCTCAGGTCATATCTGGCCTTTTTGTAGTCATCAGCGGTGCCCATGACAAATGCAGTCGAACGAGCACGTAGCTTAGCCCTTACATCACAGTTCATCCACTGTTTTTGGTTAGGGTATTTTCTGTAATACTTGGTGGTGGTAACAGTCTCTATGCATGTGCTAATGTAGCCAGTAACAGCAGACGCGTATTCATCCAAATCAACAGTACAATCTTCCCTCCCCGCTGCAGTTTTAAACACATCCCAGTTTGTGCAGCCAAAGCAGTCCTGAAGTACCTGATCAGTTTCTTCATTCCATACTTTAACTGCTGTACTTACAGGGGGAGCTTGTTTAAGAAGTTGTCTGTATGTTGGATAAAGGAATATAGAGATGTGGTCGGCCTTTCCAAAGTGGGGTCTTGGAACAGCCTTCAAAGCACCTTTCATGTTGCTGTAGACTTGGTCCAGGATGTTATTTTCCCTTGTGGGAAAGCTCACATGCTGTTAATATTTGGGGAGGACAGTCCTGAGGTTACAGTGGTTGAAATTGCCATATATAATAAATACAGCGTCTGGGTGTTTGGTCTCGTGTTTATCAATGATGTCATGCAGGAGGCCTAGTGCATTAGCAGTGTTAGCTCGTGGTGGGATGTAAACAGCAGTTAAATACACAGCGCTAAACTCACGAGGCAAATAAAAAGGTCTGCATTTCACCATCAGCAGCTCAATGGCCTGCGAGCAGTGCTTTTCCATCGTCTGTACGTCTGTGCACCACCGTTTGTTTACGTAAACACAGACGCCGCCACCTCTGTGTTTACCAGACGCTAAAGTCCTATCTCCCCGGTAAGCAGCAAATGTTTCCAACTGGATCGCCGAGTCCGGTATATCCTCCGTCAGCCAGGTTTCTGTGAAGGTGAGGACACAGCATTCCCTGATCTCACGATGAGCTGTAATCCTTGCTTTTAGTTCGTCCATCTTGTTTTCGAGGGAGCGGACGTTGGCTAGCAGCAGGCTAGGTAGCGGTGGCCTAGTCGCTCTAGCTTTTAGCCTAGCATGCAGGCCGGCCCGCTTGCCTCGTTTACGCCTCGGATGCTTTGCTCGCCGGGTATTCAGCTCACCAGGCCCGCAGGCTGCTGCATTCTCCCGGCGCAGAAGAAAGGCAAAGTCTGAGAGGCTAAATGAAAGTTCATGGTGAACCCTGCCGATGTTCAGAAGTGTTTCCCTGTTGTAATGTACTGCGTGAGTGTGTTGAATGCCCAAAATGAACAAAAAAATAGCAAAAAATAGGAAAAAAAACGGGAGAGTGTCACAGAGACGTCTGCCACGGAGGGCGCATCTTTGATTAGAACATTGGACCCTCTTCACAGTTGCCTTCATGAATTAAAACAGTGACTTTCACAAAACCTACTCCACTTAAATGAGGGGAAGACTGAATATATTCTGTTAAGCCCTGACTCTCTCCATAGCATGCCCATCTTTGGTCCCATGACACCACAGTTCACTCCAGCCATTAGGAACTTGGATGTTATCAGTGGATGTTTGCATGACTCACCAACTTCACACAGATCATTTAAAAAAAAAAAATATAGCAACATCTGATCAATCCATGTAAATTTCAGATTAAAAATAAGGTACAGATTGAAGCCCTACCCATATCGGGATAAACGATGTTCATTTCCGGTTTATGCTCCGCCCAATCCAAGTACAGATACGGATCATTTAGATGGGTGAACAGACAGATACGGATAGTGGTGTATTCGAATATGGTGTATTTTGAAATTTTCACCAGATGTTGCGAACAACCCAAGTAATCCATAAATACAAAGAAATGTGAAATGACACAGGAAAAAAGTATTGAACACGCCAACTGGCATTTATTTAATACTTGGTACAAAAGCCTTGCAATGACAGCTTCAAGACGCCTCCTGTATGGAGAAACTAGTCGCATACATTGCAGTCTTCAAATCTTGAATGTTCTGTGGGCTTCTTTTATGGACCTTGAGTTTCATTTCTTTCCATAGATTTTTGATTGGATTCAAGTCAGGTGATGGGCTGGACCATTCTAGCAGCTTTACTTTTTTCTTTGAAACCAGTTGAGAGTTTCCTTGGCAGTATGTTTTGGATCATTATCCTGCTGAAATGTCCAACCTCGTTTCATGTTCATCATCCTCGTAGATGGCTGCAGATTGTTGTCAAGAATGTCTCGGTACATTTGATCGTTCATCCTTCCTTCAATAATGTGAAGTTTACCAGTACCATGTGCTGAAAAGCAGCCCCACATCATCATGTTCCCACCTCTGAACGTCACCGTTGGTATGGTGTTTTATTTCCATTCTTTCAGCAATGGGGTCTTGCGTGGTGAGCGTGCATACAGGCCATGGCAATGGAGTGCATTACTCACAGTTTTCCTTGTGACAACAGTACCTGCTAATTCCAGGTATTTTTGAAGCTCTCCACAGGTGGCCCTTGGCTCTTGGACAACTCTTCTGATTATTCTTTGCACTTCTCTGTCAGAAATCTTGCAAGGAGCACCTGATCTAGGCTAATTTATGGCTGTATGATTGGCTTTGCACGTACGTATTATGGCCCCACCCGTGCTCACTGGAACACTCAGAAGCTTGGATATGCGGCTGTTACCAATGCCATCATTATGTTTGCAACAATTAGTTTGTGATGGTCTTGAGACAGCTCTTTGCTCTTACACATCATGAGATGTGTCTTGACTCACACCTTGGCACCTTCTCGTAGGCCACCAATTAGGCCATCAAATAGTTTTCTACTTATTGTCGGATGGCTTAAATGAGAATTGATAAAGAACTGAATCATTAAGCAGAATCAAAAATGGAATTGGAATCGTAAAAACTGTATCCCATTCGTAGTCGATCAACATGCATTATCGAGATAGATAATCTCTATGCTCGGAAACATTCATATCCTTTCCATCGTATATTATTTGTATTGCCCGTTCCTAGCTATCAGCAATGCAAAGGCTGGCAAGACTACAATGTCAGGTCATATTATGGGACAGTCCAAATAAAGTCATTGCTCTATATTAACTAGCAAATATAAATGTTGACCTTTGAGTTGTTCAGCGGCTTTGTTCACCATCAGTATCAACCAGAATCCATAATAAAAACACAGCACATGCCAAAGTGCTAGACGCCTACATTCCCAGTCTATATGTCATGCAGGTATTGTCTGCTGGCCAGATGTTGAGTGTGTGGATGTACTGTTTAAGAAACTGAAAGCAACGTAGGGTAGTGTTAATGGGGCACCATCGTTTAAAGAAAAGGATTTTGTTGATAAAGTGCATCTTAAAAGTAACCATAGCAACCTTGATGAGCGACCCCTTGATTGCAAAACAGTTTTAGACGCTGTGCAACAATAATATATGATAGTGTTCACCCATAAATCAGTACTTATGGGTTGGTGACTAGTTTGAAGTGGCTGTAAGTGTGGCTCACCAGGACCTTGGAGAAAAAAGTATGTTTGTCTACATTTTGCATTTTGTATTCATAAGTGTGTGAATTTCCATTTCAAAGCATGAATCATGGGCATAGGTTTTCTATCTCAGGATATGCAGTAATATGTGTGGGCTCAGACAAGTTTAAGTTAAAGGTGAAGCGTGAAAGGATCCTATCATCAGTTTCTTCTGCACGTGATGACATTTCTTAATGAAGCAATATGAAGCCCCCTTGCTCCCCCAATCCACCAAATATAAAACCGTGGATTCTCTTTGATGGACAAACAGAGATTATCAGCCCAGAGTCACTCACTCACACACGCACACACACACACACACACACACACACAGACATAGACATCTGCACATAGCATGCACACATACATGCAGCTAGTAATTATATTTGGATGTGAAACACTGTTAGAGCTTTTAATTACTCACTAATCACTATGAGCAGTCTCAGAATTAAATTCTTAATTAAAACAGAAGTATTTCTACTTGCTATCTCCTCAAGGATTTGGCACCCATCCAGTTCAGCATCTCTCTCCTAAAGAGACCAGGCCTGTAGCTCGCTCCATATGGGTGATAATAATAGGCCTTCGCCTGGTCTTTGCCAGCACTGTGGAATGCAACAATTATACTGCAGCATATTAGCCAGTTGCTGGTTTTTGCGAGCCTCTGCCTGGCCTTTGGCTAATTCTAATTTGCAACAGAGGTGTTTTTAACTTTTAGTGAGCACAGACCGAATGTTATTAATGTTATATGTGGTGATCTGAGCAAGTCACACCAGCTGAATTTGGCTTATTTAGGTTTTAAAATTGATAACATCTGACACTGCAGTTTTGAAACCATGCCCTTTCACTCTTTACAGTGGATTTGAAGCAAATTGTGCATTTTCAGTAGGGGTGCACCAATTAAAATTTTGACAGCACGTATTGAGTGTTGCCAACTTGGCGACTTTATCGCTAAACCTAGCGACATTCCAAGCCCGCTTGGTGACATATTTTCTCAAAAGCGACTAGCGAAAAACCTAGCAACTTTTTCTGGCGTCCTTGGAGAGTTTTCTGGTATGTGGGGACTTAAAAGTGAAAGCACATATTGTTCGGCAGTTTTTGTTCTCACTGAGCAGCAGCGGGTGCTCCTGAGAGGCTCCAAAGCAGACACAAGCCAGCTTCCGACAGTGAGAGCATAGTGGAGCTCTACACATCCGTGAACCCATCATGCGCATCATGAGGCGCAATGCCGCTGAGGTGGATCTCGCTCTGTAAAACTAATCTAAAACTAAATATATAACTTCAATGTTTCTTTATCGTCATTAAATTAGTACTCATTACACTGGAGCCTCATTCAGACTCGGTCACTTACCTGTCAGTGTGTCAGAACATGTGATGGAAGAACTTTGTGGGGTTAATTAAACAAGTAGTCCTAAATGCAAAATAAAAAGTAGAGGCTGGAGGCGAGTCCGCATGTAATTATTACACCGGCTAGACTTTCAGAGGCGCTGGCTGAGATAAAATATTAAAATTATTTTTATTTTGATGAAGTGATGGTTAATTTAAAGTTAACAAACCAAGAATCAAGTTTATTTGTAGTTCTAAGTGTAATTATGGTGTTTTTACTCACTTTTCCATCTCTCCTTTGAGGTTATGTGTTTTCCTACAGCAACATCATATGCAAGTAATATGTAAATTATATGATGACATCATATAGCAACTTCTTGCGACTTTCAGGACAGCCAATAGCTACTTTTCTTACTGAGGAGTTAGCAACAGTGCACACAGCTTCAATATTTTAATCTTGTTTTGTTGAAATATAGAGCAACACCTGTGAAGCAATTCAAACTTGGTGTTAATAGAAATGAGAAGTTTAGAAAATTGATGTCCAAACTACTCGATTATATCAGTTCCTTTTAGTCTTTTATTTTTCAAATTTTAAAAACCAACAAAATTTGTAGAACAGGTTACACTACAGACCTGATCTGAGCCTCTTACCAAAAATGAAGTGCACAGTAGTTGTTTGCTTTTACAAATAAAAGGATATCACAATGTCTGAAGTAGTTAATAAAATCATCTACAGGACAAACTAATAGCTGGTCGTCCAATGCCATGAATTTTCCTCGAAGGAGCTTTGCTCTTTCCACTGCTCATAAGCGCCAATAGCGGACCGTTGTTACAAAAGGATTGTAATGTATTTGTTTCCAGTTAGCACAAGTTGCATGGCGGACGTATTGAGTGTGACCGGAAGAGAGGCGGGCTATCTGTGTGTATATGTGTGTATGGGAGGATGGTACCTGCTGCAAAATTATGGATAAAGTTCAACTGAGCAAATATACAGCTCTAACGATCCACTCATTATGGTGATGTAAGTAACGGACTAGAGAAAACAGCCGCTGCCTCGCTGTTTGCGCCTGCTAGCTTTAGCCTACATTGCTAGCTTCTAACCCTACATATTTTACGGTGTGGTGGTTTCTTAAATGGTGAATGAAGTTTGTTGTATTAAACGTCTTGTTTGCAGTCCCACAACAATCTTTTCCTCTTTTTCTTTTGCTGTGCAATACCAGGAGATTGACGGTAGATAAGATTGGTGGATGAGGTTTCATGTGTAAGGATCAGCCGATCGCCAATACCCTGCAATTAAGGAAATCGGCGCCGATCAAACGGCTGGTCGATTGGTGACCAACCGATTTTAAGGCTTTTTTTTTGGTTTGTGCAACTTTTGATTTCTTAATTATTAGTGTTGTATGGCTTGACAAGATCATGGAACCTTGAAGATAATCTGTACTGGTATGCTTATCAACTTCTGATTTGTTCACATTCCATAACATTTTTCCCATAGAAAATAATGAAAATAGAAATAATCTGTTCTAGGGTCAAACTGTTGCCTTCTGAAAACGTTTCAGAATTTTAACACTCTTTACATTCAAGCATAACTTTTTCTATGCTATTCTTATTATGGTCCTGCAAGCAAAGTGCAGCAGCCCATATTACTTTTCCAAATGTATTCTTTGTTGTTAAAATTATATTTTATTCTGCCGCAACTAATCCCGGATGAACGGTGCACAGAACCCCTTTATGTCACATGATTGGAGAGGTCTTGATCATGCGTAGCGTGCTATTTATAGTGTGCAACATTTTGTGTAACCGTGGCGAAGCAATTGACGAAAAACAGCTTATTCTGGTGCAACAACCACATTTAAGAGCTGCGCTGAACGCACGGGTGACAGTCCAGGAGTTTGGCTAAGCAGTTTGGCTAGCGATCGCTAGCTAGCACTGTTAATATATACTTAATGGTAGTACGGGAGGAGCTAGCATGTTAGTCAATATCTCTGAATTATCTGAGTATTTTATATTAAATTGTAAATAAACACAGTTTAGTAATTCTAAGGCAAAGTAAAAAAAACTAAATTGTACATATAACAGGCTCAGCATGATTATATTAATGATACAGTTGCAATGACATAAATATGTACAGTGTCATTGATATATCTTTCAATAAAACAAGCACAATTATTTTAACAGGCTGGACAATTTTTATTCACAATAACAATGTCAATATTGACAATGGAATGGTTGTAAAGCAACTCAAAACTAATATGTAGAGTACGATAAAAGAAACTGGAGAGTCCATTCATTTTCTGTCCCGCTTGTCCTCACTAGGGTCGCGGGGGTATGCTGGACCCTATCCCAGCTGAGCCTATCCCAGCGACATGGTCGCCACACCAAAACCCAACTTGTAGATTCTGCTGTTCTTGAAGACGTATGTGTTTGTCATTTGTTACTTATTTACTCAAAATCTACTCAAAATGATCTTATCTTTTATATGAAGCTGTACATAAAAACGACCCCTGAATTGAACCCGAGCGGTGTTTTCTTATCGGATTTCTGTGCTCATCATAACAAACACCATGTTCAAGCATGAGGGTGTTCATATGTGCACCTGGCACCAGGACACTCTCGGCCACAGTTCGATGATCAACTTTGCGGTCGTGTCGCCGTACTTGTGGCCACAAGTTTTAGACACTCGGGTGAAGAGAGGGGCGGCGCTATGAACCGATCACCACCTGGTGGTGGATTGGCTCTGATGGTGGGGGAGGATGCCCGTCAGACGGCAAAAATCACTCCATACTCTTTACTGTTCTTTGGTATTATCTTATCTAACTTATTGTGTGGAGATATGGGTAATAACTATAAAAGCAATCTTCACTCACTCAATGTAAAGATCGGTGAGGATAATTCATAATGCCTCAGATAGAGAACATACAAACCCTTCTATTTATTGTACTGTCATGCTTGTTTTTATTTTTAATTATTTATTTACTATTACATTGATTATTATATGGAATAATGTGACATGGAATGCAGGAAGTGAATAATATGTACTGTACAAGATGTGGAACGGATTGGGGGTTAGGATTAAATAAGCTTTGCTTCTTCCTACTCCTTTTGGTCATGCGGAACTGTGAAATGATTCATGAGATGTATTCCATTGTAACCTGCATGCATGTTAAAATCAAATTAAACCAAACCAAAACTGGGGGGAATGTGCTGGCGGGGAGGAGGCAAAACGTTAAGAACAGGTTATTAAATGCAGCTCACTTTCCTGTGTATAGTCTTGTATTATTATTATTGTGTTGTTCTGAGCGGCCGGGGCAGGCATGCACCCCAGTCCCTCAAAACTGTGTGAAAGGTGTTTGACCTCCATGTTTTTTGTTGATCTTTATTTTAGCCCAAAATTGAATTTAAAGTTCTATTAACTTTCGGCTTATTTGACTTTGATGGTTTCACTGCGCTTAAAACCTGAACACTTCAACTCTAGACAATTATTAATTACTGTATATTAAATGTATATTTGATCACCTCCACCACCAATAGGACAAGTGGAGAGGTTGTTTTCAGCACTGTGTTTACCAGACTAGTGCAGGATTGCATTCACTTTTGGCTGTTTGAGTGACTATATGCCATCGATGGTTCACAATGACCTGGAAGTTGCCTGTTCACTAACAAGCAAATAGACAATCACAAATATATTTGTTTTCAGTTTGGCCTTGGCTGATGTCTATTCTCAGTTATTCGAGTTGATCATTTTTTTGTTTATAGATTTGCTGGATGGATTCTCGTGGTTCTGCTGCCCTGGGGTCCACTCACCAACCACTTAAGTTACTAAATTTGGTCCCATGTCCAAAACTTTCCTGGTTGTGTCCTCTGAGGCTATGTGCTGTATGAGATTGGTCCTCTCTCTGCTTGTCTATCACGGCACACAATCTTGATTCAAACAGGTTTTAATGCAAGTAATACTCCGATGTATTTTGCAAACTTTGGCATCATCAGATAATGACTTTCTGCTGCCAGGTTTGAGGCCTGGAGGCATGATTGTGACTGGCATTGTCAGTGGATGAGCCCATATTAGGCTTTTATAGCTTCCTAAAAAGTTCCTCCATCTGACAGGCACTTTATTGGCCCATAAAAACCTGCCTGTGTGGTGGATTTTTTTTTTATTTGTTGCCAAAACCTGAGAAATGTTATAAAGTCCAAACAACTGAGTTCACAAAATCACAGTTGAATCTTCATACTTTTTATTCAATATGATTGAAAGCCCTAACCTGTCAGACATTTCTTTAGGATCCAGAGTGCAATCACAAGCCCCGTTCCTGCATCTCATTCTTCCTCCTCCTCTTTCGCTTTCTGTCGCATCTTCCCTCGGAAAGCCTCTGACAGAAGCTGTCACTTCTCCAGAGTGTTTGGATTGACACAACTATCAGCAGAAAGTGTGCCACCCTGACCTCTCGCTGCCCTGCAACCTAGATTGGTCTCGCTGTTATTTTGGAGAGGCTGCATTGAAATAAAGACTGAAAGCATTTGTCTTTTTAAGTGGGCTAAGCTGATGTGACACAAGCAGGATGCTTGCTAGCCTGTGAACTTCTTCTCCAATGTTTGGCAGTGGCTCCTCCCACATATGAGGCCTGCAACCACAGAGGAGCTGCAGAATAAGTATGTCCAAAAGGTTATGTTCACATTTAGCTACTTTTTAAAATTACATTTATCCTCAGCTCTTACACAATTTTGTCTGAAGACAGAAACAACATGCTCAATTTGGAGATCTTCTCATAGTACAAGTTAAGTTATTTCATCTTAATAGTAATATAGCATAATTAGTAGGGGTGTCGGAGATCTCGCGAGATTAAAATATGACGAAAAGAAAAGCTTTCTCGCGAGAGCAGGGCAGCCATAAGCCAGACTGTGAACTATGGCATCGCTGCTATGAATGACAATAAACAATATGGAAATAGCAGTGTGCAAGGCATTATTGGAAGCACACTTTAAACCTTGCAATCCAACCTACCTTGGTGTTCTCAGCGTCAGCGTGTGGATGTTTTTTCCATGGAAGTTGAACAGCTGCCACGCGTGTTAATATCCAAGCAGACGCTGTAGTAATTCTATACTTGATCAAAGTTACTAGATTTATCAGATCAAAATGTTCTGATCTGTCTGCACCCTTGATCACCGTTGCTGTTAATCACCATCAACATTAATAATGGCACCACCGAGTCTGCTCGGAGCAGGTGTCCGACTATATGCACCATGGTGGCCACAGCAAGTGGCTCCCTTGGCTCTATACTGTGGTTCTCCTGACCTCCGGAGCGGCACAAGAGCTGCCAGGAGTGTATGTCCGACTTGGAGGCGTAATGTGGCGACCATAACTCCGCTTTATAACACACCTTATACGTAGAGGAGATCTGTATTGACAATTTAGCGGCATGGTCGCTAGCAAGTGTGCATTAAAAGTGAGAGGCAGGAAGTGTTTCTTGCGTCATGCATTTATTCGGTCATTACCGTATTTTCCTATGTCACACTTAGTTTCATGGTTTGGCTGGTCCTACAACTTGTACTCCGGAGCAACTCGTATATGTTTTTTTCACACTGACATCCGCAAGAGGGCGCTCAGTCAGATTTTTTTGTACTTTTTTTAAAATTAATGTTAAAATGTTTCCTCGTCTCGTTCTCATTGACTCAATCTCATGCATCTCCTCGTCTGGTGAGTTGGGTGTCTCGTGACACCCCTATGTGTCGTTCTTTGGTCTTGACAAGTCACATTATTTTGGTTAGAGCACAACTCAAGGCCACGGCATTTTATGTGGCCCACGGAACTGTCATTAAAGTCGGGCCGTATCGCGGACCTCATCAAACAACGTGCTTATGATGATCTGCGGAGTAAGGTCATTCTGTCAGTTTCAAATAGTCATGTAGCTTTGCTAAAGTTAAGTGTTCACAGTATTATATGCAGTTTTGTGAAAAAGTGTTTGCCCCCTTCCTGATTTATGTTTTTGCATGTTTGTCACACTTAAATGTCTCAGATCATCAAATAAGTTTTAATATCAGTCAATGACAATACAACTGAACATAACATGCAGTGTTTAAATGAATTTTTTTGTTCTTAAGGGAGAAAAAAAATCCAAACCTACATGGCCCCATTAAAACATACAGTAGCTTAAGTGAGAGTAATTGTGATCTATCAGTCTGGAAAAGGTTATAAAGCCATTTCTAGAGCTTTGGGACTCCAACGAACCAGAGTGAGAGAACGAACTGCAGGCCTCACTTGGCTCAGTTAAGGTCAGTGTTCATGATTCCACCATAAGAAAGACACTGGGCAAAAACGGCCTGCATGGCAGAGTTCCAAGGTGAAAACCACTGCTGAAGAAACTTTCAGGCTTGACTCAATTTTGCCAGACAACATCTTGATGATCCCCAAGACCTTTGGGAAAATACTCTGTGGTCTGACGAGATAAAGGTTTAACTTTTTGGAAGGTGCGTGCTCATTACATCTGGCGTAAAAGTAACGCCTCATTTCAGAAAAAGAACATCATATCATCAGTAAAATATGGTGGTAGTAGTGTGACCTCAAGCAGAAATCAACTTGGGTGCTGCTTCAGGACGTTGATCCAAAACACACCAGCAAGTCCACCTCTGAATGGCTGAAGAAAAACAAAATGAAGACTTTTGAGTGTCCTAATTAAAGTCCTGACCTGAATCCTATTGAGATGTTGTGGCATGACCTTAAAAAGGTGGTTCATGCTGGAAAACACTCCAATGTGACTGAATTACAACAATTCTGCAAAGATGAGAGGTCCAAAATTCTTCCACAGCGTTGTAAGAGACTCATTGCAAGTTATCGCAAACGCTTGATTACAGTTGTTGCCCCCTAAACCTAATACCTGGTTTAGGGGGCAATCACCATTTCACACAGGGCCATGTAGGTTTGGATTTTTTTTCTCCTTCAATATTAAAAAGTTTCATTTAAAAACTGCATTTTGTGTTCAGTTCTGTTGTCATTGGCGAATATTTAAATTTGTTTGATGACCTGAAACATTTAAGTGTGACAAGCAAGATTTCACGAGATTAAAATGTGACCAGATTTCTCGTTCAGAAAAAAAAAAGTCTCATGAGCACTAGGCCTGGGACAATAACATAAATTAATCACACAATAAATGAAAATGAACTTGATAACAGATAATGTGTCTGTTTTCCTTGTCTCTTGCCTCCAAACAGGCAGGAAGATAGTTCATTCTGTGCATTGGTTTCAGCACCTTGGCGCATATGTCCCATAGAACAACGGCATGAATGGAGTGAGCCCTTTTGTCAGTCTTATAGTCTTTTTGTCTCGGTGGGTGGAGGCCAAACCCATTGTTTTCTGCGTCCTGATTGGCTGTAGGCCATTGTCAATCAATCTCCTTTGTGCTGCCCTGCCATGTCTCCTGTGTCATCGCTAGCTGGCTTACTTGCTAGCTTAGAGAGTACTGCAGCAATATGTTTTTTAACAAGGATACAAAAACGCTACAGTACAGCGGAACAGCACCATTGATCATTAAAATTCAAAGAAAGTTTTTGAACTTTTTTGAGTGTTTAAACAAGAGAGAAATGTGAGAAAATGTTACTGCCTTTCTGTGTATAAAATGTATAAAGTGTATAAAATGTATGGTCAGGGGTTTTACAGCCTTAAAACATATATAATAATTGTAAAAAAATAAAAATAAGTTGGCTACTTTGCGGATTTCAACATATCCCCCGTGATAAATGAGGGAACACTGTGTATATCTACATACTTTTTACAATTGCTTTTCATTGTACTTTTCTTAAAAGTAAATTTAAAATCTAGTCTCGTTCTCGTAGACCCATTTACTCTCTCATCTCGTTGCGTGAACGGAGTGTCTCGTGACACCTCTAACAACCCATGAGACTGTCACACATAAGTCACCTGTCTGTCACCTCACGACAGCTTCTATATTTCCTCTAGCATAGTACTGCCTCCCACCTTCTATTCTTCTGGCTCCCGTTTACCTTGAAACCACATTTAACCCCCCCCCCCCCCCCCCCCCCCCCCCCGCAGTTTCCCCCTTCATTTTCCAGTTTTTTTCCCACATCTTACTGACGCCCCAATACATTTATCCTGAAGGGCATGGCGGGGACTTTTTCTGAATACAGCTTTGTGGGCTGTGTTTGTGTGTCAAACTCTATAGGACCTCTGTAAGCTTAATACCCTGGTCAATAAACCTTTTGCCCGCTGACCCGGTGGCTTCCTACAGACACGCCGAGATTACTGACGTATGTACACGGCATCAGACACGAAGGAAGCCATTCCAGTGTCAATGTCAAACCTAATTTCTTTGTCTGTCATGTAAAAAGAACGGAAAGCTCATTGTGTTTACAAACAACTTGAAATAATCAATTTCTAAATCATCATAAAACCTTGTGTTGCATATTGCATGACCCCCTTTTGTATCGAACTTATGTAACTACATGTGACCTCTCTGCTTGCAGCATTGAAACACAGTGCAAGGTTCCTTTGCCTTTGGCCAAAATATTCTGATTTCTTTTACCAGCATTCTACCTAATGGACACACATACAGTATGCACACATGTGAACCTTATTGGCAGTACTTACCTAGAGCAGTTTCTTTAGCTGATACATACTCATAATCTCACATGCACACAATCTCACGCACACACGCACACACACACACACACACAGCATCCTCTGTGTTTCCCCTCCACCCCAAAGCATGTCCCCAAAACCTTACATTTTGTCACACATCACATTATATCAAATTGCATTTAGTCAAAAAGTCACCCATGCTTGTCAAAGCTGCCTTATGTAAGCAACCTCCTCAAGTCCAGGAGCTGCACCCCTCAGCAATCTGTATTAAACAGCACAGGCACCCGCTCATTTCAGAAGCACAAAGCAGTCATCATTACTAGTCAGAGGGAAATGCTACAGTGGACCCTCACATTTTGAAGAAATATAGACCTCTGATTTGATCAAATTTTGAATCATGTTTTCAATTGAAGAATACAGTGGGACCTTGGTTAGTGCATGCCCCGATTAGCATGTTTTTCGGTTAACGTTGAAAATGTACGCCGCAATTGCGTGCATTCTCCGGTTAGCACACAATATGGCACGTCTTGTCGTGTTCTTAATACAGTGCGAGAGTCCAGCTGTGTTCTTAATATATTTTTTATCACATGGCCTCTTTCCTTGTTAGCATCCTATTAGCTAGCTAAACAAAATCACAACCGGATCTGGGAGTTATGTCTCTCACCTATGACGTTATCAGCGGTTGACTCTCAAAAATGTTAACACGAAACACGTTTTTATAGTTTCACAATGATAGTTTTACATAAACAATTTGAAATGTTCATTGTTCAATGTTCAAACTTCTTAAAGAGGGTCAGGGTTATGGAACAAAAAAAGTCAAGTGGTAGACCCAAACAAATTGTTCATGGCCCTGAGCCAGAGATTCGATTGGCTGAAGGCCTTTTGTCCTTGAACGGCACAAAATTGCCCATTTGGAATTTGCACGAGAGCACCAAACATTGGACAAGAAGAAAGTTTTATTCTCTGATGAAAAAAAATTATGTAACCTTGACGGTCCTGATGACTTCCAACGTTACTAGCATGACAAGGAGATCCCACCTGAGATGTTTTCTCACACGCCACAGTGGAGGGGGCGCCATCATGATCTGGGGTGCTTTTTCCTTTAACGGAACAATGGAGCTTCAGGTTGTGCAGGGGCGTCAAACGGCAGTTGGCTAAGTGGAGATGTTGCAGGGGGCATCCCTCGTGACTGAAGGCCCTCTTCTCACTGGGTTTTTCAACAGAACAGTGTTATAGTTCACAATGCCCGCCTGACAAAGGGTCGTTCTTTTGGACCATCCTGCGTGTTCCCCTGATCTAAATCCAGTTGAGAACATTTGGGGATGGATGGCAAGGGAAGTATACAAAAATGGACATCGGTTTCAGACAACTGACGCCCTCCTTTAAGTCATCTTCACCACGTGGAGCAAACATTCCCACCATTTCCATTCCTGGAAGCACTAGCATCAAATATCCCCAAACCAATTTTTGAGGTGATTAACAAGAATGGCGCAGCTACTCATTACTGAGTCCTGTTTTGAAAAATTGTAAATTATCTATTTTAGGGGTTTTTTTTTTTTTTTTGTTTGTTTGTTTAAGCTATGGTCTTAAACTTTTGATCAGCTGATGAACAGCCTATTTCAATTTAATGCCTGCTTGCAATAAAATGCTTACTATGTCTCCTTCCCATTTCTTCAATTTTTGCATTTTGAAGCTTTACTTAGAACTTCTCCAACAGTGCAAAAAGTGAAATCTTGCAATTTTTCAACCGATCTTAGAATTTTGATCAGGAGAGTGGCCAGACGGATGTTTAGGATTGTTTGACCTTGGCAGAGGTCTTTTCTCTACTCTATTACAATGTTACCATTGTGGTTTCTCCCAACAATTTCTTTCTCCTCGAGGTACACCTTATGACACAAGAAGACCAACCTGTATTTATTAATAAGTGACCTAAAAAAAAACATGTGAAGCTTTGTGAACTGGGGAGATGGAGCGGAGAAATTTGGTCCATTCTTCTCTCCACCGCTTCTTCCTCCTGCTCCTCCTCCTCCCCAGTAGTATTAATTAGCAACAGCAGATGAGTGAAGAAAGGGAGCCTGAAGGGAGAACAGGTTCATGTCAGGTTAGCTTGCACTGATATGAGAACGTCTTTCACTGTCTGTGTCCCTTTCTTACACACAAATAAGAAGGTGCATCACAGAAGTAGATTTTTTATATTCACGCGCACAGTCACATTTTGTATCGGTCAGATTGTGTCAGCCTTGGCCCCACCCCATCCATTAAATTTTGGATGTGTTTTTTTATTCACGCATGCGTAACTGTGACCCACAGACCCTCCTGTCCTCAACAGGACTGCTCTACCTTCAAGTGTCCCAGTGTTGATGGTGGCTTAGACAAATCTGACTCAGTGCGTATGTGCTTTGTTATATACCCACTCAGGGCTGGCCCTGGACAAAGTTGGGCCTGAGCACAGGGGCGCCTCCAGGATTTCTGGGCCCTGTGAAGAAAATGCCATTGGGCCCCCACCTGGGGAGCTGTGGTCACCACATCTTTAGGACCTAACTGACCCCTAAAAGCTATTTGTATACAATTTGACTTCAACCTGAATTAAATTAGATGCATGTTTAGGAGCAATACGAATACATGGGAAACAAATTATTTTAGTGTAAAATAACAAATTAAGAGAATCATTTTTACAAACTGTCCAGGGGTTTGATCCCACCAACAGTTGTAACATTACATCAGCAGGTGAATTCTGCCATTTTATTCTCTTATTCTGCTCTTCTCCTATTTGCAGTGTGTCATCGAACATAATAATATGACAGCACAATAAATACACCATTGTAAATGTCAGATGGGCCAGACTAAGCGACAAAATGAGCCCATGAAAATCACTACTTAACTATTTTGTACAGACAGTGTTTGATAGACAGTTGTGGAAACACTGTGCGGCCTTCACATATGTGACAGATTTCTAAAGAAGGGGCAACTGTAAATGTAATGTGCTTATTGTGTTAATTGGAAACATTTCCTTCCTGTAAGGTCACTTCTTCTGACAACATTCCTTTTCCTCCCTTTTCCCTTGCAGAATTCAATACGACACAACCTGTCCTTGAACAAGTGTTTTCTGAAAGTGCCTCGCTCCAAAGATGACCCTGGGAAAGTAAGTCATTGGCCAACAATGTAACTTGCCTGAAAAGCTTGCTGTGAATGTTGCACAACGAATGCATTAAGCTGTTTCCAGCAACAACGTGATGAACATGCCTGTGATTACTTTTCACATGTTTAGATGCCCTCATGCCACATTTGTGCACTCGGGCAGGAGGTTGTGCCGCGTTGCCGGGATTTTGGAGCCATTGAAAAATGAATTAGAGGGAAGATGTTTAAATAATTCACAGTGAATCCTTGAGCTGGAGTAGTCGGCAAAGACACACAAAGCGAGCAGCTCCTCCTTGTTTAGACGGACTCGAACCTGACCGGCACCTTAATTCACACCCAGGATCGAAGAGGTCGATAGCGAGAACGTAACGCGGACTGTTTGAAGCCATTGAGGGGGGTGAGAAGCTAAATCATGCATGTGCTTACGTTAATTGGCTGTGCACTGTTCAGTGATGTGGGACTGAGAGACAGGGGGAGGAGATGAGGCGAAGATGAGGGAGTTAAGAAAGAGAGGAGGGAAGATGTTGGGGGGAAAAAAAGCTCTGAGTGTGTTTGCGTGTGTGCGTGTGTGTGTCTGCGCGAGTGTGTGTGCGTGGCCCGAATCCTCCTCCTGAATTTCTCTTTGTTGCTTTGGACCTCCTTGGAAAGGGAAGAAAAAAAAAACTGAAAGGGAGAGAGACCAGGAGGAAATCAAGCAGACTCAAAGCAATTGATTTGCTCCTCTCTTATTGTGTATTTGGGAGGTGCTGTTTATGAGTGGAGGAAGGAAACAGCAGCAACCATGTAAAAGTGGAGGAACTTAACTGGGTGGAGACGTGGAAAAACAGTAGATGAGAACATCTTCACTGTCTTCACTGACAATAGGCCTCAGAACATGAACATGTCCTCCACATTTACAGTATATATCTGAAGGAGTGGGGAAAAAACACTGCTGATCAACGTATCAATGCAGTCCCACGTAGGCGGAATCCCAATTCTACCCCTCGTCTTACCCTTTACCCCTAGGTTTTGCACTTCATGAGATTCAAGTGGTGTCCCAATTCTCCTTAAATCGAGGTGTAAGGGGTAAGTTCTAAGGGGTACACACCCCTTGAAAACAAGTGTGGTCATTGACCACACTTGAAACGAACGGGTAGGCGGAGCTACATCACCCGCTGAGAAGATGGAAGCGTGGAGACCGAAAGAAACATATAAATGTAAGTAATTATGCATAATTATTCAGTTTCACAGTAACGTCACTCATGGTTTATTATGTAATCAATCATTTGCTACTCCACGTAAATACTTGTATTTGCCATGTTTTGAATTGTTGGTTCTTGCAAGTTATAACTAACCGGCTAACACGGATATGTGACTTCACTGCAATCTACTGCATTTAATTAATGATTAGACAATGATTAGATAACGACCACATTAGCCTGTTTGTTGTAAGTTGTATTTTAAAATAAGTTGCTCGCTAGCGAGGGGAATCTACATTACTGAACTGGCTGAGATAGTGCCACGTTTGTGTCCGACTAAAGCGCCCCCTTTTGCCGCCATGGCGGGTGGATATATCCCCCGCTCTATACTCCCAAGCGCGGAGGCTGTTCGGATGCACCTCGGCCGGCCATGGAAGGTGGCTAGCCCCGCTCCAGAGTGTACAGTGATGTTGGCGTTTTCTAATCTAGACATTCAACGCAGCACATCGCAGTGAAGTCTGTTTCCTGTGAATCATAGCCACCCTAGTCCACCAACAACTGTCATGGTGTGACATGTTAACTGTATTCAGCATACAGTATGGATGGTCAGGAAATGAGCTAAATAAAACATGTAAACAACATGGCCATATGTGGACAGCACACCACATTATCAAACTTTATTCAACTTTTGGAATCTACCGTTGTCCCGTTTATTTTTTTTACTATCACTCTATATTTGTTTTCAGCACACTATTACTATACTACTATTACTATTATTATTGTATTTACAGTGAGTTAATAGTTGTAGCCCATCATTCATGCATATGTGTCATTCCTGCAGGAGATGCTGAGCCAAGTGAAGTCGGCTGCTACACAGTACAACACTCCAGGACCTTTCAAAAGCTACAATCTCAGTATGGAAAAGTCAAATACAACAAATGCAATTATGGACTTTCTTACAAAACAATCTGAGGACATCAACAACAGGAGGAGAGCGGGGCCAAAACAGGTTTCTAAACCTTGAAATGATACTTGATAAGGTTGATACATTTGTTGATGATGTTTGTTATGTTGTTATTTCTATTTCACGTGTATATTTGCTACATTTTCTATTTTCAGAAATGTTGTTACAGTGCTGGATGTAAGCTGTTTATTACAATTGTTTGTTGTTTTGCAATAAATGTCACAGTTTGTACAAATGTGTGCCTTTTAAAAAAAAAATAGGTGTTGTGAGGTAGCTATATACATGTACAGTAACATTGAAATCATGCAGACATGTATGCACCTTACTTTATGGACGGAAACATGTATTATGAACAATTTAATTAGCTCATCTGCCTATCTCACAGCCAGCAGGTGGTAAAGGGTGATGATGTAATAAGAATCAAGTGGTGTCCCATTTCTTAGTGGCTTCTTCCCCTTGGCCCTAGGTTTTAAGGGGTAGGGGTAAGGGGTAAGACAAGGGGTAAGATGAAGAGGAAGGGCTAAAGGGTAGAATTGGGCTTCAGCCTTAGTCTACAATAACAGCACAGCAATTTCCTTACTTCAAGTAAGTAGAGCTGAGAATTATGTCGTTTCCAGTGTTCCCTTGTTTATTGTGGGGGATAGGTTCCCAAAATAGCCCGCAATAAATGAAATCCGTGAAGTAGCTTTTTGTTTGCAATGATTAAATGTTTTAAGGCTGTAAAACCCCTCAGAATACACTTTATACACTTTTCTCGGACATGTACACATTTTCTCACATTTCTCTCTTGTTTAAACTCTCTCAAAGTTCAAATTTCGTTTGAATTGTAATGATCAATCTCTTGGGCACAGGAAGTTATGAAGTGACTCACCGTGTTCACTCCTCTGACGTGCCTCGTCCCGGCGTCGTTCAGCTGTAGCGTTTTTGTATCCTTGTTAAAACATATTGCTCCTGTTGTAGTATTTTACACCTCCTTGTACTCCTCCATGAACCAAAGATTCCTTTACAGTATTCCATGATCGCTAACAAACATGAAACACGGCAGTGGTGCACGTAGGAGATTGATTGATTGACAATGGTCTACTGCCAATCAGAACGCAGAACACAATAGGCAGGTTCTCCCTTAGCCAATCAGGACTGTTGTGTCTCTATATTTAGCCGGCTGACGAGGTGGAGGGACGACGTCTTTACTCCAGCGGCACACGTCTTCAACTCTCACATACTCGCACAACTCTCACACAGTCTACAACAACCTTTACTGTTGTAAATACAACAGCAGACAGACACAACAGATCACCGATAGATTGCTCAAATACACCACAAGGACGCAGAACACAATGGCGTTCATGTGCTGTTAAAAACATATATGCAAAATTGCTCTTAAAAAAAACTCCGCACAACAGCGAATCTGCGAAAAACACGCGATTTAGCGAGGGAACACGATATAACAATAATAGGGCTGTATGTAGGAGAATACCTTTGTATATTTTTGAGAAAAGGTGTGTAGTCTTGGGAAAATACCTGTGAAATGTGATAATTCATGCATCCGTCTGAGCCAAGCTGCCACTGGCTCTCGATACCCGGCATACAGTCACAATAACAGACAAAAGGCAAACATGTACACAAATTGCTTCAAAGTCCTGATATTGATAATAAGTTCATGTTGATGTCCCAAAAGACTGAGTGTGTCATTATTTTTTAAACAAATTATTATTTTAGTAAACAAAGAGCATTGCTCCTTGTCAAGCTGATAATAAACTGTTGTTCTGTATTAAGGCATAATCATAAATGAAATCTGCCATTGTTCACATACAGTGGAACCTCCATTAGCGTACATCCCAGATAGCGTACAATATGGTCGTATTATTAACGGTGTTCTTAATTGAATTTTATTACAAAGTATCCATCCCCGGACAAAGGTAACTAAAACCGGAAGTCAGCGCCGTTGCCCGTCTATGATGTCATCAGCAGTTGACTCTGTAGTAGGGTTAGGCAATATGGACTTTAGCATGTATTGCGATATTTTTGGGATGTATCACGATATGACAATGTAATTAAATTCAGCGGAGGCTTGTATAAAAAGCTACAAACCTTAACCCATACAGTATAATTAAATACTCTTGTCTCAAATTTTCTCAAAAATCACAGGTATTGATTTATTGGTAACAAACTGCAATACAGCAAGTGCATTTAGTGTCTACCAAACTAGATCAGTGCAAAATATTCAGAATTCAAGTATACAGTTTAGCAGCAACTGAAAATTGCAAAACAGTAATACGATAATACAGTTAATATTGTCCTTTTCACATTAAGTATAAAGGCATCATGTCTTTGGCTAAATAATATGCCACAGCATCAGTCAGTTCATCAGTCAGCCATTGTTTACTTTTCTTGTCATAAGCAAAGCCGCGAACAAAAGCGTTTAGTATTTTTGACTGGGTGAGTGTAGACGTGCTCCCTGACTCTGTCTCTCTCGTACTCGATTCTGTGTTTGCGCTTGAGATGGTAGAACTAATTTGTCATGTTGTCACCTCTTGCCGTCACCGTTGCTTTGCAAACTTTTCATATTATGGTCTCTTGCTCCACATCTCACATCTGCTCTATCGAAACCAAACCACTTCTATATTACAGAGTTACCTCCCCGTTTAAAAACAAGGTCTTCGTCTAATCTCCGCTTCTCCTCTGCCTTCAGCCATGCTCAGTTTCTCTCTTTTGTCACAGTTGGACCATGTTGTGGTACACATGAGGCACGCAGTTGCAGGACAACCAAATAATCAACTCTGCTTTTTTCCCTTTAAAATTGATCATTTATACCGGTATACGTCATTTTCTTATTAATGGAAGAATTTATACCGATATACCGGTATATAAACATTATCGCCCAACCCTACTCTGTCGTTCTTTGCTAACCAACACAGTTACGCCACAAGTCTCTGCTTTTTTTTTGGTCATGGCTGCAAAATAATCCACAATGGAGCCAGTGTTAAAATTATGCCAAATAGCTGCTTCCAACAAATGTAATTGTTCATTTCAGGGTTCCTATTGGGCCATAGACACCAACCCTAAGGATGACACAGCACCCAGCAGGCCAAAGAAGAGGCCACGCTCTGGAGAAAGAGTAAGTTGTGTTTCCACTGCTCTGTTTGTCTCATAATCTCATAAGATTCATGTTCAAAATTGAAGGTTCTGGGAAAGATATGGTAAATGATACAAAGTGTAACGATAATAAGATAATGTAGTAATGCTAATGCTAATGGTTGTATTTGTTTTGGATGTGCTTCACAAGTTACAGTGAGGAACATGACATGATTTCTTTTGGACAATCCAACATGTCGGAAAATAAGTAGGATCCATTTGGCCCCTTTTCCATGTCTCAGGAATTACTGATCATCATTGATTGCTGATAGCTTAAATGTTACCACTTTCTAATAGGGAACGAAAAGAATAGAGCATATGTTAGATGGCTCATGCACTGATGAAGGAAAAGCAAAAAAGAAAGAATAAAAAAGTGAAACAAATAAATGTATGAGTACATGAATAAATAATAGATAAATAAAAAGGATTACAAATTCTAAATAAATAAGAAAAAGAAAATAAAATTGATTGAAGCTTAATGCATAATAGATGCTGTATGTATAAATGAATGCAGAAGTGATGAAATAAGGATAGATGAATGAATGAATGAATTCAGGTTAAATTATATCTGACGGTATGGTTATCAGCTGCCTTCTTCTTCCGTATATCTTGTAAAAACCATATGCTTGGCGTGCCACTGTTCTGGAGAGCAACAACTGCACAACTACATTATTCAATGAATCAATCAATCAAAGCGATTTATTTAGATCGTGTTACATGTGTTACAAACGGGATCAACTTTTGAGTACAAATCAACATATCACGACTTGCACTTAAGCACGAAGGTTAACATGTTTGAAAGGAGCAGAAAGAAGCAGAGCTTGTCTTGTGCTGTTTCTTAGACTGCACGGCTTATATAGGCACATTGTTTAAGTTACTTGCTCTACACTACAATGTGTTTGTCTTATTCTGTATTAAGTATAGTATAGTATCGTATATCTTGCCACTTTATCTTATATATACTTAATGTGTGATTCCCAGCTCATTGAATATTTAAATGCAGAAAACAAGTTACAATTAAATATTTTCATGAAATGTGTTTATTTGCATATGTTGGTATGGACATCATGCTTCGGTCCATACCAACATGTATTGCATAATTGCATGCATGAGTGAACACAGCCCCTTTTTCCGGTGGGGAAAAAATAATTTGCCTCCAAAAAAATAAAAGGGTTTAAATTTAAGGGAAAGTAATAAACTGTGATGCCAAATGAGAATTTTTGTTCTGTTTTCTTCTATGCTGCAATACCCAGATTATTCCGGCAACATTGGTCTTGTTGGACATGGTTTAATTGTTGGACCGTACTTTTTCTGCAACAACATCAACGGTGACGATTATTATTATTATTCTTACTTTCAGAGGAATGCCGCGTTTTCATTTTCAAGGAAATGGTCGGTTGGCACTTGCTTGTTGGGCCCAAGATGGCACTCCACCACACCGGAGAACTGTAACTGATTGGCTGACAGAGCTCTTTGGTGACCATGTTATTGGTTTGAACCGCCCAGTGGAATGGCCACCGAGGTCACCTGATTTGACACCGCTGGACTTTTTTCTGTGGGGCCATCTCAAATCAAAAGTGTATATGACACCACCACATGACCTTGATGACATTGAACAGCGAATCAAAGCTGAAGTTAACATCCTCCGGAGGGACAGGGGAATGATCAGGCGAGCAGTGCAGGGCATGCGGAGGAGAGTGCAACTGTGCAAATGGAGGTCATGTTGACGACTAAGTTGATAAAAATATACATCCATTACCCCACTCCAAATAATTTTTTGGAGGATTTGTATTTTTTATTTTTTTTTGCTCACCGGAAAACAGGCCTGTATTCAGTCATGCGTGCAATTGTGTAATACATTTTGGTATGAACCAAAGGATGATGTCTAAACATATGCAAATACAGAAATTTCATGAAAATATTCAATTGTAACTTTAGTGGCTACTTTTTGGAGAGTCTACTTTTTTTTTTTCTATGCCGCTTATCCTCATTAGGGTCGTGGGGGTATGGTGGAGCCTACCACAGCTGACTTTGGGCTTTTACATCCTGGACTGATCACCCGCCAATTGCAGGGCACATATATACAAAGAACCACTCACATTCATTCAGAATTCAGAGTTGCCAATTAACCTAACATGTATGTTTTTGGAATGTGGGAGGAAACCGGAGTGCCCGATGCCCAGTTCGAACCCAGTTCTTCCTGATCTCCTGACTGTGTAGCCAACATGCTAACCACTCGGCCACCGTGCGGCCCACAGAACTGGAACATATGTATTTAAAATAATTAACAAAAAATAACAGTTCTTAATGCAGTCTACGGTGGTTAATCCTGCGACTCATGTCATAAGACCATCAATATTTTCTTACAAAAACAAAAACATATTGCTGCCATCCACCTCCTTTGAACCGAAGATTCATTTACAAGCTAGCAGGCAAGCAAGCTAGCGATGACACAGGAGACACGGCAGGGCGGCACGAAGGAGATTGATTCACAAGGTTGTACAGCCAATCAGGACACAGAAAACAAATGGGCGATGAAGACAGACAAGCAAGGGAAGAGAGAAAGAGAGAGACACTCAACTTCCCACAATGCAATTCTTCTTAAAGGGCCAGGCTCGGCCTGTAAGAGCGTTCACATGCTGTAATAAACAAAAAGAAGCACACAAAAAACAGGGAATCCGCAAAAGGTGAACCACGACAGAGTGAGTGAACACTGTATAGCAACTGTTGCTCAGTAGTTGTTGTTTGTTGTTCAGTGGAAAGTAAATGGTTTATACCACTTATCCTTGGCCTTGCGTTGTTAAACAATGACATTTACAAATCATTAAGTTATGATATTCACGTTAACGTCAAAAATGTACTTAAATAATGTTATGTGCTTACACATTAGTTCGATAGTTGCAAAGCCTTGTGAAATACACATTAAATCCACATGTGACAGGATGCAAAACTCGACTAGGGCACACGTCTTGTCACACCGCCGCTTGATGCTAAAGGTAGCAAATGTCAGTGCTAGCTATGCCGGGATGTTTAAGTTGCCCGAATTTTGGAAACACAGTTCATGTTTGTGGTTTCAGCACATCAAAGCCTAGTTCCAACTGCAAGGAATAACGCAGGACATGACAAAGTATTTCCACATAGTGGCCGTGCTGGACCTCCACTTTCTCTCATACCGTAGGACAGTATGACGGACTATTTTAGCGGTTTTGAAACCGGTATACCTTGAAACTGGTAACCGGCCCATGCCAACGTGGCACTATGTTCTGTTATTCTGCGTGGGCTAATGATTTTCGGGTATAGACCCATACTGTACATTGTATTGTTTTTTTGCTTGTTAGGTTTCAGAATATCGATGTTGAAGTCCCCACATATAAACATTACTTTTGGTTATTCTCTGTGAAGGTTGCTTTGTTCCAGGCCGTACACCTCTCTATACTTGACTTTGGTGTAAGCGGCTTACAAGCACATTTTTACTTTTTTTCTTTACAGACTGCAGTCATTATGCAATCTAGTGTGGTTTTAATAACAAGTGACTTTTTTTTTCTTTCTTTCTTTGTTTTTTCATGTACATTGTGTTATGCTCAGCATCACTTCTGGTGTGACTGTTTGTTTCTGGTTTCTCTGGTTCCGGTGTCTATGGTCTTATTTTGTTATACTTCGGGTTTGGTTCTGTTCTGTTCTTGTTTGCCTTTCTTAATTACGCCTGCGATTGGCTGGCGACCAGTCCAGGGTGTACCCCGTCTCTCGCTCAAAGTCAGCTGGGATAGGCTCCAGCATACCCCTGCGACCCTAGTGAGGATAAGCGGCATATAAAATAGATGGATGGATGGATGGAATTAATTATGCGCACCTGCCGCTACATTTGAGTGTTGTGCCGTTTAGTTTTTCCAGTGCCTTGATCCAGGGTCAGAGCATTGTGCATTGTTTTGGTCATGCTTGCTGCATGTTCATTTTGTGCTTGCTCCACGTCTGCTGCCTGCCTGCATCTCGTTCACATGCCTCCTGCAAGTTACCCTTCTTTCTGTTCTGCCTTTGAAGTATTAACAGCCTCTTTACCAGCACTGGCTCCTGTCTCTGCATCCTGAGGTCATCGCTAACACAACATGCCGCATCATAACACATTGCTACACCTCCTTCACTCTTACTGTTTCTGTTCAGTGTCATGAAATGCATGTTGCTATTTTCAAATGACGGCATTGATGCCAAGTTGGGCCAGCAGGAGGAGCTCTCGTATGAAGCCATAGTGAGACGTTGCCCCATAGATGAAGAAGAGTGGCGTTTGTAAAAGGGGGAAGTAAGCAGTCAATCCTGCAGATGATTTTGGATAGTGTGCTACAAATTAGCTGATAGCATGTTTATTTCGATGAAACCCGTCCTGTTTAGCCAAACATACTGAAGTTGTCTATGAATGATTTATTATATGTTCTACAAACCGAATGGAGCCAGTTGTGGAGGCTGTGGATTTGGTTGATTTGCAGGTCTTCTACGGGCTGTAGGAGTTGGACTGCGAACAAGGGCAGAAATGAGGCAGCCTTGCCTCAGCTCTTCAGAAAGTCCAGGAGTTGATTGTCGTGCTGGTGATCTTGGTCTGTGGGAGGAATGTATAATTTGTTCTGACGTGGATAATTACTCTTTGAATGGAAGTTGACAGTTTGTAACAGAAAGGGAAGTGTCTTTTAATATGTTGAAGATCTTCGCCCCAGGGAAACATTGACTGTATAAAAAACGGACATTCCTGATTATGGAGTCTCCCACTATGAAAGTCATCAAGGGCAAGAGAAGACAAGGAAAAGTGGTGTGTGGGCTCTTACTGCGAGGGCTGGATGATGGGAGAGAGGAACTCGGGGAACACTTCACCGACTGTGAGACAGTGTCGAGGGCCTGGTATGACCTGTGGTACGAGGAGACGGCGTGCCCCTTGGCAGGAGGAGCACTTAAGTCTGTTTGAGTGAAGGACATATAGTCCTGATCAAAATTTTAAGACCAGCTGAAACATTTTTAAAATGTACAGTTTGCACTGTTGGATCTTAGGGTGAGTCTAAGTAGAGCTTCAAAGTACAAAAAGAAGAAATGGAAGTGAGACAAAAAAAAATTGAGCAAGCAATTTATTGCAACCATGCAAACAACCATGGAAGGTAGTTCATCAGCTGATCAAAATTTTAAGACCATAGCCTAAACCCCCCCACCCCCCGCCCCCTAAAATAGAAATAAAAATTTAGAAAAAGGAACCAGTACGACTGAGTAGCTGAACCATTCTTAACAATCACCTCAAAAATTGGTTTGGGCATCTTGGTGCCATTGTTTCCAGGAGGCTAGTGGGAATGTTGCTCCAGGTGGTGAAGATGGCTTCATGGAGGGCATCCACTGTCTGGAACTGATGTCCATTTTTGTAAACTTCCCTTGCCATCCATCCCTAAATGTTCTCAGTTGGATTTAGATCAGAGGAATACGCAGGATGGTCCAAAAGAGTAACGTAATTCTTCTGGAGTCCTTTGTCAGGCGGGCATTGTGAACTGCAGCATTGTCCTGTTGAAAAACCCCAGTCAGTACTACGCAGAGAGAGCCGTCAGTCATGAGGGAGGCCACCTGCAACATCTCCACGTAGCCAGCTGCCGTTTGACGCCTCTGCACAAGCTGAAGTTTCATTGTTCCATTGAAGGAAAAAGCACCCCAGATCATGATGGTGCCCCATACACTGTGCCATATGGAAAACAATGACATTGTTTTGGACAGAAAATTGTAATGGTAATTGTGTAATTGACAATATTTGAATATGGTACAAATTACATTGGGATGCATCACATATTGCAATACACAGTTCCACATGTCCAAAAGGAGTAGGAAGAAGCAAAGCTTATTTAATCCTACCCCCCATCCATTTTACATTAATCGCAATACATTTGTTTACTTCCAGTATTCCAAATGCACTCTGAATGCTGGTTGAAATACATAGGAAAATGATAAGGTAAAGTAATAATGTGGTAAAATGGTAGTCAAAATTCTTGTCACCATAACTACTTCATATGGCAATCATAATAAATCATATGTATGAAATAGACATAACAGAACATAGTTAGATAATGGGTGAGTACAGACAATGAGTTCACAAGAATGAAGAGTTAGTCGTGAATGTACAGTAACAGTGATCAGACATAGCATTGTATGTACACTGTGTTTCAGGACTCTTCTTCCGTGTCCTTTGCAAACATCAACTGCTTGTATTGTTTCTTGAAATCGTTCATGTTAGTGCATTGTTGAGTTCCTTGCTCAATCCCTTCCATAATTTGATTCCACATCCTGAAATGCTGAAGATTTGTAGCGTTGTTCTCGCTTATCAGTGTTTTAAGTTAAATTTTTCCCTGAGGTCATATTTCTCCTCTCTTGTTGAGAAGAATTGTATGACAAGCAGGTTATTGTTTGCTTTCTGCATAATTTTAGCTGTTTGAAAATTAACTAGGTCATCAACTTTTAATAATTGTGATTTTGGAAATAGAGGATTTGTATGTTCTCTATACGCAGCATCATGGATTATCCTAACTTTTCTTTTTTTACCTTTAGCGAGTAAAGTGTACTTTTCTAGTGTAGGATGATATTGGTTTATTAACTTGTTAGCTGAGTGGGTAAATAATTATTACAAGTAGATTTTAGAATAACTGTTTGCATTGATGTTTATTGATAGAATTATTAACTGAGTGCCTTAATATAAGAACAGTATAAATATAACTGTTTTATGATTAACTGAGTGAGTGATGACAAGTAGTTTATCGAAATAATGCTTTATTAAACAATTAACTGAAGAGATTAAAGCAGAAATAAGTGAGTGCTCACACATAGTGAAGGCCAGCCAGGACCAGCAGCCAGATAAGGGCACAAACAAGTCAGTAAGCCTTGAGATAGACGGGGGGAAAATATGTGATGTTATGCTACATAAGTATCAACAACTCAGCAACTATCGCCTGCTGGCGTCACACAATTTAGTGAAAGAATCCGGGAGAAAGTTATCATTGGAGAAACTGGCGCGAATGGTCTGAGGATAACAATTAGAAGGAAGAGGGGAGAGTTCGGGACCCTCTCTCATTCAGCTGGTGTGGAGGTGGATGACATAGGGAACGGAGCTCTGGAAACCGCTATACTATTCCGTCTGATTTATTCTCAATACAATTCTTAAACCTAATCTGGTGTGTAAATCTTCTTTCCTTCTCATAACTGGAGATTAACGAACACATAACGCGGAGGTGAAATTGGCTTTATTAATTATCTTAATTAATTAATTAAGTGGTTCTTTGACCTTTAGTAGGTTGTGGAGAATTTCATCTCCAACACCCCATATCTCCACACAATAAGTTAGTTATGGTAATACCAGAGAGCAATAGAGAGTAACTTTTGATCAAGGACAAATTTTGCTTTATTCAATACTTTGCTTTAAAATGACATTGGATTTTTGTCAAAATTTTTAACAGCTGATGAACAGCCTATTTCACTACAATGGTTGTTTGCAATAAATTGCTTACTCAATGTTTTGTCCTACTACCATTTCTTCTTTTTGCGTTTTGAAGGTCTACTTAGAACCTCCTTTAGATCCAACAGTGCAAAATGTAAATTATTGCAATTTTTCAAGTAGTCTGAAAATTATGATCAGGACTGTATGTGGTGGCTCTATTCTGTACTCGTATTCTGTATTCTGTACTAGTCTTTTTTCAAGTCCAAGTCAGATCTCAAGTCCTTTGTCACGAATCCAAGTCAGTCTCAAGTCTAAAAAAATATATATCTTCCATATTTCTTCTTGTTTTAATGAGCCTTCTATCATTGCTGTTATTCGGTCCACTAAGAATATTGCCAAGCTATCCATCCATCCATTTTCTTCCACTTATCCGAGATCGGGTCGCGAGGGCAGCAGCCTAAGCAGGGAAGCTCAGACTTCCCTCTCCCCAGCTACTTCGTCCAGCTCCTCCCGGCGGATCCCAAGGCGCAGCTATATCTAAGGAATTCAAAGCATCTACTGTATCCCTCCTTTATCTATTAGCATAAAGTGTCAGTACTGATTAGTTTCCCCAATGTTAATACACCAAAAAATAGATAAAAGAAAAAAAGAAAACACAATTATTGTTCATGTGTCCCAAAACGCGAGTTCGAGTCGAGTCTGAAGTCTTTTGAGCACTACTCCAAGTCAAATCCGAAGTCTCACTGTGTGCGACTTAAGTGCGACTAGAGTCTGAGTCGCAAACTCGAGTCATCATCTCTGTGTATGGCTCTGGCGGCAAAGCTGGGGCCTCACCTGCTAGGAGAGGGAAGTCTTGCAAATTGGGGACATCATATCTCTTTGTCAACTGCATGCTCCAACGCCTTTCCTGCCATGAGGAGAGACCAAGGACCAGGGTTAACTGCAGTTCAGGTGGCCAAGGATTTAGGTTTGGCCTCTTGATGCCAGGGCAGAAGCTGCTCCGGGAACCGCCATCTCAGGTGCTGCGGAAGAGTCAACCCCAGCATCGGGAGAGTCAGTGGCAGGTTCAATGTCAGGAGCAAACCTGGACTTTCCTCTGTTAAAGTTCCATCCATCCATCCATTTTCTATACCGCTTCTCCTCATTGGGTTCGTGGGGGCATGCTGGAGCCTATCCCAGCTGACTTCGGGTGACAGGCGGGGTACACCCTGGACTGGTCGCCAGCCAATCGCAGGGCACATATAGACAAACAACCATTCACACCCACATTCATACCTATGGACAATTTAGAGTCACCAATTAACCTAACATGCATAAAGTTGATGGTGTCCATTTGTAGCTCTGCTGCACGGATCTTGGCAAGTGTGGACATCTGTTACAGCTCAGTGATGTTTGTGGCGAGGTGGATACAGCTGTGACATTTGTTTGGAGGTGTGAGTGGAGCCATATTGATTAGAGAAAAAAAGCCAGTGCAAGGGCAAGAAGCACTAGCGTTCACCTGGTGGTAAGGATAGCGGCAGCTTGCTGGGAGGGCACGGGTAGTTACAAGCATGGGCACAAGGGTGTACGTTTGTACGTTTAAGATAATCGAGTGGGACTAACCAACACAGGCCCAAAGACTGGGCCTACTTAGGTAGATTTGCTTCTTGTAAGCCAGTTGATCTCTGGTTTTCTGCACAGAGGATGGTGTTAGAGATACCGCTGACAAACTATCTTATGCTATGCTCATCCAGAATGGGGATGAGCATATTTAATGCATAAAATGTATAAAAGTTGCCCCCGCATCCTTCAGTTTTTCTTTATGCTATTTATTTGATAATTGTATTTATTGGCAAATTATCTGAAGTGTGACCAATCACAGCGGAGTGGGCTCAGCAGGAGGCATACCTGGAGTAGGGCCGGGGATGGAGTAAATTAGACAGACCGTTTGGGCTGGAGGCAGGAAAGATCTAGAAAGCTTTTTCTGTGGGTTATCGTGTTTAGCTGCTCTATAGGAGTCCAGAACTCGATACAAAGGCCTGAAAATGTGTAGAATAAGTCCCCTTTAAGAAATGTCTTAAAGTCTTACTGCGTCCACCTTAGCAGCAATAGTGTGGTGCAAGAGGCCTTGCTAATGCAGCTCAACAACCCAACCGCATTCAAAGAAAGTTCTTTTGTCTTTGTCATCAAGAGATGATGACAGTGTGAATACCTGACAAAGAATGATATTGAATCCACATTTTTGCCAAGACTTTGGCCTTTAAAGGCTGCGGTGTTAAGCTTTTTTCTGTTTTTTTTCAACTGGTCTTTACATTTTTAACAAAAGTGTATTTGGGCTGCATTCTAACAATGCTGTCACACATATTAGAATACATGAGACAACCCTGAAGAAACCACTGTGCACGTCAATCATGTCTGAAGTTACAACATGAAAATATCCAGCTTGAGCATGTTGATCCTGTTAAAATGGAGTATAACAGTTACCTTAACACACGGCCTATACCAAGACAACAATGCTAGGCTACCACCGTTTATTCAATTGCAATTTTCCTTCACTTTTAAGTCAATATTTCTCAATACAATATTTTGCAAGCAAGTGTTTTCATCATCAAACACCTTAAAACTTTGTATGTTACCTAAGTATCTTATTGCCATTATTTTTCCTTTTTTATCCATAACAGTTGTTAAAAAATGCTAATAATCAAATGCTAGTGTATTTGAGTGTTATAAACCAATTTGACATTCCTGGTGTAATGAATAAAAGAACGTTAAATAAGATGTTAACAGAAACGTAAGTCACAGGCCGGCAGAGGAATGCATGTCAGCTAATGTAATGAAGTCACAGCCTGTTTTAGGATCCAAAAAGTATCATGAGCACATCTAGAACTAATAACCGACACCAACTGGTCGAGTGGACCTTCTGCACTGAAACCAGACTGTTACCTCACACGGCAGCTTAACCGTCACTGCTTTTCTGTGCAGTTTGTGCTATAAATGTCTGAGCCCACTTGCTTTTTTTCATACAGCCTCTAACACACACACAATCTGTGTCATTTCATTAAAAAAAACCTTCAGACTCTTTAATCATAGCACAGCAAAACTGGTCTTCTATATTCTTCTCATCTTTTGTCTCTGTCACCGCTGCTATATATTTGAGAATTGTATTTATTGGCAAATTATCTTCCAGCAATTTTCAGTTTTTTATATTTCGTTTCAAAATAATTAAAGCTGTTTTAGACACAAGCTGAGCAGATTTATGTTTTGCATTTTGTTCCCTTCCTGTACTGAAAATGAATGAAACCGTCATCCTACCTATATGACTATTTTGCACATTCTCCAGCATCTTGCAGTTGCTACATGTTATTTTCTTTCAGATCAAGTGGAGCTGACCTAGATGTAAGTGTGTGCTAATTGCAGGCTGCTAGACTTGCCGTGTTCAAGATGTCACACAAAAAAAAACAGCAGGTACAAGCGTCTGAGTAGATGCAAGGGGGGAATGAAAAATGGGTTTTGGAGAGAGTGATTGACAGCAACCGAGTCTATAAATATATGTAACCCTGCATCAACCCAGCAGACTGCGGCTGGTTGAGTCGTGAACCTTGTGAATGTGAACACAAAGAGAGCAGCCTGAGCTCTTCATTGCAGCTGTCACCTCTTTCAGAATCTATGTATAGACAGTATGTACTCTGAATATTGTAGCTTTTAAAGCTGATTAGCACACTGCTCAGCACACTGAAGGATTGATTGATTGGTGAAAGATTGGCAGTCAACTACGTATAACATTGAAATTCCTTTCGGGCCACCTTCACAGATCTTAGATCGATAACTGTGCTCAATTATCCACCTTAGTACTAAGAGGTGCTTTAAGTGAGAACAGAGAGCCATTCATTCTGCCATTGGCACTTGACTTTGGTTCCCTTTGGTCATGGAAATGTTAATAAACAGTTACATTGAAGTCTAATAATTAGCCCTATAGAGATCTCAATATAGACCAAACATGGTATGTCCTCCTTAATTTTGATGAACTTACGAAATACGCTGCAAGAATTTACATTTTGCACTGTTGGATCTTAAGAAGGTTCTACTTAGAGCTTCAAAATGCAAAAAGAAGAAATGAGAGTGAGACAAAAAAAATTTTAAATAATCAATTTATTGCATATAACCATTCAACTGAAATAGTCTGTTCATCGACTGATCAAAAATTTAACACCATAGCTTAAAAAAAAGCAAAAAAAAGAAGCCCACCTACAATACAAATACAATTTTCACAAAAGGACTCAGTAATGAGTAAGCGCCATTCTTGTTAATCACCTCAAAAACTGTTTTGAGCATGCTTGATGCCAGTGATTCCACAACGCTAGTGGGGATGTTGCTCCAGGTGGTGAAAATGGCTTCACGGAGGGCATGCAATGTCTGGAACTGATCTCCATTTTTGTAAATTCCTTTGTCATCCGTCCCCAAATGTTCTCAGTTGGATTTAGATCAGGGGAACGCGCCAGCCAATGAGACCGTCCAGCTCAGGGCTGGTGATTTTTTTTGGTGTTTATTTACCACTTGACTGTTTTGTTCCATAACCCTCAGGATCTTTTAAAGGGGACCTATTATGCTTTTCCTATTTTCTGACCTATAAATGTTACAATGTTGTATTCTTGTGTTAAACAGTGCCAACGCGTCAGATAATGAAGTTTGCGCATTTGGAAGTGAGACCTGTAAGCAGTTTTGGATAACTCTGCACGCTGTGTTTTACAGAGTTTTTTTTTACGCCGAGTTCCATTGACATCAGTGCAACCCGGACTTCCTTATATGGGCATTCCCAGGCAAACGCTGTAGGCCTGCCCTCCCCCGCTCTGCCTCGCTCTGCTCTGTTCACTGTTAGCATGTATGGCTCCCAGGAAAAGTTTGTTCAGGTGTGCCTAAATAGGCAAGCATCAGGCAGAAGTGGTTGGAGTTGCTGATTCCCGGCCAGCAAGAGAAAAATATGCTCATCTGTCAACGCCACTTCACACACTTCACAATCATGTCTGAAGTTACAACATGAAAATATCCAGCTTGAGCATGTTGATCCTGTTAAAATGGAATATACAAGTAACAGTGTACCGAAAATGAACTTTGCTGTAGCGTCCCTGGAACGGTGAAAAAAATTCATCACCGCTCGTAACCGCGCACCACAAAATATTGCCAGCAGTCAGGAGCGGGCAATTTTCCACTATGGCAAAGTCAACAACGCCCAGTCAAAGTTTGGCGGCGCTAGACGGAAGTTCGTGGACGCTTGGGTCCAATCTTGAACGCTGGACCACTGCTGCTTCACCAGCTTTGCCCGGGCGGTGATTGAACATTGAAAAAACTTAGTTGGAGCGGCTGTAAGCGCTTTACGAGCGGACACGGGATTGCTGCAACGGTGTCAGGCGTTGAAGCAGCGATGAAGCAGCGATCCATTGCGGTAATGAACTTTGGTTTGCCATTGGTATGGAGAGCGGCGGAGGCGGAGCATAATTTCGCTATAAATACGGGGAGAAATGGGCCAGGAGCCCATTTGGAATAGCCGTTGAGTGCAGACCTCAGTTATATCGAATTTGCTCAAAGCTACAGTAAAACTGTACTACCATGGATATGACAAGTGGAGCTGTGGAATGAGCCTTCCAGCCCTTCATGAGACGTTATATTATACTGCTACATGTTGACCAGTAGAGGGCACTGTGGGACTGCGAATGGGACCAACAGTTGTGTGAGTGTGGAGCTGTACTGTATGATGCATGCGAGCAGACCTGGCGATTAAAGTCATAAATAACTAGTAGGCTTGTTTATTCGACACCAGCCACAGAACAATGAGGATGCCACCAGCCCGCATGCGCAGAACGCCGCTCTATCAACGCTCGCGTCACCGCTAAACCAACGTTCGCTCCCGTTAAACCAACACTGAAGCAACGGAGGCTTCAGCGGTGCACCGCTAGGACAATGCCCGTGTTTTCTATTTTTTTTTCCCATTTTGTGCGCGGTTACGAGCGGTGATGATTTTTTTTCACCGCTCCAGGGACGCTACAGCAAGTGTGACCGGGGCTTTAACAGAAACGTAAGTCACAGGCCAGCGGAGGAATGCATGTCAGCTAATGTAATGAAGTCACAGCCTGTTTTAGGATCCAAAAAGTATCATGAGCACATCTAGAACTAATAACTGACACCAACTGGTCGAGTGGACCTTCTGCACTGAAACCAGACTGTTACCTCACACGGCAGCTTAACCGTCACTGCTTTTCTGTGCAGTTTGTGCTATAAATGTCTGAGCCCATTTGCTTTTTTTCATACAGCCTCTAACACACACACAATCTGTGTCATTTCATTAAAAAAAAACCTTCAGACTCTTTAATCATAGCACAGCAAAACTGGTCTTCTATATTCTTCTCATCTTTTGTCTCTGTCACCACTGCTGCATCCTGATCATTATCTCTCAGTTTGTGTGTGTGTGTGTGTCTGCCTACATACCTGCTTACTGCCATGCTGGAGCCCTTGTGTCTCCAGGGGGAGGCATTCAGGCTGCAGGCGGTCTCGTAGTGACAAAGTGCACAATCACACTTTGTGGCGGTAAAAGACAGAGGAGGCATGAGAAATCACGGGAAGGGGGTGAAAGGAGAGAATCTGTAGAGGGATGAGACGACAAGACGAGATGGAGACTTCAAGGTGGAGAGAGGGGAGAGGGAAAAAGTCACGCTGCAAGGGGAAATAGATAACAAGGAGATGAAGGAGCGCAGGGAGAGTATTCTAGGCTTGTGTTCCAGTTAATTACCACACAAGGCCTGAGGCTGGCGTTAGACATATTTTCTTCACCAACGTTTTTTTTTTTTTTTAAATTACAAACATTAATTAATTCCAAGGCTTGTCATCTCGTTTTACATGGATGGGCCCTTCGACCCCTTTTCTTACGCCTCACTTACAGTGCTGGCAGACACACTGGGGGCTGTCACATGGGCTGAGGAGAGGCAGGAATATTTAAGTGCAAAGCGTTATCAGAATTTAAAAAAAGGTTGACTAAATATGTTGGGCTGTTTCTTTGGGGCGTTGTCGCCTACTGGTTTGGCTTTAAGTCATCAACAGCAGGGCTAAACAACGACTGCATGGATGTATTGTCTCAATGCGTGTAGACAGGCAGTCTACCTGCACCTCTCAGCTTAATCACTCCCTTTATTTGCTCATAGGCTTCTCTCTCTCGGCCTGTCTGCCACCACTCAATTATCTCTCTTCCCTTCTTCCACTCCCCGCCGCATCCTGCCACTGTCTGCTTTGTAACTGCCTCCACCGGGGAGACAGCATCCCGTTTCTTTAGGAGTTTATCATAAATTAAAGATTGCATTGTTACCAACCAATCCTCTTACTGTAAGCAGTTTGGGAAGGCAGCAAAGAAAGCAGCATTGAACCCTAAAAGGAAGAAAAAAAATATAATCCTCCTTCTTTTTTTTTTGGTGTCAAATTAGCTCCACATTGATCCCTGGCTAGTTCCTTGTAGCTTCATATTCCGTTAGCACTTCTGCAGCTCTCTGAGGACACCAGGCAATGAACTCCTGCTGAATACATTCCCTAATGCTTGAATAATGCATGAGGATGCCTTGATGCATCTTAGTGAGTGTGATGTGTCCACTTTCTGGGCCGCTGTGTCCGGCAATTTAAATGAAGTGCGCCTCAAATAGTTCACACAGTAGGAGCCGCGGGCGCTCTGGTGATTCAGGAGGCTCCGGACATAATCATGAAGTTGCGGCGTTCAGACATTTCTCATAAGCAATGTCACGTTTCATTTCCTCCCTCGTTTTTATTCTCACCCTCCTCTGCTTTTTTCTAATTAGCAGAGATCATATTTAACGTATGCGTTTGTATATGAATTAAAAGGCAGAAACACTCGAACCAGTGACCAAAGTCATGTTAAAGAACAATGCTGCATACAAGAAATAACTGAATTAAATATAGCCATTAAAAGCCAAACACATTGAAGCTGATAGTTGTGATAATATGGGAATAATAATGGTTCAGTTTACTGTGAACATGCAAACAGTTGACTTAACAGTACATCACGTTTACACTTGCACAATTCAACATGTCCGAAAAGGAGTAGGAAACGCTGAGCCTTTTTTAATCTTACCCCTTCTCCGTTTTTGTTGTTCACTTCCTGTGTTTAACATGTACAAGTTATATTTTTGGAAAACTTGTTCAATTATATAATTAGAGATGAAAAGTAATTAGATAGTAATACGTATTATAAAGGATAGATAAATACATAAATAAATAAGTAAAGTAAATAGATAATAGAAGACAATACGATCCATTGTCCGAGGCCTACGTTACTTCATTCACTTGTATTACTTTCGATGGCGCTTCTACGACTTCATTCATCCATCCATTTTCTTTGCTGCTTGCCCTCACTAGGGTTGCGGGGGTATGCTGGATCCTTCTATGACTTCACGTACCGTGATTTATTAGGGATTAGCCGGATACTCGTTATAAACGAGTATGCGTTATGGATAATGCATTTTTGTTGAGTACGAGCATTAAACAAATACAACTCGTCATTATCCGTAATTGTGATGACAGAAAATCCTCATTATGTATTCACTCTTCATGCTCTTGGCCAGTCACACACAGCGACCGCCCCTCCTGAGACAGACTCTACAGGCTGCGGGCGGCAGCCACAGAGGAGCTGAGCAGTTTCTCATTCACGTACAGGGTGCAATTGGCAAGTTGAAAACGGCTCATGAGGCATTGCCCACTGCCTCCACTTTATTAGTTTTTCCTCAGATTCCCTCTATTTCGGTTTATATCTAAAGTTACTTGGTAAACTTGTTTTGTAACGTACGCGGTGCATTTGACAAGACAGTTCTGTGCAGGCTTGTGTTGCGTCAGTCACTTATGCAACAACTCAGTTGGGGTAGCATGACCGCTTTTTTCCTTGAAATGCTTTTGTCATATTCCATGAAGTCTTCATAAAACAGGCGTGCTAAAAATTGTGTTAATTTTCAGTTGGCAGTACACAGACAGTGGTAACAGTAACCTGCATTGACTGGCCACCACATTAGGTACACCTGCACAAGAGCTGTATCAAACATTCTGCCTGTATGGCTATTGTACTATATTATGTACATAAGCGTGGTCAAATATTACACCCCTCTCAATACGTTGCAGTATGCACGTTGCAATCTTAAACTTGTTATGTGTGAAGTTGGTGATTCATGCCAACATCTCCAGGCCTGGCTTCAGAGGGGGGCCCCAGTGACCCACGTCCGGGCGAGGAAATCCTTGGTCCAACGTTGTGTCTCTTCATTGGGGTCTGGTGAGCCACTCTTTGTCTGGTCCTTCCCGTAGGACCTGTTTGTAATGGGTGACCCTAACAGGGGCATAAAAGCCTTAGCTCCTAGGATCATTGGGAAACGCAAGTTCCTCCACAATGATAAGGTGGTGGCTCTTTCCAGATAAAAGTACACGACCGGTCTTGTGTTGATGTTCACTTTGTTTCTTAACATGGAGAGAATGAAAAATAGTCCATAAAATGTGTAGTCAATTGACGACAGCTTGTCACAGGCTAAGCCTATCTATGCCAGCGTGTGTGATCACTCATGTTTCAATCTCATTCAACTTTGTTTATACATTTTGCCTGGCTCAGACTGCCTCTGATGGCAGCTAGCCAGCTCGTTTTTGCCCCACGGGTGGCTATCACGTTGCGGTACACGCTAACTTGGTAATGGTTTAATTTATTTGAACATGCACACAAGTTACATTGCAATACATTTGTTCACTTCCTGTATTCCAAATGCACTCTCTTCTGGTTGAATACATGGGAAAATGATAAGGTAATGTAATAATGTGGCAAAATAGTTGTCAAATTTCTTGTCACCGTAACTACTTCATATGGCAATAATAATAAATGATTGTCATATGTCTGAAATAGAAATAACAGAACATAGTTCATAATGGTTGAGTACTGACAATGAACTCACAAAAATGAAGAGTTAGTAGTGAGTGTGGTAATGATTACAAATAGCATTGCATGTACACAATGTTTCAGGACTCCTTTTCCTTGTACTTTGCAAACATCAACTGCGTGTAATTGTTTCTTGAAATCGCTCATGTTAGTGCATTGTTTGAGTTTCTTGCACAATCCGTTCCATGATTCCACATGATTGCACATACTGAAATGCTGAAGGTGTTTAGCATTGTTCTCAGGTATAAATGTTTTAGGTTTAATTTTTCTCTTGAGGTCATATTTCTCCCCTCTTGTTGGCAAGAATTGTATGACATTTTTGGGCAGCAGATTATTGTTTGCTTTCTGCATAATTTTAGCCGTTTGAAAATTAACTACGTCATCAAATTTTAATATTTGTAATTTTAGAAATAGAGGATTTGTATGTTCTATATATGCAGCTGGATTATCCTAACTGACCTTTTTTGCGGTACCTTTAGCGAGTCAAGTGTACTTTTATAGTTATTTCCCCATATCTTCACACAATAAGTTAGATATGGTAATACCAGAGAGCAATAGCTAGTATGGAGTGATTTTTGATCGAGGACGAATGTTGCTTTATTCAATATTGAAGTATTTCTCGCCACTTTATGTTGTATATGTTTAATATGAAATTTCGAGGCCATCTTTTCATTTATGATGACCCCCTGAATTTTTTTTTGTTCACCCTTTCAATGTCCACTCCGTCAATTTGCTTTTGCGCATAAGTATGGGCATGGTAATCGTTGAATTTTATTTGAACATGCATACCAGTTACAGTGGAATACATCACATACTCACAGTTCCACATGTCCAAAAAGAGTAGGAAGAAGCAAAGCTTAATTAATCCTACCCCCCATCTGTTTCACATTTGTTGCTGGATATGTATTCACTTCCTTTATTTCACGTGATATTTTTAATATATAGAAAAGTGATAAGGGAATGTAACAATATGGTAATATAATTGTCAAGGGTTTTCTACGTAATAAATAATAATCATATACACTCCTGATCAAAATGTTAAGACCAGTTGAAAAATTGCTAGAATTTGCATTTTGCACATTTGGATCTTAATGAGGTTTTAAGTAGAGCTACAATATGCAAAAACAAGAAGGGGGAGTGAGACAAAAAGCATTTTGAAAAAGTAATTTATTGAAAACAACAATTAAACTGAAATTGTCCGTTTATCAGCTGATAAAAAGTTTAAGACCACAGGCTATAAAAGCCAAAATCTGCTCAAAATTTTCATTTTCTGTCAGGCATTCACACTGTCATGTCCTCCTGATGGCTAAAGCTAAAAAGCTTTCTCTTTTTGAACGTTGTCAGATTGTCGAGCTGCATAAGCAAGATCTCTCGCAGCGTGCCATTGTTGCTGAGGTTGGGAGCGGTAAATCAGCCATTTTACATTTTTTGAAAGATCCTGAGCATTATGGAACAAAAAAGTCAAGTGGTAGACCCAAAAAAATCACACCTGTGCTGAGCCGGAGGATCCGATTGGCTGTCCATCAAGACACAGGGTGGTCTTCCACCCACATTAAGACCCTTACTGGTGCTGACTGCAGCGCAATAACCATCGGACAGCAACTGCGGGAAAAGGGTTTAAAAAACAAAAAACTAATTCAAAGACCTCATCTCCTTCAATGCCACAAAACTGCCCGTTTAGACTTTGCCAGGGAGCATCAAACATGGGACATTGAAGGGTGGAAAAAAGTTTTATTCTCTGATGAGAAAAAATGTAACCTTGACGGTCCAGATGTCTTCCAACGTTACTGGCATGACAAGGAGATCCCACCTGAGATGTTTTCTACCCGGCACAGTGGAGGGGGGGTCCATCGTGATCTGGGGTGCTTTTTCATTCAATGGAACACTGGAGCTTCAGGTGGTGCAGGGTCGTCAAACGGCGTTTGCTTACGTGCAGATGTTGCAGCGGGCATCCCTCATGACTGAGGGCCCTCGTCTGTGTGGTAACAGCTGGGTTTTTCAACAGGACAACGCTGCAGTTCACAATGCTCGCTTGACCAAGGACTTCTTCAGGGAGAAAAACATCACTCTTTTGGACCATCCTGCATGTTCCCCTCATTTAAATCCCATAGAGAACATTTGAGGATGGATGGCAAAGGAAGTTTATAAAAATGGCCATCACTTCCAGACAGTTGATGCCCTTCATGAAGCCATCTTCACCACTTGGAGCAATGTTCCCACTAGCCTCCTGGAAACACTCACATCAAGCATGCCCAAACCAATTTTTGAAGTGATTAACAAGAACGGTGGAGCTACTCATTACTGAGTCCTACTGAGAACATTTTTTCTTCTGGTTTGGAGAGTTTTTTTGTTATTTGGTCAATGGTCTTAAACTTTTGATCAGCTGATAAACAGCCTATTTCAGTTTAATTGTTGTTTTCAATAAATTACTTTTTCAAAATTATTTTTGTCTATGTTTTTGCATATTGTAGCTCTACTTTAAAGATCCAAATGTGCAAAATGCAAATTCTAGCAGTTTTTCAACGGGTCTTAAGATGTTGATCAGGAGTGTATAACAAATAAATAATAATAGATACACATAAACATAACATAACAAGTTCAAGACTCTTCTTTGTATTTTGCAAACATCAACTGCTTGTATTGTTTCTTAAAATCGCTCATTTTAGTGCTGTGTCGGAGTTCCTTACTCAAGTGGGTTTTTAGTGTTGTTCTCATGTACAGGGTCAGGCAAAATGATCTGACACATTTGTAGGTTAAATGAAAGGCAAATAAAGTAAAGAAACAAGAAAGTGTGTTTATTTTCGAAAAGTACATATAATGCCATTCTGTTTCATTATGTTTTAAAAATTAAATCAGTCAAATGGGATCCATTATTGTCCACACACTCAATGCAGATCCAGTAACTCTGAAGTTGGTAACCCATAACAAGATGGTGTTTGGAGCTGGTACGGGATCATGTCTACCAAGATTGAAGTGCAAACGGAACGCTTGTTGTGTTGCAGTTACAGATTCGTTTGTTTTGATAAATGTTTCCACAATAAAAGCGCGATGCTCACCAGTCCAATTCATGGCAGCAACTGAAAAAGAAATGAAAAACAATGGCATTATAAAGAAACAAAGCCAAATGGCATTATATAAAAAAAAATGGCATTATATGTACTTTTCGAAAATAAAAACACTTTTTTGTTTCTTTACTTTATTTGCCTTTTATTTAACCTACAAATGTGTCAGATCATTTTGCCTGACCCTGTATAAGTATTTTAAGTTTACTTTTTTCCTGAGATCATATTTCTCCTCTCTTTTTGAAAATTATTGTATGACATTTTTGGGTTGCAGGTTATTGTTTGCTTTATGCATAATGTTTGAAAATGTACAAAATCAGCTAATTTTAAGATTTGAGATTTTTGAAATAAAGGATTTTTTATGAGAGAAAACAATTTAGCATGACGGCGCTAACAAATGACATCATGGGACCCACCTATTGCGATGATAAACCCCTCTAAAACAAACCTCTAACAGCGTTTTATCGTTTTATATAAATGCTGTGATCATTCATTAACAGATAAAATACTTACAGTATTTTGCCTTATTCTGATCATTTAAACAAGGAACTTCTTTCCTTGACGCAGTGATTTCACATAGCAGATTAGAGCTAACGCTACTTCAGTCAACAACAGCAGCGTAGAAACAGCGATGACCACTTTTGGACAAATAAGAAACCAGAACCTTATCTTTTCAGCCTGACTTTATGGAGGATGAGCTACAGGTTATCAGGCAAGATGCCCCCTTACCTCCCTTAGTGCTAGTGCTAAATGTTTCATGGATACAAGTGTCATTAAAACAGTCACTTACAATGTCTGCTCTCATTGGGACGGCCGTATCTATTTACGTTGAGCTGGTAATTCAACACAGTCCTCAGGTAAAAAATGCTGACAGCAAACGAGCATCTCGTTGAGTCTTCGTAGCGAAGTTGAGAACCAGTAGTATCCAGTCGTCAATCTGTGAATCCCGTTGCAGTGGCTTGAGACGTTGTGACGCTGAGACTAGCGAAATGTTGTTCGCCCACAAGATAAATATAGCTTTTGGTGTTAGCAGCTACAGTAGCAATACCCAGGGGAAAATGTTATTGCTCAAAGCTTTTTCTTCTACAACTCATGGGAGATTCTCAACTCAGCCTCATTTTAGTTTCTCATTTGTCTCAAAATGTTTCTCAGGTATTTCTCTTAAAAATGCCTTAGGAGAAATAAGGTGAGACATACCGCTGTACCTTGGTTGATATACAGGTCAGTCATGTAAATGGTACATTTTAGGCGTTTTGTGTGTGTGTGTGTGTGTGTGTGTGGGGGGGGGGGGGGGGGGGGGGGGGGGGGGGGGGTTCTGGATGCACAGGGGTCTCCAATTGGTGGCTCGTAGGATAGCAGTAGCTCACCAGCTGATGTTGAGTAGTTGACCAAATAATATTTGCTTTACCTTTTAGTATTTTTATAAGTGTTCTACTCAAACATGACAACTAATGACAAATGAGCACACAGAGTGGAGATGCTTGTCAATAAAGTAGAATTTAAATGTTGGCAGTCACATAAAACACAAATAGCTCACCTCTCCTTTCTTTCTGTCAAAGTAGCTTTAATAATGCTGCAAGTTGGATACACCTGTGCTATCATAACCCTGGACTCTGGATTTATACTGTTTATACAGGACACATTCCTATAACAAAAATATTTAAATTGTTATTTTGTTAATTGTTATTTTGAACAAAAAATATATTATTTAACAATTCATTACCCATGTATTCATAATACTTTACAACAGGCATCAAATTAAATGTATTGTGTTAAATACACAACATTTTGTACTTTGGTACGAGTCAGTACTATTGCACTAAATAGGTCAGGTAACAAAAGGAGGCTCGACATTTTAGAATATCAGTTTAAGTGCTCTGAGCAACTTTGCTATTAAATTAACAGTTTTGCAATGTTCTCCTTCTGCTGGTTGTTGAAAAAAGTTAAATCAATACGTTATTAAATAAGTCATAAATATGGTTATTTGTATGAATTTTTACAAATTGCAGACAAAGCAGCGGCATAACACAGCGACGGCGGTCCACCCTCCCATGCAGCCCACCACCACAGCTTCAAAAAATCTGAGGGGAAACCCTTGTGTCCCGTAGGGAGCTTGCCACAGGCTACACCAATCAATGCCAGCGTGCCTTCCCAAACTATTCTTGCATCTTTGTTTACACCAGGGGTCTCAAACTCGTGGCCCGCGGGCCATTTGCGGCCCACCAAATCGTATCTTACGGCCCAGCGACTGGACATCAAAGAGTAGTGTAACTGCAGCCCGCAACATTCGGGCAAGTTCAGTGTTACGTACATACTTACAGGGGCAAGTAAACACCAACACTGAACTAACAGTGGTGTTATCAGATGAATGTATTGTGAATCGTATCGTATCGTGAGGTACCCTGAGATTCCCAGCCCTACTCCCAATACTTGATGCGGCCCAGCCTCACCCAGACTCTACCTCCACTGGCCCCCAGTTAAATTGAGTTTGAGACCTGGTTTACACGCTTTGCCTAGCGGTGACTGGCTATACTTTGCATTGGCAGCAGCTAGCTACTGTAGCTAGCTTCTGGTCTTCAGACTCCAAATATGACTTTTTACCACAGTGACATTTTGTTTTTAAAACAAATAAGCAATGCAGTTAGTTCGGAGGTCGTTTTTGGCTCACGGGAAGCCACAAGTGCACACAAGTGCCCTGGGGTACGTAAAAACTTTTTCAAGTGTCACTGAACAACTTTACTCTCTTGTTGTCATTATACTAATTGTGTCTAGTCCTCAAAACACTATTTGTGTGTGGTTGATTCATGAACAAACACAATGTGTGTCCAACCTTATGATTGTGATATTATCACAGGTGTCTCCTATCTTGCCAGCTGATTTTGAGTAGCTCACAACTCACAACTTCAACTCTTAGTAGTTTATAACTGTTATTTCAGACTTTATGCCTTATATAATGACAAATTACCACAAAATAGAATAAAGAAGATGGCCACACTGAGTGGAGATGTGCTTGGTAAATAAAGTAGTGTAAAATTAAAATTTGGCAGTCATAAGTAAAACACAAATAATTGACAGCTCTAATAGTGATGAAAGTTGGAGACCTGCAACCTGGACACTCAGTTTATTCTCTTTTAAGTTCAGCAGGACAGATTTCCATTTAATAAATTTCTATTTAATTTTATCTTGAGCTAAAAAAAAAATATTATTGAATAGTTTATTTCCCATGCATTTGTATTACTCCAAAACTAAATTAAATTAAATTAATAAAATTGAATTCAGGTTTGTGTCAAATAGTACAAAAATTGTTTCACACAATTAAAGGCAAAAAAGACAATCTTCCCAAATGTTAAATTTTTTAAATATTTACCTATTTGCCAGGGGTCTTTGTAATTGTCTAATGACGCTCTTGACCAATAGCACTCATCATAAATAAATTGCTCTCACTCATGGATGATCAGTATCGGAATCTGCAACATAAAACCCTGATCGAACCATCCGTAGTTTAGATACATTTTGAACATAAATTAATATATCCCTTAATTATAACAATATCATACCATACCACCGTCAAAGGAGTTTAACACCACAATTTATGAAGGACTTGACTTTGCGTGGGACTCATACTCAGTGTGGCCAATTTAATGAAACATTCAAACAGCAAAATAGCTCCTGTGCTTTTGTTGTTTTTACTGTACATGAGTGTATACAAAATTATTATACAAAATATTTATCGTCATGAGGATTTCAAAGGAATAATATATATTTTTTCCTATGTCTCGTCGCAGGCATCAACCCCTTACAGCCTGGAGTCGGAGTCTCTGCGAATGGAATGCATCATGTCAGGTGCAGCGTCTCCCACTTTGGCAATCAATGCCGTAACAAACAAGGTAGGACAGTAAACATGCCAATTAGAAAAGCATCAACTGTGTCCTTATGAATCACTTGTCAGTCATATTTAAAAAAAACAATACAGCCTGTTTCATCAATGGAAAGGCTGTCACCAAAGCTAAGTCTGATTATTTATTAGTCTGATAGTATTTATTTAACTCATTCAATCCCAGCCATTTTTCGAAACACCACCCGTTCAGTATTGGCCATTTTAGATGATTTTGACTGATTTTTCAAGTATATTGTGTTTTATGGATATATAAACCTGCAACCTACCAAAAGAAAGATTAGACTCTTGTCTTTCATCAGAAAAAAAAGTTTGTTCCTACATTTTCCGTTCTTTAGTAATCAGCAGTAGAACATACTGTAGGTAAATTTGAGGAAAATATGAGTGCCCAAAAGAAAAGAGAGAAAAACAGCTTTTTGTGCAAAGATACATTTCAAGCAAAACTTCCACTTTGACACATATTGTCTGCTTTTGTGACAGCTCAAATATCTAAACAACTGTACCACAACATAAACAACACAAAAAGGGTTGTTTTACATCAAAATAACAATTTATTAGCAAATATAACACCATGAACTATTTACAATTATTTATATAACAACATAAGAGTTATGTACTATTTACATAACTCAGGTTTAGTTTGTCGGAGCATTGTCATTATTGCTCTCTGTAGCCAGATCCTTGCCCTCCTCTGATACAATTATTGAAAATATACTTTTACCTGCATTTGGGTCCCTGCATTCTGGGGTCGTCGCCACAACACCACCATGGGCAAACATGACAGAATGCTCCGACCAGAACAAGTCGACCTCATGGAGATAGGATTTTTGGACCTGGCAGGTCTTTAAGGAGGGGTGTTCCCTGGACCCTCCGCTGATAGACCAGACCGGCTGCGACGACGCACGTCTCGGCCATTCCTACGTCGGCCCCTGCTCAATGTCAGGCCGCTTTCTCCAGCTTTCCTCCTCGTGTCTTTTGGCGTTGCCCCAGTGCAACACCAAGAAGAGGTCAGCACACCTCCAATTCAAGTGCCTTGGCGCACCAAGCTCCAGTTGCCCTCCTCTGCTGTACTCACGTTGCCCCCAGTGCAACACCAAAAGGAGGGCAGTTCTCCTCCGATTCCCGCACCTCTGCCCTTCAAGCTCCTGCTGCCTTCCTCCTTCGAATCCATGTTGCCCAATGCAACACCAAAAGGGGGTCAGTGCTACTCTGATGCCTGCGCCTCGGCATTTCAAGCCACAGACCCTCCCTGGCCACGCCAGCCCCCTTCAGCCCAAAGTGCTCTCCTGCTCACCTGCGGCAGTGGTGCACGACATGCGGCTGCCCAACTCCAGCCCTTCGACGGCCAAGCAACCAGAGGGGGTCCTCACCAAGTCGGCTTTGCCAGGCTGACTTTCCAGGAGGGGACTGACGATTTCGCCGGGCCTGTTGTCCCGGTCCTCCTCCAGAGGGGTCCCGCCGGGTCCGCCAAGCTCACAGTCCCGGCCATCTCCCGGAGGGGTCCCGCCAGCCCCGTCTTGCATGCCGTCCCAGCCATCCCTCAGAGGAGTTCTGCTGGGACTGCCAGGCTCACAGTCATGGCCCTACCTCGTAGGGGTCCTGCTGGTTCTGCGGGGCCCACCATCCTGGCCGTCCCCTGGAGGGGTCCTGCCGGCAACTCAACACCGGTCCTCCCACCACCCAACCGTCTTTTCGACTTTGGACTTTTAGGATGTCTGGGATCCATCCTTGAGGCGGGGGTGGTGGGGTACTGTTTTGCCATGTGTGTTTGCCTGCGCGACTGTTTTGTTGTTTTCCATTTTAGTCCTCAGTTCCTGTTGTTAGGCTCTTATTTTGGTAGTTTTGTTTGGTAGCCTGTTTTTCCCCGTTCTGTGTTTGCCTGCTTTGCTTTTCTTTTATCACTCGCACCTGCTGCTAATTTTAGTTACACTTCTATTTAGTTCAGGTGCGTCCTCCTTGGTTTGTCGGAGCATTGCCATTGTTGGTTTTTGTAGCCAGATTCATGCCTTGCTCTGATACAATTATTAAAAAAATATACTTTTACCTGCATTTGGGTCCCACTCTCTGCATTCTGTGGTCATTGCCACAACACCACCATTCGCAAACGTGACACTTTTGATCAATATAAGCTTAAATAAACTTGCTAAAAGAGTGAGTTCTCCAATGAAATTGCTATCATCCTTCATCTCCATTCTTTATACTCTCCACATGCACTGAGGCCGTTTTCACTTTGTCAAACAGATCGACCTTCAAATCGAATTGAGGCTACACATTGAGGCTGTTAAAGAGTAGATTGACATAAGGACAGAGACAAACCAACCCCTTAAAAGCATAAACCTGTTTCTAGGCTAAGTAAATGTGGACTGCAACATAACCAGTCTAAAACAAGCTTGTTTTATGGATTTTTACTGTTATGCTCAACCTCATGCAATGCAGCGCACATGATGTCAGAGAGGCCGATGTGGGCGTGACCGTTTGTGAGATGGTCAGAGGTCAAGCTGAGCCTTCCGAGGTGCACACACACACACACACATACGCAGGGACGGTGTGTGGTACATGACATCAACATTGTCCCAACAGACACCCACTTATTCTCTCATGTAATGAAAACAACACAACAAGGGTCGATGCTCTACATAGTGGGAAAGTAGGTGAATTACAGCGTGCGCAAGCCTTCCACCCTTCATTTTATTAAAAAAGATAAACGTGCAAATTTATTTTTAAATGATGAATCACTGGGCATTTTTCATCCATCCATCCGTTTTCTAGGCCGCTTATCCCCATTAGGGTTGCGGGGTTATGCTGGAGCCTATCCCAGCTAACTTTGGGCGACAGGCGGGGTACACCCTGGACTGGTCGCCAGCCAATTGCAGGGCACATATAGACAAACAACCATTCACACTCACATTCATACCTATGGACAATTTAGAGTCACCAATTAACCTAACATGCATGTTTTTGGAATGTGGGAGGAAACCGGAGTACCCGGAGAAAAACAACACACACATGGGGAGAACATGCAAACTCCACATAGAGATGCCCGACAGAGATTCCAACCCAGGTCTTCTCGTTCTCCTGACTGTAACTATGTGACCAACATGCTAACCACTTGGCCATCGTGCGGCCCGTGGACATTTTTCAACTGCAGCTATTTTGTATTCAAATAATACTAGAAGATATGAAGAGTATGGGGATACGCATTTGTTATAACTGCTATTTAGAGCATTTTTTTTCTGGAATACTTTTACAGCTATGTTGAAATCGAAACTTATCTTATAATCGTCACGGAAATCCGACCAGAACTGGAAAAGTGGGGCGAGTAAGTCACTGTTGATGTAATACACTGGTGATCAGGATGTCATACAACTTCACGTCAAAAAATCCAAACTATCCCTTGAAAGACTTGGTTGTCTCATGTGTCCCTGCAGCGATCCCGTAGCCAGCGCATTAGCAATGTGGTGTAAACAAAGAATAATAGGATTGTAGAGGGACAAAAGGTGTGTAATTTAATGTCTAGGGGGTTCTAATAGTGGTAAAAATCATATTTAGAAAGTCATATGAAGGTTTTCAATGCTCTAACTATGACAGTGTCTGTCAAGAAAAATTCTGGCTGGTCAAGTCCCCACTGAAGGCCCAAATGCCAAATGCACCGCTGACGCGCACAGTGCGTGTGTGAATGTGTGTGTGTAACGCACATACAAATGGCTAATGCCAGGTAGTTACTACGGCTGTCAAAGTTAACGCTTTAATAACGAGTTAAAGCGAATTCTCTTTCACGCCACTATTTTTTTACACCCAATTATCGTACGCATGTCCCGTTTGACCCTCGACCCACACTGTAACTTGAGGAAATGCAGTGGTGTGTCAGTTGATGTGGAGCCACAAGTGAGAATAAATATTGAGCAGAAGTAGAGAACGAAAAGAGTATTTTGAATGGTAAGTTTAGGTTCAGGGGCCTGGCGGATGGCTCTCTTATAAGACCAAAGTTATTTTTATCTATTGTCGCTGTGAGTTGAGATGTCACACAGAAGCTACTACTTTTTTATTGTCATTTATGCAGTGGTACCTTGCCATATTCCCAAATAACAAGTGTTTTTTAGATGTGAGCCGTCTCTCGGCTGATTTTTTTGCTTTGAAGTGTGAGCTAAAATTTGGGTTACGAGCTGCTAGTTACCAGCAGGCATAGCCAAGGACAGCTATTTGGGACCTGTGTTAATGTGACAAAAGCGGAAAGTGAGTGAGCACACAGAGCGCTCAATGAGATGGTAGTGAAGGCACACGAGGAAATTTATTAGTGTTATTATTATAATTCATTAGCGATTTGTTGGTTTGTGCTTGAACTGCTGTGTTTGTCAAAGATGACGGAATTAAACTTGCATTTTACAAAACCTGCAGTGTCATACTTTCATGCTGAAGAAGTCGCCGGACCAAGATATGTGTGAAAGTGTGTGTGTGTGTGTGTGTGTGTCTGTAAAAGACTGTTTGGAAGTATAAGATACAGCCTGACAGTGCTACAGTATATGGGCACAGTCCTAGTTATCTAAACTACTGATAGTTCTTAAGCACTGTATTTTTTGTAAATTGGCAAAGTGACTATAAACCCTAAGTTAGGATTATTTGCAGATGACACTACTGCTTTTTGTTCTGGAGAAAGCACACAAGAGCTAATGAAAACAGTCACAGAAGAAATGACTACACTAAAGAGATGGTTTGATAAAAATAGATTTTCCTTGAACCTAAGTAAAACTAAAATAATGGTATTTGGTAGTAGCAGAAAGGATACGAATGCGCAAATACAAATTGATGGAGTGAATATTGAAAGAGTGAATGAAAATACATTTCTGGGGATCATAATAGATGAAAACATGAACTAGAAATCACATATTAAAAATATACAACGCGAAAGTAACAATTCACCATATACAGTCATGAAAAAAACTACCCTTGTTTTCTTCAATTTCTTGTTCATTTTAATGCCGGGTGCCGCCAAAGGTGTGTTACCTGAAGAATACAATGAACACGGAACACGACAACATGGAATGCCTTAAAGCAGTGCTTTTAGCAGTCCAGTGCCATACCTATTGATGTAGGAACTTAAGTGATGATGATTTGATGTTTTTTTTTGTTTTGTATCATAAAACATAGATATGTCTAAATATCAGCTCTTAAGTTAAACTCTTATGAGCTAGTTTTGTTATCATCATTACATTTGTCCAGACAAATGCACCTTTAGCTGTACCAGACATTAAAATGAAACTGAAACTGAAGAATCAAGGGTAGTGTAATAATTTTTTTCCATTCTTGTGTAAGCAGTTCTACAAATAAATGTGCCTTTAAATAAATTCTGTCTATACATTCAACACTATTTGAGACAATACGTTAATAGTAATCTAATATGAATTCAAAAATATCCCTTTATAGATAATGGTGAACTTAAGTTCTCTAGTTTAGCTGATGTAAAGATAAATTGGTGAAGAAACCCAATGACAATCATCGCAGGGTGAGTGTCAGACGAGGATGTCGGCATCAAGGACTAATTATTTCTTCGTACATAGTTCAGGGTGTCATGCAGCTGCAGAGAAAATATAGACAGTGCTCTTCAAGGACAACTCATCTGAGTCACTGATGTACTTTGCAGCTATGAGTCAAAGGGGGAAATTGAGAACTTTAACCATTAAACGTCCCTGGTCCCCTCCCACATCCAGACAGGAGGACTGCTGCAGACAAACAGTACGGCCCAGGAGGAGTGCGTCACACACTCATCAATTAGCGGTGGCCAGCAAATAAATATCCTTAAACCTCAAACACCCTCATAAATCACTTGACTGTAACACTGCAGTTATGACCAAAAGGATTGAGGGTCCACGTTTCCCTTTTTTAGATATTTGACTGAGTGGAGTGCTGCAACATGGTTGTCTCACTCTGAGGATTTTTTGTCTTATTTGTCTGAAGAATTAAATGTAGCTCAAAGGCATTGCTGTCACTTTAAACCAAACAAGAAGATCCGTGATTCAACACAATCCAGAGGCATTGCTCTTATAAGCATTCTGATAAGTCACCATCGCTTACTACAGAACTAATGACAATCATAATAACAGCATTGTGTGATATATGTCTGTGCAGGTAGCACTGTACAACCCAGAAGCAGAGGACTGTGAGAGTCCTGGGAGTCTTGGTGGCAGCCTGAGCAACAGTCTCTCGGAGCAGAGCATGGCATCCGTCAACCTCAACAACATGAACTCCACCGTCAGCAGCAGCTTCACACCTGTAAGACTTTATAAAATTTTGTTTGTGCGCCCGTATGTCTTCCCAACTCCGTACTGTAGCAGCGCTCAATTCTGCTTGGTAGGTTGACTTTCTCTGGTCTGAATCAGCTGACGTAAACTTACAATTTCCCTCGGATGCAGCTCCAGCTCACATTGTAAAAATTCCAAGCATACCTAAATGCCTCACAGCAAGCCACACTCTCTTGTCTAATTGGTCAGATGTCAGCGCAAAACAGGAAGAAGGTTGGTGTAATGAGTGAAGGAGCTCTACTAAAAATACAACATGGAGCAAAACAGTCCTTTGTTGGTCATTTTATTTATAATTACTGTATATGGACACCTTGTTAGCCTCCAGTACAGTACACCAGCAAATTGTGCAAAAGATGAAAGATGTGGTGCTTGAGCATGCTAACAACAAATCTATTTATGCTGCCAAAGAGACACTATCAAATCCACTCTGGAATCTTCCGGACCACCTATTATAAGATGTATGTGTTTATAAGTGTATATTTGAGCCTGTATGTATAAATCAAACTTTGTTTTAAATTAGAGAAAATCCTAAATACAAGTGTGCATCTAAATTATATATAATATTATTTATTTTTATTTTTAACAAATCATTGACGATCCATCCGTCCATCCGTCCAACCATCCATCCAATCATACATACATTGCAGAGGTGTGGAATCTAGTCACGCGACTTGGACTCGAGTCAGACTTGAGTCACAATTTTGATTACGTTAGACTTGTCTTGACAATATCATCAAAGACTTGCAACTTTGTGACTTTGACATCAGTGGCTCGGGAATTGACTCAAGACTTTAGTCTGATGACTTTAAAATACTTGAGATTTTCAGTGTGTGGGTTGTAGGGTTGGGCAATTTTATTGATCTTTCCATACAGAGTATTGATCTTACCACGACTGTCGTCATTGCTAGCATTAGCAAGTTACCGAGACGCTGACGCCTTCCTCTTCCGTTTCACGCAGTCACGCAAGAGAGACTATTGGCAGTAAACATCGGATCGGATGTGTGAGAGCACTTCAGCTTTAAGAAGGAGGCCGACACTTTAGATATAAATATGGCGTTTTTCAAGCTGTGCCATTCCAATGTAAACTACTCGGGAAATACCACCAAGCTCCCAACCCACCAGAGCATGTTTGTCACTTGAAGTATTGACTGTTTCGGAGCAGCCATAGTACTATGTTTATGTAACAGAAGGTTTGATCATGCCTGCTGATGTTGTGGAGGTTCAGTGTCAATAAACCAACAGTCAAGATACCTTGTCAACACACACAACACACTTCCGGTCTTCAAAATAAGAGCACCATGTTCCACATTTTGTTTACTTTAACAAAATAAGGGTGCCATAAAAAATTGTTTACATTGACTTACCTGATAGTTAGACTGGCTACTTCATATGTTGTTCATATGCTAAAAAAAAGCTGTCAAATAACCTGTTCAGAAGAGGCCACTCGATACGCTTTTTGCTGTTTTTCTTCATTATACAGTACTGCACTTTATATCTACTATTTTCAAAGGCTCATAAGCCACAATCTGCACTGTTTCAATAAATATAACTCATTTTCTCATCACATCTTTGATTCATTTTGTCCAGCATTAAACTGTTGACTCTCTGTACAGTCGGAGCCATCCATATATTGGGTAACGGATGCTATCACTTTTCAATTCATTTAATTCAGTCCAAGTCAATGGAACACTAACAACATACCACCAAAATCACACTGGCCCTTTCAAATTTTTCAGAAGATGATATAAGTAGATAAAATTGTATCGTATCGAATTGTATCGTCACCCGAATATCGCGATATATATCGTACCATGAGCTAAATATTGCATTGTATTTTGAGATTAGTGTATTGCTACAGCTCTAGCGTGTTGACTAAAATGTGTCCCCAAATTATGTGATTGTTATTACCGTAAAGCACCGTGTATAAACCGCACTTTTTTTCCACTGGTAAGAAGCAAAAAATCGGGGTGCGGTTTATACACGATGATAGGTCTGTGACCAGACGCAGAAATTGACGAGAAGCCCATTTTAGAATAGCCGTCTGTGGGTCAGACAGTTGCTTTGACTTTAGCGCCCTCTGCTGTACAGTTGTTGAAAATGCTTGTGTATGCAACTAACTTATCTGACGGCTGTCTGTATTTTCACACAGTGAAACGATCTCTATATACACTGAAGCTAACCTAAGCTTCCAATGTAAAATACAATACAACGTTGGAGTTTATTCAAATTCACACTGAAGCAATGCTGTGTTATGTGTTATGTACAATACATGGATAACTGATCCGCATGCGCAGAACGCCGCACTATCACCGCTCACGTCACCGCTAAACCAACATTTGCTACCGTTAAATCAAGGCTAAAGCAACGCTGGCTCCAGCGGTGCACCGCTAGGACAACACCCGTGTTTTCTATTTTTTCCCATTTTGTGACGAGCGTTGTGGAAATTCGGCCCCCTCTTCCTACCGCTCAAGGGATGCTACAGCAAAGTTCAGGCGGTGTGACCGGGCCTGTACCCTCTCAAAATGCCACGACGATCTTTCACCGCAGCGTTCAAACTCTCCGTCTGACGGTATGCAGAAGAGTTTGGGAACCGGGCAGCAGGACAGCAGCACGGTGTGGACGAGTCAGTCATCCGGCGTTGGAGAGCGGACATCATTGGCAAGTTGACGGCAAACTTTTCTTACATGAATTCCATTGCAGATGAATTAATGGACGGCAGATTTCTCCTTTCTTCTTTTTGAAATTGCGTAGTACCTTTACGCATGTTGATTTGAGTTGAAAGAGTTGGCAAGCATTTATGAACAATTTTTTTTTTTCCATGCTATGAGCCTGAAAATGGGGGTGCGGTTAATACACGGGTGCGGTTTATACACGGTGCTTTACGGTATGTAATTTCCAGCAAGAAAACATATTTTCCAACAGAATCTGCCTCATTGAATGCATCTATTAACGTCCAACTAGGTTTAAGAACAAACAAGGGTGTGGTTTACCTTTCTGTGCATTGACTAAATCCAGAATGCGATGTCTTGTCACACTCACTTGTCTTATTTTATTTAAAAAACAAAACAATTCAAAATGCATTTACTGTATTTGTCAAATTGAATACATTGCTAAAATGGCATTTTATTTGGTAAACACGGAACAGTGTTTAGGACTCCAAAAATTCCAAGTCTATTACTTCCGACTTGACTTGACCAGTCGTGTTTTGAGTTGCGACTAGACCTGATTTGACTTGCACGTCTTTACTTAAGACTTGAATTGAAACTTACTTGAGACTTTGCAAAACACATTCTCCCACCTCTGGTACATTGTATCATATTACCATGTCCATGATCGTATCGACCTAGTAGAAGAACTGTTGAAATAAATCATCACAACTCCAAAATTAATAAGACATGGTGAGTGTCTTTCAACGTCTGACTGGAATTGTACATGCTGAACCAAGGATGCGTTAGGTAAGTCACTGGTTTGATCTGTTTACATCACCATTTTGCTGTTTAGCGTTTTACCTGTCGTATTAATTTGTTGTTTTTAATATATAAATAAATATCACAACATTGGGATGTAGCATACTATAATCCCAGTGCAAGACACTGCAATACAGCATGTTGGCCACCAAGGTTGTGATATGTCACAACCTGTCACAAAAGGCGAGTCACAGTCCCATAACACTTAAACCAGCACATCATTAGTACAGGCGCAGTGAGGCTGTCCCTTATATTTCCCTTCTAACAGTTGCTCACCTTTTTACCATCAATCACTTTTCCCCGCTCACCTCCAGACCCGCATTAGCAAAGGTCGGCACAATCTCGTCTTGTTAACCTCTGATTTCACAAGGACAGCTTTTTGTTTTCCTTCTCCTTGCACCACACAATCCACCCTCTCGCCCTCTCCACCGCCGTAATTTCACACCTCATCTGTGGTCCAGTTCCGACTTGGGGCTCAAGGGTTAGTTGTGCCTCATTACCTGTCGTTGGCGATCCCCTCCTGACTGATGGTGATTACTGGTGGCAAAGAAGCTCGCGGACATCCTAGAAGTCCACCATTATTGGTGGATGTGAGCAAGATGCGTCATGCTAGAGTAATTTGAAAGGGATCAAAGCAAAGTATTGGATGGGTGGATGTTGAGGAAGATGACAGCAGGGATGAAGGGACAGAGTGAAGGAAGATAGCCTGCATTTGGATGGAGAAAAAACGTGCGTTTGTTGGTGTGAGCCATCTATTAGTTATACTTTACACTTTTTCAGATAAAAAAAACATCATAATTTGGAGCCCAAAAAAAAAGTGTTGTGTATAAATAAAGTACAAACCTTGGAGATCCAGTGGTACTTTGGTTTTCGTTATTAATGCGTTCCAAAGGGTCGGTCTAAAACAGAATTGTATGAAAACTGAAACAGTCTTTCCCATCTGAAACAATGTAATCCAATTAATCCGTTCCAGACACGCAAAAATATGAACACAAATCATTTTATAGAGAAAAATAAGTTTTACATGCAGAAAACAATGCGAAATACATATAAATTAAGAATGAAATTGAGAAATGAATATTTAACATCATTCGTTGGTGCATATGGAAATGAATGGGAGTTTTCATCTTCCTTATCAAAGTTCTGGCACTTGCAACTTTCTTTGGCATCATAGAGGGGCAACGGAGCTGCGGACAGTGACTTCTGGGTGGGAGTTTAGAGCACATTTTGTAATAAAGACTTATATCAAACACTGTTGGACTCACGCACTGTAATAATAACACGACAAGGCTGAGTCACCGAGTGCGATTCTTTGTTTAGGCACTCGTGTCTGTGGAATGATACGTGGATACACTGACTAGTTTGTGTAACATTCTCTTTTGAATTTGCCAAATGAATGTGCCTTACAGGATACCGTAGCATTGTGTAAACTAAATATCGCAAGATTTGGTGTTGGGTGTGTGATCCGAGATGGCTGAATAAACAAGCAATGCTGGGACCAGTCTGTCCATGTTTATTATTAATACCACAAGATTCAACATGCCAAAGGCTAAAACAGTTAGTTTCGCTCGATATTGTACGATAACTGAGACAGTGAACAACAACCGGGGCAAAATTTTGGCAGAATTTTTTGTCGAACACCGAATCATATGAAAACCGAGGTACCACTGTACATGCTTTTCATTGGATAGTGACCACGGTTTTTCTAATACAAAAACTACAAAAAAAATGTCTTCATGTTTCAGACAAAAAGGGAGAAAAATATCACAAAATTCGGGGACAAAAATTATTTTTATTTTTATTTTACATTATGACAAAACCCCACATGCCTTTTATTGGATATCATGTTCTTTTAATATAAAAAAAAAACTAAAGTGATTTTTTTTAAAGGGACTGTATGCAGCTTGCTCCAAATTACATTTTTTAAAACAAAAAAAAATGCCACCATTAGCTAGCTACCAGCAGTGTTTTAAAAGAACAGATTGTACCCCCCAAATTCTATATTTTGCACAATTACGAGATAAGCGTGAATGGAAGCTAGCAGAATTAGCTTAGCTCAGCAGAGCATGCTAGTGCGGCTGTGTGTGCGCGACTCAGGCTGGGTGAGTGTTTACACCGAGTTGTGTTTTACCGCTTTATTGTAAGCTAACGTTTTACAATGCCTGCTAACGATGTGCAGGTTCCGAGTTAAAAAGACAAGAGGCACGTTTATTCTTGCACCCAGCTCGTTATAGCCGTCATGACACCTTCTCAACACACACAACACACTTCCAGCTTTCAAAATAAGAGCACTGTTTGCCATGTCTTGTATAATTGTGTAAACAAAATAAGGGTGTCATAAAATTATCTTACATTAATAATGCAATTGATTTTACATTGGTGACTACATCATCCTCAATAGCAAGCATGGGCATTGCTGTTTAATATTTGCTGTGCTGTCAAGTGATTAAAAAATGTAATCAAGTTAATCACATGTCTACTCTGTGATTAACTATGATTAATCACACATTTACCTTGGTCTTAATTAAGTAGACTTTATTTATTGAAGCACTACAATTGGCTTTAATTTTGTTTTGAGATGAAAGTAGTAGAAGTATGTTGTTTGAATAAAGAAATACTTAACAAACCAGCATTTTAAAACTTAACAGCTACAGTGGTATACAGTACACGTAAAGACAATACAATGACCAATATATGTGCGCGACACACGGCAAGTACTCGTATGGTAAACTCCTGGCTGCTGCCATCATATTTCGAGCACTATCTGTCCCTATTGTCTATTATCCCCCACTCCTTAGCAACATCAAGAAACTGACAAGCACATGCTTCAGCGGAATGTCTTTCCTTCGATTTCACTACACCGAGCGCAGCCGCCAATTATCATCGATCAGAATCGCTGTTACCTTGAGGTAGTTATGGTTGCTTACTGCTGTCCAGTAGTCACCCGTCAGTGCAACAAACGTAGCTTTGGCCAGCTGGTCCAACTTCGTTGCCTTTTCATTTCCATACAGTTCGTGAATTCTTGTGGCAACAGTTGCCCTTGAAGGTGTTCTATATAATGGGTCACCTGTGGCTTTCTGTATGAGGACTTGAAGCCCCTCGTCTTCAACTATGTTGATTGGTCTGCAACCCATTCAGCAACTGCATTATTTAACCTAGTTGTTGTGTTTTTGTTTATACTGTAAGTCCGAGCCTGGTGCAGTCTGCCGGAGTAGCTTGATGACCACGTTTTGATCCCATGTTGTTAGCACCCTCGCTAACGTTAGCAAATATACGCTTTGCCCAAAGGTGGTACTTCAGACTTGTTGTGCTTTGATGAAAAGACAATCATCGCAATATGTACACACAATTTTGGTTTTATCCAGACTTCTATTTGGTCGTTTTTAAACAGAAATTTCCCATGAAGCAGATCTGGTTCTTTCTCCTTATTCATCGCTGCTAGCTGCATTTGCCCTGCCTTTCACCTTTCAACTCGAGGAACCAAAACATCTGTGCAGGACGACTACAGGGTGACGTTGTGGTCAAGCTTAGTGAGATAATTAAATTGCGTTTTTTTTTTAATGCATTAAGATTTTCAGATTAATCACAGGCGTTAACGCTGTAATGTTAACAGGCCTAATTTGTATATAATCGTACTTTGCGGAAATGTACTTATTGGGGTCAGGTCTTGAAACAATAACCACGATAAATGAGGGATGACTATAAAATAACTCACTTACAAGTTCATGGCGCTTACACACACACACAAAGAGGCGATCAACAATTTACATTCATGTTGTTGTTACAATAGGCTGTACATTAAATGATAGCTAACGTTAGTAGCTATATTTCCCTCTAATGGCTGCATACAGCCTCGGATGTTTCAGATTATAAAAAGCAACAAAGCAAGTCACAAAAGCAGTTTTTCTTTCTGTTTCACAAAAAAAGAAATACATTGAGATACTGTGGAACCTTGTTTTTTGGTGATTATACGGCCAATCAATGTGCCTAACAAACTAGTGGAATGCCCAACAAGGTATCCATGCACTGGTGACTCAACCCTCTGAAGAATGGATATTGGTTCTTTTAGAGCTGCGACATAGACAGATTTTGGTCAGTGAGTCCTTTAATCATCTTTATTATGTGTGTGTGTGGTTTATTTGTTCATAGAACACACACAGAATGATTGCTTTCTTCTTTTTTTCCTCTTACCGTAATTTCTGATGTATAAGATGCTACTTTTTCTTAATCTTTGAACCCTTTGGCGGTGCAGATCATTTATGGCCAAGTTCTAATCTAAAAATGTATTTCTCTTGGAGATTAACAAAGTATCCATCTAATTTTGTGACATCTCCTTTACTTTACAACTACAACTAATCGTTTAAATACTGTGCCGCTCGCGGGTCAGTGAGGAAACGGTAGCTCTTTGTTTGGCAGGAGCTAATTACGAGCTATCAGTGCACTCACGTCGAGCTTGTCAACCCACTGGAAATGGATGTGATGACTCAGTATAACAGTCTGACTCACGGTGTCATCTTACAAAGAACACTAAACTCATCACATAGCAACTTAACACTCAAAAGGTATTCCTAATAAATAAACAAGTACCAATACAAGTTTAAAATGAAAAAATATAAACATTTTAAAGTTTTCTCATAATGCATTGCGTCTGAGCAAAGCCTTAATTGGTGCCTGCCGGGCGCTGCAATGATATCAGCCTCCCTTCGGGCTCAGGGTTCCTATGGCTCCCTCTGGTGGATAGAGGCAGCATTGCAGTGCCATCCATCCATCCATCAATCCATTTTCTATGTCACTTGTCCTCCAATGAAATGCTTTGCTCAGACGCAATGAGTTATGGGATTTTTTTTTTTTTTTTTAAATTTTAAACTGATATTGGTACTTGTTTGCATACTAATAAATGTACAAATCATTTTTTCCCTCTAAATTTAGTGGGTGTGGCTTATACACCAGTGCGGCTTATAATTTACTGTCATTAGCACGGCTCCAAAAAAAAAGTTGCAAGTGCCATTCGTTCATAAAGAAGGTGAGAAACACTGTTGAATTCAAGAAAGAACTCGTAGCAAAGTACGAAGGTAGCGTCTTTTTAGGATAGGATTGTAATGTAAGGGTTCCTTAGTTAACATAGGTTCAGGGGAAATGGTAACACATAACGGAAAGTGAGAAGGGCCAGTGTTTATAGATAATGTTTCTTAAGTTTATAATAACGTTCAAGTGAGCAAGTATATACAGTGGTGTGAAAAAGTGTTTGCCCCCTTCCTGATTTTTTTTTTGCATGTTTGTCACACTTAAATGTTTCAGATCATCAAACACGTGTAAATATTAGGCAATGACAACACAACTGAACAGTTTTTAAATTACATTTTTTATTGTTAAGGGGACAAAAAAAGGGGAAAAGAATCCAAACTTACATGGCCCTGTGTAAAAAAGTGAACATAACTGAGATTAATTGAAATCTATCAATCTGGAAAAGCCATTTCTGAAGCTTTGGGACTCCAGTGAACCACAGTGAGAGCTGTTATGCACAAATGGCCAAAACATGGAACAGTGGTGAACCTTCCTAGGAGTGGCCAGCCAACCAAAATTACCCCAAGACCACAGTGATGACTCATCCAAAGAACTGCAGGCGTCACTTGCCTCAGTTAAGGTCAGTGTTCATGACTCCATCATAAGTAAGTTACTGGGCAAAAACGGCCTGCATGGCAGAGTTCAAAGACAAAAACCACTGCGGAACAAAAATAACATTCAGGATCTTCTCAATTTTGCCAGAAAACATCTTGATAACCCCCAAGACCTTTGAGAAAATACTCTGTGGTCTGACGAGAGAAAAGTTAAACTTTTTGGGAAGTGTGTGTCCGATTATATGTAGTATAAAAGTATCGCAGGATTTCAGAAAAAAAACATCATCCATCCATCCATTTTCTATAATACCGCTTCTCCTCATTCGGGTCATACCAACACTAAAACATAGTGGTGGTAGTGTGATGGTCTGGGGCTTTTTTTTTCTCCCTTAATAATGAAAGGTTTCAGTTAAAAACTGCATTTTGCGTTCAGCTGTGTTGGCATTGACGAGTATTTACATTTTTTTTATCTGAAACATTTACAGCCACATGGTGGCATGGTTAGCATGTTGGCCACTCAGTCAGCAGATCGGGAAGACCTGACCATGTTCTCCGTGCATGCGTGTTTTTTCTCCGGGTACTCCGGTTTCCTCGCACATTCCAAAAAAATGCATGTTAGGTTAATTGGCGACTCGAAATTGTCCATAGGTATGAATGTGAGTGTGAATGGTTGTTTGTCTATATGCGATTGGCTGGCGACCAGTCCAGAGTGTACCCGCCTCTCGCCCGAAGTCAGTTGGGATAGGCTGCAGCATACCCCCGTGACTCTAATTAGGATAAGCGGCATAGAAAATGGATGGATGGATGAAACATTTATGTGTGACAAACATGCAAAAAAAAAAAAAGAAATCAGGGAGGGGGCAAAGACTTTTTAAATTTAACTTTATAACGGACGAGAGTGAAACAGATAAGTCTTCAATAAAGGTAAAAGTAATGTTAAATGTTTATTTATCCAGTTCATTCATAATTTTTATGTATTTCACTTTGTTTTGTGCATGTAAAACTATTATTCTCTGTAAAATATGTTATGTGTTAATATCGGTGGGTGTCTAGAACAGAGTAATTGGATTTACATGATTTCCTATGACAAAAATTGATTTTGGTTTGGGATTGGTTTTAGTACGTTTCAGTTTCCGTCTGACGTTATGGAACGGATTAATGATGAAAACATAAGTTCAACGGTACATGCTTTTCATTTAATTGTGATCATGTTTTTAAATACAAAGAAAACCTTCAAAATAATACTTTTTTCAGATAAAAAGAAAATAAAACATCACAAAATGTTTTTATTGGTGTTTCAATTTAAAAGAAAAAAAAAGTAGTTTGGAGATCGATGTTTTTTCATTTGTTTTCCCTCATGTTTTTAGTTTGTTGGATTTTATCCAAAAACTAACATCGGTACTAACATCTTTCCTTTCTCTATGTACCACAGGTTAGTAGTCACTCCGAGCCGTCGTCCCAGTCCCTGAGTCTCCAGCAGCCTCCCCAGCCTGCGCCTCCTCCCCCAAAACCCCAGTACGATCTACCCGTCCCCGAATCACGGGACAAGCACCTCTGCTTCTCGGACTTTGAGGACCTGAGCGGGTCCTTCCGCATCCTGTATAAGTGCGTCTTTGAGCAGTCTTTCTCGCAGCAGGGTGGGTGTCAGTCCTCGTGTTGTTGGCAGGTTACACTTATCTGTTCATGTTTGCCAGTCCAACGTCTGCACTTACACTCATTCACAGAAGAAGAGCATGAAAAAAAGCCCTGCATGTCAAGCTTCCTGCACATAATTAACTGTCAAGCTTAAGCTCCTGAAATTGATGTGCAACTTTAATATTGCTTTCACAGCACTGCATTAACCTCCCAGCTCACACACGCCACCCCTGCCTCTATTGTATTTTAATAAACAAACAATCTGCTGTTCCGCATATCTGCATTTTACGGCCCGCTCAGTCAAACGAGCAAAGGCAATTAAGAACGAAGAATTCATCGGAAGGCGAGAAAAAAGACAAACACATCTGCAGCTTTGATAGCAGCTAATTAGATTGCTTCTAAAGTTTGTAAAGCATCTCGCTAATTGCTTCCTGAAGCTTTCAGGTCACCCGGCCTCCTCCCACTTGGGCCTCCTTACCATCCCGCCATCCTCTGATAACATCCCCCCTTTCTCCCCCACTTCCTCCAGCGGCATGCATCTTCTTGTTTAGAGGAGATTGATGCGCTCTGCTGAGCTCCACAACTGCTGCCTGGATTCTCCCTCAGACAAGGTCTCCTTCAATTTGTGGTCAGGGATGCACATGCAGAAAAGAGAGGATGATGAGGATGATGATGATGATGATGATGGTGATGGAGGAATACCTCATTAGATAAAGCACAGAAATAAGATGGAGAACTGTGCTGATCAAGAAAATTGATTCTAGGGAGATTCTGGGGTTCTGTACACAAAAATACCTGTGGCAGACAAACCACTATACATAAATATATCCCATTGGGTATACAATAACAGCACCTATAAAACAAACTGTTAAAATCAAATATGGCATTTATTTGTCCTTGAATGACATGGTGACATAAAACGAATCACTCACAATACATAGAATAAATGAGTAAAACAAAACAAGCTTTAGGTTTATGTGGGGTTCCCATTGGGTAGTAAAAAATGGATGAAACACGACGAAGGGACTTTAAAAGATGGCGATAAACGGATGAGTTGGCAGAGAGCAGAGGGGATAAAAGACTGAATATAAAAAAGTGTTTATAGGCAGGTAAAGCAAAACAACTCCCTGTTGGCAGTTGTGAAAATACCCAGTTGACGACACTCTCAGACTCATGGTGGTCTTTATGAACTTTACAGTGACAAAAAGAGCTGCCGTCCTCTCGTTTCACTTCAGTGGTCGTTGACGAGGTCAGTTGACAGTGCAGTCGAGACAGCTCGCATCAGCGATGAGAGGAAACTAGCAGTCAAGAGGCGAAAAGACTCAAATTTACAGAGACGTTTTGATCGTATTTGTGGTAATAATTAGTGGTGTCGAGAGATTAAAAAAATGAGAGATTAATTAATTATGAACTGTATTTAATTGATGTAATTTCTTTCTTAATCTCATCCCAATATTGCTGAGAAAAGCCCTCACTTTGAGGTATTTTCATTCAAATTAATTACATTATTGTTGCATATCAAAAATGTTGACAAAACAAGTGGCTTTCTAAAGTAATGCAGTCTCAGCCATTTACATTCCTCTGTTTTTCAGAATAGCGCTGTAAAGTGCTGCCTGCAAACTTTAGTTTTGACCACCGGGGGTAATATTGCTGTGTTCTTTTGTCAATCTCCATATGCATCATATTTTTAATCTCCATATTTTGCCAAGCATATTCAGGGCTTAAAACTGGATTGTACATTTAGCATTTAGCTTGTTAGCGTCCGTTGCAAGTGAACAATGGAAATGTGCTGAAATCGGAGGAGCTTGTCATTGTGAAGCTAGCAGGAGAGTTTGGAGAGGGAAAAATAGATATATACAACTTATTTAGGTGTAATTAACTCAGTTTCAAGGTTTTTGTGATTTCATCTGTCAATTATAAACTGTTAAGCATCGGCAGGGTACAGACGCTATTCATGGCACCAATTTTTGTTATGTCTGAAAATCTATTTACCTAACACTAGTTTCTTTAATAGCAGAATATTTGGATCAGGCTTCAACTGTGTTATTATGAGCAATGAGGAGTTGCGTTCAAAGACACCACGTCATATAAGATGAATTCACGTTTTGAGTGAATTTTCCTGGATTTCCAAGCATACTTAAATGCTGCAAATTGTACTTTGCATTAAGAGTTACAAAGTGAGTGACAAGAATATCTACTTAATGTTTTTGTTTGCATTTTTGTTTATTTAAACTACACATACTCGCATAAGAAAGATGTTGTTGTGATGTTCGGAGTGTCCATGAATGCATCTCGCGGTCTGTGATGAATGACGAATGGACTAGAGACGTGTTTGTTTGGAGTTGGAGACACATATATGGTGTTGGATTGCACTGCTGTTGATGTGTTCAGGTCAGAATAAAGTTATAAAAGAGTGTCAGACTTTGTGACTCTGCGGGGAGCTACACTGTGACACCACCTGTAGTCATAACAGGGAGCCGTGGCTTGCCATGATGCGTATGCGTTAATTACGCAAAAACATTTTACATAATTAATTAAATTAATTAATTAACACCATTAACGCACTATTTTTGACAGCCTCAATTTATAGTTATTGTTCTTGTTTTCACTGTTGTTCAATATCCTCACCTGTGATACGTTATCTTCTTGTTCCTTACAGCTTTGATGGGGATGCCAGGCGACTCCAACCAGCAGGCAAGGACCGCCTGTTCCTATCAGCACTCACCTCGTACGGGAAACGGTGTCGGCCACCATCACCAACACAACCACCACCATCCACACCACCCTCAGCAGCACCTCTCCAGCCATGGCGCACAGCACCCGTCCCTCTCCCACCAGAGTCATGGTGGACAGAGCTGCCCGACCACGGGTAAGGAGGACAAGGATTGGATTCTTGAAGGATGTCTGACATAGAATATGTTAATTTTTGCTGCTCTGATGGACACAGTTTTCAACTAATGTTCAAAACTCTATACTTCATCGTGGGCCACATTAACGAGATAATTTTTATACATGATTAATGCATACAAATTGAACTTCATTGAATCAACAGCAAAAGGCTAACATTGCCAGAACATGCATGACATTGGCAAAAATGCAAATCTACCTCCATTGTTCATAATTCTTCACTTATAGCAATTAACTACGCCATTAACTCAAGTCACTTTGCCATCTTTCAGAGCCACAGAGTTACAAGTCAGTCACATTAATGAGCCAAAATGAAGAAAATGGAAGCGATCCATGGATGTGCAACAGAAGCTACCTTCTTCTCCTCTTCTCCTTCATATCTTTTTACTGATTCTCGTAAAAGCAACACAGCCTGCCAGTGCACACTATAGATTATGTTTCATATTTAATGGATATTGATGCCCCACAATGCCAAGCAGTAATTTTACCTTCATTTGGATGCATCGGTTTGGTCTCAAAAACAAGACTGTCTGTCTGCACACGCTCTCATTGCTTTTAGATTGCACTCGTCCATCTGTCAGAGAGCTTCATACTTGTATAACCAGAAAGCATACAGCTGAGGAGGCATTCACCACCACTTGTTCTATTCATGTCCTCCCCCACTTTTCTTTTCTGTGTTGACATTAAATGTCTCAGTTTATGATTCTCTCCTCCAAGCTGAGGATGAATATAAGCAATCCGCCTGTCTTTGATCTGAGGTCTGAGAATCTATTGTTTTCTTTGAGTCAGTGGAAAGGATCTTAACCTCATTATTGTGCACAAAGGCAGCGCTGTAGCTGGAACATTTTTTGTGCGGCTGCGCCACCTTGTGGTGTATTGTTGTACTGTACTCAGGCTCATGTTTGCAGAAAACCAAAGTGGCTGTATACCATCCATAGTTCAAACCATTTGAAGTAATTTTGATTGTTTCTAGTTAAGGGAAACACTTTTAGTAGAATTATTTCACTTCACGTGTGTAATTGTGTGTATTTCTTCCAGGCATGTCTTCAGATTGGTACCCAAATCTGGACTGGCTGAAGGAGAGCTGCCGCATTGCTACTAGCTACAATTGGGCTGATGTAGACCTCTCCCCATTTCAAGGTAACACATTCACACTAATATGCAGTATATAGTATATTAGATAGTATTTTATATGGCACACTATGGGACACTAACCACTGAAGTCTCTTCATAATGTTATGACTCACACAGACGTCTAGATTTGCACTCTGCTTGGTCTGCTGCCCTCTGTTGTCTCGTTGCAGCTCTGCTGCTCATCTGGCAGCACAGATGCATCCAATTAGTCATCAGGCCTTCTTAAGCCATGCTGTCTAGCCAGTTCCTTGCCAGATTTTTGTCTTACCTCACCAGCCTTGTGCATGCTTTGTGTTCTCATGCCACGTGCGCTAGTCTTTCTTACTAACCTTTATTCCCTGCTGTCAACTGAGTAACTTCAGTAAGTTGTTCAGCATTTTTGTATTTTTTTTTAATTTGCTACTTTGTTCTTTGGTTTGTACTTTGTTAGATTCCCGGTGACCTTTTCAACGGGGTCTTTTGTTGTACTTTGTTTTCCCTCCTCTGTGAGTAACTTTTGTTGTTATTAAAATACCTTCTTTCTTTTTTTTTTTTTTAACACCACTTCGTTTTGTCTCTGCTCTGGGGTCCACAACACCTGGCACCTGTGCAAACACGGACCCCGCAGAGACGCGCCCTTTGAAGCTGGCGCTTCACAAGCAAGCCCAGTGGATTGAACAACAAGCAGAATAATTAATTTACTGGGCGCCAGCATCCAAGGAATGTTTGAGTGCCAGGCGTCTCGTATGCAGGCTGTGGAAACAGATTCATAGTTTGCTAAGCTCCCTCCAAGATGGCGTCTCCACTTCCTCCACCCTCTCCAGCAAAAAGCTCCACCGGTCCACGCCACGACACCGCTGCCGCAGCTGAGGTCAACCTCCCTGCACCTTGCCCTGAACTATCTTGACCGGAACGCTTCTCTGCCAACTTCGATGTATAGTATGTACCTTCCTCAAGCAATGTGAACTCCATTTTGAGCTACAAGCTGCTGCATTTCACTCAGAGCGAGCAAAAGTGGTTTTCGTCATGTCCCATCTCAGCAGTAGGGCTGGAGCCTGGGCCACCGCAGAGTGGACTCGTTGTTCTCCTGTTTGTGAGACTTGTCAGTCAATTTCAAAAGCCATCGAACAAATCTTGGCAACACATTCCCTCCTGCATAGTGTGGTGGACTACGCCATCGAGTTCCTCACACTTGCCGCTGATAGTGACTGGAATGCCCTGGCTCTTCTGGGCGCCTTCTTCCTGGGACTCACGGCAGAACTCAAGACCCACCTGATTCCCTTGGACATCTCGAGGGATCTTGATGACTTCATTGCTCTGGCCAGGCGGATAGAGAAGCAGGTCAGATTACAAAGATCAAAGGACCTCTTCCCAGGATGGTACCATCGGGGCACGGCATCGACAGCTCGAAAGTAGCCCTTCCATAGCCTCCTCCTACCGACATCCCTATGTAGCTGGGAGGACGCCGGCTCGCGTCAACGGAAAGTGCTCGTCAGCTTAAATTCCGCCTCTGCCTCTACTGCGAAGAACCTTCTCATCACATCCACAGATGCCCTATTCCTCCTTCCAGAGCTACCAACTCTCCCACCGTCCAGGCCTCATCATGTCAGTCTGCTGCCTCGTCAGCTCCACTTCAGCTACTGGGTTCCATATCAGGTAATGGACAGAAAATTGAGGTTTCTGCTCTCATTGACTCAGGGGCTGAAGATTGCTTTTTGGACTCTGGTTTTGCTAATCTTCACTCTAAGTTAGACGTACTTACCTCAACAAAGGAGGTTCTTTCATTCGATGGGCGCCTCATGGCGGTCTTCACGCACCAGACCGAATCCCTCAGTTTACGCCTGTCCAGTAATCACCACAAGACTATTCGTTTCTTTATCATGCCTTCTCAGTCCAGTAGTATTAAGGCCCCCTTGGCTATGGCTCCACAACCATTGGTCGAAACAGGCCTCACTAATGCCCTGGCAGTTTTTCAAAGCCTCATCAACAATGTCCTCCGCGACATGGTAAATCATTTTTGTTTTGTTTAAATAGATGACATCTTGTTTTTTTCCAAAAACATCCAGGAAGATACCCAACACATCCGTATAGTTCTAACAGCGTTTATTGGAGAATTGTCTCTTCGTAAAAGCCAAAAAGTGCAAGTTCTACTCTTCTTCCATCTCGTTTCTGGGGTTCATAGTGGAGAAGGGTCAGCTTCGTGCAGATCCCGCCAAGATCCAGGCGGTGGTCAACTGGTCTTCTCTCTCTTTACAGGCGATTCATTTGCGACTACAATGCCAAGGCTGCACCTCTGACAAGGTTTACTGTACATCTGTTAAGGTTCCGTTTATTTGGTGCCCAGAGGTGGAAAGCGCCTTTGTGTTGCTCAAAAATTATTTACCAGTGCTCCTGTTCTCCCCCTGGTGTCCAATTTTTTGTTGAAGTGGACAAATCCGATTCAGGAGTGGGAGCGATCCTGTCCCAGTGCTCCTCAGTCGACAAGAAGCTTCACCCATGTGCATTCATCTCGCGTTGCCTCACAGCAGCAGAGGGGAACTACAATGTGGGTAACAGACAAATGTTGGCCATCGTTCTCGTGTTGCAGGAGTGGAAACATCGGCTGGAGGGTGCGGTGGCCTGTTTCTGGTCATCACGGACCACAAGAACCTCGCCTACGTCCGCTCAACACAGAGACTCAATTCCTGCCAAGCACGGTGGGCCCTGTTTTTTTCCCGTTTCAACTTCACCATCACATACAGACCTGGTTCCCGCAGCATTAAGCCTGACGCCCTCTCCAGAATCCACAGCTTTGCCAAAGATGACACCAGTCATACCTGTGAGCCGGGTAGTTGGGTCTCTCCAGCAGGAGATGGAGAGAAGGGTGACAGACGCAGCTGGACGCGCCACAATACCTGAGGGGTGTCCTCTGGAGAAGCGGTTCATCCCTGCCAAATTCAGGTCCGAGGTGTTGCAGTGGGGTCACGAATCCAAGATTACTTGTCATTCGGGCGTGAGTCGTACCCAGTTCGACCCAGTGGTAGCCGTCTATGAGCGCAAGTATGAAGGAATTTGTCGCTGCTTGCTCCGTCTCTGCCCGCGGAAAAGTGTCCCATCGGCCTCCTGCAGGACTGTTGCGGCCCCTACTCGTCCGACCCCGGTCTCACATCTCCTTGGACTTTGTCACTGGCCTTCCCCGCAGGGGAAACACTGTGGTTTTGACGGTGGTGGACCGATTCTCAAAGATGACTCACTTCATCACCCTGCCTAAGGTCCCCTCATCTGTGGAAACTGCTCATTAAGCACATTTTCCGCATTCATGGCACACTCTCTGACTTGGTGTCTGACAGAGAGCCGCAGTTCATCTCCCAAGTCTGGAGGAACTTCTGCAAGGCAGTGGGAGCTTCAGCGAGCCTATCTTCTGGTCATCATACCCAGTCCAACAGCCAAACAGAGCATGCTAACCAGGACCTAGAGGCCATGCTGCGCTGCATGTGCCATCACCACCCTTCTGCCTGTTCCACTCATCTCCCCTGGATCGAGTATGCCCATAACACCCTCGTCTGCTCCGCAACAGGTATGTCTCCTTTCAAGACTGCATATGGTTTCCAACCCCCCCCTGCCTCCCACTCTCAAGGTCAACCCAGTCTTCCATGGCTCCAGCCTCAAGCCAGTTGCCAGCTGCCAGCTTAGTCTTCCAGTGGTGCCCCCCACTCCTACACGTGTGATCGATGGTCAAGAGGCATTCACAGTGAAGGCGCTTTTAGACTCCAGAAGGAGGCTACTCTGTGAGCACATTCTGTTATGAAAATACTTTTTTTTTAAACCACTTTTTGTTGTCTCTGCTCTGGGGTCCACAACACCTGCCACAACACAGGCTACATATTTGCAATGTACGGTTATACTTCACTTATACTACAGTCCTCCCTTGTTACATCATGATTCAAACATCGTTCGCTCACTCTGTCATGGTTTTTCAAACATTAATAACGTCCATTCATCCATCTTCTATGCCGCTTATACTCATTAGGGTCGTGGGGGCATGCTGGAGCCTATCCCAGCTGACTTTGTGCGACAGGCGGGGTACACCCTGGACTGGTCGCCAGCCAATCACAGGGCACATATAGACAACCAACCATTCACACTCACATTCATACCTATAGACAATTGAGAGTCGCCAATTAACCTAACATGCATGTTTTTGGAATGTGGGAGGAAACCGGAGTACCCGGAGAAAACCCACGCACACGCTGGGAGAACATGCAAACTCCACACAGAAAATGCGTGGAAAACACCGCTGAAGCCAGCGTTGCTTTAGCCTTGATTTAACGGTAGCGAATGTTGGTTTAGCGGTGATGCGAGCGGTGATAGAGCGGCGTTCTGCGCATGCACATGCGGATCAGTTATCCATGTATTGTACATAACACATAACGCTGCATTGCTTCAATCATAATCACAACTTGGGTTGTTGTCATATTGTGTGCCATAGCCCGCAACAAGCTAAAACACACCTAAAACCCCCGACGTCACTTCCTGTCTGTCATTGATTCTGCTCCTCTACAAGGTAAACTGTCTGTAAAGACGTATTTTATCTGATTATATCTACAATATTGGATAATACGAATGTAATGTTGACTACAGTCATCACTCGCTACATTGCGGTTCAAACAACGGTCCCTCACGCTACTGCGTTTTTTTTTAAATGAGTTAATTAATAAATGATCGCTGTTTTGTGGTTGACTATGGACTAATATTAGTCACAAAATATTGAAAGACAAGTTATGTAGTGCTTTTGTGACTTGGAGCCAGTAATGTTAAATTGATGAGACATGACTTGGATTAGATTACCTTCACACTGCATGGAGTCCGCCATGGCATGTCCGGCATAACATAGTGAAAAGAGCTTCCCCTCCCATGCCATGTGGAAGTGGTAGGGTCCAAGTATGAGTGGAGGTCAAAAGAAAGCAAAGACGGATGGATAGCTGAAGCGAAATCTCTTGCTCGAGGCAGTACTAGCTGTCTTTCATTTGGATTTACTTTCACTGGTGATGCAAGGAAACGACTACGTTGTGCTTGGTGTGTGGTGAAAAGCTATCCAACAATGCTCTGGTCACAAGTAAGCTTAAACACCATCTCCAAAAGAGAGTTGTTGAGTAAGAGCGTCGGGTGTGTCTTTTTTCAATTCCTGCCAGGATATTAGCTCTGTGTTCATCCAAACAGGCCCGGGTTTCACACTGAGTGAGTAGAAATGTGAAGGATTCTAAAATACTTTTTATTTTTCTTTATTTGATTCCTACACGGACATTGTGATGAGAACAACTTTATATTGCCAATGTAGGCTACAGAGTTCATTTGTTAGCATTTTCGGCTGGTGGTGTGCCCCGTGGTTTTTAAAAAAAAAATGTGCCTTGGTTGCAAAAAAGGTTGAAAAACATTGCTGTATACAGTACCCCAACTCACTCAACTCAGCTGTACAGTAGACAGTCTTCATGACATGCTATATTATTGTGTCCACTTAAGCATTTACTTTTTTTTTTTCTCAATTTTCTGCTCCCCTGGAGTCTCTAGGAGTCACTCAACAGATCCTTCAGAAATCCTCCGTTCCAGCAAATAAATTAATGTAATTAATCAAACATTTCCAGTCACGTAAAGTTCACTGGACTTAATATTTTGTGCCCCGTACGCCAAATCAAAAATTACATATACACCACTAGGCTATACAAATTGCCTAAAAATGAAACTGTTAAGATGCAAGCCATTTGAATAATAGTTTGTCAGCCAAGTCTGCACAATTATATTTTGTAGAAAAAACTAAGACAAAGTTAAACAGTACTCTTTTGAGGACAAAAATGTACATATTCTGGACAAAGACAGATGGTTTGAAACTGAGGGAAGCCATCTAAGTTAAGGTTGAAAAACCATCTCTGAACAGAGGGCTGTGGCACCTTCTGTCCCACACATACTGTACAATGCTGTCCTTTAATCACTTCCTAAAAGTTTCAATTATTTAGCCACTGACAAATTGCAAACACGACACAGCCACTTTTGGTTTTCAGGTGCGTCCATGACCTTAATAATAAAATAATAGATAATGAAATATCATTTAAAAAATCATGATAATAGAATATAATAATAATGCAGGTAATTCCACCCAAAATACTGTTGTTGTCAGGCAGAGGTCTCACTGCATTGTCTTGACAACTCGTTTTGAACCACAAACTAGTGAAACCAGTCTTGGTTGGAGTGTGCTTCTACCTCATGCTAGACCTGTCCTGTCTAATCTTTGACCACAAACTGTTGAAGCCTGCTCAAATGAGAGGCAAAACGTCTTCTGAGACAATCTGTCTAGTTGCAATCGATTAAATGCTCTGAGCATACAATGACCTGGGTACATTTGAATATTCACAGACAATCTGATTAGTTCATTTTGATTTTATGATGATGATTTCATTCTGTGTTTTCATATAGTCTTGCCCTTGAGGCGCAATACTATAACATTGTAATGATGCTGGCCTAATAAAAGTTATTAGCCTGCATCTGAGAGGTCGCAATATTTTTTGTTTCTACTTCTCTCTCTCTCGCTCTCTCTCTCTCTCACACACCCACACACACACACCATATCCCTCTATCCCAATTGTGCAATATGAATAATCTAATTAGACTCCGTCTCAGTAACAGCCTCTTATCCCGGTCAGTGCACAAAGCTGGCAACACCCAGGCACGATGGATGATGACAGCTGGTCCCATAACACACACACAGCCTTCATCACCTCTCTCTGTTTTGCTCTCTCTCTCCTGTTGCACTTGACCTGTCTCACACCACCATAATGCCATCCACCAAGCCTGGATGGGCTTCAGAGAGCAGGAACCTCTCCTGCTGCCTCCACTGGGACCAAACACAAGCTCTACACATTTGCTGTGAATAGATATAGCACAGCAGTGAGGATTCATCATATCAATCGAGCAACATGTGAGTTGTGTTGGAGTAGTAATGAGGTTATGCTGGACGTGACTTGCTTGAATATGTTTCATTTTCAAATAGAATTCATTCATATAAGGGGAACTCCAGATATAAATTAACGGCCATTTTTGCTGTTGCTGAATTGAGTTTATTGCCTAATTTTTTTAAGTGTTCTATTTGAGGATGACTGTATATTCTTTCCCCTCCTCTATACAACAGATGACCTCTGCTGTTTTTCAGTATGTACTGCAAAAAAATGTGTATGTTTTTAGGAATCTGCTGCAAAAATCGTAAAAGTTTGAACTGAAATTGCGGGCTGATCTGATATCATTAATGCCTGGATTTGACCCACGGGCCGCCACGAGGGATGTAAATCTCTTTGTGATAGAGTATTTGATTCGACTCTAGAAACGCAAGAAACGATACGATTCAAAAAGGATATTTTTAAAAACAGAACGATTTGATACGATTCGATGCAGTGTACAAACGATACGATACGATTTGATTTGATTTAATTCTGCGTTTAATGTTTGTTGATGTAGACATCAATCTTACATTATAAAATAAAGACGGCAATTATATTAAAGTGGCATTCTTACAGTATTTATAAATGTGTAAAAGAGCACATCATATCCCCAAGCATGCTGTAAGTCACTGGTAAAAAATAAAATCAACAGAATAACATGTCAAATGTATATATTGACACAGAAAAAAAGGCTAGCTGAATGAATGAATCTTTTTCTTTAATGGGATCAATATTTTACATTCTATATTTTATATCTATATTTTTATTACAGTGTTAAATTTGGATTTAGAATGTCTTAATGTTGCTAGAAATGGAAGTTGAGCCACCAAAGTTTTGTTGTATACAGTGTGCAAGGACAATAAACCGTCTATACATCATCCATCCATCTCTACAAAATATAGCAATGAAAAAAAACACATCTTAACCTTCAGTCCAAGTAATAATACAAAATAAATAAAAAGTGCAATGTCCTTTACATCTCTTCCAATCACAGACAAGTAAATAGAAGTATTTGTCAAATGGATGCAATGAAAAGGCTATTTTAGCCTAGAAAAGTAAACAATCCCATGCTCAAAATGTCATTGGATCGACGGTTAGCATTCTCGTCCTCAGCCAAGGCAAGTTATGGAGCATGCGCGACAAACTTGTCGCGTTGTTTATAAGACACTAACCGATTGCTTCTCTCGTGATACAAGGTGCATGTCTCCACAATCGATTAATCTACAGATTCGCGGCTGATTATTATCAATACAGGAGGTTTCCTCTGGGCATCGAAATCGCTCCATGCTCAAACCGGATATCTGGTCGCATCGGTTTATCGTTCACATCCCTGGCCGCCACGAGAATAGCTCTGCTTTAAATTATGCTAGAATTTAGGCAGATTTGTAAAAAAAAGAAATGGCCCTTTGTGTATGTATAAGAAGTTTTAAATCTTTGCATTCAGCTCATGAAAGATAGGAACAGAAATATGTTTTTGTTGAGTGTATATACCAGGCATAGTCAAACACTCCTGATCAAAATTTTGAGTGAAAAAAGTGAAAAATTGCAAAAATTTACATTATGCACTGGATCTTAAGGAGGTTCTAAGTAGAGCTTCAAAATGCAAAAAGAATAAATGGAAGTAAGACCAAAACATTTTTGAATAAGCAAACAACCTGAAACTGAATTAGGCTGTTCATCAGGGGAAGTGCACATCAGTTCCAGACATTGTGTATATACAGACCTGATCAAAATCTTAAGACCAGTTGAAAAATTGCTAGAATTTGCATTTTGCCCCTTTAGATCATAATGAGGTACAATATGCAAAAGCAAGAAGGGGGAGTGAGACAAAAAACATTTGAAACTTGTCATTTAAACCAAAAAAAACCAACCTGAAATATGTTGTTATCACCTGATCAAAAGTTTAAGACCACAGGCTATAAAAGCCTAAATCTGCTCAAAATGTTCATTTTCTGTCAGGCATTCACATTGTCATGCCCGCCTGATGGCTAAAGCTAAGAAGCTTTCTCTTTTTGAACGTGGTTGTATTGTCGAGCTGCATAAGCAAGGCCTCTCGCAGCGTGCCATTGCTGCTGAGGTTGGGTGCAGTAAGACAGTCATTCTAAGTTTTTTTTAAAGATCCTGAGCATTATGGTACAAAAAAGTGGTAGACCCAAAAAAATCACACCTGCACTGAGGATCCGATTGGCTGTCCATCAAGACACAGGGCGGTCTGCCACCCACATTAAGGCCCTTACTGGTGCTGACTGCAGCACAATAACCATCAGATTGCATCTGCAGGAAAAGGGTTTAAAAAACAAAAAACAAATTCTCTGATGAGAAAAAATGTAACCTTGACGGTCCAGATGGCTTCCAATGTTACTGGCATCACAAAGAGATCCCACCTGAGATGTTTTCTACCCGGCACAGTGGAGGGAGTCCATCATGATCTGGGGTGCTTTTTCATTCAGTGGAACACTGGAGCTTCAGGTGGTGCAGGGTCGTCAAACGGCGGATGCTTACTTGCAGATGTTGCATGACTGAGGGCCCTCGTCTGTGTGGTAACAGTTGGGTTTTTCAACAGGACAACGTTGCAGTTCACAATGCTTTCTTGACCAAGGACTTCTTCAGGGAGAATAACATCACTCTTTTGGACCATCCTGCATGTTCTCGTCATTTAAATCCCATAGAGAACATTTGGGGATGTCTGGCAAGGGAAGTTTAGAAAAATGGCCATCAGTTCCAGACAGTTGATGCCCTTCGTGAAGCCATCTTCACCACTTGGAGCAATGTTCCCCCTAGCCTCCTGGAAACACTCGCATCAAGCATGCAAAAAAAACAATTTTTGAAGTGATTAACAAGAACGGTGGAGCTACTCATTACTGAGTCCTACTGAGAACTTTTTTTCTTCTGGTTTAGAGAGTTATATGTTATAGTTACATAAAAAAGCAAAGTCTCATCATCATGACTATCTCTGAATCCTAATTGTGATTGACTGTCACCTTCTTGTTCTTTCTGTTCGTCTTTTTCAGGCCTGAAGGACAGCATGCGTCAAGCGGAGCTCAACAACTGGTCGCTGGATGCCGGCCAGATAGCCGACCTATGCTCCTCCATCAACCAGTTCTTCACGGCCACGGGGGTCATCCCTCCATCGCAACCTCAGGTCGCACACCCAGCAGCACCTAGGGCACCACAGCACCCTGCTCAGCCACTCGGCGCCATGCACCCCAAGGCCAGCCAGCACAATCAGCACGGCCAACACATCCACACGGGTCAGAAACAATGCTGTGAATTAAAAATGGTTGTAGATGGTCATAATGTGTCACATAAAACAAATCCAATTATTTACAATATTTTTTCCTGTTGGTTAACAGAGCAGTCAGGAAGCAACAATTATACAGTCAAACCTCGCTTTTCATACACCCTTGTTTTGTTGTGATTCAGTTTTCAAGGAACATTTGTATCAGTTCATTGGACTGAGGTTAATGGCTGGTGAGGCACTGAATCCTTTGGAGTTTTTTTACGTTCATACAGGTTACTGTCAGGTTCATGCAACCTAAAACATTCATAAAACAATGAGACAGGAGAAAGAAGACAGCTAGTATGGCCTTTTTACTCGCGAGGAGAACGGAAGAAATGTACTCAGCATACAACCTTCTGTCGCTCTGGAGACACTCTCCGACTCCTCGCTTTTTTATTTTCCTCTCTTGTCACCTAGTGGTCAAATTGGTGAATTACAACTGTGTCAACCCATTCACCCTCATTTATTGCACAACTAAACGTGCCAAAAAACTGGCAGAATTGAAAAAACATATTTACACTGAAAGCAAAAGTATAAACACACTAAATTATTATTAGTTAATATACATATTCATCAATAAACATTACAAATTAAAATGTGACCTGTGTTCTTCACACATGAAGTATACAGTATGTACTAGTGGGGTATATAGTCCTCACAGAGACACATATACACAATGCAATCTATAGGAAGCTTGTAGAACTTCAGCGAATGATTTCATCCTAAATAAAAAAGTGTGCAGGCTTAAATAAATGTTCTTCCACTGAAGACAGTAGACATTCAACAACGTCATTGTCTTTTCTTTGCTTAATGGAGTGGAGACCTTGAAGGTGAATTCCAGTCACTCCTCACTGTGCCTTTGTCATTGTGTTACACCAGTGGTGTCCAAAGTGCGGCCCGGGGGCCATTTACGGTCCGCGGCTGTGATTTTATCGGCCTGCAGTACAGTCTAAAAATTTAATTTAACAAGAAAACAAAAAAAAAACACCACCAGCAAAAATGGGAAAGTTAAAATATTAATTTCAGAGAACAGTTGCAATCTAGCAAAGAAAAAAAGCCATAATTTCACAAGAATAAAATAGTATGTGGATGTCAAGTAATGTCATTTTAGTAGCATGAAGTTGAATATTGAAGAAAAGTTTGTTGTTTTTTTTTTTAAGTAAAAAACAATGAATAAAGTTGTAATTTTTGGACTTAGGTTGGGGGAAAATTTATAACATGGGAATAAAGTCCAAATATTAGGAGAAGAAAATATTGTATTTGTACTTTATTTATCCCACAGCGGGGAAATTCACTTGTTACAGCAGCAAGCAAGATATGCAAGTAAAGAATACATAGTGACTACAACATGGTTCAGGTGGTATGAGATATTTGGGGAAAAAAAATCAACAGCAGAAATGGAAAACAGCATAATTTTTTACTGAAGTAAATTCAAAATACTAAGAGAAAAAAAATGTTTTCTAATGAGAAAAAAGTTGCAATTTTATGACAATAAACTTGTAAAATGAGAAAAAATATAATTTTAGTAACAATGTTGAAATAAAGAAAAAAATACATTATTTAAAAAAAAAAGTTATCAAGTTATAATTACGAGAAGATAATTTACAAGAGGGAAGCTGAAATGAAATAGTTGGGGGAAAAAAACATCAGAAATGCAGAAAAAAAAGCAGAAAAACAGCAGAAATGGAAAAAACAGATGTAATTTTACAGGAATAAATTTAAAATATGAAGAAAAAAAAAGTCATAATCAAATGAAGAAAAAAGTCCCAATTTTACAAGAATAAACTAATTATTATGGAGAAAAAATAATTTTTAGTAGCATTTGACCAATATTACAAAGCTGAAATGCAGTTTTTTCTTGAGCTACATAAAGTATAGCTTCTTAGCATAGCTCTACGTGTTGGTTTAAAAATATCAAAGTGGCCCTTGCATCCTTTCATTTTTCAGAATGTGGCCCTCGGTGGAAAAAGTTTGGACACCCCTGGGTTATACATTCACTCTGCAATTGTGGGTGCTACCCACTGTTGGCTGCTGGGAAATATGGCAGCAGATTCCTTCACCTTTTGAATAAGACGACAGTAAACGTGTTTGCGCACAGTACTAGTGAGCGAAACAGCACACAAAACTAAGAGTTAGTCATTGGCCTTTTGTGTGCACTCCCACAGGGAACATCTACATGGACTCCAGACAGAACATTCCTTCTCTGATGGGACCACCCGGTTACCCCCACATCCCTCCGATCAGCAACACAGCTCCCACTATGACAGCAGACTCCTCCATCACACTCTTACCAGGTGTGTGTATGTGAATTACACATAGTGTTCCGCTGTGTGGCGCAACTTTGATTTGTTTCTATTTCCTACAGGAATGTCTAACCTGAATTTATGTAATTGCTATACATTGAAATTACCTCAAAATGATTCTGAAAATGTATGGTAGAATCGCTTAACCATAGCATCGCTTAACAATCCCCAGAAGCTGTGCCAAGTATGCCCCCCGGAGGCTATGAACAGTATCGAGGGTGACGATCATCTTAACAATTGTCTCTTCTTCTTTGCTCCAGAAATAGTGAATAAGTTATTCGTAGACACTTTCTCATATGAATTATCTGAAAAAGACATACAGTGGTCTAACGGTCAATCCATGCAGGACACTGTTTGACCGAAGATTGTTGTGGATATTGACAAACAAACAAACCTTCCCATAGGAAATAATAGAAATAGAAATAATCTGTTCCCGGGTCAAACTGCAGCCATCCTAAAACCTTTGTTAAATGCGGAGGTAATGTGCAAAGTAACATTTTATCGATTTTCAGTCTTACAAGTGTAAAAATAGGTTAACCAGTCAATATTGGAACACAAAAACAATTGAATGAGGGTGCATCTCATTCATAACAATTTTAATTGTCACTGTGTAAAAGTGATAACACTCTGCTATACTGTAATTGTAAGTAATGACTCCAGTCACGTGGTGAGGTTCAAGGTAGGTAAGGTATGGCTCTTTTGAATGAGATACACTTATGTCCTCTTCAGGTGGAGCAAAGTACTGTTTGCTTCACTTCATCCATCCATCCATCTTCTTCCGCTTATCCGAGGTGGAGTCGTGCAGGCAGCAGCCTAAGCAGGGAAGCCCAGACTTCCCTATCCCCGGCTACTTCGTCCAGCTCCTCCTGGCGGATCGCGAGGCGTTCCCAGGCCAGTTGAGAGACATAGTCTTTCCAACGTGTCCTAGATTTTTCCCGAGGCCTTCTACCGGTCGGGCGTGCCCTGAACACCTCCCCAGCGAGGCGTTTGGGAGGCATTCTGAGCAGATGCCCAAGCCACCTCATCTGGCTCCTCTCTCTTTTCTTCATTTACTTTTTTAAAGTGAAAGGAGAAGAGAAAATACTACTAATAATATTAATAATAATTATGCGCAGTCACGGGTCATGTTTGTATTTACTTTGTAACATAGTGGCAGAGTTGAGGATACCTGAAGAAATCATGTTTGCCGATTCCAAATTTACTGGAGAGACTTTGAAAACTGTTCAACTGACCTTCGATACCAGTAAATGTTGTTACACCCAGTTGTAACCATTGTTTAAATGTAGGATCATGTACTGTTGGCTGGAAATGTGGATCACATACAGGCCAGCTGGAGCGTCTTTACAACTTGGATGTACACAAGCAGAAGTTACGGAGCTGTAAAATTGATTTGGCACAATGTTTACAGCCAAGTAATGATTGTAATGGTATTTCAGTCAGGGAAAACTCCAGACCTTTGCACTTAGCCTCATAAGACTCATCACACCAAAGTACAAGTGGTCTTAACTGGGCTGCAGTGTATTAATATTTAAGACCTCTGTCTCTGTCTCTGTCTCTGTCTGTGGACGCTACCTCCGGTGGGGCTCCGGTGTTGGGGGGCGCTGGGGGTATCGCCTCTGGGGGGTTGAGTGGGCCGGGCTGGGCATCCTGGCGCGCCGGGTAGGGCCTGTGGTGTGTTCTGCGGCCTGTGGCTCGTCCGAGCCTGGGCTGTGGTGGGTGGCCGGTCGGTCATGTGTCCTTGGTCCCCCCCCGCTCGGTTTGGGCGGCGTTGGGGTGTGGGGCCCCCGTCCTTCCTGTGCCACTGCACCACCTCACATATATATAGGACTTTGGGGGGTGGCCTACGGTCGGGCGTGGTTGGGGAGGGGAGCTGCCTTGGGGGCTCCTCTGCTCCTGCCGTGCCACTGACCTGTTGCCCCCCAATTTTAATCGCAGAGTAGACACTTAGGGTTTGGGGGGGCTGGTCAGGTGAGGGACCCTCCGAGCGGCAGCTGTCCCCCGATTTTAATTGCATCATTAGCTATCATCCACATATACCCCATATACATGCACACAGATACACCCATCAGGGACATAGAGACCAGCTTTTCGTAGCTGTCCGCTTTTATTAAATTTTATTTATTTATTTATTTATTTATTTATTTAATTGCATTATAGACACAATCACACCTTATCACATACACGGGTGGGGCGGGCTGGATTGGGGTGCCTCGTGCACCGCGGCGCCTGCCCGCCAGGGTCGCCGGTGTGGCCGGGGGCCTGGCCGTCGCGGTGGCTCGCCCGGGGTGGCCTGGCCTGTGGGGTGCCTATGTCTGGTTCGCCTACCCTTCCCTGGGGTGGCCCTCTGGGGCCTGTTGATGCCGGGGCTTGCTCCGGGGGGGGGCGGCTTGCGGTGCTTCCCCTGGACTGACACGTGCTGCGGGCACCTCTGCGCTCTTGGGGCGGGTTCGGCGGCCTCCGGGGGGCGGTGCTGGTGCTGCGAGTGGCCCGTGTGCCGCCGCGGGGGCTGGTGGTTGCTGCGCTGTGGCGGCTGCTGGGGCGCCGGGCCGGCTGCTGGGTTGGGGCTTGATCATGCTTGGTCCTGCTCCGTGGGGTCGAGTGCTGGGTGATACATCTCTGCCGCCCGTGCCTCCGCCGGGTGGGTGGAGGGTGTGCCTCCTGCATCCCTGGGCGGGGCGGTCCTGTGTCGGGGGTCGGGCGGGGGTTGGCCCGGGGCGGGCCGGGCTCCGCTCCCTGGGGGTGGGGGTGGCGGGGGGCGGGGATTGGCGCTTCCGGCGCGGGCGGGCTTCTTTCCGGTTGTGGGGGCGTCTCTGGGCCTGCCGGTTTGTGGCCCCTGGTGCTCGTCTGCCTTTGTGGGGTGTGATCTTTCGCTGGTCTCTGGGGCTGGCAGTCTTCCGGCCCGCCGGCGCCCTGTCCTTGGCTGAGATTACCTCTCTTCGGCCCCTTGCTGGTCTTCCCGGGGGGGAGGGCTCTCTGGGCTGGCTCTTGATGTGCATTACAGTAATTATCATTCTGTTCACTATCATGGATAATCATTTCATTACTACAATTATGTGTGACTGTTTCAATGCGGTATTGTCATTGTGATCACTATCATAGTTCATCATTTCATGACTACTATTATGTGTTTGTGTCCCTGGCAGAGTAAATCTCTTGAGCACTTGACGGCATTTAGATCTACAATTCTATCTGCTTTAAAGGCTGGACAGGACAGGGAAAGGAAGAAGAAAAAAAAACAAAAAACAAAAAAAACAACAACAAAAAAAAATAGGACCTCTGTCTCTCTGCAACTGAAAAAGTGTATTTTATTTGTGGCTTTTTTGATTTCCACAAAAACCTACATATACATTTGTCTCATTCTCTAAATTGTTTTAGAGGAATCTCCACAGGTAGTGCATTGAATACATACAATTACCCTAATTCTTTCTCCGATGTCCAGAGGGAGCAAAGCCCACCAATTTCCTACTAATTTCCTTTGTAATATTTCCATAATTAACAAAATAAAGAAAGGAAAGATTCTTTGGTATAGTAACCCCCAAATATTTGATTTCAGTCAAATTCCAGTCAAAATGATATTCTCTAGTTAATTCTGGGCTGGGAGTAACGTTGAATTAAAGAGTTTGATTATTAATTAAATAGTTTTATTAATGTCAAGGGAGGATCCAGAAAAGGAACCAAACTTGTTAAGGGCATTAATAAGCAAAGGTATACTACAGCCTGTATTCTAAACTGTCACCAATACATCGTCAGCGTATAAACCAATTTTATATTCTATACCACAGGTGTCAAACATGTGGCACGAGAGCCAAATCCGGCCCACGGAGTTGGCATTGAGTCGGCCCACCTCACAGACGTTATCAAACTTACGAAGTGCTTGCAGCAATCTGCGTAATTACGCAACTCCTCCGGTATAAACTACTCCTTTTTTGGCATTTTAATGTTAAAAGTGGAAAGAATATTGTATATTTCAATTGTATATTGAAATTCACAATCATTCTTAATAAATGTGCCAGATTCAGACCAAGAGTCAAAATAATTTAACTGTACACAACTTAAAAAAGCAGCGCTTAAACTATTCCACCCTGTCTGTACAAAATACCACCTTAAAGAGGCATGAGACAGTCAAAAGTGATCATTTTAACTACAGCAAAGCATGCTGGGAAGTACATCATCAAACTCTTCTGGGTTACACATCTCACGTTTTTGTGTTGATATAAAATACCGTAGCTTTTGCCCAAACATTGAGAGAATGACGAAGAGGTGGTCGATCAACAATCGCTTTATTGAAACAAACAACCATAGTCGTACATCTGCAGATTTGCGGAAAGTAGAAATTTCAAGCAGGAATGAACGGACACCAAAAAAATGCAAATTTCCCCTACTCCAAGTAAAGATGTCCATCCACAAAAGTGATTTTTTTTTTTAAAGTATGTCCACATAAAAACACATTCACCAGCTGTCATGTGCATTTTGTCCCAACCTGAAAACGCAACCACAGGGGTGCATTATATCTTATGTTCCAATCCCGGTACTGCATGGGCGGGGAACCGGGATGAAGCTCAGATCGCCAATGCTTCACCTCTGGTAGTAGGATTGGGAAATGTGCTTATTTAGCAGTTTTTAGTTTTTAGTTAAGAACATATTCAAAATGATTGGAATAATACAGAAAATGTATTTCAAACACAGATCAGTGGGCAAATATAAATCTAAAATGATAAAAACATATTTGCTTTTCCACTTATCCAGGCCATCACAGTCAGCTGAGCCAGCAGCAGCATATGTTGCCACCAGGACACTTCCAGGTGAGACGCATGCTGGCTGCAGACGACATCCAGGACGACTTTGACTGGGACTCCATAGTATAAACAGAGACAGGAGGTAAAAGAGACAACCTGTGTTGATGACAGTAGAGGTGTAAGCTTCTTACACCGATGAGAAATGAACACAGAAGACAATCCAAAAGGGGAAAAAAAAGTCATTTTTTGGATGTACTTGGTGGAGGAGTGTAAAGACAATCAATTGTTGCAAGTGGACCAAGTTGTAAACAACATAGCCACACCTGACACTGTGCCAACATGGCCTACAAGTTGCTAAGACTGTCAAAACATCTGTGAAATGTTTGCATTTTATATATAAAAAGCCCTGTGAATTTAACATATGTTCCGAACAGAAGGATATTAACTTACCTCTCTTTCAAAAGCAACTATTCGTTTTTCTTCTTTGTGAATTCTCTGTAATGATTCTCTTACCTGGTCTTATGGTTGGAGGAAATGGAGGGTGAGAAGAATGCACGAGGGGAGCACCATCTTCTGGTGAAAAGGAAGCATCGCAACACATCCTCTAAGAAGAATTCTATGCACCACTGTTCTTGTGTTATCTTTGTTATCAACACTGTTTTGTCATTTTTAAAAATCATATCGTAAAAGTTTGTATGTTAGCGCTCATGCTGTCATTTTCTCAGGGTGCTTCACTGATTGGTCCTTTGGCCGTTATGCGTCATAAGGTGACTGCAACATTGAGTTCTTGTTGACTCCTGTGGAAAAAAAAAAAAGTAATCTAAAGAAAATACAGTAGAATAAGCTCACACAACACTGGCTGCACTCGGATAGCATTGAATTCATTGAGTTTAAATGTCATTCTTTTAAAAGCATGCATATGATTTGTAAGGTCAGCAATGACTCATTTCAGGTGAAGACGAGTCATGAAAAAGTGATATTGAGGAAAGTCAGATCAGGTAATGAGCGAAAAACTCTTCTTTTCTCCATTGTGTTTTACTCTGTTTATGAAAAAGTGTTTTTCTTTAAGTGTACAGCCCCCCCCCCCCTCAAAAAAAACCCTAATTATCTGTTCGTATCAATTATCAATTGGAAGTGGACAGGAAGTTGAACACAACAATGATGACTCTTTAATATTATCACCATGACCAGCGTTATATAAATTGTATGTTTGTGTGTTGTTGTCCTTATGTAAATAATATATTTCTCATCTGTTTCCCTTTAAGAAGAAAAACTGCAGACTGATGCAAAAGAAAAAAAAATATTTTTCTTATTTGTCCTTCAGGAGACACTTTGTGTAAATACCTTCATTATATTGTAAATACGTGCTTTTTGTGTGTCAAAGGTAATGTGTGTATGGTTCAACGGTTACAGATCTGTTTCAGTGATGATTAAAATGTAATTGACCATTTTTACTGCCCAAACCTTGCTTCTGCTATGTTGCTTTACTACAGCTTGTATATATTAAAAACAAACATGCAGGTAAGCTACATAGTAGGAAAACTACAGTATGTCAGCTTTTTTTCATTTAAAAGTCCCAGTTTAATGTTTAATATATGAAACAATAAAAAAACATATACCTATAAATGAAATAAAATATTGTAGTATTGTATGTAGTATTGTATTGTACTTGTTGCTTTGTAGAGTTTATGAGGCACAAATATTTTTGTCAGGAACAGGAAGTCAGATATGGAAGGAAATCATGAATTATGAGGTACTTCTTGCAGTTCATATGTTTTTTTCCACCCAAATGCTATGTACTAGATCTGAAGGAGCCCCACTTGGGGAAAATGGCTGTAGAAAAAGAGAAGTTGGGCAAACATCAACGTCATCTGCTGGATCTGAATGGGCCCGCTTACAACTTGGGGGACTGTTAGGGGCTGTGGAGAAAGGAAAGGGAGATCTGGCAGGAACAGGACGCCAGACACCCAAGGAAATCACAAGGTACTTTATACTCATTCATTTTACAATTTAATCATGATAGGAAACAACCACTTCTCCCCCACAGGCACCATCTGGTGGATCTAAATGGGTCCCTTCCGTACTTTGGGCAAAGAGTTTCATTATCACCTATCCAGCAGAGAGTGAAAAAACATTGCTGCAGAATTGTAGACTACACACTGGCAAGGTCAGGCAGTTTGTACTTTTGAATTCATATTTTTTTGTGTAACGTTTTGTTGTTTTGTTCCAAAAATCAAAAAAGACAAATTCCAAAAATATCTGTGCTAGGTTCATTCATTCATTTTCTATGGCTCTAAAACACTGTGTGGCCCGCCAAGTTAATTGGAGACGATAAATCAGGGGTGGGCAAACAGCGGCCCGCGAGCCACATCAGGCCCACCAAGCATCTTAATCCGGCCCACCAGGCATTTCCAAATTCAATTTTTTAAACCTTTAACATGGAAAGTGTAGCCGGCAACATGACTTGTAGTGCTATTGTGGCACGCTTGAGTCGCCAAAATAGTCAGATTCAGCCTGTAGCTAGTACCAAAAAGCCATCCAAACAACACAACACATCAGCACATGACGCACAATGTAAACTGTACCCACGCAATACCCAATACCAAAAAAATGCCCATATATCCCCGCCGCAAGACATGCTGGGTAGCTTGTAGTACTCTTTCTCGCATTTGGCGCATGTTTGCTAGATTGCAAAATATGTTGACGAGGTCATCAGAGAAGTAAACTAGAAGGAGGTAACATACTCTTGATACCCATATGGTTTTATTGTACATAGTTCATATTGTTGTTGCAGCTGGACTACCCAGCATGCCCTGCGGCCATTTGGAAATAACAGTTTTAGGTGACATGTTATGTTTAGCGCTTAGTTGCACAGTGATCAAGTATGTTGTCCTGTTTGATGCCGCCTACATATAAACAGCTCATTTTTTTAACCCAGTGTGGCCCGGGAGTCAAAATATTTGCCCACCCTTGCTCTAAATTGTCCATAGGTATGAATGTGAGTGTGAATGGTTGTTTGTCAGTATGCGGCCTGCGATTGGCTGGCGACCAGTCCAGGGTGTACCCCGCCCTCGCCCAAAGACGGCTGGGATAGGCTCCAGCATGGATGTTTGGTTGATACTGCATACACACATATCGGATTGGACCTTTTAGCTGAATTGAGAAGGGTCTTTATGTATTTTATATTTTTTTTGTAGCAATCTGTTCCATGTTGAGTATATAAATAGAGCCATGTAAATAATACTTTTGATCTCATTATATTTTTACATTAGAAATTGGTTTTACACGTATTTTGGCAATAAATCAATTTAAGCAACAAAAAAGGAGGAGCCATTTGGGAGCCAAAAGATCCAGCTCTTTTTAGGGAGCTGAGCCAAAAGGCCTGCTCTCTTAAAGTAAAATTGCACTGAAAAAAATAAAAATAAAAAAAATCCTATCATCCACAATCCTTATATGAGACATGAACACACAAGTCTTTCTCTTTTTTGTGCATTCTAAAGATTTAAAAACAGATAAAGAGACAGCTCATTGCTGCATGCAATGGGACACACCTATGGTGCCTACAAAGACCGCTGTTAAAACACCAACAAAAATGCTTTTATATACATGCTGTGACCATGTAGTAACAGGCACATTCATGATAACATGGAATAAGTAGTGTTTGTTGTATTTTGGTCATTTTAAGCATTACCGGAACTTCCTTCCTGGGCGCATTAATTTCACATAGCAACATAGAAACGAACGCCTACATCTTGCAATAACTTGCAATAAAAACACAGCAGCAGTTGCAGCAGCTCCAAAATGTAGCATTACCATTTGGTAGAGGCCTGAGGCACTTTGAGCATGGCGCTAACGCGCTGCGGGCGAGTGTGTGGTGGAGCTAGCTGCTAGCCGGCTGGTAGCTAGCGCGTGGTGTACGCCAGTAACGTAGTTCAATCGGCGTAACAATGTTAATAATAGTAACGTTGTCGCTCTAGGTCACATTATGTGCTACCCCTCCTTGGCTCTGAATTACCCATTTTTCTACAAAAAATACACTAACTAGTGCATGTGACCAATAGTGGTTTCAAAGAACAGGAACAAGAACAGAGGAAGTGCCGTTAATGGCTGTCACTCACTCACGGCTCGTGCACAGGCACATGGCCGGAATGTGCACACACATACACATACACACAGTCTCAGAGAAGCTATCAACAATTAGCAGTCATGGCTGAGCAGGAAAAGGGTGGAATGTAATATGTTCGAATGCAAGCACTCCCAGTGGCAGGACCCAACCATGGCAGACAGCGCCTATAAAAGAAACGAAAATTTTCTTCACTAGATGGGAAACATCGCTTTTTTCGCTCTGGTGCCCTCTACAGGTTATACATGGGCCTTACTTTACCCCTTTAGTACATAATCGCCACTGCTTTAAACACTAGTTGCCTTCATCAAGTTCTGCATGTAAGACTATGTACCCCAAACGCTCCCTAACTTGTCGTCCAACAGGTGTCAGCCTTGTGCCAGACAACGAGTTTGTTAGTCCACCATCAGGCATCAATTCTGTAGGCCACCCTGTGCTTTCTGCCTATGATAAAGTCCCAGTGTTCTGTGTGTTTATTGCTGCTATTCATGGGGAACACCTTCATGAAACAAGTAGCGCCCTGCTGCTACTGTCTGTCTGTAGTGAACTGACTGTCCTTCAGCAGAGCATTATTTATTCTTTTTTTTTTAATTTGTACATCTGTCCATTTTTTCTTTGCACACAAACTAAGCAATTATACATAGATGAGCATGTTCTTATAAATAAGTTGTGTTGTTTTGTTATTTCAAGTTGTGTATGTGTGCTGATGTTATCTTTTCATGGGCAGGAACCACCTCTAAATAATGCCCCCCTCCCAACACAAACCCTGACTCCTCAAAACCCACCCAGCCAAGAGCCACTGCCCACACCCCTCCTCCACTCTCAGCTCACAGTCTTTCTCTCTGCTGCTGTGGACCAGCCTCTCACCCTGCTTCACTTACATAAAGTGACCACAGCTACTTCTCCAAAAATCTTCCAGCATCTGGATCTCAGCTGTTTACTTTTCAGTTTTGACCTTTTTTTGGGGCTGAGGCCTTCACTCTCTGTTGTGCGCTGTGCGACTGTAGTGTTGTCGTTCTTTGCCCCCTGAGTGAGCTCGGGAGTCCCTTCATTCATCACGAACCAGGACGAGACTTGACCGCCATGAATGTTCAGCTGCTGCTCCTGTTGGCCTTCTGCGCCTTCACACATGCAAGTGAGTAAACTTTTTTTCCCCCAAAAAACCCCAATAATAATCAGGCAGTAGCCATCCTGTTGTGAGCACACCCACTGCCTTCCCTGCATGTGCCCACACTGGTACCCCTTTGTCTGCTTTAGGATAGCTAGATAGATACTTTACAATTACAATTACAATACTAAACCCTGATATTGTAACACTATAGAGACTTGGGATGGATCAATGTCTCTCATAGGACCTTTTCAATTAAACAGAGCTGGTGCTGCTTAACAACTTACATCAAATAAAGTCAGGGTTACACGTGCATAGTTCAACATGTCTGAAAGGGAGTAGGGAGTAGGAAGTATGAGTAGGAAGAAGCAGAGTTTATTTAATCCTACCCCTTCTCCATGTCTTAGCAGTTACTCATGGTTTGTTCACTTCCTGTGTTTAAATGTTACCATTTTCCAATAAGGAGAAAAGAGTGTCAAATAATGTGTAGCAATATAGATAACTATGAGATAATTATGAGAAAAAAAGTGTTTAAAAGAGTGTATAGTAGAAGTATAATAAATAAGTATGTAAGTATAATAAATAAATAAAAAATGAAATAAATTTGAGGTAGAAAACCAAGCAAATCTGAAATATAACCTAGTATAAACAGTGGACAAAGTAGTTTGTCCTTTTAAACTGTTTATTTGCAAGTTATAAAGCGTTGTAAAGGAGGTTATAAAGGAGGTTCTTAGTAGAGCTTCAAAATGTAAAAAGAAGAAACGGGAATGAGACAAAAACAATGTTTTGAGTCAGCCAATGTATTGCAAACAACCATTAAAGGTTGTTGTTCAGCTGATTAAAGCAAAAATGTGGATTCAATGTCATTTTCTGTCAGGTATTCACACTGTCAGGATCCGTAGATGGCAAAGGCAAAAAAGCTTTCTCTCTTTGAACACTTTGGATTGTTGAGCTCCATAAGAAAGGCCTCTCGCGGCGTGCCATTGCTGCTGAAGTTGGATGCATTAAGACAGTCATTTTAAACTTCTTAAGTGATCCTGAGGGTTATGGAACAAAAAAGTCGAGTGGTAGACCCAAGCAAACTTCACTGGCCCTGAGATGGAGGGTCCTGTCCGTCAAGACAGGAGACAGGGGGCCCTGCCCAAACTAAGGTTGTTACTGGTGCAGAGTGCAGTCCAGTAACCATCAGATGGCATCTGTAAAAGAAGGGTTTTAAGAAGAAAAAACTTCTTCAAAGGCCTCGTCTCCTTCAACACCACAAAATTGCTGGTTTGGAATTTGGAATCCCACCTGAGATTTTTTATATGTTTTCAACACGGAACAGTGGAGGGGGCACTGTCATTACCTGGAGTACCTTTTCCTTCAATGGAATAATGGAGATTCAGGTTGTGCAGGGGCGTCAAATGGCAGCTGGCTATGTGGAGATGTTGCTGGGGGCATCCCTCATGACTGAAGGCCCTCGTCTGTGTGGTACTGACTGGGTTTTTCAACAGGACAAAACTGCAGTTCACAGTGCCTGCCTGACAAATGACTTCTTCCAGAAGAATAATGTCATTCTTTTGGGCCATCCTGCTTGTTCGCTGTTCTAAATCCAATTGAGAACATTTGGGAATGGATGGCAAGGGAAGTTTCCAAAAATGGGCATCAGTTCCAGACAGTGGATGCCCTCCATGAAGCCATCTTCACCACCTGGAGCAACACTAGCCTTCGGAAAACACTGGCATCGAGCATGCTAAAATCAATTTTTGAGGTGATTAACTAATTCAATCCCAGCCATTTTTCAAAAGACAACCCCTTCAGTACCGGCCACTTTTGACTATTTTGACTGATCTTTCAAGGCACACAGAATATTGTGTTCTATGGCTATATAAACATGGATGCTACGAAAAGAATGATTCGACTCCCGTCTTTCATCACAAAAAAAAGTTAGTTTCTACCTTTTTTTGTTCTTTAGTAATCAACAGTAGAACATAGGTAAGTTTCAGGTAAATATCAGTTGCTGACTAGAAAAGGGAGAAAAGGAGCTTTTTGTGAGAAGATACATTGCAAGAATAACTTTCACTTTCAGACAAATATTTTTTTGCTTTTGAGACAGCTCAAATATCTGAATAACTCTACCACAACATAAACAACACAAAAAAAGTTTTAAATAAATAACAATTTATTTACAAACATAACACCGTGAACTATTTACAATTTTCAAGTATAAGGCTTCTTCTTCCTGTCACGTGTGTTTCTCCTTCCTCTCATGATCCCTGCTGAGCTCTTATCAAATGCACTTCTGCCACCTAGTAGCCGTTTTTATGCCATTAAAATTGCTCTCAAGCCTAATCCATTGGTGAGGAGTTACATCAGCCCCTCCTTTAGTCTCTCCCGCAAAAAACGTAAAAAAACGCATAAATGCACTGTTGGGATTGGGCATTCAGGTTGATAAAAACATATAACTACGTTTTTGGTATTGAATGAGTTAACAAGAACAGTGCAGCTACTCTTTGCCGAGTCCTTTTTTTGAACATTTGATTTCTATTTGAGCTATTTTTTGAGCTATGGTCTTAAACTTTTGATCAGCTGATGAACAGTCTATTTCAATTTAATGGTTATTTGCAATAAATTGCATACTGTGTTTTTTTTCTGACTCCCATTTATTGTTTTTTTTTTCCATTTTGAAGCTAGAACCTTCTTAAAATCCAACAGTGCAAACTGTAAATTCTTGCAATTTTTCAACTGGTCTTAAAATTTTGCTCAGGAGTGCATATGAAGTCTTTATAAGGGCAGCCTTATTGCAAAGTGGTGCATGTGAGTGATGTAATTGGAGGAGTTGTGCAGCTTCATGCTGTTAGATTTCTTGGCACAGGCAAAGCGAAGCAAACCTTGAGGGAGAGGAGGAGGGTGTGGGAGAATGTGGGGGAGTCTAAGTCGTAACCTACACCGTGCACGTTTAACTTGAAAGCTTATCTCTTCCTCCTCACTTGATTTTTTTTTTTAATCACATTTTTCCTTGCTTGGGGAGATTTTGCCCACAAAAAACGCCAGGCATGGTGAGAAGAAAGGGCATGGGGCTGAAGCTGCAGGGCAGGGCTCATGGTTAGCGTGCGTGTACTAATAGAGGGTGTCTCTATATTTAGAGAGAGCCCCATATGTATAGATATGTTGGCAGAGCACATGTACTGTATGAGGAACTCCTAAATGGGCAACGCCGCATTTTAACCGCTAGTCATCCCGATGGGGGAAACAATAGAGAACACAGGATTGATGTGACAGATTATTGTAAATTACAGTATTGATGATCTCGGGGCCATAATCAAAGTAAAGTACTTCCCCTTTACCGCTGCTGTTTTAAGGTCACGGTGTGGTTCATTTTCAGTACAGTAAGGGAACAAAATGCAAAACTTAATACTGCTTTTTTGTGTTTGATGATTGTTTTTTTTTTATCAACATGGAAAACTGCAATCTGCTGGCAGGTAATTCTACAATAAATACAACTGTCAAATAAAAATATAAAAATATAGATATAACATACAGAAAAAATGGAAGGATGTTGGGGGCCACTTTGATACATTTTGTTCATTAAAGATACTAAAACCAAGCCAATATAGGTTAGTACACTGTACTATAAGCGATATAAGCTTTGTGTTATAGGTGATCAAGCAAATTTGTGTCATATCTGATAACATATCTCCTTAATAACAAAAGTAATTTTTCAAATAAGCTGCAGGCCGATGAAAAACTATTATTTTATTTTTTTGTGAATGAAAGTTACTGCCTAAGTGCAGCATTAATAGTTTCAACTTGTAGCCCAATGCAATACACTGCTTTCATCTTATTCGCTTGTGTTTGTCCTTTTACGCAGTGTTCAAAACAGCAGACTTTAACGACAGAAGAAAGTCTCTAGGCTCTGGATTGCCCTCTGTGTTATCGCTAGCCATGACTCCCGCTAGCCATGACTCCCGCTAGCCATGACTCCCGCTAGCCAAAGGCTGTTCAAGACATCCATGAAAGCCACATATTTTAAAACGTACATCCGTGAGAGCAATATAACATTTTTGTGATGTTAAATGTGATTTCGGTAGATATCACCGCATCCCGGTGGTCCTGGCTGCTCTGACTGCCCTGAAGTCGGCTAGCTCCCCGCATTAGCATCTGGGACGCTCGCTGTTATCCATTCAGTGAAACACAAATAAGCTGCACTCCCTGAAGGTCTTGATGTTGTTGCCAGCTCCTCGATCTTGCTCGGTAGTGGATTCACGTTTCCCATGACAATAGAAGGTACGGAAGGCTGGAATCTCCACTTTCTTGCTAGCCGCTTGACTTTCATCTTAGCCTGCTTGAAAGGCAGCCACTCGTGGTGGCAGTGTTAATTCCACACAAACAATTACAATTACAAACACAAACAGGAGATAAAAAGTAGATAGATACTTTATTAATCTCCAAGAGAGATTCACATTTCCATCAGCTCTGCAAAAATGTCATAATGAACTTAATCACTTGACCACAAAATAAAACAACCAAGGCAAGACATGAGAGATGAGAGAAATACTAAAATAGAATGAGAATAAATACACAAATATGGAACATATAACATCAAATTTGTGGTGCAATAAAACATAATAACTAATAATAATACACAGCCATAGTAATGCATAATAAGGTCATAAGTCCAGTCCTTCCACAACAGGAGATGTGTAATGTTACACGTATCGGTATCGGTTGATATCTGAGATTGAGAGCTGGACAATAATGGCACATCGGTTATCGGCAAAAAAAAAGCCAATATTGGACACACGTTTTTAATAACGTTGTTACACTAAAGCTAACCGATAATACATAAAATACTTCTTCTCATTAATGCGACTACTGGTGCTGCATGCTTTTGCACGATACTCCTCATTTTTCTTTCTTTTCAACATCTTATTCGTCAAAAGGGTTCGCATTGGAGAATTAGCCAGCTGACTGTTTGATTAAAGGAGGGAAGTTTACTTCCTGACCTCTCAGTGACACGGATAGGCTATCACGTTATCCAATAAAAATAAAGTTTTGGTGTCTGACCCGGAAAGTATCAGAGGGGCAGATAGCATTGGCTCTGGCCACCCGCGTTGCGGTAGAAAATGGATGGATGGATTAAAATGCATGAGATGTAAAGTTTTACTTTAAAATAAATACATTTTGTCGTGTTAAGAAATGTGTGAGAGCCAGATGCAGTCATTAAAAGAGCCACATCTGGCTCGAGAGCCACAGGTTCCCTAACCCTGGCCGAGATTTTTGTCTGCTTTTAATGACACTGCTTTCAATATGTACCATCCACAGCTGTAACCCTAACGAAAACTCAGAACACGAATCCATGTACCGTGACACCCTCAATCTGCACCCATACTGCATAGATCCTGCAGGGGGAACGCTACAAATGAAACAGGAAATGTTTTATTTTATATATATATATATATATATATATATATATATATATATATATATATATATATATATATATATATATTTATATTTATATTTATATTTATATATAGTTTTATATATTTTATTTTAAATATAATAAAACCTTGTTTTTGTATGCCCCATTTTTTGTACATCGCCTTTGTACATAAGTTACATCCATTTGTCATTTATAATTATTTCACATTGTTTTCTGCATGTAAAGCTAATTATTCTCTATATATTCTCTATAACAGGGTTAGGGAACCTATGGCTCGGGAGCCAAATGTGGCTCTTTTGATGACTGCATCTGGCTCTCACACATTTCTTAACACCATAAAATGCGTTTCTTTTATTTTGTTTTCCTGACATTTTAAAGTAAAACGTTACAGAAATCACAGTGTTAAAAATAACATTAAAAATATGCATTCTAATGCATTTTAACCCATCCATTTGATTTTCTAGCGCAATGCCAGCTGTCCTTTCCCATGTTATGTTCTAAAATTGCTGGTCTTCCTTAAATATACACACATTTGGTTGTATATTCGGTGTTAAAAAATATGATATGGCTTGCACGAAAATACATTTTAAAATACTGTATGTGGCTTTCATGGCTCTCTTCGCCAAAAAGGTTCCCGACCCCTGCTCTATAACATATATTTTTTGTTGTCTGGAATGGATTAATAGGATCTACATTATTTTCTCCGGGAAAAATGGTTTCGGTTTTTGTTGGACCTTAAAAGGTACAACTGTATTTAAACATTTAAATTATAATTTCAAAAGTAATTCATCTATCCATGATTGTGATTGCTAATGTGAAATTGGGTCATACTTCTTGGGTGCAACCTTGCAATTTTAATGAATAATACAAATTGTGCCCCTAAAATAAGAAGATAAATTGAAAAATACATAATTTCACTAATCTGATTAGATACCAATTAACATAAAACATTCACTTATATGGAGTATTGGCGCCAAACTGAATGAATGTCAAAATTTAAATATGAGCAAAATATCTATAAAGTGTCAAGAATAAAATGAGAAAAATCACACTTCTCATTTTCCATGACAGCATCCTCTTCTTAACCCAGGTATGCTGTATGTTTATTGCTCATAATATTACGCCTTTAGTCTTGGTAAGTTTTATACTCCTAAAATAATGAATTTAAAAATAAATAAATAGTAATTTAACAACATTTTTCTAGAAGAATATGCCTTTTTAATGTAATATTAATACTTTTTATTGAAAACATTTGACATTTTAAAAACTGTAGTATTGCAACTTTTTTCCTATAACATTATTATTATTAATTATTATTGACAATAATTATTATTTCTCTACTATTATTCTTTTTTTTTCCAGGGAGTCCTAATAGTACTTCATAGACTTGCAATGTAAACATGTACTATGTGATTCTCGTAGACCGTAGTAGAAAGAGAGGGTGTATTTGTATTTGGTAGATGATGTGTGTGCAGCATTGCAAATTTCATGTTGATTCTCAACTCCCAAAAGGCTGGATGCAACAAAGACAACAGGTCATCCGCGTTCTAAGGTCTAAACGTTATGCCTGCCCCTGGTAAACTGCGTGCATCCTGTAAAAGCCCGCCATCGCCACCCCCCCTCCCTCCTCCAGTCTCCTACTTAATGAGTTTTGTCTGCCTCTGTGGGGCTAATAACGTCGCCGTCACATCTGGCTGCTGAAAGGGAGAGGTCAGTGCCCTCTTTGGTCATGGCTCACTTTTAGAAATGACTCAAATGTGGCGCTCATACTCCAAATATGAGCCTGGCAAAGAGTGCTCAGTCACACTTACGAATCATTTCACCTCGCAGAAAGAAAAGCCTGTTTGGGAAACATAAGTTGCTGTTTCAGCCCTGAATAAAGACAAGGAATAATATGAAAGCATGGTACGCACATGCTGTATGCCTGTCGTCTTGTACATGTGCTGCAGGGTGAGACATGGAGCGAGTACACAATAAAAGAACAGCTGACTCAGGAACACATTACTCAACAGAATATTGGCTGGATTAGAAACCCCTTAAGAGGCTTGTTTTAAAGCTTTTCGCAAGACATTTTTGATAATTCTATGCCCATATGGGAATAGCTGTATTTTCTCGTAGACAAAGCAAGGCCCATAAAGGCATGCATGGATGGATGGGTGTGGTGTGGAAGAATACACACCAGTGACCCTTGACCTCACAAATCTGATGTCTTCTGGACGAATGTGTTTTTTTTTTTTTTTAAAGTGAAAGGTGAAAAATATCAAATTGGCCACCGTGCTATAAAATCATGTACAAAAGGTACAAAGAAAAACGTAAGCTCCAGGTTTCCCTCCATTTTCACTTCCTGCGTGCGTAATGTCTTTATAGGCTGCTTTGGAAATGTTTTCAGATGTGTTAGTCACATGATTAAAGGTCCGCTATACTGCTGTACCAGTTGGTGGTGGGTGATAGAGTCCAGATGGGATGTCTCGTATCTAAGCTAGAACAGGATGGGTGCACCTTCAATGTGTTGCCTCTGTGATAACACCAATGCCAACCTCCAAGCCTCAGTAGAGGGTACACGCATGATACCACCTGGTACCATCACAGCTGACTGAAAAAGGGAGGTTGTGTAGTGTGATGGGTATCTATCTATCTATCTATCTATTGGAAAATCTTCTGAAACACAATTTTCATAATTTTTTTCTTGTACTGCTGGTGGATTATTTAGCATATTTTAAGTAATATATCCCAGATTTCAGTACATATTACTTCAGATAAGCAAATGGGTCTAACATTCATCCATCCAGGGTCGTGCGTAAGCTGGAGCCTATCTCATCTGAAGGTGAGGTACATCCTGGACCGGGCGCCAGCCAATTGCAGGGCACATATAGACAAACCTAACATGCGTATTTTGTGTGAATGTGGGGGAAAGCCGGAGTACCCGGAGAAAACACATGCAAGTATGGAGAGAACATGCAAACTCCAGAGATACACAAACGTAGATTCTATCCCTAAATCTCCCGACTATGAGGGCAATGTGCTAACCACTTGGCCACCGTGTGGCCCTAAGTCTAATATACCAAGAAAAATGTAGTTGTTAGTTGTTGTTAGTCAAAAATATGTATGTTTCACCTTGATTTCAGGTATTTAATCTTGCGTAGATCTCAGTTCATTTTTTGCAGTGTGGATATAAGACGACCCCTCTTTTTTCAAGAGACATTTTAAAAATATCTTTTAAGACATATTTAAAAGATACATGTTTTCCATGTCAGGATGAGCGGCATAGAAAAAGGATGGATGGTTGTTTTCTATATCAGTGAAAAAAACAACTGGTAATAAATAGATTGCAATCAAAAAGATATCATATTTCTTAGCTCCTCGACAGTTGTTTGATGACTCTGCTTCACTGATCACCATTATCTTAAAATTAGCATCATAACTCCTCCTGTGTTTGCTAACTTGCTGAAAACCTTTAAGACACTTTTTTTTCCCAGCGGTTGTATCTCTCCTGGTCACTGGTCTGTGTGAGAGACAAGAAAAGCTCTGACTTGCTTGAGGAGTCAATACGGTATAGAGCAGTGGTTCTCAACTGGTTTGGCTACGGGACCCACCATCACCCCTCATTGACAAGTGTTGATTTTTTAACTCAAACTCCTCATATCTTATATTTTAAAGGACTGTTTTCAACACAAAATGAGCTGCAGTGCTGAGACGCTGTCTCTTTATGGCACGCTCTTCTTCAGCAGATATCTGCAGCTGTGTGTCGGACAGACAGCACGTTAAGGCTCCAACTCTATGTCCTTCCTCTCCCGCTCAAGCTTGACAAAGTCGCCAAACATAGCATGCACCTTGCAGAGCTGTATCAAGCGAATAGCGCAGACAATAACGTGAGGCGTATTAACAGACATTGGGGTTATTACATTTTTTTTTCCCAGGCAAAGTCTGGCAACCCATTGAAAACGGCTCCGCGATCCACTTTTAGGTCCAGACCCACCAGTTGAAAACCACTGGTATAGAGGAGGCCAATGGTTCTTGTTAAGATTACGATCATTCTTTGTCATAAAAACACCTATAGCAGTGAGAGCTGGTCAGGGGACTCAAACCTGTGGCCTGTCAATCACAGGTCTACATTCACCCACCCACCCATGGCTGTTCCATGTGCTTGTTTGGTGACAGTATTTTAAGGCCTCCTGCTGAGAGTGTGTGTGGTCACATGACATAATACATACTGTGTAATTTGTATGAACATACACAGTTGCTGCTGAGTCAGTGTTGTTGTGTGTTGAGTTTGGGACGCGTGAAACATCTCTGCAGTTTTTGCGATTCTGAGGGAATGACAGGAAGATGGATAGAGTGTAGATTACAAGAGGGGATGTACAGCATGCACCATTGATCTAACCGCCTGCATGCACTTTGGAGAGGAAACACTACTCAGAGCTAATTGTGAGAACTGAGCACATAATGAAACGATTGTTAGTGGCGGTGGGTGATTACACATTGCGTAAGGCCGTTTTATCATTGCTTACAGACATTCCAAACAAACAGTCTGTGGCTCCGTTTGAACCCCCCCTTTTTTCCTGTTCAATTCTTTACCACGATGGGGACAAATGTTTTGGTGTATTTACCCGCCTGTTGCTAATGAACGTAGCAGCAGCAGCAGTGCTTGTCAGACTAGACCGTCCATACAGGGTTATTTTTAATTCTAAGTTATTTGAAGCATTTAAAAGACCAATGGAGAGAACTGACGAGAGAGTGTGTGCAGTAAGCGAGTGAAGTGTGTTGGTTTTTTCCGCTCTACGTTGAGAAGGAAGTCATGTCAGGCCAACATTTTTTTCAGTGGAAAGTTAAGTCCAGTCCATAATTTTGGTGTCGCTGAAATGTAGCCTCCTTCATTTGGATGCGGCGTTGTCCACGGCAAGCTTTCAGTTGTGGTCGTGAGGATGTTGAACATGGCGGGATGGAGCTCGGGTTATTGAGGGGAAATGATTAGGTTGAGCTTCATAGTGCAGACCTTGATGAAAGACACCAGGATAAACACATGTCTTCATGCAGCGGCTAAATTCATAATGGGAGGCTCCTTTTCTTTAACTCCGTGCTCTGACCAGGCAAAGTTAGGCTTCACATGAAAAGATAATGGACGGAAACTGGACAATGGATGTTCTTAATCCCACACCATTTTTAGCTACCGAGCAGACCCTAGCGATGCAAATGAACAGAACTGCTCGAGTTGTAGCTAGATACTTGTTGCTAGGCAGAGTTCACGGGGCTCAAGCGCAACTGCCACATAGGTCAATGATACCTGTATAAGGGAGTCACGTCCACTCGGCTTCTTGGTTGACAAACATAACACAAAAAGGTATAAGGATACGTGTAGTCATTCATTGGCATTTTTAAAGTGAAAACATCACACACACACACATACAATGTATACACACACACACTAATATAGTACAGTATATATAATACATATACTAACATATATACTATACATATAGTAGTAATTAATATAATATACATATAATATACATATATTCATATTAATATTAATATAATATACACATATTAATATACATATAATACATATATATGTGTATATATATATATATATATATATATATATATAATATTTATAGTTTTTAAATATATAAACAATAAAATAAAAATAAAATTACATTATACATTATATTAATAAGAAAGTCCTAATATTTTGAGGACAAAAATGCAAATATGATATATATTTTTTACAAAAAAATCACGCAAAAAAAAAAAATATAATCATATATTGAGAAAAAAGTTCTTATTTTTAATTAGGACTTTCATATTCTTGCAAGATTAGATTAGACAGAACTTAATTGAGCCCTTGGGCACGTGTCGTCTGGGAAATTAACATATAGGCATAATAGTAAAGAGTGACTATCAAAATTCCCACACAAAACCTGAAACCAGCAGCTGCTGTCTTTCTAGAGGCCTTATATGTTCGTTTGATATCATTAAAGATTGGTTAAATTGTTGATGATCAAACAAACCCAGTAAAAGAGGTGATTTCAGTCCATGTGAGTCTTTCTTTTTTCTTCTACATATGCTGTTACAACTTTACTGTATTCTCATGAAATAAAGTTAAAAAAATGAAAATGATTGTCAAATACATGTAACATTTTTGTCCTTGAAGAATTATGAATTCATTCTGGTAAAATTGCGACTGCATTCCCATAAAATTACAACTTAAACACAAAATCAATATTTTATTATTGTAATATTTAAAGTTTATTCTCATAGTATGACGGGTTTTTTTCCAATGTGGCACTAGTACTTCTACATAACTAAAAGATTATGATCAGAAGATTTATTTATCCACATTAGTTTTGTAATTGAATTGCTTCGCTGTCCCTAACACAGTGTTCTCCTTACTGAAAACATGTCAGAACATTTATTTAAAAATGCTGTGTCATACATTATTTTAATACATTTCCCTAAGATTAAAGACTTGAAGCTTGAAAATCATCCAGTTGCGGATTGTCTTTCTTTGCCCTACCCTTTAACAATTCCACATGTTTAACAAGGCTTCCCGTACTCTCCGCACTCATCAACTCGTGCAGTGGCAGGAAATGAGGCAGAGAATGTGGCCTGTAAGGGCGCACGCGGCCATAAAGACAGGATGGAGGGATTTCTTAAGGATGAATGCTTTATGAGGTCACAGGGTGTGGTGGTAGCTTTTGTGGCGGGGAGGACAAGCGCAATGAAGGAGTGACATCACAACATTGACCTCTTTATCCGATTTTATTTTTTGCCACTCATTCAGAAGAGTTTCTTGACTGAGATGGTTGACTTTAGTGTTAGTGTGAACACAGGCCAAAATAGGAGGCCGTCAGCCATGATGGTGGGTCGAATCCAACAATGAATACAGTCACATGCAAGGGTTAAGTCATCCATGAGTGCAGGAAGAAGAGAAGCGTGGTATGTACGGTCTGCGAGTGACACGACTCGGGTTACCTAAAGATTTGCAAGGCCCACAGTGGGTTGCGGGACTTGTGAGTAATTAGTAGTAATGTGTTGTCCCACGATACAGCAGCATTGGTGTTGTATGTTAACAAGTCATACACAACATATACTGTAAGGGCCTTAAGGGCCATGGTAGGCAAATACAGACAAATCATATACAATTACATGGTTTTATTGTGTGAATATCTATCTATCTATCTGTCTGTCTATCTGTCTATCTGTCTATCTGTCTATCTATCTACAGTATCTCACAACATAAATGTGACATGTCTAAATGTTTCCCAACTAGGCCCCACCGCCCTCCCCACAGACCATGACATTTTGACAACCGACTCCGGAGCGGACATCATCTTGGAGGCCACGGAAGCCAGCAAAGATCTTGACGTTGTCACTGGTCCTCCTCCAACCGAGCCTGCCACGGCCGAAGAACAAGTCGTAACAGACGCTGTAACCGAGGCGCCTTCCCTTCAGGTTACGACTAATACCGAGGAGGAGCCTGCGATTGAGACTGAAACCCCTGCTCCCATTTCAACTGCACCACCTGAGCCCCTTCGCACTGAGCCCCCTGCTGTGGAAACTTCTGTGCCAACTAAGCCCGCAGAGGCCGAGGTCTTTCCTCAGTGGACGGAAGCAGCCGAGGCCAACAAGGGTGATGAGGTGGTTGTAGAAGACGGTGCAGAAGGTGAGCAAAACATTGATAGATACAGATCAATAGAAATAGTTTGATATGCTGATACTTTATTCTCCTGTTCTGTAGAAGAACTGAGCTCTGGTCAGGTGGTCGGCATCGTGATTGGTGCCCTGTTGGCCGTGATTATTGTCATCGCTGTGGTCATTGCTGTCGTGAGGAGGATGGGAAAATACTCGTGAGTACTTTGCCTGATGTTGTGATGACTCACAAAGCGTATGTTTATATGACAACAGACTAGTTTTTACTGTTTTTGAACATTGTCAAAACTCCCTGATTACGAACACCTGGAAAAGCTGTGTAATTTGCATGCCATACCAGTAGTTGGCGATGTAATTTTTTAAAGAAACATACACACGCATTTTAAAATATGTGCTTCTTCACTTTTTAAATGGGCATCATGTTAAAAAAAACATTTGCTCTGTATTCAAAAGTCTGCATTTTACGTCTCCATAATTCTGTTGGTATCATTTTTTATGATTGTAGTTAATTTCTTCCCCCATAAATAACCCCTTTAAATATAATTCTTAGGCTTGCTACACACTGTAATAAAAAAAAAATCAAACCTATGTTTGGGTCCACATGTTGAAGTGGAAATGTGGAAAACATTGTCCACTTTAACATGCATTGCAACAGGGAGGTGCGGTGAGGTTCATGGCAGGTGAGGCACTGACTCTGGATGGTTTTTGTATGTTAATAATAATAAATTTGTATGTGAAGTACATGTGCCCTATCAGTCTCCAGGAAAAGCTCTGTCACTTTGTTCACTTTTGTTGAGTTTGGATGTATAATCCTCCATCTTGGCAGTCAAATGTATTCATTCAGCAGAGCACACAAATATTTTGAATGCATTTGACTTGTTGCTAAATGTAGCTCTAGCTGGTGCTGCTGTCAAAAAAAAATGGAAGGATGAAAGGATGGCACGTTTCAACTCACGCATGCCCCCTTGCCTTCATGGTGAGGTGGATTACTGGACCGCATTAGCGTATGACATTTCTCAGTATTTTATTGTCCGATTAGGAAGAATAGTGATGTCACACTTACATTAAAGACATTAGACAGGCTGTAGAAAGTCATGGTGTATAGTAAATATATAGCATTATATTGGCAACATGCTAACAAACAGAAAATGGGCCCGCACCATCCTCCATCCAGTGCACTCAGTGAAGTGCACTCGGACGGTAGGCTCAGTTTGCACGCTTAAGCCGAGAGGAGAGGATGCAGCCTCATTTCAGCTTTCTGCGATGTATTTGATCAGGAAATGTGCAAATTCAACAAATTTTTACTTACGAAAATGTTGAAAACTATTAGAATCACACAGAACACAGTTCAAGAACAAATATTATATATTTTATTTTTGCTGTCACTGTGCTGCAAAATGAACATGATGTGATGTACAATGCCATCTTGCCTGAATAATCACAACAGCTAACTTTTCCAAACTTTGAGACATTCTTTTCCAGTGGGTCACAACTGCACCGGTCCAGGTCACTGGTGTGTGTGTGTGTGTGTGAGTGACACGACCTGTTGTTTTGCATGTTTAAAATTCTAGACCAGTGGTCACCAACCTTTTTGAGACCAAGATCCCCATTCTCTCCCTGTGAACTTGCGCTACAGCAACAATATCCGGCGGGGTTTTGGGGACTTGGCTCCTCGCTGAGGCTTGCGGGTTGCTGCCTGGATGGCGGCGAGGCGTACAGGTGTGTTCAGTGGACAAAATGCGTGCGTGTTGCTGTTGGTCGCTCTACAGGACGTGAGGGCACTGATGTCATAATACATACTTTTTTCAAATGTTCTCTCGATCGACCGGCAAACTGCCAAAGATTGACTAGTATCTCCACTTTATTGGAATCTGTGTAAACAAAACGCTACCTGTGATGTCATTTCACACACACGTTGGAGAACAGCTAACTATATACAAAAAAAGATCTAGTATGGACTCTGTGGTTTCAGACATGAGATGTTATGAATCCTAAGGATGTGATAGGATGATCTCACATTCCCAGAAGGACTTAGATCATCATTTCTGCTAAAATATTTAAACTTTCCTCATGAGAGTGACTACACAACAGTTGTGTGCAGCGTGATGATGTTTTAATGGGTGCGTCAATAGATCAATGTGCAGAGCAAGAATTTAGTTGGAAATATATGAAAAGTTAGGATTTATGTTACTATATTAAGAAAAATAAATCAATAAAATAAATGAATAAAGCAAATAAGTTGTTTTCTACTAATTAAAGTTCCCTTTACATTCATCCATCTGTTTTCTATGCCACTTATTCTCATTAGGGTCACGGGGGTATGTTGCAGCCTATCCCAGCTGACTTCGAGAAGGGGGGTACACCCTGGACTGGTTGGCAGCTAATCGAAGCCCTTTACATTCAATATGCTGCTAAATAGTGTCTTATTTTGACACACAGTCTCGTGGCTTGGGGACAATTGAGCATTCACAGTGACAAATGACTATTTGGCTTGCTTGTTGGGTGCTATGCCAATATAAATGCTTGAATTGAATTGTGCAAAAGGTACAAAACAAGGGGAAGGCTGATGTATTTTGGTCAGAGGTAGGGCAGCAGCACAAAGGCATCAAACAACATCAAGTGACTTTTTTATCCAAGGAATGAATTATGACTTTTCCTGCCATTGTTGGTCTATTTCTGCCATGTTTATTGAATGTTATTGAGAAATAAAAAGCAAATAAAAATTAAGCCATTTTCAGATAAAACATCCTTTTTAAGTTTTTGGGCAATATGTACAGTATCACTTGCATATTGCAATATTATTGATTTTTGACTTCCATGTTGCCTTATAACAATGATACGTACTGATCCGAATATAAGACAACCCTGCAGCTGCATCTCTCCAGGTCACTGGTGTGTGTGTGAGTGACAGGAAGAAAAGCTCTCTGACTTGCTTGGGAAAAAGCCGTTTGGTGCCACTTCTTGCTTTGCATGTACAGTATACATCTCTAATCTCTGAATATAAGAAGACCGTCTTCATCTGACTTTTTTGTAGGGCAAAAATACTGTCCTTTATTCAGGTCGCTACAGTAACTGCACACTAACCACTAACACCCCCCGAATGCAACCAACCACAGATTCTACACCACTATCTTTATCTGTACCTGTTCACCTATCGAAATGATCTGTATCCGTATCTGCACTCGGAGTGGGCGGAGCATAAAACGGAAGTGGGTGTGGTTTACTCAGAAATGGGTGAGGCTTAAATAGGCACATTATTTTAAGTCTGAAATTGACATGGATTGATCAGAAGTTGCTGTATTTATTGTTTATTATTCAGCTATATGTGTACTGTGTATGTGTGTAAGTCATCTGTACGACTTTATTATTTAATTATTTTTGAATAATCTGTGTGAAGTTGTTGATCCATGCAAACATCCAGTGATGGCAAACAGCGAAATAATCTCTCAGCCTCGTTCACTCTAGTTTTCTCAAAAGCACCATGTTCGGTACTACAAGCAAAGTTTTCCAACTGACTTTATATCACCAGCCAAATTAGAAGCAAGCAGACGGAAAAAAATAAAATAAAAATAAAACACCGGCAGCGACCGATGCAACACGAGCCGTTTACAGCTCTGTCTTGTCAAATGCACAACGTACGTAACAAAACCAGTTTACCAAGTAACTTTAGATACGAGCTGAGCTGAGGAAAACCTAAAAAAAAACCCGTCTGGAGTGGAGGCAGTGACGAATGCGGCATGAGCCGTTTTCAACTCTGTCTTGTCAAATGCACAGCATACTCCTCTTTCTGGCTGTAGGGACTCACAGCATGTGAAGCGTGAATACATAAGTGGTTGTCCAATGACGATTTTCCTTCATCACGATTACGGGTAATGACGAGCTGTACTCGTTTCATGCTTATACTTTGCAAAAATGCATTATCTAAAACGAGTATCAGGCTCATCCCTAATAATAATGAGCTTCCAATCTTTATCCATGACTGACTCGTCCTCTCTTTATCCCACAGGCCTTAAAGAAGAACAAGAAGCCGGCCAAGTAGGAGCAGTTGTCAAAGTTCTGGAAATTCTGAACTACTGAACTGTGACGTCATTAACCATCATTAAAAAAAAAAAAATCATCGTGACACCAGAACTTAGTGATTCTAAACAGGACTGGACTGTGGCCGAAAAGAAGGCACGGGAGGCTAGTATGTGTGTTTGTATGAACTGTATGTGTGTATGTATAATATGTATGTATGTAAGACAAGAGGAGGACTCCAGTTCATTTACATCCATGAACCCCCCCTGGAGGGATTTTTATTAAACAATTCTGGATTGGATACAACATATTTTAAGGGCTTTAGTGACAGTTAGATTTTCATAGATACAATAGTAGCCTACTTTAAAAAAAAAAAAAAAAAAGGAAGCTAGCAGGCCACTTCCTGGGTTCACAAAGGATGATATATTGTAAAATGACGGCACTGTGCCATTTTGTTTCACTTCAGACTTAAATGGCAAAAACAAGAAAAGAAAAAATGCTAACAAAAGTGGAAAGTCAAGTGGAGTGCTGTGTTTGTGTTCGTCCATCTGGTTGTCAGGTAGCAGCACTGTTGCCAACTTTTCAGTAAGAAAAGTAGCTATTGGCTGTCCTAGTCGCTAGAAGTCGTTAGATGATGTCATTTAATTAGCATATCATTTGCATATGACGCTGTACAATGCTGTAGGAAAAAAAACATAACCTCGTAGGAGAGACAAAAAAGTGAGTAAAATACCTTAATAATGTTTAGAACTACAAATAAACTTGATGCTTGGTTTGTTTATTTTAAATTGTCCATCATTTCATCAAAATGTAATAACTTTTATCTCAGACAGCGCCTCTCAAACTTCTCCCATCACACGCTGGCTATTAGGAACTTTTTCAAATTAGCATAATTGAACATCGAATAACAGATTATGTTGTTTATTCTATGGCTCACATTAACATGACTCAGTGTGGTTCGTAAGTAGCACACTCTTCTGGTGAATATATGTAATAGCAATTCATTTGCACTTTCGATGCGTAGAGCTCCACATCATGGCTTGTGACTGCCTTTGGGCGGGGCGGACCTGTCAATAGCACCCGCCACTGCTCAGTGACAACACAAAGTGCAGAACAATACGTGCTTTCACCGTACTAGAAAACTCGCCAACGACGTCATAAAAAGTCGCCAGATTTGTCGCTAGTCGCTTTTGAGAAAATATGTCGTCAAGAGGCTGGAGGCTGAATTGGAATGTCGCGGTATCTAGCGACAAAATCGCCAAGTTGGCAACGCTGGGTAGCAGCTAGCTACTTCCTCGTTCAAGAAGCATTCTAGGGTGAAAGGAACTCATTTATTATGCCTCAGCTGACTAAGGCCATGTCCACACAAGTACGGATATTTTCAAAAATGCACATCTGCCCCTCTCCGGTGTCAAAAAAGTCCAAACGGTGACGTTTTAAAACTATTCCTAAGTAAGGGGGTACTGCAGCCATAGACTGTTAAGGCAGTTTTAAACAATCAGAGGCGCCAATGATATCATTTCCGTAGACGTATCATAAAAAACATGACGATGTACAATAGAAGCTACACGTGGACTGCTAGAGACGTAGCGTTACTTTTCAGTACGTTTTTTCACATTTATAATTGTGTGTCTGGCAAATTGTCCTTGTTTAATTGCCTCCACGACAATCGTTACGCATAACAAGGCAGGCATGTACTGTATAACAGGGAAGCTTTCAATGTGCGGCCGAAGCAGCTCAGTCAAACGCAATCACAAGCTTCTTGCCATGCTAACATTCCCACGCCACTCTTCCAAAATAACAACATGCTTGTGAAAGTTGTCCCACATATAGGTCCGATCGGGTCTTGTCCCAAATTGCCATCGTTGGAGGGGCTGTCGTAGCTGTTGAGCGAGTAAAACAGCAGCAGTATAGCGTCCTCCGAAGCCCACAGTGGCGCCTTTCTTCGTCAGTGTAAAGCGAAAGTAGCCTTATGTTTACTCTAATACACACAAAAAGTCATTTCAGCAATGTCATGTGTGCCATTGCACACATGACATTGGTGAAAAACATTATGGCTAGGTCAAGAGTGCGCTCTGTAGGGAGAGTTCAAGTGGATGTCCTTAAAAATGCAATTTTTTCATATGATATCGGATGTATTTTCACTCATATATATGTTTGTTAGGTAGGTTACTTCTTCATCATCAATTTCGTATCGGATTATATATTGAGTGTTGGACCACATCAATTGAAATAGTGATTTGAAAATTAAGTACAACTTTAAACCTTTCGAATTCATAGACCAGAGCTATAGGACAAGATAAAAGGTATATGGGATATTAATTTACTTTAATATCTATCTGCAGACAAAATTTCATTCAAATTGAATTGTGCGAAATGTTTTTTTTGCCCAGAAATACTACATGCCGCGTTTGCATTGTGGTTAGCGTGGGGTGAAAATGAATACACAGCGTGCTGCTGCAATGCAGTGGGAGGGATATAGGTACATGAAAAATATGACACCTGGACTTTATTATTAACAAAAAAATGTAAATTGGTACCCTGTTGACTTTTAAAACAGATTTTCACAGCCCAAGTTATGATATATTTTGTAGTACGGCTGTACTTGCCAAGGTCCGTGGGTCGATCACAGCTATTGTCTTGACTCAATGTTAAAGCAATGGGGACCAAAGGCACTATTTTCCTATATAAAATTTGCTCTAACTTCTTTAATATTTGGGGTAGAGAAGTGAATGAGGTATTAAATTAAAGTTCAAGTCTTGCTTCATCAGATAGAATTAATCACAGACTTGATTTTACAAATTTGTACATTTTGTAACATTGCTAGTGTTTGTGTTTGTGTTCAGTTGTCAGTAGCAGCAACTATGTACTTCCTTGCTCAAGAAGATAATTTTATCTTGGAAAAAAAAGAAACAAAATAACTATGCCTTACATGATGACTAAAAGAGAAAGCAATTTCCTCTAACAAAAGTGAAAACGCTATGTAGCGCCATGTTTGTGTTTGTTTGTCCGTCCGTTTGTTAGTTAGCAAGCTACTTTCAGGTCCAAGACTTTAGGAATAGAAAGACTTCACCATTTGCATTATGGGGTAAACTGATTTATTATGACCTAAATGGTAAAAAGAGACTTTTGTAAGAAAAGTGAGGAATTGTGGCTTATGTATTTGTTTGCCCATTAATTAGCTACTTTTGGGTTCAAGGAGATCAAAGTAAAATTTGATGTGTCCTTCCTTGACAAGTGCCACCCGTCCACAAGTTTTAATGGAAATTGGCTCGTTAGTTGTAGTGTAATAAAAACAGCAGGTGCCATGAGTGGCATATGTATTTTAACCCACATTAATTACACAAGAACAGCAATGTTAGTTTTATAAATTCCACAGAATGTATAAGGACTATGCTAGACGACAGCTTGTAGCAAAAAGCAAACATTAGCCCAAAGAGAAGGCTATTAGCATTGTGGTGGCTTAGTGGCAATTTTCCTCACTTTCACTGACATGATGTTGGCCAACTGTATGACGCACCCTGTGCAGAAGTGGCCCTGACATCAAAATGTAGCACTCCCGAGTGTGTTGTAACATAAAAGAAAATGCGCCCTTGTGACACTCTGCCTACTTTTAACACTGACATCTAAAAACCTAATACATATCTGTGAAATTTATCAGAAGGGTTTGTGCCACTGACACTGGTATTCTCTTGGTAGATTGGAGCTGGATGTTAGGAGAGTGTATTATCAGTGTAAACTATACTTAAATTGACGTATTCTTTAAAAAGTACATGTAGCTTTAACGTTAGTCTCATACAAATTCTGTGTTGTTCATTACCAGTATGGCTGCGGCACTTAGTTTAAGTGCACAGGCACTAATAATGCCCTCCGTTGTTACTTCGTAAGAGTGCATAAAAGGGTGTACAAATAATTAAGTCTCAGCTTGGCTTTGCTTGCTTTACCAGCTTGCGTAATGTACACTGAATGAGTGATGTAATGATTGTTAATGAATAGGCTTTAAGACACTGCAAAGGTTTGCAACGACATGTTTTTGTTTTCCTCCCTCCCGGCTTTGCCATATTACCATCGGGTCAAGTTCATTTATGCCTTTTGATTTTGTTTGAAGCCTTTTATTTAATTGCAGTGTTTTTTCGTTCATACTGTTTCAATAAAGAAATAAAATGTAAACACGCCATGGCAATTTTCACTTTTGGTCTGTGAGCCTTTTCCTACTCACCCCTTTATCAATTAGACTAGACCAGGGGTCTCAAACTCAATTTACCTGGGGAGGTAGAGCCTGAGGGAGTCTGAGCCGCATCAAGTATTGGGAGTAGGGCTGGGAAACTCAGGGTACCTCACAATACGACACGCGATGCATGGTTCATAATAACAATAATATCTTGATACAGTGATAGGGTGAATCAAATGAATAAAGAAATGATTTCATAGTTTATATTTTGCTGCATTCAGCACTAGCTTGTCTCAGACCTCGCAGGCTGCATTACAGTAATCTGTGAAGACAAGTCGAGGGCAGCAAAATGTGACTCGGCGGGCCGCGAGTTTAAAGGGATAGTTTTTGCCATGAAGTTGTATGACATCCCCATCTGCATTGTAGTCCATGAACAACGACTTACCCGCACTTGGTTTCCCGAGTCCAGTTCTGGTCAGATTTCTGTGATAGTTCGTAGTTGCTGGGGACAATTAAGTAAAGAGTTTGGCTTCTCAAAACAATATGCGTTCAAAAGACTAATACATTTGCATCACAAAAATGCCTCCTCAAAAAAATCAGACCTCACAAAACACTTGCCGTTATATTTGTCTCCTGCTGTATTCCTGCGCACTGTTGCCTGTGCATTCTTGCGTATGTGACGGAGACGTTCGCATCTACTTCCACGACGGAGCGCCACCGCCATCTTGTTTACATATGTGGAAGAAGATGCGAGTGTCCTCATCACATACACATGAATGCATAGGCGACAGTGCGCAGGGATGCGGCGGGACACAAATATAATGCCGTTTGATTATTTTGAGAAGGCATTTTTGTGATGCAAATGTATTCTTTCAAACGCATATTGTTTTGAGAAGCCAAACTCTTTATTTAATTGTCCCCATCAGCTAAGTGGAACTATGTACGAAATTCGACCAGAACTGGACTTAACTGGAGACCAAGTGGGGGGTAAGTCGCCGTTAATGGACTACAATGCTGATGGGGACGTCATAGAACTTCATGTCAAAAAAATCTAAACTATCCCTTTAAGACCCCTGGATTAGACGGTTACCCTAGCAACACGAAGGATAGCATTTAGTCCAAAATACTTGAGGCGTTTAGGATCTCATGACACTTTTCCCTCCAAGCACTCAAGTGATCAACAGCTTCTACTTGGGAAGTACCAGGCTGTCTGCTCTCATTGGCTGAATCAAAAAAAAAAAAGTGAAAACAAACATGATCAAAGATGGCAACCTAAGCAGCCGTTGAGTCAGTTAAGACCACTGACAGTTAGGTGTGTTTCTTGCTTTTTTTTTAATGCCATGTTGTGGAGTTTTTCAAATGTAACCGTTAGGCTGAGGCAAGCCTCCAACAGTATCTAAGTTGCACAGTGATGCTCTGTGTCTGGCTCCCGCTCCCCTGTGTGGTTTTAGGCAGCGGCCCAACCCTCCCAGATTCTGCCCTGCGTCATGACTGCCTTTAGCTCACCCTCTCTCCTCACACCACTGGGAACAATGGAGGCTTTTCACATGGGGAAGAACTCACTCTTGCCTCTTTCTCGTTCTGTGCATCACGACAGGGTGGAGTCACTTCCTGGGTGGGCCCAACGTTTACAGAAATCCTTACAGACCTAAGCCTATTTCATGTAAAAACAAATAACAGTCCTATCATGAGGTCGGTAAGTATGTTAGTCAGATTTATCCCACTTATTTATGCCAGTTTATGACTCCCAGTTAATTACAAACTAGCGTTTTTGCAACGTGCACATGAAATTATGTGCAGAAGCTCACCAGCATAATGTTTGTGTCCGGTACATTGTTTTTGTACACTGGCTTGTTGTGCAATGTGTGTGTACGTTATTTTAGAAAAGGAAGAAACATGTCTACTTCACTCATTTCAATGAAGTAATTAGTTTATCTTAAATTGAGTGGAAGTGTGTTTTTTCCTTATGGGTTTTCCAGGAGTGAATGATGTGTCTTTGCTGTTTTAGTAGCCAACTTGTTGCTGGGGTATTACATGGTCATGGTCGTGTACTAGTTGTGTAAAGTGTTACAAAAAGAACAGATTGTATAGCAACAGACCACAGCAACAATGAATGAACAGATTTACAGTATCACCTCTCTTTCATCAACCATTTTTATTACATTATTTATTATCTTTTCAAGGAACAATATTATTTAAAAAATGAAACTTGGGATATACTTTGGAATTGTCAGTGCACAGCTTGTGTAGCAGTATAGATTTATCATCCACTGATAATGAATCAACATACAGTCATTATTGTCTAAATAGTTGACAACTCAAGTGAGATAATTGTGTCTTGCATACATAGTGGTGGTAGTGTCATAGTCTGGGGCTGCATAACTTTTGCCGGCACTGGGAGATTTGCGGTTCATTGAGGGGACTGTGAATCCAAACAGAGCATGATCCCTTCAGGAAACTGTATCTCCAAGATGTCAAGTATCTTGCTGGAGGAGTGGGTGAGGATTCCAGGAACAACCTGTGCAGCTCTGGTGAATTCCATGCCCAAGAGGGTTTAGGCAGTGCTAGATAACAATGGTGCTCACACTAAATAATTAAATGGGCTTTTCTACCTTCAAGGTAGTCAAATACTTTTGCCTCATTCAGATACTGATGGTGCATCATCAGGAGTAACTGGGATCTCAGTATTTTGGTCACGGGGGGACTGAGGACGCAACCAGCAATCTTCAGGGTGAAAGACGATCACTCTACCTGAGCCTTGCCGCCTCTAAAATATTGACACTTTGGACACAATTTGGACATGCTCATGGTGAAGTTTACTCACTTGCCAGCTATTTAGACAGTAATGGCTGTGGATTGACTCATTTTCAGAGGAAAGTAAATATATACTGCTTTTGAAGCTGTACACTGACTACTCTAGGTTATGTCCAAGCAGCCCTTGAGAAGAGATACAGGAATACATAGTGCTAGAACACAGTCATGAGACAACATCATTCTGCGTGTATGTTTCTGAAGCACCACATGATAGGCCCATTGAGTATGGGGGATGTCATGATGAAAATATCATCCTGCTGGCTCATAAGCTTTGAGTGCCGGAGACAGCTGGGTCACAGGCTTGGAGGAGGTGGACGAGGGTCACAATTTTGTGTGGCAGGGACAGCGGTGGGCCGGTCTGAACGGTTGGTTTCAGTGTATGGAGGATACAAGGAGTGTGTAAGAGGAGGAGGATGGATGGTGCATGTTTGGTATGCAGGGGAGTGCGGGTACAGTGTCTGTGCATATGGCGTGTTACTTTATAGGGGTCAGGGTGCTTCTCTAAATATGTGTGAGCAGAAGAGAGAGAAGGCAGTTATTGTGTAGGGTGCATGTTTGTTTGTTTTTTGTTGGATTAGTGTGACGACATGCATCATTTGCTTCTGAGCTGAACAGTTTGTCTTTGTGCACCTACACATCTGGATGTCTTCACGTGGCAATAAAATGTTACATGTCATCCCGGTGTCACAGCATGTTGTTTTTTCATAGATAAAGCGTTGTCTGCTTTGCATCCTCTACAAGAGGACCTTATTGTTTCCTGCTAACAGGCGGCCTGAGCACACGCATTCTGTAAACATTCGCTCCCTCTTTGTCTCACTTGTCCGATACATTCATGTGGATGGTAAAATGTTTCATTGTACACTGAGTCAGTGGCAAAAGCAGGTGCCTGCACTGCCACATGATACGCAATACATGCTCGTAATCTCTTCTGTTTGCTTTCATAGGTGACCTAAGAAATATTAATATGCTTCAGGCAATAGGTTAGCCTTTCACACAAACATAACAGTTGTATTTTAAAGACCTAAACATCCATCATTTACAGCAAAGCAGTGGTGTAGTAGTGAGTCTATGATTGCCTTAAATGCACACAATGTGTTTGTATCTCCATGTAATCATGTTCCCTCAAAGTGTTTTTCAAGTTTGGAGGACGTTTCTGGAAGATGCATGCTGGATGCACACACGTTGACCTTAAACTTGGCTCTGATACAAGTTACACATGATATGGTGCATGTGATCTATCTCTGCTGACTAAGGTCTCTGAAGTCACACATAAGGGGATGCATCTGAAATATAATATCAACATGTGAGGTGTTACCTACTTAAGACTATGATATGAGATGTTTGTTGGGTTTGCAGACCCAATGGTGACCTTTTCATCAGAATTCCATTGCAACAGTTGGCATTACACATGTGAAAGACGCAGCACGGCCGTGATTCTGAGGTGATCCAATAATAAATAAACTGTCACCTGACTAATTCTAGGTAAACCCACAATGTTATATTGTTATCTTGAAGTTATGGTATTTCATGATACATGATATGGGAAACCTTTCAGAAAATTCTGACAAGTGTGCAATTTATGATGTTATAGTTGTGTAAATGAAATTGTGTATCAAGTGTTACCAAAAAGGAAGTGTATAATCTGTGTATGTAATAATTTGTACGCAAATATTATGACATATGTAAATGCTATATTCCGTTTAAGACTATAACAGCACAAGCCGTACAATAAATGACTGTGTTATTGCTCCATCTACCGGTCAAATCTATATACTACGATAAGAGCTACAATTATTGTAATTTTACGATAATTCAATATACTTGTAAGTAAGTATGTATTAATCTAAGATATATAGTGCAATACAATATTATATCTGGCGAAAACACCTTGCCTTTTGCAAGGTTTATTTTGTTTTCCTGTACCTGAACAAACCTGTGTCTCATTGGTTCAGATTTGTTCTTCTGCCAATCAGAACGCACGTTGCTCTCTGGTCCATTAAAGAGCACACAGCTGTTTACAACATGCACCAGGAGATAAAATTGTTGTACGACAATGACGTTGGAAACTAAGTACGTAATATTGACCTACAACAACTAACAGTACTGTAGTGTCTTAAGTTTTATATCGGAAATGTAGCTAGTAGTAGCCAAGATGTGTGGATTAAGATTGAAGTTAGCTAAACACAGATAGAGCGTTGATAGCCCTACGCAGGTGCATAATTGTTAGCTGGTCGTCATAACCGGGTTGAATATTGACTGTGGTTGTGTGTACGGACCTTTTATGTGATGATAATAGTACAGTTTTCAAAGGAGTTAAAATAATCCGCAGGCTACCGAAATGTATGAAACGAAATGAATGCGACGTGTCTTGTGAGCAGCTAGCAATGGTGCAAGGACAGGCAGCGTCATCAAGACAGGTGAGGCAAATGTACTTAAATTTACCACCAGGGTGTATCAGCTTTAGAATTATCTGGCTAATGCATCATGTTTAGTGTAACCGGGCTCAACATGTTTAAAATACTTCAAGTAGCGATGTGTTTTGAAAATGTACCCCATTGTAGGCCTTTGTCGCAAATTTGGAATTATTCGCTTTTAGCACGCAAATAAAAGTATTTAGGTATTTGTATACATTTTGCCTTGCTGCTTCTTGCACCTGAAAGCAATTAGTTTGATAATTGAAGTGCATCATATTTTAAGAGTTGTCCCACGTAAAGAAAAATTGGAGTCCTGGTAGGCCTGACATCTTTATTATCCTACATAAAAATACACCTCCTCCATACAAAGTTTTGCTAATTATTTTGATCCCAGTCATGCTTTTTATTTGATTTCTTTTTTTAATGTTGACTGTGCTGGTGTTTGATATGTTTGGAAGGTACTGTAAAACCCTTTGATCAACAGCATGTTTCATACAGCATTAAGCCATGGCTCATGATGACAAAAGCAACATATGATGATGTTGTTGCTCATGGACTCCCAACTCCCACTAAGTTCAAGTCGTCTTTGTAGAATGATGTATAAAGAGGCTCATAGGATATTTAAATGTTTGATCTCGTTCAACAGAAATCGAGGTATGTTTCCATCTTCATTTAAGGCATGCCTTGGCTTCTACACTGACTGTTAAAATGGTAAGTTGAACAAACTAGTTACTTTTTTCAGTTTTTGTATGTATGACATCTAGATATTGACATCTAGATATAGACTAGAACAGGGGTTTTTAAAGTGTGGCACACTCGTTGTGCACAAAACTAGGGCTGTCAAATGATTAAAGATTGTAATCAGATTAATCAGTTTTAAAATTATCATGATTAATCACCATTAGCAACTATGTCTGAAATATGCCCATTTTTACTGTATTTAATTAACAAAGATAAATGACAGGACAGGATTATTTCTATTGTTGTGTATCAACAGCTCCAAATGAGCTGAATACAGTATGTCAATCAAGCTAAAAGATACCACACAAGTCTAGAAATCGAGTTGTCGTAACACAAGTCTCTTTAATACTAGTAGAACTTTTGAATTACACTTTAAATTGTTTTATGAGCAATGAGGTGTTGCGTTCAAAGACATCACGTGATTTAAGGTAAATTTACTTGTTTCAGTGTATTTTCCAGCATACTTAAATGTAGCAAATTGTACATCTGAATTAAGAGTTACGAAGTGAGTGATAATATCTACTTGATAAGAATATCTACTTTATGTTTTTCTTTATCTTCCTTTTTATTTACACACACACACACGCATTCACGCGCGCGCGTTATAAAGCCGTTTTTGTGATATTTGGAGTGTCCCTGAATGCATGTCGCATTCTTGCAATGAGAATGAGGAAGTGTTGTTCCCAGCATGAACGGACATGTCGATGATATGACTTAAATGCTTTAATGATATGACTCCTGCTGACATTAATGCCCTGATTGATGCCCACTCACAACTGCTGACTGATGAAGACCTGGCAGAGATGAGGAAGCCACCAAGCGAGGATGAGGAAGAAGAGGACACAAGTGTTGATAAAGACGAGGAGGATGGACTAACACTTGATCGCTTGGCAAACATGGTGAGAATGGCCAATGAACTTCAGTGAGCTGCACAAGAATGGGACCCACTGATGTTTCGTTCATTACAGTTCTCAAATATAATTGAAGGGGGCATGTTTGTTAATAACAATATTCTGGCCCAGAAGAAAAAAAGAGTGCCAGAAACTACCCGTAACTATGATCTTCACTCGGAAAAAGACACCTGCGCCAAGGGCTTCAGCAAAAAAAAGACGCTTCAGCAGAGCAGGACCAGGACGAAGCCGAAGATGCACGGCCAGGGGAACTGTAAAATGCGCGAGTCACTATTAATTATTTATATGTCCAACCTCGTAGATTGATCATTAAAATTAAATTTCTTATTTGTAAAAGCTATCATATTTTTCTTTTTATCTGAAAACGTTTATACCCGGCCCTGGATTAAGTGGAAGAAAATGGTTGGCGTGACGTTTATAAATTTATTTCTCAAATGTTTTGGCCTAAAACAGGTTTTGATCTTTGGTTTCATTCTGTAATGCAGTAGTGTACTTCTTTTTTGTCTTTTACTCTACATAGGCTTGAACTTTTGAGTGTTTAAACAACAGAAATTTGAGAAAATGTTAATGCCTGTCTGAGAAAAGTGTATAAAGTGTGTGGTGAGGGGTTTTACACTCTTAAAACATATATAATAAACGAAAAAACATACTATAAATGAAAAAAACAAATAATAAACAAACATTCTGTCGAGAAAAAAACATGCACTGTAAAAGAAAAAAAACATAATATAATAACATAATAAATGTCAAAACATATCCAGTACATGAAAAAACATTCTGTGAAAACGAGAAAAAATATAAAGAACGAAAAAACACATATAAAGAACAAAAAAAACCCAACTTTTACTACACGGATTTTACTTAACACAGGTAATTTTTGGAAACCTAACCCCGGCGTTAAACGAAGGAACACTGTATATATAATCTTGTCCTGTCATTTTAATTTTCATAAAGTACAGTAAAAATTGTCAATTTCACAAACACTTGCAAATGGTGATCAATTAGGATTAATTAATTTGAAAACATGACTAAACAGTGTGACAAAGCATTTTAACATCTATTATTAGAACTTTATGCTCTTTTTACCCTACCCCATTGTTGCTGTTGTTTTTGTATTTGTTTATTTTAATCTCTAGAACGTGCCAATAAAAAATTAGTTGTAGGCAGGAAATGGCCCCCGGATCGTTCGGACACACCTGGTATATATAGTTGGAAAAACCAAAGAAGTTCAGTTTGTACAGTGTAAAGTGTGAATTATTAGACTGAACAGGGTATTTATGACTAGGGATCTGTTTTTTAAATAGTTAGAATGGCTTACATCTGGTTGGATGCACCTCTTATTGTTGAGACTGAATCAATACCGCCTCTGTGGTTGCAACCATGTAGTGCATTCCATTTTAGCTCAGTTGTGACAAGACACCATTGACCGTCAGTTCCACACAATCATCATAGTTGGTCATCAATTAATTGCTTATTATGTCCATCCCCAGTTAAGATTGCTTTAGTTTTTGTACAGTACTGTGAATGACTTTTCAGTTTTTTAATTGACATCTGTGTTATTTATGCATTTATTAGGTGTGACAACTGTTACAGACCTTCCATAAGAGAACTGGATACACACTTCACATAAAATGGAACAAACTCCTCACTTGGACATCTCAGAATTTGGTGATAGTGGTCACATACAGAAAGAAGATGATGACCATGGTATTTCTTCTGACATTCCTAATTACACAGATGATGACCACATTGCTCATGCTAGTAGCAAAAGTTGGGAGACTTTACCCTGTCAGCACTACAAGCAGTGTTTAACCAGCCAACAAGACTTGGAACGACACACGCCTATCCACGATTTGGTGAAGAATGTGCCACACGGATACGAAAGCAAGAAGAGCAAAATTTCCAGTGGTTCAGATTTAGATCAACAACAGCATGAAAATGTGAAGCCTTCAGGTTCAGTAAGCTTAGTCACCCAACTTGAAAGCAGTAATACTTCTGGGTTGTTGGCTGAATGTAACATGCCTCCACCGGCTGCAGAACAAAAGAATTCACTTCAAGAGGAAAATCTGCAACAGGTGTTCATTGCAACGTCAACGCATGGAGCCGAAATTGATGAGGAGAATAAAGGGGAATGCACTGGACAGTACATGCTAGATGTTTCCAGCAGTATCTCAGAAAACCTCAGCTTTTACTTTGATGGGAAAATAGTGTCAACGAGCACAGTCAGTGGCTGTGAAACAGCTGACGCTCATTCTGTATGTTCAAATTTGGTTGGACTAGATGCCCACATTCTAGATCCCTCCCAATTCAACTTGCGGTTAAATATTGATTCAATTATGGGCAACCAAGAGTTGCAGGGTCTAGCACCATCCAAGAGAAGAACTGCAACGCCGCCTCTGTTACCCCAAATTCAAACAGAACTGGAGTCCGAGGCGGTAGTGTCATCATCCTCATCACTTGTGATGTCATTAATGGAGAATTTACTTCCTCAAAATACTGAATCGACAGTTGCTCACCCTAAAAAAACAGCAGTGTTTCTTTCCCCAAAGTTGAAGCAGCTACTCGAGATGCAGGACAACCTCAATCCTGCACTTGTCCACCTTCCAGATGGCCAAACACCTTGTTCCCCTGTGTCTCCTGTTGCAGCAGGGAAGTATAAAAGGAGGACTGTATCGCCACAAAGTTCTCCTCAGCACAAACTACCATCTGATGAGGAAACAGCAATGCCAGATACAGATGGCAGTGATGCTGATACTTCATGGCAGACCCAGCTCAGCTTTGTGAATGAACAGGCAAATACATCACAAATTGTTGAGGAACCACAAGTGATTCCCATTTTAACAGAGAGCTGGCCTCCTGTGACTGTTGACAACTGTAGTCAGCAGCCACTGGATCTGTCCAATACAATGAAAAGAAATGAACATGAGGCTTCAACTGATGCTGCATTAGATTTAAGTTTGCAAAAACGGACCCTTAATGAATCAGAACTGACGTCAAATTTACATGTACGATCAGAGGGAGATTCAAACTTGTGGATAGAGGGTGACTGTGTGAGTGAAGAGCAAAACTTAAACTTTGGAAACCCTGAGACTCCTCTAGTGACAGACTTCACCATTGTCACTGGTCCAAGTATGGTGGACTCTGTTGCAGAGGGACTTGTTTATGGACTTGGTCTCCCTCCCTGTTCTCTGAATTCTGCACCTGCCACCCTTACACCTCTTGGTTTCCCATCAGCTTCCCCATGCACAATAGCATTTGGACCCCCAACTACACATGCAGTTCTACCTACTGCTTCTTCATTAATCACAGTTCTGGCACCCCCATTACCTATTCCTAGCCCCTCAAGTCAACCAATCCAAGTGCTGGCTCCAAATATATCACCTGAGCCCCTGGTACTAGGCACAGAAAATTCAGTTAATTCTGCACAGTGTGACTTAACGTCTGCGCTTGCAGCTACAAACACTGAAGACCTTCCTGCACTTTCACAAACACTTGACCACTCTCTTAATCTACCTGGTCATATGTTTCTCACTGATCAAATTGCCTTCAAACCTCCTATAAATGAAGGCAATCCAGTGTCAGAGGTGGCTTTCACACCTACTGCAACATTAAACGATCCCCTCATCAACTCGTACAATATCACAAGCAACACTGTGCTGATAGAATGCACAATATCCCTTGAAACCCCAGTGAATGTCCCTTCAGCTGTTACCATGCAAGAAAACACGGAAACGCCAGGATCCACACACATGCTTGTTAATCACATAGAACAGCAACACATAGTTTCATTGCCCAACACTGCAACTGTGGACCCCACCATTATAATGTCCTCCATTGAAGAGTCTGTATCAGTGTCCGCCACCACCTCAGTGATACCGGATTGTCCTTCAGAGCCTGATTCAAATCCTGACACAGAACAAGTCCTTGAAGCGGAGCCTCCAAATGCAAAAGAAGAGGAATGTGCTGACGTCACTGATTCAGCAGTGGAAACCTTGGCTAACGCCTCAATCCATGATGAGAAGATGGAAGAGGTAGACCTGCCATGCAACACACCAAGTGATGCAGAGCAGCAGACTTTCACCAAGAACTTCATCTGCAATGTGTGCGACCAATTGTTCCACTCAATGAAAGAACTTGGTCATCACGTTGGCGACCATGCTGACGAATGGCCCTATAAATGTGAGTTCTGCGTTCTGCTCTTTGACAAGCCCTCAGCTTTGCTAGACCATCGATCAAGCCTGCACGGCGTTGACAAGACTTACGTTTGCAGTGCATGTACTAAAGATTTTGTCTACCTTTGCAATCTGAAACAGCATCAGGAAGAATTGCATCCTGCTCAGCAGTGTTCATTCACTGAAGAAGAAAAGGGAAAAATAAGACCTCAGAATTACAACTATACAAAAGCTGTCACAGAGCCTCCAGTCTCTCATGGGGCTGAGGAACCCAACAAACGGGTCAAAAAGGAAGAGAATGAAGTCGATCTGGCTGCTGAAGAATTATTTACAACAATTAAAATCATGGCCTCAGAAGGTGGAAAGCTGAAAGGGCCTGATGTTCGTCTTGGCATTAATCAGCATTATCCCAGCTTTAAGCCGCCGCCCTTTCCTTACCATAATAGGTCACCTGCTGGCTCACTGGCCTCAGCCACAAACTTCACCACCCACAACATCCCACAAACCTTCAGTACAGCTATTCGGTGTACAAAGTGTGGTAAAAGCTTTGATAATATGCCAGAGCTGCACAAACATATCCTGGCCTGTGCAAACGCCAGTGATAAGAGGCGATACACACCCAAAAAGAATCCCATCCCTCTCCACCACTTTGCAAAAAGCCAAAATGGAGTACTGTCCATAACTAATTCAGCAAATGAATTTAATGCTTCAAACGGAGCCAGCCAGTCCAACAGGTCCCCCACAGAGCCATCAGCCAAAGTGAAGTTGAAATTTCTGAACAAAAAGAGAAAGCTAGTCCAAAGGGTCATGCCTCAGAGGAACAAGTCCTCGTCCTCTTCACTCGTGCATGATGATGTATTTATTTGCCCTCACTGCAGCAGGGAGTTCACAATGCGCCGCAGCCGAACCAAACACATGGCCGTCTGTCCCAAAAAACCCAAAGAAGTGCGAGCAAGAAAAGACGGGGGGATGTCTGTAACTAAGGAAAATGATGGCCGATTTCATAGAGTGGTCTCCCATGTTGAGCAACAGCAAGACGCGTCATCTCATCGTATGACGAGACTCCAGACATCAGGGCCACCTAAAAGGCCTGTCATCCCCCCGGCACCAACAAGCTTCTCGAACAAGAGGATGAAATTTGCCGTAACAGACACACCAGTGCCCAAAAATGAGATGTCCACTTTGAACGAACTCCCCATTGTTCGCTCTTTTAACCCTCCTCTGCGGCAGTACACGCGAGTGCATCATGGTGTCAAAGGAATCCCTGTTAAAATAACCTTAGTGAAACAACAAACCAACCTGCAGAGGGACGATTCGCCTTCTACTGTGAGCCGAGAGGAAGCAACTATTGATGGCAGCTCTGACCAAAGTGCTACAGCTTGAAGACCTTTCTGCAGGACTGTCAGGTAATCCACATCCCTTTTGATGTAGATTTATTAATTGTTTATGGCAAAATAACAGTGGGCCCATTTTTACTGTGCTTGGTCTTATCCTTCCCTCCTCTGTCCCTTGCTGCTCATCAGTATCACTGTGCTGCACTCATTGGTAGTTCAGCATCTTTACATTAAATGATAGTACACTGCATTACTGCAATTTTCCTGACTTTGTTGCTTATGTAAATTCTGTGCAGGTTTATGGTTATTAATATGTACTCGTGCATGAGCAAGCATATCGGTATAGTTCTATTATGCTATGCGGCATTATCATTAGGGATGATGGTATCATTCTATATTGGCATAAAAATTAAATATCTGTTCATATGTTTTAGTTTGGTCTGCTAATAATTATATTGGTGTACGAGTAATGACGTCATGCTCCACACAACAACAAGCTTTCTAGCTTAGTATGTCTGTGGTCTGGAATTAATTTCTGGAATCCAAGTTTTTGCCTTTAGATTGTACGTATGCAATTTGCAGTGCTTGTAAAGCACTGCAAATTTTGAACATCCCTGTCAGCAGTGTAGTGCATAAACAGTGACTTTTCTGTGGCGTTATACCAAAAACTCAGAACACAAAACATGTTTTAATCATGCCCAATGGTTCACAAACAAACTCAGTGTGGTTTGCAGATACATATCATTCACAAACTAATGCATTTTGTTTTGCTTATAAGAACCGTACCTATCAAACGGATGCATCCTGCTTCAGAAACAATTACAGCATGATTTACACATACAGTAGAAAGTATAAAGTATTTCTTCAATTACAAAAAATATCTTTCAAGTACAAACTAAAATCTTTCAAGTACAAAAAGAAATAATCCAAGTACAAAAACAGAACAACCTTCAAGTACTAAAAAATAATTATACAACTATGAAAAACTGTCAAGCCTTGCAGATCCACGCACAAAATTGCCTGTAATTCGCACTCAACAGCAAGTGGAGCAGTTGATTAAATTTAAGGCCGCCAGGATGAGTTTTTTCCTTCAAACTTTATTCAAGTCCTACAACGGACTGCCATAAAGTTAGAAATGCCTTCACAGATTCGAACTTCCGGGATCAATAACTCTCAAGCGAATGCTTGTTAGACAGAAAACAATACCTCTTTCCAACAGTGGTAACACAGAAAACGAGCTACAACCTATTTTTCTATCAAAACGAGCAATCCTCTGTGCAGTATGACGTACATTGAGCTCTATGAGCAGCCGGCAGCAAGACCAGAGCGCAAGGACCATCTACAAATGTCTTTACGGAAAAAACAAAACGATCATTCAATATTTTCACTTCGGTGAAGTGTAGTGCCACCTCCTGGTTATACTACAAGACTTAGTTTGGGAAAATGTGCTTTTAAATGTAATAATTTTTTTTTTTAATCATTGCATGGTATTCCCAATAAAAAAAATCCCCCAAAGTTTGGAAACTAATTGCTGTGTAGCTATTATTTTTCTTCTCTACAGCTATTATTTTTTTTAACCTTAGATTTAACTAATTTGTACACACCCGGAAGTAAGAAACTCAAAGTTGGATTAGACAAACTGTACCTGTAGGTTTGTAGAAAGAGACGTTTATTTTTTTCAAACAAAACTAGAGTTTGAAGTCCTTATCCAGCCACTCTACGCTGTCAGACCTAGAAAGCTAACAGGGCTAACGTCCATAAATCAGAAGCGAAGATTGTGTTCTTATTTCCATCTATCAGTGTATACAGGAGGAGGGTTGCAATCATGTCGTATTTTGCTGGCAAACATAGCATCCGAAAAATAGAGGCGGTGCTTTGAAGTACAAACCGTGGCTCTGAAATGGTTTACTACCCAACAAAAGCTGGTATGTTCAACCATGGTACCGCTTTAATATACGGACCATTTTATAATGTAAGGACATTTTACAATTTTACTCACCCAAATCGCACACACTCTATGCTGGAAAAATAAGTAGAAAAGGTAAAAAACGGAATTCTAAAAAATTTTACGGAAAAACTGGAATTTGAAAATACAACTGATTTCATGGGGCCCTAAGGAATTTGTTTAAAAAAAAAAAAACATCATAGATTTTAAATCACACCACAAATTGATCTATAACCATGTCAAATGATTAGGCCTATTCTAAAAGTATTTTACATGCCTATTTTTTTTTCCATTTTTATCTTTTATTGGATGGACTTTTATAAGGTTGATCATGCTGTGTAAGAAATAAATTCAGCAATACTTTGGTTGCATTATTTTCTAATGCTTTGAAGAGCTATTTTCATAACCATATTCAATTCTACAAATGTATTTGTAACAAAGCTTATTTTATATATACAGTATACAGTTTTATATATATATATATATATATATATATATATATATATATATATATATATATATATATATATATATATATATATATATATATATATACATACAGTTACTTTTCCTCGCCTGCTCCATCTACACCAAAACGGCAAAACTCGCCACAAATCTCAGCCATGATTGACTTCCTTATAAACAATTGAATCAGGCGACATACCAAACGGCGCTTCGGACGTCATTGATCACGTGACTCTGGCCAAACAAATCAAGCATCGGCACAGTGCATCAGAACAACTGTGTTGTTTTTTTGACGCATACGCCGGAGCTTCCGAAGGATCATCACGAGCAGCGCCTTTAGGGATGTGACGTATCGAACACCATTACAGTAAATAAATCATTTGTCAACAACTTCTGTCTTTTTTTTAGGCCGAGGCGCACCCTTGCTGCTTCTTCACCATGTTACAGCTCAAGTCCATTATACTGTACAAGAAATGACTGAAACTGATGACTAAAAAAATGTAAAAAAAAAAAAAAAAAAAAACAGGACACAACTGAAGTACTTCTGCAACTGGATGTGAGTATCTTAAGACTCTTGTAGTTTGGAACTGGCACAGTCCTCCAAATTTGTCAACTTTCGTCAACAGCCTGTATTTGCACTTTGAAGTTAATCTTGACTGCTGCGTGTTGTTGAGGAAATGGGAGGCACTGAAGCTAAAAGGCTTCGCTCATTTCTCGCTTGGGTTACTCGATGAGGATGGCAGGTGGCAATCACTGTCAGCATGGATTTGCACTACTTTTTCCTTATCGCTCATATGTTGCCTTTTTGGGTTTAAATTCTTTACTGCATGCTGTGTGCTCATACTACTGTGTTCGTTTGGGTAGACAATATTGTGGCACTCGGGCCTTAACCAATGAATATGACACTGCTCGGACAGAGTGGAATTAAGCTTCTAATAGAATCATTGAACAGAGCACAATAGTATAAAAAGCTACCCTTCAAAGTTGTGTTGGCTTCACTGAAAGAAGTGATGAATGTGAATGTATTGTTTGGCAGGGTTAATGTTAGTTTACACAAAACAAAATTAGCTTATCTGAGGCCTCTTATATATTTGTATAAAGAGTAGATCTATTCGTGTGTCATTAAAAGTGTATGACATCATTACTTGTGGCCGCAAAATCAAGGCTAAACCAATTTTTCCTTATAGATTATTTAATTTAAATTAGTGGATTACCCAAATTTGTTGTTGGCAGAAGTGATAATTACCGTTTTTTCCGGACTATAAGTCGCACTTTGGCTGGTCCTTGTTCTTGTACTCGACCGACTTGTATACGTTTTTTTTTTTTTTTCCCCTACACTGACCGCTGCGAGAGGGCGCTGTAGGCTTGTGTGCCATTGTTAGGTAGTGTATGTGTAATGTTGTTACACTTCAATGCCCCTGGATGGAACTAATGTTAGGCATGTGGAGTATTGTCCGTTGTATGGCGGAGTTGTCAGTTGTGCTGTTGCTATGCTAGAGACAAGATGTTGCCACCCGCTCTGAAATAAAGCCACCCAAACAAGAGAAAAGTTTCTCTTTTTAAAATTTACAATGTAAACATCAACTTATGAAGACAACTGAGGGGCTATCCACACAGAAACATTTTCAGGTCAAAACGGCCAAGTATTTTATCGTTTCAGCTTGGGTATGAGGTATGAGTACTTGAACAAAGTGCTGCCAGGAGAGGCTTGTCAACAGCGCAGTTAAGTCTCCACGCCCAGGTGGGTGCCAAGGCGATGAATATACTTTGTGGGTTGTTTTAATATACCACCTATTCACGTTAGGTTAACAGACGCCTATTTAGCCCGTTTTTCTCCATTTGATTGTTATTACTATAACTTTGCTTGTCTGTTCTTGGTCTCTGATTTTATATAACAGATACACCCCCCAAAAATGCGACGTATAGTTCAGTTTTTTTCCTCTTCATTTTGCATTTTTGGCTGGTGTGACTTATAGTCCAGAGTGACTTATAGTCCAGAGTATTCGGTAGTTGAAAAGGAATATGCGTATAGTTACTTGTGGAGCTGATAGGTCACAGAAATGTGCAAAAAACAGCTGCTAACCTATCATGTAATGTCTGTGTCTGTGTCTAAAATCATGTTTTTTAAATGTATTTATCAACAGTATAATTACAAGCACTTCATCCAAGCAGTCTGTGTAATATTTTGTTCATTATGGACATGTGAATCCCAGAATGCAAATGTAAGCTTAATTTAGGGGTAATGCTGGATATATGAAAATGACTGTTGACGGTTATAACTGTGTGTAACTATGAAATGCATTGTGTCTATATATTCATAAGCTCCTCGTTTATACAGGGTACCCAATATAATTATATCTGTATCAAGTTGATTTTTACTTTGGGCAAACTTTTAAATTTTTTGCCTTTTTGCTGTAACTCTCCCACAGACTGCAGTATGTTGGATGTACAGGGTGTTTTGGGGAAACTGTTATTTAACTGAACGTTTGTGTAGCATTTCAAGCTGAAAGTCCTGTATATTTATTAATAATTTAAAGCCATGTAATGATTCTGAATAAATCCTCTGTTTGATTTGCACAGTTTTTTTCCCCCCAAGAGTGTGGTAAAAATCAAAGCAGAATGTTAGTTATTTACGTGTAATTTCTGGATAACTGGTAGTGAGTTACAAAGAAAAATCAACACTTTGCAAGTTAGCACTTAAGAATAAAATGTCCTGTTAGGAGTTCACTTAACACACGCCATAACCATTGCAGCTGATGATTAAATCAAAACATTTAGGATTTCGCAACACCACGGCAAGCTCTCTTGCCATCCTCCAATATGTTCTTTTTGGAAAACGGACTTGCACAGTATCCTTTTAAACATTTTTTTCAGCCATTCAACTGTCGTGCTTGCAGAACCTACAGATTGTCAAGTTAAAAACTGTTGTATAAAGAATGTTTACATTACCTTTCAACAGTTTTCTACCAGTATGTATTCCTTACAGTTGTTCAAAGTAATTCTGAAATCTAAAAAAGCACCTGAAACGGTGAGCACCAGACCCATCCACCATTTACAGTTCCAGAAACTTGCACGGTCTTCTCTGTTGACTGCAAGATCAGCCTATTCCAAGGCTGAGATACCTGCAGACACAATCTACCATGAAAGTGTTTGGCAGTGGAACTGCAGTGCAAGAGTTCATCCAAGCCCATCCTCTCAACGGTGGGGCCACTGCCATATCTGTCATCTGGGAAGATATTAAGTGGAGGACAAACTAGGTACCACCTCACCAAGACCCACTGAAAGCAGTGAGAGATTGGAGAAATTGCGAGTGAATCAGTGCCGGAGACACACTTTCTCTATGGAAACTGCTACTGTCATTGTATGCCGCATCCCGGCCCTCTGGTCCAAGTTAGAATTATTTAAGCACAGGACTGACTGGAAAGCTGAGGTGTGCCCAGTTGAGACCCAGTTGCAAGGGCTATGAGCAAGTTCTACAGCTCCACATAAAGGGTTAGAGAACTGGTTTTTCCTGCTACTGAGAAGAAAGTCGTTTGGGCAACCAGTTAACCGGCTAAGGACACACAAACACAAAACACACACACAGGTGAGCCTGGCTCCAGTTAGAAAAGAAAGATCTTTGTAATATGTACCTTGTACAGCGAAATTTGTCTCTGCATTTAAAGTCCTCCTCTTCAGGCGCAGCAGGCAACTATTGTGCATCGCCTGGGGACCAGATTGGGGTTGTAAGGTCCGTGTCTTGGTCAGTGAAGTATCCATGAGTGGGCAACTCTGATGGTAATGTGGGTTAAGTGTCTTGTGTAAAGACACAACAGACGGGAACCAGTCTTTTGAAGTGAACTAGCCGGCAGTCATTACATTAGTATGCAATTAGGGACGACATGCAGCAGAGTTGAGTAAAATGAGCAGCAGGAAAATAAAGCAGAAGCACTTTGTGTTTCTGAATGACAATTTTGAAGGCTAGCAAAATTACCTGGATGCTGTTTTGTCTTTTTAGTTTTGAACATTTTCATGTATATTTTGTGGTGTATCCCAGCTGACTTCGGCTGAGAGGTAGGATACAACCTGTACAGTCAGCGTGGATAGGCTCCAGCATACCCACGTGACCCTAAAGAGTATTAAGCAGCACAGAAAGTGAATGAATTTTGTTATGATTTGTTAATGTATGGTTTCACTGTCTATAAGTTTGAAATTTACAGATCATACATTATATTGGACCTTTTTTGCCTAAGATGGGTCCTTGCTTTGGTATTTTATAATAAAAAAATAGCCATCTATTCCATATTGAGCAATTAAATAGCCATATAAATTATTGCTAGGGCAGTCGAAAATAGCATGTTAACGGTGGTAAAGAATTTATTTAATTTGGTAAAAAAAAAAATGTGTAACACATAGGCATCATGGCAAGCTATGGCTGTCATGACGGCAGATGGCGGCACAGTGTCTCTCCCCACAGTCGCACACAGTCTGATGCTCATAACTTTATTCAGGCCTGAACACAACAGCATATACACTTCTCAAAAAAATTTGAGGAACACTTCGAAAACACATCAGATCTAAACTGGGGAGAAAATGATCTTGAATATCTTTCCTGATAATAAGTGGGTGATGTATTAGTAACAAAATGATGCCACATAATTTGATAGAAATAAAAATAATCACCCTATAGAGGAAATCAAAGACACCCCAAAAATGAACGTGAAAAAATGATGCAGCACACTGGTCCATTTTGCTAAAATGTCATTGTAGCAACTCAAAATGATTCTCAGTAGTTTGTGTGGCCCCCACGTGCTTGTACGCATGCCCGACAACGTCGGGGCATGCTCCTAATGAGACTAAGGATGGTGTCTGGGGGATCTCCTCCCAGATCTGAACCAGGGCATCACTGCGGTACCTGGACGCATGAAGGAGATTCCAGCAGACAGGTAGTTACTCCAGGAGAGCTGGACAGGGCCGTAGAAGGTCCTTCAACCCTCAGCAGGATCGGAATCTGCTCCTTTGTGCAAGGAGGAACAGGATGAGCACTGCCAGAGCCCTACAAAATGACCTCCAGCAGGCCACTGGTGTGAATGTTTATGACCAAACAATCAGAAACAGGCTCCATGAGGGTGGCCTGAGGGCCCGACGTCCTGTAGTGGGCCCTGTGCTCACTGCCCAGCACCGTAGAGCTCGATTGGCATTTGCCATAGACCACCAGAATTGGCAACTACACCACTGGTGCCCTGTGCTCTTCACTGATGAGAGCAAGTTCAACCTGAGCACATGCGACAGACGTGAAAGGGTCTGGAGATGCCGTGGAGAACGTTATGCTGCCTGCAACATCATTCAGCATGACCGGTTTGGTGGTGGGTCAGTGATGGTCTGGTGAGGCATATCCCTGGAAGGACGCACAGACCTCTACAGGTTAGATAACGGCACCCTGACTGCTATTAGGTATCGGGATGAAATCCTTGGACCCATTGTCAGAACCTACGCTGGTGCAGTGGGACCTGGGTTCCTCCTGGTCCACGACAATGCCCGACCTCATGTGGCTAGTGTATGCAGGTAGTTCCTGGAGGATGAAGGAATTGATACCATTGACTGGCCCCCACGTTCACCTGACCTAAACCCAATAGAACACCTCTGGGACATTATGTTTAGGTCCATCCGGCGCCGCCAGGTTGCTCCTCAGACTGTCCAGGAGCTCATGGATGCCCTGGTCCAGATCTGGGAGGAGATCCCCCAGACACCATCCGTAGTGTCATTAGGAGCATGCCCCGACGTTGTCAGGCATGCGTACAAGCACGTGGGGGCCACACAAACTACTGAGAATCATTTTGAGTTGCTACAATGACATTTTAGCAAAATGGACCAGTCTGCTGCATTATTTTTTCACTTTCATTTTTGGGGTGTCTTTGATTTCCCCCCTCTATAGGGTGATCATTTTCATTTCTATCAAATGATGTGGCATCATTTTGTTACTAATACATCACCCACTTATTATCAGGAAAGATATTCAAGATCATTTTTCCCCCAGTTTAGATCTGATGTGTTTTTGAAGTGTTCCTCTAATTTTTTTGAGCAGTATATGTATCCCCAACTCCAAACACGTCTCTAGTCCATTCGTCATTGCAATGACACTTGCTCATTGTCACTAAACAGACCACGAGATGCATTCACGGACATGCCGAACAATACACCGTCTTTATTTTGCATGTATGTGTTCTAAATAAACAGTTTTTTTTTTCCTGTTTACCCAGTGTGGGTGCGGGGTGTACAGCATTGTGCAATGTGAGTTTATTTTGTGGCTTGAAATATTGCGATATTTGGCCTGCAATACAATTCTGTTTTGAAAGGGACGGTGTGATTTTTTTTTCACATCTTATGAATGTTGTATTGACTTGGATTGAATGAAATGAATTGAAACGTGAAAGCAAGCGTAATACAATAAATGGCTGACTGGACAGACAACACGTTAATGTGATGAGAAAATGTTTTATTTATTGAAACAGTGCAATTGTAGCTTACAAGCCTTTGAAAAGAGTAGAAATAAAGTGCACTATAATGAAAGAAGTGTAGCAAAAAGTATCAATTGGCCTGTTATGAACAGGTTATTTTACCGCTTTTATAGCTTCACACTGAACAAGGTAGCCAGTCTAGCTATCAGGTAAGTCAGTGTAAACTATTATGACATCCGTATTTTGTTACAAGTATAAGTAAACAGGATGACAGGATGTGGAACACAGTGCTCTTATTTAGAAAACCAGAAGTGTGTTGTGTGGAGAGTCTGTAAACCAGGGGTCTCAAAAATTTAACTGGGGGCCACTGGAGGTAGAGTCTGGGTGAGGCTAGGCCGCATCAAGTATTGGGAGTAGGGCTGGGAATCTCAGGGTACCTCACGATATGATACAGTTCACAATACATGGCTCATGATAAAGATAATATCTTGATATATTGTGATGCAAAAAAGTAAATGGTGACACAATAATCATAGTTGTACTTTACTGCATTCAGCTGGGATGGGCTCAAGCTTACCCGTAACAGTCTGATTCACGCCGTCAAGGTATACCTAACGAATATAAAAAAAAGTAGGGTGATATGACCTCAAATAAAAATGATAAATTGGGTGGTTTTATCTCGATAATGATAAATGCACCTATTCCGCCTATAAAGCCTTCTGGAAAAAAACCTCCAAAAAGCGCCAACAACGCTCCATTTACATAGCTTTGGGTGGTTACGACAGTTTTCATACTGACTTTGCATTTTGTGTTATTTTGCTCAGCATCTTTGTGGAACCTAAATAAATCTCCCTGGGACTGCGGTCCACAAATATGAATGTATCGTACATACCCTGGCATACTACATCGTGTACACACATGTACTAAGCTACACATACAGCCACATGACATGACTGACATCACCTCTCATGCAATTACACCACTAATGGCCACTTATCACACTGCACAAGACGAACAGCGTTGATATCAGCTCAACCTTCCACAACCATGTCAGGTGATATATTCTAATACCATTTAAAAAAATATAGTGACTCATTTTTTTAACAATTCTATTCAATTCCAGACATTCCATTGTCATGTTATGTGTATGTATGTGTGCCATGTTGGCTTTAGAAACTGGATAACTATCATCAAAATGACCATTTACACAATGAAAAGAGAATTTCACATGTTCTTGTAGCCATGTGACCATCTATTAGTGACATCAAATAAAGCATGGAATCCTTAAAATCTGCTACCAACAGCAAACTAATCATGGTTCCCTATAGAGACGCTTTTATGGTATTTTTATTATCTTGTTCTTTATTTGTGAATTGTCAATTTGGCATAATTGGACATGATGTACATGTTTGTTTTTTTAAAAGGCTTTAAAAATCCATATATTTAAGTATTTGTGTATCATTTGGAGCAGCGTTAAAATGAATACAAACAGAAAAAGAAGTATTTTTAGCGCATGGTTGGGAAATCACTATAGCACGTCACAGAGAGCAGTCATCTTTCCAGCAGTGCTCCAGTATCCAACTGATAACATAGCTAGTTAACTACGTCCGCGAGTGCAGCTTGTACGGCTGAGATGTCATGGCGGTCAACGCCAGTTGCCGATGTGAACCACGAAAAGACTTGTAGTTGTACATACAGATGTGCCAAAATGTTACTCTGATTCACTTTGTATTGACTTATTTCAGGAGCAAAATGCAAATGAAAGGTTTGAAAGACGTAGTCGCACATGTGCTGCCTTTTTATTTTTTCTACTCGCACAGTCTATTTCTAGGCGCATAAGCGAGTGAAATGCTGGCACTGTACAGCCACTTCTTCATTTGACCCGTCAGCCGTTCCCTCATCGTCTGTTTCCCTTCTTGTTCAGGCTGGATGGGTGGAGTCACGTGACTACACAGGCTGTACCTCGTCTTAAAGGGGAATGAACATGGTGTACCAGCACACACAGTCAAAATGGACAAAAGACTTTTTTCTTTTTTATTAAAACACCGACTCTATAGACATGGGCACAATGGCGTCGGTTATCGTAGTAAATTTTGGTAAGGGTAAATTTTCGGTTTATCGCCCAGGCCTAATACAAACATGTATCAATACGTGTTTAAAATCAATTTTAAAAAATTAAGCTTTCCCATAATGCATTTTTTTGAGGAAAGCATTTCTTTGTCGGACAAGCAGAATAGAAAATGGACGGATGGCGCTGCAATGCTGCCTCTGTCCACCAGAGGAGCCCAGAGCCCAGAGGGAGGCTGACGTCATTGCAGCGCCCAAATGAATGCGTTTCTCAGACGCAATGCAATGAATTATGGGAAAACTCAAGAGTACTTTTTGTATTAGTACATGTTTGTATATTTGTCAGGTATAGCTTTTAGGTGTTAAGTTGCTGTGTTGAGTTTAGTTTTATTTGTAAGATGACACCTTAAGGCAGACGGTTATATTGAGTAATGCCCCCCTGCGATTTCCAGAGGTTTGACAAGCTCGTCGTGAGGGCACTGATAGATTGTGATTGGCTCCTGCCAAAGAAAGAGTTTTAAATGATTAATAGTATTTCTGAAGTAAAGAAGATGTCACAAGATTAGAATTTAGCCATAAATTTGCCACACCGCTGTATAAGCCGCAGGTTTCCAAGTTTAAGAAAAATGTAAATGACTTACACACCGGAATTTACGGTATATTGCTTCTTTCACACGTCTTTCAAACCAGCGGTCGATCCTATTCAGAATTGGACATCTCAAATGAATATCCCTTCTTTTTCAGAAGAAAATCAACTGCTGACCTCTGGAAGTTCAAAATGACAAAAACCTCTCTGAGGATGTGGAAAAAAAAAAATTTTTGCTCTTCACCAAGATGTTCTTGGCCTGGTGCAACTTTTACTGTAGAAAGAGCCTCTTTCCACTAAATAAAAATAGTCTGGAGCCGCAAAACAAAACACAGCTTATAAACTTTAAAAGAAAATGTTAAATATCTTAATTTCACCTGTCTATAACAATACAACAAACAAGTGCAGTGTGCATGTGTAATCTATGCTAACTAGTTGGGTTGAGTTTTTGGAGTGGCCTATTCAAAGTCCTGACCTGAATGCTATTAAGATGCTGTGGCATGACCTTAAAAAGGCTGTTCATGCTGGAAAACCCTCCAATGTGGCTGAATTACAACAATTTTGCAAAGATGAGTGGGCCAAAATTCCTCCACAGCGTTGTAAGAGACTCATTGCAAGTTATCACAAATGCTTGATTACAGTTGTTGCTGCTAAGGGTGGCCCAACCAGTTATTAGGTTTAGGCTGCAATCACTTTTTCACACAGGGCCATGTAGGTTTGGATTTTTTTTTCTCCCATAATAACAAAAAGTTTCATTTAAAAACTGCATTTTGTGCATTTAGGTCAGGATTTGACAAGGCCACTCCAAAGTCTTCATTTTGTTTTTCTTCAGCCATTCAGAGGTGGACTTGCTGGTGTGTTTTGGATCATTGTCCTGCTGCAGAACCCAAGTTGGTTTCAGTTTGAGGTCCCGAACAGATTCAGGATTTTTTGGTAGACAGCAGAATTCATGGTTCAGAATTCATTGATTCATCACAGCAAGTCTTCCAGGTCCTGAAGCAGCAAAACAGCCCCAGACCATCACACGAGGTTTGGATTTTTTCCTCCCTTAATAATAACTTGCATTTAAAAACTGCATTTTGTGTTTGTGTTGTCATTGAGTAATATTTTAATTTGCAAAAAACACCACTTCATTTGTTTGGTCTACAACCTCAAGGTAATTCATGCTAGCACATACTAGCCTGTTATGACACATACCTAACAGCGACGTATAATCTTCCCTCTGAAAACCAAACACCCAGGCTCGTACTGGTGGATGGTGGGTCTGTATTCATTTTGTGCTTTTAATTTGATGTTGTTCCTGTCTTAGTTTTACACACGGCATCATGAAAAAATAACATTTGATCATTGTAATGTACTGTACTCTACCTTCAGATACATTTGATATAACTGTTGATTCAGCCAAACTGTTCCTCAATGCATTGATCGTATCACATATGACATACTATGTAACAGCCAAGGCAATTGCATGTAAAACCACACTAAAGCCGGTTGAAATTGAATATGAGCAATCTCTGAAAATTCTACATAAACAACACATACCATCATTTTGCCATATCCTGAGGAAATATGAACTCCTGAGTTGGGAAAACATAACATATTTGACTGTATCCCGGTCTATAAGTGGCTCTACCACCATTAGGTGAATTCCTAAAAAAAAAAAAAAAACAACAAACAAACACGCCAGCCAGAGCAGGGCCGTGAGGTGGCGAAAAAAATCAGGAAGGGGACAAAGACTTTTTCACACCACTGTATGAATTATCGATACTCCCTCGCCTTGTATCGTTTTTTTTATTCTTATTAAATATAGCTCCTCGCCAGAACGGCAGAAAATTGTCCGGAAACCACAGAAAAATAACAAATGAAAGAAGAAGCAAAAAGAAATAAATGTGCATAACTAGCAGACTCGGCCAGTGAAGTTAAATCAAAAGTATGGACTCACTTTGGCTTTTATAGCGTGGACGAGACAACGCAGACTTTGCAGTATGTCTGACATGAACAGCAAACTAGTGACTAGTACGAAAAATGTTTATTTTTGTATTATTTGTCAAAACTCTCTGTCTCTTTCCGGTGAATACGTCACTGCTGCCATACTGCACTAAACAGTTAATTTTGTCATGCTTCTACTTTATAGAGTTGATGTACATGACATGAGACATGAGATGTTGTGTTTTCTGAGTGTAACGTACCAGCAGCTAGTTTTTTTTGAAACAGAAATACTATCCATCCATACAGTATCTTGCTACCAAATGAAAAAAAAAACTTTTATGCAACCAGGAAAAGAGGGCTTATAATTTGTCCACTTGCACCATGGATATGATATTTTAAAAAAAGATTATGTTGTGTAATACAAATCGTGTTGCCAGACGTTTGTGATCTGTAAGTGCTGTAAAATACGTTGACTGATGACATAGGTTGCACATGCGTAGTACAAATCGAGTTGCCGAACACGTGACTGTCGAAAAATAGCATGACCGGGTGTGTGTGTGTTCTGCACATGCGCAAAACTGATCATGTTTCCGGTACTGATCGTGTAGTGACAGTTCCAAACAAAGAGCCAATTTTCTATGTGGGGATCAGCCTGTTAATTGATTCAAACACTGCTGCCCCCTAGCTGGAGGCTTGTGTATCGTTCAAGCATAAATAATGACACCAAAACTGAAAGTCTCCATGCCTCTCACGGCCATGCGCCCCACTATTTGTGAAATACTGCACTGGCATAGAGTGACAGAAACTACAAACATCAGCAATATGTGACATTAGAACTGGCAACAGTCATCTCTTCGCTCTGCATTATCTGGGGAGTCTGTCTACCCTGCTGCAATCTTCTTCTCCGAACTATCTCTCTTTCTCTCTCTCTCTCACACACTCTCTCCCTCCCTCCCTCTTCCTTCATGCTGTTTTTGCCTTGCTACACTGTCGCACTAATGAGCAAGACCATAGCTATACCCAGCAGCACAGATCTTCTGTCAGCTGGGCTGCAGCAACCATCAGAGGCAGAGAGGCACCAAGGCTGATCACCAGTCAGCTGGCTGGGAAAGCGAAGCTGTGAGAAAAAAACAAACAGGGAACACCACTGGGAACGCAAGAGAGAGATTCACAGACAAATTTCCAGTCAGTGAGAAAGTGAGGGAGTTGAGCTGCTAATACTGCCAACCTTCACAGTGTGAAACTGACCTTCAGCTGCACTTTTCTTTCTCTGAGGACTACGAAGGACCCTTTTTATTTTTGCATCCAGCAATGGAGGAGATGCTCACCTGCAGCCGTAACCCTTTCTCCCAGGTGTTTGGGCGCCAGGGTCAGCTCATGCAAGCCAGTGAGTGTTTGCAAAACACAAAGTTCATTCACCTTGATTATTTGGAAATAATGTATTCATTGCATGTACTGTTCTCTTTCTATTGTTATTCTGTAAAGTAAACCAAGCTGTAAGATGATACTCGCTTGCTCGTCATATAATTACATATGTATTGATTACTATACTGTTCATCATGGTTCTACAGTAGTATTACCTATCTGTGCTTTTAGGGCATCTTTTAGTGGATTTTATAAGGCACATTGTTGCACATTCTTTAAAGATGTTACATTTGAACATGTTGAACATCAATATTAGAGCATATGAATATTATGCATGTGTTCATGGTAGTAGACGAAGATGTTCCGGTTTAACGTGAACGCCCAAATTGAGCATACAGGTCCAATAATGTGATCCGTTGTCTGGCTGAGCATGTCTCCCCATTACATTTAATATTCACGGCTATAAAGAGTGATGCGACAGCGCCACTAAAACCTGTTATTGCCTTTTTTATGTTTGGGTTTTACTGCAATGTTATTGAAGTGAAGGGCACGTGTCAACATTCCAGTGGAAGCTAAAACTACCTGCCTTTAAAAAAAATAAAATTGCACCAATAATCTAATGTGTTACCCAGAATAGTTTTACAATTTGTTATGTTCACATCTCAAAAAAACAATAACTGTTGACTGTTATGCAAACAACTTCTTAAAGCTGCCACACAACACCCACAGCCAATGTAATGTACATTATGTGGGTGCACATATGAATGATTTGTTTTTGTGTGCCTCGCTTCAGTGTGAATCATAAAGCTTCATCCTGCTTCGAGCCTCCTCACGGCATGACAGAAAGGTGTCACATCCTGAGAGAGAGATTTTACTGACACTGACCTTTTTTTAGCTGAGAATTTCCATGTTTATTTTTCTTTTCATCAATAAATAATGCTTTTCTTCATGCTGCTGCCTCACATAGGATAAGTAAACAGTCTTTTCATATTCACGTTCTTTTAAATCAGGGGTGTCAAGCATGTTTTCACTGAGGGCCGCATCACAGTTATGGCTGTCCTCATAGCTGTCAATATACAGTATATGAATATAACCTCATTAATACACAAATGCCCATGCATTTGATTAGTATATGTTTACAAACAAATTGATGGATAACTTGCTTTGAAATGAGAAGTGAAGTGAGATTGTCAAGCAGACATTCCAGTATTTCTTTTGGATAACAAAAAATGCTTGGAATATCTTGTTGCATGATCAGATAATATTGAAGTTTAGAAGAATTGCAAAGAGTGCAATTTTTTTGTCAAATGAAAGACTAAATACATTTCAGAGGAAAAAGGTGAAGTGCATTATTGGCACACGTTATTTTCCCAGGCTTTCGCGGGCCACATAACATGATGTGGCGGGCTCCATCTGGCCAATGTGCCTTAAGTTTGACACTTGTGTTTTAAATGCTTACAATTAAAGCTTCAGCAATGAATCGATTAATCCATGATTAATCAGTTATCCAATTATTCGACAACTATTTTTATTTGATTTTTATGTAAATATCCTCTGATTTCAGCCTGTCAAATGTGAATATTTTTTAAATTTTCTTAGTCATCCATGAAAGCAGACCTATTATCTTTGTGTTTCAGGCAAACTAAGACATTCACACACATCAGCTTTGACTTTGGAAAACAGTGATGGACATTTTCCCTCTTTTCTGATGTACGGCGGACCAAACCACAAACTGTTTGTGTTTTGTTCATATTGGTTTGGTCCATCTAAGGCCTAAACAATTACTTGATCAATCGATAACAACAAGCTTCAGAATCATCGACAAAGAAAATAATCATTAATTGCAGCCCTACTTCCAATACTAATGATTAACTGTATGGGCAGTGTTTTTAGTAGGCCTGTCACAATAACACATTTTGCTGGACGATAATTGTCCTACAAATTATTGTCAATAATAGATATTATTGACAACATTTTTTCCTTAATTGTATGGCATAATCATGAGTACATCATACCAAAAGCAATGAACTTTAATTTCTCAAACATATTTAACATTGTAATTGGAATGTCAAGAGCCTTTAAATAAAATAAACAACATAATAAATTAACCAAACAAAAAAAACCTCAATGAAAATAAATTGGACTCTCACTCTCTTCGCATAAATTGCACTTAAATAAAAATCACAATCATAACCAAAAACAATAAAAAAAATAGACCCTGTCTCTGTTAACAAAAAAAAAACACTCCAATAAAAATCACACCAACAGTTATGTAGTGTATTATATTATAACTAATGTAGGGGGTCATATTTGAGCTGGACCTCATATCTGTGGTGGCGGAATAAAATGCAATGTTTGTGATGTCCTTCAACACGTCTTCTTTCACTTGGTTATACAGTTCAGGAATTGCTGTTTGCGACATGTACATGTATACGTTCTCCCAGGCAATTCATACTGTCTGTCAAACATTTCTAACATTTCCCGAAATATTGGCTTTTCAACCATACTGAAAGGTTGCATTTCTTTTGCAATGTAGCGAGTGACACTGTCTGTGAGTGTGCACCATGTTGCGCTGTTTTCTTTTATTTACTTTGCCGACCAAACACCTCAGTAAGCATTGACTGTCAGAACGAAGGCTCTGCTGCAGCGCCACATTGGGGCTGTGGCATTCGACTTAGAAACCATCGCTTTTGTGCCTTCATTCATATTAGCGTTTGCTTGCTAACTTGCTGCTAGCACTCACTCACTAGTAACCCCACATACTGGGACAAAGGCTGATTGGCTAACAGGAGGGTTCACTCTCTCCATTCATTCCACTATAGAACCAAAGCACACAGACACATGCTGAGTGAACCCTCTTGTCGTCCAGCCTGTGTGGTAAAGAGAGACGAGGAAAACACACATGCATGCACATCTCAATTCATCTTTATGTATATTTATATTTACAGTATATGTGTACAGCTGTATATAGCGTATATAACTTCATTACCATGTTTTTGCACATTATTTGCTCTTGTGTGCTCTGGTACTTTCGCTGCTGTAAACATGAAATTTCCCCTTGTGAGACTAAAGGCCCTTTCACACCGTGACGATTTAGCCAGCGCATGCATGGCGTGATCATTTTAATGGCATATGTTGAAGTGTCGACGTTTTTTTCTATTTTGGGCGTATACATAGCATATTCATAACGAGTTCGACATATACATGACGTATTAGTAACTTATATAGAACGTTTCTGTAACTTATAGACAGCTTATACCAACAAATGCGTAGCGTGTTGCCGGCGTTCACAACTTCTGCCCAAGGCCAGTCTAACTTATGCAAACCGCGCGGCAGCGTATGGCCGACGATGACGTGCCGTAGCCTATAAAAGGGCTGCCACTTGATGACTCAAATCATAACCTCACTAGACATCGCAGTGTCAACATCACAAGAAAATTTCGAAGACCGCTGCCAAGAAGTATCAGGGCAGTGACGGAGGGATCCATCACCACCCACAGCCTCCCCCTCCCACTCTCACTCTGATGGAGATGATGCAGGTTCTAACGCCTCTCAGGCATCGTCAATGGTATCGGAAGCTGCTTCCCCAGTGGCCTCCATCTCCCCTCAGCCAACTCTTGCCAGGAAGAGAGCCTAGAAGACACAGTTTCGTGTCAATGTCCAAGAGGAGCAGCTTATGTGTGATTTCCTTCATGAGACATTTCCTCTGGGACATCAAGAAGACTGACTACCGGAGAGTGGACAAGAAGGCAAAGGTACGCTTGATATTATCTTGACGTATTACGACTTGTGCGTAACTTATAAATAACGTGTGTGAACGGACGTCAACGATCGCATAACTTATTGCCCGCGTATGCCGGGACTTATGAATCATACGTTGACATACGTCGAAAAGTTTTGTGCATGCACAACATTTTTGGACGACTTGGATGTGCTACGACATATGCCGGCGTGCTTCAGTGTGCTCTTAACTTACCCAACAAAACTTAACAAAACTTACCCATAACTTATTCGACGTACGCCAGCGTATTGGCCAAATTTTTCATACATTGGCGTACGCTGGCTAAATCGTCAAGGTGTGACAGGGCCTTAATAAAGGCATATCTTATCTTACTTATCAAGGCCGGCAAAATGATCCACTTTGTTTTTTTAACATCTTTTGATTAATCTATTTATCGATCATCGTGACAGGCCTAGTTTTTGAACAATTATGCACTCTAATATTAACTTTGATGACAGGCAGATTACCACAAATGCCAGCTTGCGGTGAACATCCCACTTTGCTGTTGGTGTCTCTTTCACTGTATTAAGGTTTCACCGTACTAAGCAGCCAGGACAGATGTATGTACTGTTTACATTGCTATACTCCCTGTTTAATATTTGCAAGTGGCATTTTGACCTATATATTTTTTGGCAAGTTTTTAGGCATACTTTTTTCCAAATGGTACAAGATTCCACTGTATTTTCATTCACTGAGTTACTTCTGTCTATTTAATGGTTCCCTCATCTTGATTTATTGACTGTAAAGTGGGCATCACAACAAGCAACTTGTTCTATGACAATTAAGGAAGTCATGGGGAAAAAAAATGAAAACACTACACAGTATTACGCTCCAGCTGAATTAAAATCTCTTTCCACCTATTCTTAAGTGAGTCCCCACTACAATGCACACAATCAACATGATGTGCTATACTGAAAGCACTATTTAGCCACAAAAATGCAATATTTCACCATTTTAAAGCCGTTGTAGTTAAGACATTATTTATAAACTATAAATATAATCTATTTTATAAACATTATTTGTTGTTGAAATATTTTTATGCAGTCCCAAATATGTTCGTTTTTCGAGTAATTACAGAACATTTTTGCTGCTACCGGATTCCTATTGTTTGCTATGTAGGTGTGTAAAAGATGAAAGGAAATATTGGTCTGTGTATACATCCATGCTACATTCTAAGTGTTCCTTGCACATGTATTTTTAATCAGCTAATAATTAGTTTTCTCTTTCCCCTCAAATTTCAAGTGCTGTTCTCCTTACAGTGACTCCCACCTCCAGTGCTTGTTTACCCGTTGAGCGCATTAAACCTAAATGCCATTCTCTATGCCACTGTCTATGAATGAGAAAATGACATTATCATTGCATGTGTTGTTATGAAATACAGTTCACCCTCGTCCAAGTTATCTATGCTCTTTGAAGCTTGTGCTGCATGCCTGTGATTTGGGAGAAGGAAGGCGAGAGGAGGTATGGGGCGAGAGTACGTAAGAGATGGGTACTATTTTTATAGCAGCACCAGCAACCTTACATAGTGTTGCACAGCTAGTGAAAGACTAATCCGCAGTAGTGCTGGCTTGCAACATCTGAACAGTAATTATACTTGGATTTTTTTTATCTTTGGCTGTCACCCATCATTGGATCACAAGTCCCTTATGCAGAGTCCTGCCTGAGGGAGAAATCCACTGAGTGTTGCACATATCCAAATTGCTTGAATATTAAGAGCCTTCTGCTGGAACCCAAGCAGAGAAATGTTTCTCTCTCTTTTTTTTTTTAAAGACTTGCAAGCACGTGGAACTGCCAGGTGCATAATCCTGCAACAATTCTCCCGCTCCCCGCTGACGCTGTGATCTGTTTTGTGCTCACTGTTGTGGTGTCAAAACTCCCCCCGGCACTTTTCACTCTGCTCCCATTTATCAGGAGAGCATGACAGCTCAGCTTTCTGGTTTTTAAATAGTTAAAGTACTGAGGGAAGTTATTTTCTGACATTTCAAGATTTGCCTGTTTGAAGTACGTCATTATACAAGAATATAACAGGACTTTCTACAGTGGCTCACCTCATCATTTTTACCTTTAAAGACAAAATCTACCGTAATTGAGGTAATCGGTTCCAAAGTCAAACCATCACTACATAAAAGCGTTTAATAACTGTGTAGGTAACATTTTAACATTCTTAACTGTCAAACAAGTGCAAATATACATAAGTACCGGATCTCTACTTGGTTGGTTTTCTACTTCAACATAGTACTGCAGGAAACTGAAACCCAAACTGCACTAAACATAACAGTCTAAACACACTTAACAATAATGGAGGAGAATGAGGGCCTGCTATTTACTATATTTACTCATGTCACTAGAGACAAATATTATTTAACAGGAGATTAAGGAGAACTTGGCCCACTGCAGCAAAGTGGAGACTGTGGAATATAATACTGGAGCTAACATTAGCATACAGCGTTGTGAAAAAATGTTTGCCCCCTTCCTGATTTCTTATTTTTTTGCATGTTTGTCACACTTAAATGTTTCAGATCATCAAGCAAATTTAAATATTAGTCACTGACAACACAACTGAACACAAATGCAGTTTTTAAATGAAACTGTTTATTATTAAGGGAGAAAAAATCCAAACCCACATGGCCCTGTGTGAAAAAGTGATTGCTCCCTAAACCCAATTAATGGTTGGTCCACCCTTAGCAGCAACAACTACAATCAAGCGTTTGCAGTAACTTGCAGTGAGTCTCTTACAACGCTGTGGAGGAATTTTGGCCCACTCAACTTTGTTGTAATTGTTGTAATTCAGCCACATTGGAGGATTTTTGAGCATGAAGCAGATTTTTAAGGTCATGCCACAGCATCTCAATAGGATTCATTTCAGGACTTTGACTAGGCCACTCCAAAGTCTTCATTTGTTTTTTTCTTCAGCCATTCAGAGGTGGACTTGCTGGTGTGTTTTGGATCATTGTCCTGCTTGCTGAGCACAAGTTGGTTTCAGCTTGAGGTCACGAACAGAAGGCCGGACATTCTCCTTCAGGATTTTTTGGTACACAGCAGAATTCATGGTTCCATTTATCACAACAAGTCTTTCAAGTCCTGAAGCAGCAAAACAGCCCCAGACTGTCACACTACCACCACCATATTTTATTGTTGGTATAATGTTGTTTTTCTGAAATGTGGTGTTACTTTTACCCCAGATGTAATAGGACACACACACCTTCCAAAAAGTTAAACTTTTGTCTCGTCAGACCACAGAGTATTTTCCCAAAGGTCTTGGGGATCATGAAAATGTTTTCTGGCAAAATTGTTCTTTTTCTTCAGCAGTGGTTTTCGTCTCGGAAATACTTGGCCGTGCCGGCCGTTTTTGCCCAGTGTCTTTCTTATAGTGGGGTGATGAACACTGACCTTAACTGAGGCAAGTGAAGTGTAGTTCTCTGGATGTTGTTGTGGGGTCTTTTGTGACCTCTTGGATGAGTCGTCGCTGCACTCTTTGGGAAATTTTGGTTGGCCGGCCACTCCTGGGAAGGTTCACCACTGTTCTATGTTTGGCCATTTGTGGATAATGGCTCTCACTGTTGAGGTAGCCATATTGTGCTGAGCAGCCTGGATGGTGGTGTCTGTACCTGATTTCCATGAAAGATCAAGCTGACTCTGAAAGCGAGGGTCCGGATATGTGAAAAGCAGACAGCTGGCCGTTGTTGCTTTTCCAAATGATTATTACCTTGCATTCAGACCTCAAATTGTATCGATTGACATGAATAATTACCCAATACCACAAAAGCGTAATGATAGCATTCATAAACTTTTAAAAGCCAACACTAAAAAAGACACACTGCTACCGTTCTGTAGTCAAGGACTGTTTCTTTTCTTTCACATGATCCATCTTAATACCCCCAATAAGTAATGGGTTCGTAAAGCACTGGAGAGGTGGTGGACGTGATCTGAAGCTTTAAAGTGAGACCACTGCAGATGTATTTTAGTCTTTTCTTTGAAGGGATGAATTCCTCTTGGTCTTCCATATGCACAGATTTTTCCCACCTTTCCTCACCAAGCGAGCTCTCCTGCAGTTAGAGATTAGCTTCATGCTCTCGGTGTTGCTAATCCCATGGAAGGGGTCATGTCGTACAAAGTTTGTCCTGTGCAGTCACAGCAAGGTAACTTATTTTTCTTGGCTGTAAAACAGGGTTGTGTTTGTTTGCATCACTGTGTTCCTAAGGGACACTGCTGGTGGAAATGGAACTACAGGTTTGAAAAGAGTATATTAACGCTTTATGTGCATGGAATTGTATGGCAAGAGAAGTGCATTATCCATGCACATGTTATGTTATGGAAAGCTGCATATTTTGCACCAAAAACCTGCTGGTGGTCCTGACATTCGTTGGGACAGGTATTTAATGTAACTGCGTAGCACTTTTGTATCATATTATGCTTTAGTTAGCATGTCATTCTTAACATCTCAGTACACTAAGTCCCCTACTAACGAACATCCGACGTGCGAACACTCGGAGATACAAACACAAGCCGACTGGTCTATATTTTCATGTGTTTTGCCTGATAAGTCCATATTTATGCTGGTACATGCTTGACCAGCAGAGGGCACTGTGACACTGCTAATGGGACCAACAGTTACAGGAAGACGAGGAAGAGGAGAGAGGAAGGCTAAGAGTTTTATGATACAACCCGGACACAGTGTGTGATTAAAGTTTATGAAGAGTTAATAGACCTGCTTAATTCTACACCAGCCACAGAACACTACCTCTTTTAGAAGAGTCTAACAATGATGACGATTTGTCCTTTTTTCAATAACTCCTCCTCCACCACAACGACGTATGCTCGACCACTCCTCTTCAAAGGTAAATAACATTTATCATTACGTATTATTATATCACTTGTATTATTGTTTTTTTCATGAATTATCCTCGTTTAATATTACTACTGCATCCAAACTCATACTTACATACATACACATATACTGTATATGTATACACGTACATGTAGTACCTATATCATTGGTAATATTACCTTTTCCCCGACTTAAGAACAATTCAACTTAAGAACGGTCGTCTGGACCCAACTGTGTTCGTTAGTTGGGGACTTCATGTATACGCTGTCAAAAATGTCAAAGTATTAAATGTAAATATATGCAAGTTTGTGGTGAATTTAGCTGCATATACTGTAGTTGACCATCTTAGAAAAGCACACATTCACGCACATAGTGAAATGTCTACACCAGTGGTGGTTCTTCCTTCAATGGCGCCTGTGCGAGATGCATAGTCTGTGCTTAGTCGTCACAGCCGCACGTATACCCACACAACACATGGGGCCGCTAATTACCCACATTGATCAACATATACCAACTCTAGATTACAAGAAATAATTGCAATTGCAATTTTCTTTTTCTGGTGGGGGCGCACGCCACGCTTTCATCAATGCTGTATACTGAGCGCTCGTACATAATGCACAAGCCAGAAACTGCCACTGCTTCCAGGATTTTTCCATGTTGCGATTGCGCTAATTCCAATTCAAATGTGTCCCTGCATGGTGTACTCACGTCCTCACTTCCTTGTTTACATTGACAAAGATGACGACTTATGATTTATGATGATAATCTCTCATCCTCTGTCATTGGATTGGTTTTATCCACTACAGCAGTTTGGGGGGGGCACACCAGGCACTCAAATAAATATGAATATTTGTTTTGCCCCCTCAACCTTGCAGCACCTCATAGAGAATGCCACCCTGGGCAATTGCCCAAGAGGCCCACATCTAAAACCACCACTGGCCTAAACCATCTACTGATGAACTTACTATATATTTCATCTCTACATGATGATGGTTTTTATGTCCTTGCCCAGACTATAAAGAGAATAAATAATATTGCATTCCCTGCGCTTATCAACAAACTGCAAGTGGTGCTGTTTTCGCTGTGGCTCTGCGGCAGTGTTTTGAATTATTGTGGCATAAGTCAGCTAATATTATCGTGACAGCATTGAATCTTCGGTAAGCCTTGGAAGACCACTTTCATGTTGCTTGATCACTGTTTTTTAGATGTGTGTTTCCAAGGAAAAAAACAGTAGCATGATGATGTTTTTCATATCAAGGCTACCTCCTGAGCGCTCCATGACTTCAGATCACTTATCTGCACTAGTGGGCAGATTCCAGCAAGACGAATACAGGCATGAATGGAGTCAAACATGCAGGATATGTCTAGACCTGTTATTGATAGGTCAATTACAGATCAACGCGGGTCATTCTTCTGCACCACAGAGCAACTCTTCCTCACATGAGTCAGAAACCATGGTGATGCTGTGTAGCCACTCCTTGGCCCACAGCGGGATGCTTGCTTTATTCCTGCAATGCTTCACATATAACCTTAGTATATTATTGTATTTTCAAAATCAGTTTCTAGCCAGTGTGTATCTGTGCCAGTGTTTTCAGACTTGATGATCATTTGATTTAATCAAAACATATTTTTAACTCATTTGAAATGATTTTGTTAACTGCTGCTCAGCTGACAGGTGTTGCCATCAAACGTTTTCTATCTATCAGCTTGTTCTGGAAATTTAATATTCATCCACCCACCGACTTTAGTATTCAAACTTCTGATACAGAGGAGAACTGCTGTCAAGGCAGATGTCTTGAGTTTAACAATGGGACACCTGGCACGCTCTGTAAATTTTTACAATACACCCCCTCCTTCCTAATCCTGCTCTTTGAATTGGACATCTTGATTGCATTAACCTTTGGAAGACTGCGGGAGACTCTGCAGCTCCTTGGCCTCACATCCGACTGAATCATCCACACTTTGTCCACCAAATAACCCATGATTGTTGTCACTATAAATATATTTATAGGCTATTTGTTCAATAAGGGTATATTAGTCTTCTTGTGGCAGCATTATAAATCACCAATAGCACCAATGGAGATTTACAGACACTATGACTAATTGCAAACTATTACACGAGTATGATGTAGTCACTTAATCTCTACACCACTGCAAGTTACAACCACAATTTACCATGCATATATTCTTAATGAATACCTTTCTGACAATGTAAAAGGAAATTAAAAAAATATCCACTCATTAAAATGATGCTTCTGGTCATTTGTATCAATGTGCACATGCATTCTTATCCTCAATTGAGTAGCTGTCCTTTCATCATATTTGAAAGAACTTCTTGCAAATATTTTTATTTCTCTATTGCACAATTTTAAATCTAGTTTTCATGGAGGTGTCTTCTAAAAATACAAATTAAACTATGTATTCCATTAGTGATATAATATTGTTGTCATCATCATCGTCATCATTATTATTATTATTATTTGATATATTTAATTTGTAGTATGAGTGAGGTCATTTGCTTGAGTTTCACACTTATACTGCAATAAGATGGCGCTGCTGTGCACACAGCACAGGCAGGTCATTTAAACCTTCAAATAGCAAACTAATGACCAGAAAGCAAGAACAGTAACAATACTAAAGTGCGTAACTGAAGTAATAGTGACATGGCCAGATTATTTCACCACGAAGGGGGAGGAGTTACAGACACAGCAGAGCACACAGAGAGAGAGAGAGCGAGAGAGACGCACAAGAGACATGCTGGAAAGATCAGAAAACAAATGACAGGAAGTGTACACGATAAAAAAAAAATAAATGTAGATGTTACGGTACATAACTGGCAATAACTGAGTCGCCCGAACTGTACTGTAAAAATAGCATTTGTACCGTTTTTTGCATTTACATTAATACAATTTTATTACTGTTGATTTTACGGTAAAGAATGATAGTTGTTTCAATATTTAACTGTAAAAAGTAATATTTTTTACATAGAAATAAACTGTATTTTACCACTTATTTAACATAAAAGTATTTTAGGAACAACTATGACAAAATGTTTTCCAGCCCATAAAACAATATATTCTGTAGAAATTGCTACTATTTGTCATGTGAGGCCGTGGAACACGGCGAGTAGCTTAGGATCCCAAATGCAGACAAGAGAGGCAGAAAGTACAAAAGAATAATTTAATGTGCAAAAAGAGTCCAAAACAAAAATACAAAGTACAACTAAGGAAAATCCAACAAAGTAAGAGTCAATAACAAAAAACACTAACAGCAAAAGGCTGTTAGGACAAAACTAGGAATAACAAAAATACACTGCAGGCAAACCTTACAGGAGAAGATCACAAAAAGGGCTAGCAGGTAGGTACAGGTAAGCGGGGAGCCAGAGAGCAGGGTAAGGAGCAGGGAGCCGGGCAAAGCGGAACAGGGAGCAGGGAGCAGGTAGTCAAGGAGTCAAGGAGTACAATCTGGCACCGGTCTGGAGTTTGGCTGGAGCTTAAGTAGGCCGGTGGTAATGAGCTGCAGGTGTGTGTAATTAGGGCTGGGTCATGTTCAGGGATGTGCTGCAACAAATAAACGACAGAGGGCAGCAGAGCAGAACACAGAACATGACAGTATGCCCCCCTCTTATAAGGCGCCGCCTGGCGGCTTACCTGGCTTGTCAGGATGGAGACGGTGGAAGTCGCTAATGAGGGACGGATCCAAGATAAGGGAGCGGGAGATCCATGAACGCTCCTCAGGACCATAACCTTCCCAGTCGACCAGATACTGGAACCCTCTGCCCCTCCTTCGGGAGTCCAAAATGGCCTTCACAGTGTAGGCTGGGTGGCCATCGATCAGGCGCGGCAGGGGCGGAGCCTCGACCGGAGGGCACAGGTGACTGGTAGATACAGGCTTGAGACAGGAGACGTGGAACACTGGGTGTACTTTGAGACTGGATGGCAGTTTGAGTCTCACGGAGGAGGGGTTGATGATGGAGTCCACAGTGTAGGGACCCACAAATCTGGGCGCCAGCTTCCTATTAGTCCCTGCTAAAGGTAAGTCCTTGGATGATAACCAGACCTCATCGCCAACCTGATAAGTGGGAGCTGGGATCCTGTGACGGTCAGCCAGCCGTCGATTTCGTGCCGCCGTGCGGCCTAGTGCAGCGACTGTCTCTCTCCAAATCCTCCGGGCTCGGCGTAGATGAACCTGCACGGATGGCACTGCAACTTCCGCCTCCTGTGAAGGAAACAGTGGGGGCTGATATCCGTAAGCGACCTTAAAGGGTGACATACCTGTGGCAGAGCTGACAAGCGTGTTGTGTGCGTACTCCACCCAGGGGAGGTGGGGGGCCCAGGAAGATGGATGCCGGTGACAAACGCAACGCAGGGCAGCCTCCAGGTCCTGGTTGGCCCGCTCTGTCTGGCCGTTGGTCTGGGGATGGTGACCGGAAGAAAGACTGACCGAGGCCCCCAGCATCTTGCAGAATGCCTTCCAGACTCTGGACGTGAACTGGGGGCCCCTGTCTGAGACGATGTTCGTGGGAATGCCGTGAATACGAAAAATGTGTCTCACCAGCAGACGAGCTGTGTCCAGGGATGTAGGTAGTCCAGGTAGTGCAATGAAATGAGCCATCTTAGAAAACCGGTCCACAATGTTCAATACTGTCGTGTTCCCCCTAGAGGCAGGTAAACCGGTAATGAAGTCCAAGGATATGTGAGACCAGGGCCGGGCGGGGATGGGTAATGGTTGGAGCAGGCCGGCTGGTGGTCGGTTTGAAGACTTACTCCTGGCACAGACAGAGCAGGCCGCGACGAACTCCTTGGCGTCCGCCGCCATAGAAGGCCACCAGAATCTTTGCGCCAGTGCGTATAGCGTCCGTTTGAGTCCCGGGTGGCAGGTTACTTTAGACGTGTGACCCCATTGTAGTACCTCTGACCTGAGCTCCTCTGGGACGAACAGTCTTCCTGGGGGGCAGCCCTCTGGTGGTCTCCTCCCATCTGTTGCTTCCGACACCTTCCTCTCCACCTCCCACTGGAGTGCACCCAACACTCGAGCCACAGGTATGATAGTCTCTGGTGCCTTTCCCTCCTCCGTGGGGCTGAAGACTCTTGATAGGGCATCGGGCTTGACATTGCGAGAACCGGGTCTGTAAGTGATTGAAAAATTGAAACGGGTGAGGAATAATGACCAGCGGGCTTGTCGAGAATTGAGTCTTTGAGCGGTGCGGATGTATGACAAGTTCTTATGGTCCGTGATGACTATGAACGGAAGTGTAGCACCCTCCAGCCAATGACGCCACTCCCGCAGCGCCAGAACGATGGCCAGCAGCTCCCTGTTACCCACATCATAGTTGCTCTCAGCCTGTGTGAGGCGACGAGAGAAGAAGGCGCAGGGGTGCAGCCTCTGGTCGACCGAGGATCGCTGGGACAGGACGGCTCCCACTCCCGTATCCGATGCGTCGACCTCTACAAAAAATTGCAGGTTAGGATCAGGATGAATGAGCACAGGTGCTGATGTGAATAACGATTTCAGATTACAGAAAGCCGTCTCTGCCTCTGGGGTCCACACAAACGGAACCTTAAGAGATGTAAGCCTAGTCAGAGGTCCTGCTTTACTGCTGAAATTGCGGATAAATCACCTGTAGAAGTTGGCGAACCCTAGGAACCTCTGTAAGTGCTTCCTTGATTTAGGAGTTGGCCATTCGACCACCGCCTGAATCTTGGCGGGATCGGCACGCAATTGACCCTTCTCCACGATGTACCCCAGGAACGGCACTGATGTGGCGTGGAAATCACACTTCTCAGCTTTAACAAACAACCTATTTTCAAGGAGGCGTTGCAGAACGAGTTTGACATGCGTAGTGTGTTCTTGTAGATTCCTAGAGAAAATCAGAATATCATCAAGATACACGAAGCAAAACAGATTAATCATATCGCTTAAAACGTCGTTAATCAGATTCTGGAACACCGCTGGGGCGTTAGTAAGACCGAAGGGCATGACAAGATACTCAAAGTGCCCCAGCGGAGTGTTAAACGCGGTCTTCCACTCGTCTCCATCCTTAATGCGCACTAAGTGGTAGGCATTACGGAGGTCCAGTTTCGAAAAGATCCGTGCCGAATGGAGAGCGGAAAAGGCAGAGTCCATGAGAGGGAGCGAATAACTATTACGTACCGTAATACTGTTCAAACCCCGATAATCGATACAGGGGCGCAAGGACTTGTCCTTCTTGGCAACAAAAAAGAAACCCGCACCGAGAGGAGAGGAAGAAGGACGGATGAGACCGGAAGCTAGCGAGGCAGAGATATAGTCCTTAAGAGCCTTTTGTTCCGGCCCAGAAATATTATAGAGCTTAGCGCTGGGTAATGTGGTGTTGGCTAGTAATTCTATCGAGCAATCATACGGTCTATGAGGTGGAAGTGTCTGTGCACGATCCTTACTAAATACTTGTTTCAAATAATGATATTCCTCAGGCACATTGGTGAGGTTAATCTCCTCTACCGGAAGTGGTTTAACGGAAACCTCGGAAATGGCAGACCTAAGGCAGTTAGCGTGGCAGAACGTACTCCAGTTGACTATGTTCATCTTAGTCCAATCTACGGCAGGATTGTGGAGTTTGAGCCACGGTAACCCTAACACTAGTGGAGCTGCTTGGGAAGGCATAATAAAGAAGCTAATCCTCTCTGAGTGATTACCCGACAATTGCAGAGAAAGAGGTTCGGTCTGATACGTGACTACTGCTAGAAGACGTCCATCTAAAGACAGAACCTCCTTCGGAGAGGATAGCTTAATCACTGGGATATTATGTTTCTCAACGAATGACGTATCCAAAAAGCAGTCGTCGGCACCGGAGTCAACTAGTGCGGTTACAGTCACATTTCTGCCCCCCCCTGTAATAATCCCCTTGACCTGGAGACGTCTCAGGGACTCATTGCCTGTGTCGATCACTTCCTGGGGGTACTCACAAATCCCAGCTGAGGACTGGCTGCTGGTGACGGGAGGATCGATACTGGATAGCGATAGTTGTGCCGATGGTGCTCCTGGAGTCGACCCTTGGCGACGAACTGGACGGATGGGGCATTGAAGAAGCCGATGACCTGGGTTTCCGCAATACAGGCACAGGTTCAGGCGACGGCGACGGGCTCTCTCCTCGGCGGCTAGTCGTCGTCCTCCCAGCTGCATTGGAACCTCCGTATCACCATCAACCTTGATGGGGTGAGTACTCCTCTGCTCCGTGGGCGAATGTGGTATCGGTGTATGAACCTGGTATCCCTCCTCTGCATAGTCCCTGATTCTCTCCTTTACTCGGTTGTCTAAACAAATCGCTAAGTTTATCAAGTCATCAAGCGATGTAGTATTATCCTTAGCTATTAGCTCATCCTTAATGCGGGCACTAAGAGCCCTCCGGAAGATACCACGGAGCACGGTATCGGGATATCCGCTTGCTGCTGCGAGCACACGGAAGTCAATGGAAAAATCGGCCACAGATTGCCCTCTTTGTTTTAAGTCCAACAGGCGATTGGTGGCTTCTAAACCCCGGATAGGGTGATGAAACACCCTTCTTATCTCCTCTAAAAATAATGGTAAGGAGGTACGGATGGCGGGCATAGAAGTACTTATGGCCAGGGCCCAAGTGGCAGCTCTACCCGCAAGCAAGCTCATTATGAAGGCTACTTTAGCTTGATCAGAGGAGTAAGCTGTAGGTTGTTGATCAAAAACTAACGAACATTGATGTAGAAACTGGTTACAGGAATCAGAGTCACCAGAGAAGCGAGGAGGGTGAGGGATACTGGGCTCACGAGCTTGATGAGCAGCAGGTGTGCTTGCAGCTGTGGCAGCAGCGGAATCACTCATGGTAGTGGTTGTACCGACCTCTGGTGGCGGAATCGGAGCGGAACATCCCAGTCGTTGATTTAATGCTTCCATGTTAGCAGAGAGAACAGAAATGGCTTCCAGGATCCCTTGGAGCGACTTCTCATGGCTTCCAACCATGTGTCCTTGGTGTGTCAGGGCCTTTCGGAATTGTTCCATGTCTGCGGGATCCATGTTCTGGCCAGATTGTTCTGTCATGTGAGGCCGTGGAACACGGCGAGTAGCTTAGGATCCCAAATGCAGACAAGAGAGGCAGAAAGTACAAAAGAATAATTTAATGTGCAAAAAGAGTCCAAAACAAAAATACAAAGTACAACTAAGGAAAATCCAACAAGGTAAGAGTCAATAACAAAAAACACTAACAGCAAAAGGCTGTTAGGACAAAACTAGGAATAACAAAAATACACTGCAGGCAAACCTTACAGGAGAAGATCACAAAAAGGGCTAGCAGGTAGGTACAGGTAAGCGGGGAGCCAGAGAGCAGGGTAAGGAGCAGGGAGCCGGGCAAAGCGGAACAGGGAGCAGGGAGCAGGGAGCAGGTAGCAGGTAGTCAAGGAGTCAAGGAGTACAATCTGGCACCGGTCTGGAGTTTGGCTGGAGCTTAAGTAGGCCGGTGGTAATGAGCTGCAGGTGTGTGTAATTAGGGCTGGGTCATGTTCAGGGATGTGCTGCAACAAATAAACGACAGAGGGCAGCAGAGCAGAACACAGAACATGACACTATTACTACTAATCAAGGTGTGAATCAAGATTTTCTCAATAAATCACACGGGGTTTTACATTGCAATCAACTTTTAATCAACTTTTTTATTGTGAAATACATTTTGTGGATGAATAGATACTTGCTTTTGTGTAAGTCGGATTACATCATATCTAAAACGTTTCTATTCAGCATATACACGACTCACTAAAAGTTAGGGATATTGGGATTTGGGGTGAAATTTCAATTTTGGAGCCTATCCCAGCTGACTTTGGACTTTGGACTTTGGGTACACCCTGGACTGGTCGCCAGCCAATCGCAGGGCACATATAGACAAACAACCATTCACACTCACATTCATACCTATGGACAATTTAGAGTCTCCAATTAACCTAACATGCATGTTTTTGGATGTGGGAGGAAACCGGAATACCCGGAGAAAACCCACGCGCACACGGGGAGAACATGCAAACTCCACACAGAAATGCCCACGGAGATTCGAACCCAGATCTTCCCGATCTCCTGACTGTTACTGTGTGGCCAACATGCTAACCACTAGACCACCATGCGGGAGATACAGTGTTTCCCTAAATCAAATAGAATCAATTCATAATCTTTATTTAATGTTATTTTGTCTGGATTTTTTTAAACATTCTTTTTCTCTCTGTTACAATACACTATTTTCCCCACTATACTCTATGGCAACTCATTGTAATTGCTATGAAAAGACACTATTATTGGCCAAAGATTATTTAAATAAGGGAGAAAAAAACATACATTAATAAAAACAACAGATTGATACCAAACAAACTAATTTGTGACAACAATAAAATCAGTACCTTTGAAGGAACTCCAGGGTTGAACGTAGTTCCACTGGGTAGTGTATATTAAGACAGTAATATTTGTGTAATTGTCTGGTCAATACTCAAGGAATGTCCTAGCAGCCGACAGTCCAAGGTGTGTCCAGCCTCTTGCCCTGGGTCAGCTGGGATGGGTTCCAGCATACCCACGACCCTGGTGACGTCAAGCGGTATAGAAAAAGGATGGGTGGATGGATGGATGGATGGATGGATGGATGGATGGATGGATAGATGGATGGATGGATGGACATACTTGCAGCAAAACAGGAGGACACGAAAAAAAGAGACACAATACAAAGAAAAAAAAAGTCAAGTAGGCTACATGACTAATGCATGGGTGAGATCAGTGCATGCCAAGTTTCAGTTGACTTACCTTCACAATAATGCAGGGTGTTTCTGGCAAGTTCTCCAACTGAACCTCTTTCGCCAAGCATGTCTCCTAAATGCAATAGAACAGATTTTCTTCATCCTCATTAAAATGAGTGCTTAAAAGAGGTACCATTCATATGATGTCTTCAGAGCAACCCGAATGGGACTTCTCAGTTTGGAACTTGAGGAGTGCATCAAGAACCTGTCTTTGTTTTTGTGTATCCATGCGTTTAATGAAGTTTAGGAGGCGTCACACCTTTTTTTTCCACATTGTCAGTGAAGGACAATTAGGTGAACAGCTTCTTACAATCAAAGGAGGTGAATGTAGAAATGAACACCATGGACCATTGACACTGTCGACACTGTATCCCACACAACACCACACCTTTACCTTCAATAACATATGGCTTTTGATATCATCGTTGCAAGGGCCTGCTCAACGAGGTACTAGAATTAGGAACACAAGTGTCTACATTCAATGACACGCACATACAACACAAAAGACAGCAGGAAGTGGATTCGTATTTAGCTAAACTGTCACAAAGAAATTAAACATCCCTAGCAAATGCCCATATCACTCATGGTGTTCTACTCATCCCCTTACGACACTCTGCCAACTGATGTACATGAAGTCACTATACTATGTTATAGTGATATAGTAAGTCATAGACCTGTACTTGCCAAACTCAGAAGCTCAGAAGACAACTCTGCAATCCTTCAAATCCTGAGTTTGCAACTCGGGAAGAATGTGTCGAAGTCACACGCAGCATTAATGCAGCAAAAAAAAATAAGAAGCGACCAGTGAAGCTGTGTTAAATGAGCTCAGTTTATAATTTCACTGATTGTATTATTAGTCCACAGTTTCATACTTTGCACTTTATTTTGTTCTTATATTTTTGTGCCACATAGAAATGTGCAGCTTTCCGAACTGTATCATTACCAGCCTTATTTAAATGGATTCTTATTTGTGAATTTATTTAGATTACCATGTCTTACTACTTACTATTGCTCATGATTTTTACATGGCTTTTGTTGAGACAAAATGTATAAATTAAATATAGCACTTTTTCGAAAACTTTCAAAAACAACTATAAATGTTGTATATTGCAGTATTTTTTCTTATTTTGTACAACCAGTGTTTATTTGTGAAATGCATCAGTGACATCACAGTCAAAGAAGCGTCCTGTATTTATTGAGCTTGCCTATATCGATTGAATGAAATAGGCTATGGGTAAGAAAGCCAATACCGAGCATCACTAACTCTAGGGTTTCAAGTATTTTAATGAATGTTTACTGAAAGGCTAAATGCAACAAAATATGTTTGGTTTTTCCAAAATTAACTAATTTAAAAGGTGTGGTTCTAACAGTTTTGTTTTTCTACTACAGGTTTCAAAAATGTACAGTAACCAAAAAGCGATTTCTGTAATTAACACGGGACACATATGTTTAACAGTAATGCAATTTCTAATTAGAAAATATGCAAAAAATACAGTTTTAGCAAGTACATTTATTTACGGTTTTTCAATGTCACCAAAAGTGCCTTTCATTGTTTTTAAGTTTATGGCCTCTTATTGTCACTTTAATGGTGGATTAATACCATTTTGACAAGGACTGTTTTAGCAACTAAATTGATTTACATTTTTTCAATGTAAAAAAAAAAAAAAAATCTGATTCAAAAAATCTGATCAGTTACATTGATAACACAAAGGAGGAGTGCGTAACATGCGAGATTTTGTATTGTTCATCCATTCATCCATGAGGGCAGTAATCTCAGTAGGGAAGTCCAGACTTCCCGGTCTCCAGCCATCTCTTCCAGTTCCAGTCGGGGGACATGGAGGTGTTTCTAGGCCAGCTGAGAGACATAATCCCTCCAGCGTGTCCTAGGTCTGCCCAGGGGCCTTCTCCCGGCTGGGCATGTCCGGAACACCTCACCAGACAGACGTCCAGAAGGCATCACGACTAGATGCCCGAGCCACCTCAACTGGCTCCTCTTGAAGTGAAGGAGCAGCGACTCACCTGTGAGCTCCTCCTGGTTGACCAAGCTTCTCCGCATCTCTTAGGGTGACTCCAGCCACCCTACGGAGGAAACTCATTTCAGCAGCTTGCATCCGCCATCTCGCTCTTTCGGTCACAACCCAAAGCTCATGACCATAGGTGAGGGTGGGAACATAGATCGACCGGTAAATTGATCTTTGCCTTCCAGATCAGCTCTCTCTCTCTCAACGAATGCATTACTACAGACGCTGCACTGATCCACCTGTCCATCTCATGCTCCAGCCTTCTCTCACTCGTGAAGAAGACCCTAAGGTACTTGAACTCCTCCACCTGGGGCAAGAACTCACTCCCAACCCAAAGGGTGCAATCCACTCTTTTCCGACTGAGAACCATGGCCTCAGATTTGGAGGTGCTGAGTTTCATCCTAGAAGCTTCACACTCAGCTGTGAACCCCAGTAAATGCTGAAGGTCACAGCCCGATGAGGCCATCACAACCACATCATCTGTGAATACCAGAGATCCTAAAGCCCGCAAACTGGACCCCCTCAACACCTTGGCTGCGCCTAGAAATTCTGTTCATAATGAACAGAATAGATGACAAAGGGCAGCCTTGGCGGAGACCAACGTTCGAAGCAGGCTCCTGCCTTGGAGGACCAAAGGACCAAATGACAAGTAGTGCCACAACCTTGAACTCCCGCAGCACCCCTCTCAGGACACAGTTGAATGCCTTTTCCTTTTCTTTTTTTTTTTTTTTTTTTGACGGTCATACCCTTCTCTCCAGCACTCTGCAATAGCCTTTCCAGGGAGGCTGAAGAGTGTGATCCCTGTGTGTGATTCCCCCCTATTCCCCTATCCCACATTGTTCACAGTATACTAATAACCTGCACAGGTACCTTAGAGCTGGACATCCATCTGTGCAGTTTGGAAGAAAATGACTAGCACTCTGTGCCAAAGTTGTATATAATAAAACAATTATTTGATATAATGTATTGTTTTGTACATTAATAATTTATTTTACACATGACTTTACATTATTTTGGTAATAAATGCCTTTTACCAACAATAGGCAGCCACTTGAGAGCGAAAAGCGCTGGCTCTTTTTAGGGAGCAGTCATATGAATCGTAATTCCCAGTATTCAATGACCTGGTCTTATTCTTCATTGTTCAATTACTTACAAATAATAGCCTGGCATGCATGCTAAAGCTGTTCAGTCAGTTTTGTAGCTCTGGGGTTTGACCGTGTTTATCTACTCCACGTTCATCTGTGTTTCTTCATGTAGGCTCCCTCTACAAAAGTCAAATAAAGTTTTACTGTAAGTCCGTGTAGCCTGTCAGTCATCCAGGTCTTTGTTTTCATGTCTTTGGGTCAAAGACAGTCCGCAAAGGATCAACGAGGCAACTATCAAGAAGTAATCAAATTGCCTTGATTTAACCATTGCGGAAATTAAGTTTTGGTTTTGTCAGATTTTTAACCATTAAAAAGCAAAACATCACAAGATTAGGTATACTTATGCTATATTTGGGGGCAAAATTATTTTGCTTCTGGCTGCTTTGCAAAGCACATGTAATCCTCACTAATCACCAGTTGATTGTAATTGTTCATCAGCGTGTTTCACATTTTTTGCCATTCAAATGACAATTTTTTTTCTCTCTTGCTGGCTGTGTTTATCTCTGGCAGCAGGTGGACGATGCGTCAATGGCAGCGGCATGCGAGCCGTCTACCAAGCACATCAATAGTCGTCGCTAATCCTTCGCTTCCCTGCGTCTAAATCCTTACTTGAGGCATCTGTAGGCTCCCAGCTAGACAATCCATCTGCACTAAGCTGTGAGACCATTGATCACTGATAAAAGCTTAGAGTTTAATCCTAAAAAAAACTTACCAAATTTTGGCTCCAGTATTGCACATTTGAGCTAAATAAAAAGGCTCCTGCTTTGAGAGCACATGTTTGAACTTTCCTTCTTTCTCGCAATAGTAACGCTCATGTTGGTTGGAATGTAAGTAAGGAATGAAGGAATGTAATGTAAGTTGGGAAAACAAACAAACCAGAGCCCAGTTAGTCTCAGACACTGTCACAATAATTCATTCTGACACATAATTCCCCTCAGTAGATAAAGAAATAGCCATCCAACCTTGTCAGCTCAAAGCAGCAGTGTGTTGGAAATTGTACAATGACTCACTAGAGGAACTGTGGCAAAAATGGCTCCACTCTCCATTTAATAATCTTAACGCAATAGAATGTTGAGAAGTGTAATATTTACTGGGCTCCAGCATACCTCCGTGACGCTATTGAGTCTAAGGAGCATAGAAAACGGATGGATGGATGGAGTTGTCCATGCAACAGTCTGCATATAGTATGCAATTCACTCTTTGATGCAAGAGAACATAAGAAATGTCTTCAAGGCCATCCTTTACAGTCTCACTGTAATTTTAATTGTAAAATTCCAAAATGTTTTTAACACTTATGAAAGACTTAAAAAAAAAAGTAAAAAAAAACCTCATAAAGTACATTAACTTTTGCACAGAATATGACATATACAGTATATTATATCTCCCATCTACAGTAAATACAGCAATACTAATTTAAGTTCATTCGGTGGAACATATAGTGATTAACTGGCAGCTCATTTTTGCTTTTTCTTCTGCTATTTTTGCAACAGGAGTTACATCACATGTAGCAGAGTGCCTTTATTACCACTCGATGTAATGGCCCAATGAAAAGCAATGAAAACCCAGACATTTTAATCATTTTCTAAAAAGAAACCCAGGACGGCCAGGCAAGGATGTGAAAACAGGACATGTCCTGGGAAAACAAAACATTTGGTCAACACAGGCACTCACACCAGTTATGTTTGTTGTCAGCTAACGATAATGGTTTGGCAAAGTTTTGCTATACATTGAATGCATAGTCTAAATTGTCGGTCGCTTTCCCTGAGGCTGCTTTGGTGTAAAGCCATGAACGCCATTCATTTTATTGGGGTCGAATGAAATTTTTACCAAGTTTCACTTCAAATTGTGAGAAACGTTGACATTTATTTGTTCAATCTGTTCTTTTAAACCACTATTAGCAACATCTGCTAGCAGGTGGTGGTGTTCTTATATATTTTGCTTGCAAAAAAGTGTAGTTTGGAGCATCTTTAAATAGTGTTCATTTTTTCCAAGTTGCATCTTATCTGACATGATAACATCATCATCCACACGCGATACTAGACAGGGTGTGTATTGCCTGTATATGCTTGCAGACGCTTAAAACCACACCTTTCACTGTAGTTTCATCAGGCAGTGCTGGCTGAGGTGTGTGGATCACACAGAGCATCTCAGGCCAAGCTGTTTGACTGAGCTGACCCCAAACCTCTGTCTGATCTAATCATTCCAGCCATCAGTGTGACATTTAAATACACCCAACACCTGACACTAGTGTTCCATTCTAGCACATATACTGTAAATATTATAGTATTTATGCTGAAAATGATGCTAAAAATATGTTAACTTTCATTTCAATCATAGAAACAATGTTTAAATGTTTGCAAGTATATGGGGAGTCCAAGTCAAATGTTTGGACTCAAATGTTTGGACACACAAGTTTTAAAATATCCCTTTCATTTCTCATCATGGGGATTATGGAGGAAATGGGCTGTCTTGGTGGAAGTTTGCACTCATATCATGTCTTATTTACCAATTATGAAGTGGTCCGAACAGTTACAATCTAATTTAGCTGTTCTATCGAGGCTTCCTTCTTCATGAAAACCAAACAACTACTGACGACTGCTGTTGTACATGTACATAATCCCTTTTTGTTTAGGTGATTTAGTTTTAACAACATCTTGTAAGCCTTCTAGGCCTCATCAGTGGTGTTGACAGTGAAAGAAATTGGTCTTGTCAAGTGTAAATCCATTCCCCAACACCGTCTGCTACTGGCACACTAAATGCCCATCAATTGCCCATCCCTAGCACACAATGATATCCATAAACCGGGGGCCAAACTTTTTCCACTGAGGGTCTTATACAGAACAAAATCACAGATGTGGGGGGCCACCTTGATACATTTGGTACATTAAAGATGCTAAAACCAATCCAGAGCAGGTCAATAAATGCTAAGCTATCAGAAACAAAACATCTTAGCTTTGTGATATACGTGACAAAGCAAATTAGTGTAATATGTATTAATTACAGGTGTGACAAGATCCCGGGTCATGAGATCTTGCGAGATGAGAACACGATGTTATGATATAATTTAGAGAAAAGCTGTTTCGCGAGAACAGGGCAGCCAGAACTATGAACTTTGGCATCGCTACTGTGAATGATAATACACGTAATCTAGAAGTGGATTGGAACCGCGCATTAAATGCTTTATGCACACTATAAACCTTGCAATCCAACCTAATTTGGTGTTCCCAGTGTCACTCGCATGTGACTTGTGTCTGTTTTTTCCATCAGAGTTCCACAGTTGTCAGCGTGTTAAAGGGATAGTTCGGATTTTTTAACATGAAGTTGTATGACATCCCCATCAACAGTGTGGTCCATTAACAGCAACTTGCCTCCCACTTGGTCTCCTAATTGCAGTTCTGGTCGGATTTTGGTGATGAAGAACGTAGTTCCGCTTAGTTGCTTGGAACATCTAAGTAAAGCGTTTGGCTTCTCCAAACAATGTGCATTCAAAAGTGTAATACATTTGTATCACCAAAAATGCCTTCTCAAAAAAATCAGACCTCACATAACGCTCGGCATTATACGTCACCCGCCGTATCCCTGCGCACTGTCGCCTGTGCATTCATGTGTATAAGATGAACGCACTCGTGGTAATGCCACTTTTCTTCCGTGATGGAGCGCCGCAGCCATCTTCTTTACGTATGTGTTCCACAGCAGAAGAAGATAAAAGTGTCCTCATCACATACATTTTTGAGATGTGAACATATTACTCTTTTGAATGCATATTGCTTTGAGAAGCCAAACGCTTTACTTAATTGGCCCCAGCAAGTGGAACTACGTTCTTCATCACCGAAATCCGACCACAACTGGACCTAGGAGACCAAGTGAGGGGTAAGTCGCTATTAATGGACGACAATGCTGATGGGGACGTCATACAACTTCATATCAAAAAATCCAAACTATCCCTTTAATGTCCAAGCAGAAGCTGCAGTAGTTCTACACTTGATTAAAGTGGATTAAGATTTGTCAGATCAAAATATGATCGCTGCATAAGACTTCAATCAAAACATGTGACACGAGCATTTATATAACTACTTCCTGGTACCTCTAAGCATAATGGGAACTGTAGTTCTTTTAGCGTAAATATAAAACTAATCTACAGTACTGCAATCTGCAATCTATTTTACATTTACTATTTTAGTATTAGCAGCTACAACTTGCTGTCATTAACATGTGTGGAAAAACTTTCAACAGATAAAAGCATCATTCTTAACATTTCAAAATATACCTGCATTGTTTTGTGTTTCAGTTAAATAAAAAAGTATGTTTGTTCAGTCCTATATTTTGTCATTGTAGTTTTCTTAAAAGTTAAAAAAAAAAAAAAATTGTCTCGTTCTCACGAACCCATTATCGTGAATCGTCTCATCTTGTGAGCTGAGTGTATCATGACACCCCTACTAATAATACATTTCATTACTATAATAATGAATTGTTTTTATTTTTAGAATATGCCGAGAGACAATACAAAATAGGCTGTGGGACAAAAATGGCTGCACTGCACCCCTGACATCCACCACTGTTAAACACTTAAACCACAACAGACACATTGGTGCAATATGTGTTGGCTTGCTCGTACATAAAAGATGACTTTGGCCAGCTCGTTGTCAGTCTTTCATTAGCTGCTCCGTTTTCACTAATTCACTCAACATTACTGTAGCCAAGCACTGTTCATCTCTGGGGTCAGAAAGAGTGCATAATCCAGTTACAGAGGAATTACTTCACAGTAACAGTCACATCATTGTAAATCAAAATCCAATCCAGCCATGTGGTGGATGTGAAGTTTGCTCCTAAGTTTACCTTTGAACTTCTGAGCCATTTCATCGGGAGCGGTACATGCATTTTAGACGTATTGAAAAAACAAAATGAAAGTCTCAGCGACACCAAACACTGGCAAACATTCTTTTGTCTCTCGACACATGGCCCAGTTTCAAACTTTGACAGTATTTACAAAGACTAGTAGTCTTGTAGTTGACAAATACACGGTATGCCTCACTATCAGGCCACCCAGAATCATTGAAAGGACTATGAAGACTTCATTGAGTTGATAAAATAGTTAAATCTAGATGATTCACATGATGAATCATCTTTTCCTTGCGTTTTAATTGATCTCGGTGGCGGCACGGCTCAGGTGGTCATCTCCCAACCTGAAGGTTGCGGGTTTGATTCTCCGTTCTCCCATAATTGTGTTGAAGTGTCCTTGGACAAGATACTGAACCCCCCAGTTGCTGCTGATGATGCTTCATCAGTAGGTAAATGGGATTACAACCAACTAGGCCCAGCCTACTAAGGCCTTTAGCTCACTAATGTCAATCATAGCTTTCACTATGCTAGCAGGTATCAGTTTTCTGTGACATGATCTGATTGTCGACAATATGCAGTAATCCCATGCAGTTAATTGGTTCCAGACCCGACCATGGTAAGTACATTTCTGCAAAGACATGGAATAACACCCATACACATTCAGAGAAAACATTACATTTAAAACATAAACAAAACTCATGCTCATGTGTGTCACAGTTAATGTGTTGTGTGTGGTGGACAGGAAATGATGTTAGGAGTTCAGAGTTAAGCTTTAGCTTGTCGTGGGTTACAGTAGCCCTTGTTATTATGATGATGATGATGATGATTATTATTATTATTGTGCCTGTTGTGACATAATTTAAACCAGCAATAAAAGCCTGTTGTCCTGGCAACCAAGTGTGGTGCTTGTTTAACCAAACAATTACTGACACCTAGTGACCAATGTAGAGTGCTACATTCACAATTGAAATTCATCTCTTATCGTCTTATATATGTATTTTAGTACATGTAGCCATTTGTATGCTTGAAGATGCTTCATTTACACAAAAAATAGATACAATTTGCTTAAATATGCATATGTTTTGACTAGGGATGCTCCGGCCACCAATCAGTATTGGCCAACTTCCGTGGAAAAGCATGTGATTGGCACATGTCGATAAATGCCTCTCAACGGCGATCCTGAAAGCAGATCATCGTAGTATCGCAGCCTGTAGCGATCCCTGTGTGCAGTGTAGTGTCTTGCTCTAATGTCCTAAGTAGTGTCCCCCTCGCCCTTTCCTTCACACTGCGCTGGCGTACGGCCCCAAACCAAAACAAACATGTCTGCCGTGTGGAACTTATATGTCATTTGTGAGAGTGATGTGAAGTTTGCATCCTGCAACACATGATAACAACAAAAGTATCTCATGGGAGGGAAGCATATTAAAGAGCTTTAATTTAATACAGCATTTGAAGAACAAACACTTGACGGAGTATAGTGAGTTTGGTGATCATCAGTCAAATGGCAGCTAACATAGCCAACACGCTGGACAACGCTCACCTGTATGTGTGTGACAGTCAGAAGGCTAAGCAAGTAACCTGAAAAATAATTGAATTCATCGGACTAGATGAGCAGCTTTTCTCAGCGGTGGAAGACACCTGGTTCCTATGGCTGCTGCTGTGCTACCTGGAGGTCCTGCTGGAGCTGCATCCGGCAATGTACTCTCAAATCCAAATTCTCCAGAAGGCGCCTCATCCAATGTAAGCTTCACGAGTCATACTGTATATGTTCTCTTGAAAAAGTAAGTCAAATATGTTTTAGTCTAAATTAAGATGATTTTATGGTTCCTTTTTCAGATCATATAGCCAATGGCAGGGGTGCAGCCAGGAATTCTGGGCCCCATGAAAAAATAAATCACGTTGCCCTCTGTCACGTTCCACGGGCTCTTTCTGGTTGCCCCTGTCTCCCGTGCCTTTTCTGTGTGTCTGTCCAGATCCTTAGTTTCTGGCTGGAGGCGGAGCTGCTGAACGCACCTGTAATTGAGTGCCTACGCCACTACTTAGGCTGACTACTGACAGCTGGAGAACGCCGGATTATTCCTTCGCTACACCACGTTCCAGCCGTGCGTGGCCCTCAGCCTCGTACTGTTTACAGTCTCTTGCTAGCGCTCAGCAGACTCTGCCTCCTACCGGCATTATTTGTGTTCTATTTTTTCATGGTGAACCTGTTTTGTCACCATCGCTTTACGTTGTGAATTCTGGAACAGAATAAATTCTGTGCTCACCTACCTGCCTCCAGCCTCTGCATTTGGGGTTCCCAGACCGGCACCTAACCGCACCGTGACAGCCCTCCCCTCTTTTAATTATTTAATAGCCTGACCGTTTTCCCCTATATGGCACCTCTGACCGATAGCACTCATTATAAATAAATGGAAAAATTTACAATTAATCCATGTGATCGTTATCGTCCGATTTCACACATGGATGATCGGTATCGAAACCGCCATCCTAAAGCATCCCTAGTACTGTGACATCAAGACTGCTCTTCAGCAGTTTTTAGTGCCTATGGAAATGTTCCAGTCTGAAGTGAGATGTTAACTAGATGGGTGAGTTATGGTAGCAACTCAGCGCAGACTTTAGAAATCGAGTGGGTAACTCATCAAGGCAGCACGTTGATGGACTGCAGATGATCTCTTTGACTGTTTTGTCAATGACAGATGTGAAATGTGTCAGCCCTCCGTGTCCAGCTGGCTGCAAAGTAGTTATGATGGCATTTTTATGCCTTGAACTTTGTCATGAAAGAATATTGCAAACTCATTGCACTCAGATGTACAATAATTCGTAAGGGCAGTGAAACTGGAGGGTTTGTTAATGTGTTAGACATTAATAAGACTCGTGCTCGTGTGTGTTAGTGTCAGTGTGTTCCCTAGGGCAGCCGAGTTACGTGCAGACAGGAAGTGAGTTTTAGCTTGGCGTGGCTTACGGTCACAACAGTAGCCCATGTTTTTATTAGCGATTTTTTTTTTTAGGTTATTGCGCCTGTTGTGAGGTAATTCTAACCTGCAATAAAAGCATGTGCTTGTGTGTCTCATTACAGTAACATTGCTGACATTTTGTGACCAATACACTAATACATGACGCATTCAAGGTCATTGAATGCGTCTTTTGAATGCCTTATATTTGTAGAGTTCAGTTAGCCATTTTTATGCATGAAAATCCTTAACTTCGGCAAAAATATATAAAATTTGCATAAATATGCATATTTTTGGACTAATAATAGGCTAAATTCAACCACAATCAGCATGATTTATTTATTAATAGATTTTTGAACATAGTGATATAATAGTGATAGAAGCGCCAAGTGGCAAGAGACGACTGTACTGTGTATTGAATATAATGCATACGAAAATCCAGGTGATGTCTGTTGGGACACATTGTTGCATTCCTTTCTTATTACAGGGTTTCTCAGCCTTCTCATACGCACATGAAAATAAAGCGGAACCGCAAAAGGTTGAACACAATATGTTCTGGGACGGGCCGCACGTTGGCCTAGTGGTTTGCATGTTGGTCTCACAGTCAGGCGATCGTTTGTTTCTCCGTTGGAACTTGGAACATCTCTGTGTTCAGTTTGCATGTGGGTTTTCTCAAGCTACTCTGGCTTCTGCTCACATTTCCACATTAATTGGAGACTTTTTAACGTCCACAGCTATGTGTGTGTGTGTGGATGTGATTGTGAATGGTTGTTGTTGTCTATACAGTATATTCCCTGCGAATGGCTGGCGACCAGTCCAGCGTGTATCCCAGTTTCGGCATATAGTATACATGTGACCCTAGTGAGGGCAAGAAGTATATAAAATGGATGTTCCGGGATGCCCGCCAATTTATTCAGACACTGAACCAAAAGAAAAGAATGAAAATAAGAGCAATAATCCGTTTTAGACTAAAGCTTTTTACCACAATAAGACTTTTAGTAATGGTAACAGCAATTTTACAGTAACATTTTTAGCTTCATTATTGTCACATGCATGTAAAAATAAGTTAAGCACTGTTAGTATTAAGATATAAAATCCATAAGACACTCCCCATATGCCCCTCATGCATCTCATCATCTTTAACATTATTCATTGTCACACAAGTCTAAAAAGAAGTTAAAGGTGCTGTCTGTCTTGGTTAGGTACTGCATCAAAAACTACATTCCACCCTCTTCCTCTTAGTGCTGCAAGCCACAGCCCACGCAACACAAAGGGACGCACATTAGCCATGTTTGTTATCAGCTAACAGTAGCGATTTGGCAAAGTTTAGCGACTAACATAAGCTAGCAATGTATATCATAACCACACTATGTGTCCAAATTGTTGGACTGCTTATGTGTATGTACACGGACAAAGCACAAGTACATGTTTATGAGACAGTGGTGAGTGAAAGTCATAAACTCCAATTATTTTATTTGGGTCAAATGATCATTTTTACCCATTTTAACTTGTTTTAAATTGTGACGACTATAGATATTCATTTGTTCAATCTGTTCTTTTAAACCACTATTGGTCGTGTTATTACATTAAAAAAAGTGCGGTGGGCCGCACCGTGGTCTAGTGGTTAGCACGTTGGCCAACACAGTAACAGTCTGGAGATCAGGAAGACCTGGGTTGGATTCTCCCCTGGGCATTTCTGTGTGGAGTATGCATGTTCTCCCCGTGCGTGCGTGGGTTTTCTCCCGGTACTCCGGTTTCCTCCCACATTCCAAAAACATGCATGTTAGGTTAATTGGTGACTCTAAATCAGGGGTCACCAACGTTTTTCCTTGTGAGAGCTGCTTTTACAAAATGAAAATGGCCAAGAGCTACTCATTTTTGTAACATTTATTTTCAGAGCTTATTTTAAACCCAAACAAAGCGAATATGCTTGTTTTACCAGAACATTAACAAATGCCTGCGGGCACCACGTTGGTGACCCCTGCCCTAAATTGTCCATAGGTATGAATGTGAGTGTGAATGGTTGTTTGTGCCCTGCGATTGACTAGCAACCAGTCCAAGATGTACCCCGCCTGTCGCCCGAAGTCAGCTGGGATAGGCTCCAGCATACCCCCGCGACCCTAAAGAGGAGAAGCGGTATAGAAAATGGATGGATGGACGGAAAAAAGTGTGGTCTGGGGCCGAAGATTGACAGCACCTAGGTGCACTGAGGTTACGTCCATTGAAACTGAGTTTTTGTGCAACTTAAGGGGCTTTCCCCCCTAAACATTTGATCAAATTCTCAATTGTTTGACCTGTGACCTTAAGAATATACATTTTGTATCATGTTTTCGAATGTAAGCTTAATCAGGATTTGCAGTAGTCCCAACACGGTATGATCAGTAGAACAAAATGCAAAGATCTGTGAGTAATATGGTTTGAAATAAATGTCTTACGAGGTGAAATAATGTGGGAAAAACCCGCACTTAGTTCACGATGCAAATGAAGCAAACAAACAGACAAACTGCTTAATGAAAACACAAGCTCCCTAATGGAGGTAGCTTGAGGCTAAAAAGCATTAAACATTCCTTTAAACTTTGGAGCCTGGAGTCTGTTTATGAGCCTCCAATGTTTATAAGGTCACACTATGATAAGATGAACTCGGTGCACAAACAACATTAATCCGATTTTGTCGATGCTGTGCCTTTGTTGGTTAGACATCAGATACTGTAGTTATTATTCTATTTCTCGCACCAAAATGGGCCACAAGCTCAAGCCGCTGTGTAATCCCTCCAACAATTGTGCATGTTGTTTCAAGTGCAGCACAAAAACAGCACAAAAATGAGGGCAGACAGAAGATGAGAGCTTGTGTGCTAAGCTCAGCAGAGAACTGATGAGAGAAATCAAGGGGGAGTCGTCTGCTGCTGGAGGGGCAGTTATGATGAGCCAGGCTTTGATTCTTCCATCACGGGCCAACACACACACAAACTTAAACATCCATAGACACACAAAACATTCTAAAGCGAATCACCTCTAGGAAGCCTCTTCCCACTCCCGCTTCTGTGTTTTTGTTCAGCACATTGCGGCGCTAATAGATATGATTAGTGGAGTCTAATGAGCTCTTCAGAGAGGAGAGTTCTGCGCGCTGCTACCCGCTTTGCAGCAACGGAACCGCAGGGTTCTGTTGCACTGAGCTTTGTGACTGACGGCACCATTTTTTTTCCCTCTTTCACTTCATCATATAAATCCTATGTGGCTCCAAAAGGAAAAAGGAAGTTGTTTGTAACCTGTGACCCAAGTGTGCTTTTAGCATGTGTGCATATCAGCAATGTGTGTGTGTTCATTGCCACTTGGATCTTTCTTCAGTCGTGTTGAAAAATGCTTGACTACCAGTCTGTCTTCATGAATACTGAACGGAGATGTTTAAAGCTCCCCAAAGACTCCATCTTTGCACACATCAGGTGGCAATCCCTTAAAATATGCAGAACATTCCCGTGTAAAGGCAATGAAGACTTCCTCATGAGACCAAAAAACTGCATTAAACCATAACATTCCTGTTTTCACGCCGAATGAAAACTGCCTATTATTTGGATATGTGCATGATTTAAGAGGTTAAAGACTGGGAATATCCCTCACTCCAATGATTTGCATTCATTTCACAGTTTGATTACATGGAATGGGCGGGTTGGTGGTTGAGTTGTAGATCAGTTTTTACCAAGAGGGAGCAGTGTTGCACAGCACTGGTACTTGCTTTTGCTCAGTGTGCATAAAAAAAAAACAATGCCTTTTTGTAATTTCATATTTCTGATTTTTGATACCTTTCATTTAGATTGTTGCTTTTTTGACAACAAATTCCTAAAATCCTAAAATCATTAGGTTTGATGATGCTCATGATTGTCTTCAACCATCTCTACTGTTCTTCACATCCATAAAATCAATGTGCCTGATGTTTCAATTGTGCTTAATTGTGCTCACAGCACACTCCGCACCAAGAGAAAAACTAAACAAGTACTGTAATTAGTTGTGGCAAAATTACATCAATAATGAGTTCTCACTGGCTGCAATCTTCCACAATGTGACTGTTGCTTTAAGGCAGGGGTGCCCAAAGTGCGGCCTGGAGGCCATTTGCGGCCCACGGTTGTGTTTTGCGGCACATTCTCAAAATATAATTAACAAGAAAACAAAAAAAAATCTGTAGTAAATCTGTAGAATAAAGTCAAAATATTGAGAGACAAAAGTTGAAATTTCATGAGAAAAAGACACAAATTAATGAGAATAATAATACGGTCTTTGTAATATTACAAGCAAAAATAATGTCATTTCAGGAGCATGAAGTTTAAATATTAAAGGACAATTATTTTTGACTATTATTACAAAAAACATAAACAACAAATAAAGTTGTAATTTTTGGAAAATTAGGTTGCAGAAAAAGTTAAAACGTTACAATAAAAAGTCAAAATATTATGGGAATAAAGTCATAATTACGAGAAGAAAATTGCATAGAAAACCTGTTCATGACTTTATAAATAATTTTTTTTATCATTATTAGAGCGGTATAGACATTAAAAAACACCCTTATAGTCACCTTTACACTCTTATTATTCTTTGTTTACACCACGTTGCTAATGTGTGGGCTACGGGATCACTGCATGGACACAAGAGACGGCTGCCATTTTGAACATAGCACGTTACCGAGCTAACCAGTTAGTCTCAAATTGATTTACTCTAAACTTAAGAAACAGTTAAGAAAGGACAAAGTAAGAAGCCAAAAACTAATCACTTCTTTTCACTATGTCATGTCGGACATGCCATGGCTGACTCCATGCCGTGTGAAGGTAATGTAGTATGACGTCATGTCTCATCAGTGTAACGTTACTGACACCTAGTGAACACAATACTTCATATAACTTGTCTTTCAATGTTTTTTGACTAATAATAGTTCATAGTCAACCATAAAATAGCGGTCATTTATTAATATAATTAATTTTTGAAAAAAGGGAGCAATGTTTGAATTGCAATGTAGCGAGAAACGACTGTAATAATAAGTTTTTTCACCTCCACTTACCTTATCACAGTTAATTGGTTCCAGGCCTGACCGTGATAAGTGAATTTCCGCAAAGTAGGACTCAGTATTAATAAATGTAATATTTTCGGAGTTAGAGCCTTGAAAACTTGTTTATGATTTTCTAAGTACAGGTTTTACCATTATGAGAGCCCTGTAGACATTAAATAACAGCCCTATAGTCACCTTTACACTGTGGGTTGATCGCATGGCATTAAAAAAAAAACATGGACGTCGGTCTATCATCCTTCCTCACTGATGTTTGTGTACACCATATTGGGCATCTCTTGCGCACAGGCTACGGGATCTCTGCAGAGACACAAGAGACATCCACCGCTTCAAGCATAGCAAGCTACTGAGCTAACTAGTAAGCCTCCAATTTATTTATTCTAAACTTAAAAAAGGGTTTGAAACAGAATGGGGAAGAATAACAAAGTAATAAGCAAAAAAGATTACCACTTCCACACAATTTTTTTACTCTGCATCCATGGCTGACTCCATGCAGTGCAAGTTAAGGCAATGTAACATAAGGTAATGTCTTATCAATGCAACATTACTGATGCATCGTGACCAGTATAGAATACTACATATAACTTGTCTGTCAATATTTTTTGACTAATAATAGGCTATTGGCAACCACGAAATAGCATCATTCCTTAATCAATTAATTTGCTGTCTTTTAGTGATTAGCGGTATTTTACATACAGTATATGCTTATTGGTGCATCTACAGGTAAAATAATACGGCAGCAAATGTAAGTTTTGACATTGTGACACTGCTTTTGGCTAATCACTCTCAATATTTAGACCTATTTCCGGTAGATTTCATGTGCACCGTGAACCATTGCCATGAAATACATTCCCTTTTTTTCTTGACTCCAACCTGAATCTACGGCATCTTATCCTATTAGGCTTGCAGCATGCATTCTTTCTAGCATTTTTCATCTGTAGTGATCTTATTTCCCCTGGCAGCCGCAGTCCTCTCTAGTGAAGATAAAGGCCTGACAAGCAGGGTGCTGCTGTGACTTTTTCTCATCTCCCTTTCTCTCGTTGCTCTTTCTGCTCAGTAGGAGGACATGTAAAGCATTTTGACAATTCATATGTTGCTAAGACGCATAGGAGAAAAAGAAGAAATCAGACACAGCAATGTTTCCATCCTACCTCCATACCTCAGCTTCACTTACATCACTTTATCTGAAGGTGAGCTTTAGGTGAACTAAAAGGAAGATACAGAATTGTAAAGCGTCTAAAAATCTCTCGGAAATATTCCCCAATTGTTATGCACGAAAGAAGTCATGAAAATGATAACACTTGAACAGATTATCTCAATCATGATTCATCTTTACTGGAATAAAATACTTTAAAACTAGCGTCATGGAACGAACGCTATCTTTTTATGGTTATAACTGGAAATGTCACAAAATGTGATGTCTGAATAATTCCCAGATGGAATAATAATATTAATACCCATACACAGACACACACTGTTTTTTATATACATACATTATCCAACATACACACTTATAATTTCAGTGGCCAGACACCCTTGCAAAAAATGGCAAAAGGTGACATTAAGCTGCATGCTATGAATGTGAAAATTTTGCGCCATCTTGTGGACAAATATAAAAAATACACATTGGCACTCTATCCATTCAGGGTAAATGGAAAGTCAGCAGTCCAAATGAAAATCTTAACACAAAGGACTGCATTTGAATGAAGTACTTCCGGGCCTAGCTGTATCATGCACAAGCAGATTTTTCAAATTAATTCTAAATGCAAAATATCGACTTTAATTTCATTGTGGTTGCTACACACCTTTTTCTGTGCTTCATTTAACTGCTTTTATCAGTCAGTTTTTTGAATGTGTGAAGCTTACAAACTGTTCCGCTGCAGTTTTTCAGTTCAAATGTGTAATGAGTAGTAGTAGTAGTAGTAGTACTAGTAGTATTGGCTACCATGAAATCTATACATGGCATTAAATATGCGGGGTGACGTTTATGTTTGACCAAAATCAGCTGGTGTAGTGCAGTTTTCCATTTCAAATATTTGCGTGTGCATTGCTCTCCCACTAGATGGCGGTATGCAAAAGCAACTTGAAATGCCAATGCTGTATCTTCCCACGTAATTGTGTTGCCTTTCACCTGTCAGTCATTTAATCATAAGTTTGAAAGGTCTCCCCAGTAAGTGTTTAGTACTGTCCACAGTTGCCGAAGTCAGTCACACATTCGAACATATGACGGCTGCTCAGCACGAGGAGACACAGTCTTCCTCTCTAGCCCCCTCATTCTCGTCTTATCTCCGCCGCCAAAGCTTGTTTGCTTGCAAATGTCAAGCACGGTGAAAGGAATTTTGGTTATGTAACATATAAATCTATGCTCCCTTGCCTTTGTTTGTTTTTTTTCTTCTTCAGCGTGGGATTTTGTGTGGGGGCAAAATGCTGTATGATTGCAGAGACCCCCTCCCCACCTCACCCTCCTCTCTCAAATTCCCTGCCGAGATGCATTCTACGCTGTGCATATTTTGGTTGTATTTCTTTGTATTTCTTCTTTATTTAGCAGTGTGTCAAAACAAGAGATGGGATTGATTAATGTTTACACGAGATGACCTCTGGACAACAAAATGGTAAATTTGGAGGTTGAGCCAAGTTGAAAAGCTGAAAACATGGCGAATGAGTCATAAAGGGTTAGTACTGTGGCTTATGGAAAATACAAAAGATAGATATGCACATAATTATGGAAATTACTTTTTCTCCTGCCACCATTTGGGTGACCTCGGAAATATTTGCACTGACCTCACTACGACTAAAGAGGGATTAATGGTAAATGGAAGAGGGCTGAGGAAGTGTGTGTGTGCGTGTGTGTCTGTTTAATGGAGAAAATACACGAGGGCCGGCTAGTTTTCACTGTAGGAAGCATGCAGGGAAGGAAGCCTGAAAGGAGGTGTTTTCTTGGGACACATGAGGGCAAGAACATGGGAACAAAAACAGGATGGAACATTCTGGATGTAAAAAGGGTGTTGACAAAAGAGAGAGTTGGTGACAGTAGTCTTCCACTTTGATACTGTACTGCATGTTGTTCCTGACCAGTGAGAAATGTGGACAAAAGTATTGGGACTCTGGGCCATTGTACCAACAGAGTGAAAATGGATGAAAATATGGAGTTCAGAAGACACTGATGTTGTAGCAAAGGTGTTTGGTGGGGTTTAGGTCAAGTTATTTCACACAAAACTCATCTAAGCATGACTTTGTTGAAACTTGTACCTATTTTGCTATTAGAAAGAAAAAAATATATATTTTATTGCAGCACTATGCAATATTGTTTATCCTTCCATCCATTTTCTATGCCGTTTGTCCTCACTAGGGTTGTGGGGGTATGCTGGAGCCTATCCCAGCTGACTCTGGCCGAGAGGTGGGGTACACCCTGGACTGGTCGCCAGCCAATCGCAGGGCACATATAGACAAACAATCATTCACACTCACATTCATACCTATGGACAATTTAGAGTCACCAGTTAACCTAACATGCGTGTTTTTGGAATGTGGGAGGAAACCAGAGTACCTGGCGAAAACCCATGCACGGGGAGAACATGCCCAACGGAGTTCAAACCCAGCTTTTCCCGATCTCCTGACTGTGTGGCCAACATGCTAACCACTAGGCCACCGTGGGGCCCGCCATATTGTTTAACATAATAAAAATCAAACTATCTTTTATTTCCTTTATTAGACCTTGAATGCTTGCAAAAGCTTGAACTTTTTCTCTTAAGATCATCTCTGCACTCTCTAGCATCTCTAGCACCTTTTAGTATCATCATACTACTTTTTTGTCATAACTGCCTGTTTGAGACTTGTGTTTCTGTCTCCTTCTAGCTGTACAGTCTCTAAACAGCCTCAACGATCAGATTGCTAGCTTCATGGTGACCGGACCCAAGTCACTGGAGAAGGAGGATCATGCATATCTTCCCCCTGAGAAGGAGACGCTGCAAAAATCTATGACCCTGATGAGACACCTTCTTGTGGATGCTCAGGTATGCAAGCTTGTGTGATCGTCAAATACTGAAAGTACAGTAGACGCCCCTACAACGTAAATAATCCGTTCCGAGGACCTTTATGTTATAGGGTTTTTATGTTATACGAAGCGTAAATTACATGTAAATAGCCTAATCCATTCCAAGATCTTTCCAAACTCACCCCTTTGGTCCTTCATAATATTCAAAGTCCACCAAATATGGTGGGAAAATATAAGAAAATGTTAGCATAAACATAGTAGAGTAACATTCCAATATAAGATAAGGTAATAAATAAGATTACTGTCAATGAATAAAACTGAAAAACAAAAACAATCTTACCGTTCACGAGATGTCTTGATCAGGAGCGCAAGTGGAGGCAGGAAGGAGGAGGAGGACTATCCTGAGTCAAAACGCGACTCAAAGAGTCTAAGAGTCAGCTGGTCTCACAGACAAACGCACACGCACTACACGATAATGCTGTGTGCAAAATTTTCATTTGCAACTTAACTTAATAGTTTAAGTTAGTTTAAGGGTGACTACGAAGAGGAAGGAGGTTGAAGGGAGCAGCCTGTCTCTCACACAAACTCACGTATGCGCTGTATAAGTCAGCCAATGAGATGAGCGCGTAAGCAGTGCCCCGAAAATCAGCCAATGAGAGCGTGAAGCGTCAGAAGGCGTCACCAAGGGTACACTGTTAGTCTGTTAATAAAGTTGATTGAAAAAGAAAAAAAAAACTTGCACCGACTTGACGCTTTATGTTATATGGAATTTCTTACATAATACGATGCAAAAACTTTACATACATTTTTTACGTTCAGTGGAATTTACATAAAACGAGGTTTACGTTATACGAGGTACTGCTGTATCTCCAAACTAGCGCTGCAACTAACGAGTATTTTAATAACTGATTAATTGGTCGATTTTTAAAAAATGAATTGATGAATCTGATTTTTTTTTTAAACGCTCTTTTAACTTCTGCCTCTTTATTCAGAAATAGAAGATTTGCTCTGACAGAGCAACAAAGTTCACCACCAACAGGTGAATATTCTGTTAAAATTATGTTAAATAATAAAAAATGTAAATGTTTGTCAAATAGCCAGTCAGTAAAACAATAAATATACACAAAAATACAATCATGATCATTTTCTTAGTCGATTAATCTGAAGCTTGTTGTTTCAGTTAATTGAGTATTTGGTTAGGCCATGGATGGACCAAATTAATAGGACCAAATTAAAATGAAGTAAACACTTACAGTTAATGGTTGGGTCCACAACACATCAGAAACGAGGCAAAACTGGCCATCACTGTTTTCCAAAGTCAAAGCTGATATGTGTGAATACGTTGTTTTAGCTAAAACACAAAGATAATAGGTCTGCTTTCATGGATGACTATGGAAATTAAAAAATATTCACATCTGAGAGGCTGAAATCAGAGGATATTTACATATATGAATAAAAAAATGATTACACAATTACCAAAATAGTTGTCGATTAATTGGGTAGTCAATTAACCATCGATTAATTGATTAATTGTTGCAGCACTACTCCTAACCAAATATAACTTAAAGGGATAGTTCGGATTTTTTGACATGAAGTTGTATGACATCCCCATCAGCAGTGTAGTCCATTAACAGAGACTTACCTCCCACTTGGTCTCCTAAGTCCAGTTCTGGTCGGATTTCGGTGATGAGGAACGTACTTCCGCTTAGTTGCTAGGGCCATTTAAGTAAAGAGTTTGGCTTCTCAAAACAATATGCGTTCAAAAGAGTAATACATTTGCATCACAAAAATGCCTCCTCAAAAAAATCTGACCTCACAAAATTATATTTGTATTTGTATTTGTCTCCCGCCGTATTTCTGCTCACTGTCGCATGTGCATTCATGTGTATGTGATGAAGACACACATCTTTTACTCTTACTCGTACATCTTTCTGCTACTTTTTCTATAATCCTGCTAACTAACAAACAGTGAACAAAACATGGTGCCCTTTGCAGATCTAAAAACACTTTTAACAACATTCCGCAGGCAAAAAAAACTTACATTAATGCAGACTGATAAGCGTTCAGTGAGTTGAAAAAAACCTCCAAAACATTTTGGTAGTGTCGTGCTTCTCATAGCTGACTTATTTGCACAATGTGGGCACAATCTAGGACTGATAAGACAATTTAATGTTGGAGACAAATCCCAAAAGTCCAAGCCCACAACAAGAACATGTAATGCAACTTGGACAATTGTGTAAATTGTGATGACGATAGGATGATGTTTGTAAGCAGTTTCCTGCTTGTTTGCTAATAGAAATACAAATATAGCAGAATAGGAGCAACAAGGTTATGTTTCCTCTATGTGAATCCATTGATGCAGTCATCTTCTCAGTTCAATAGCCGACCTGCTGTGAATTGAACAATGTTTCCATTGCTTACTTGGGTTCCTTTGGTTCTTCCTTTAGTCCTGTTAGTCGAATAACAGGACTAAAGTCCTGTTAGCCATGAGTCGAATGATGACTCACATGTCCTCAAAAATAAGTTTTCTTTAGATAAATCATCCAGTAAAGCTCTCAGGACAATTTGGAGGGGGTCGATATTGCTGATGTGGCTACCTCTATTAATATGTCAAATCAGGACCAAGGGTACATGACATTATTGACACCCTTCCCTCATTGTTGATAATTTTGTGTAATTTGTGTGTGGGAAGAGGATGAAGAGGCTGAAATGACAGGCTAATCTGGTGAGGGTGGAGGAGGCCACCAGCTGAAGAGGCATAGTCAAGAGTGTGATAGAGCTTTCAATTCAAAATTATTTAAATGAGCTTGATTAGTTGTTGCACACTCTAGTAGTTCAACATCTGTAACAAATGTTGAACTGAGTTATTTTGTATTTCAGTGTACAATGAAATAACCTACTGGTTGAATGTCTTGTTGCACTTATTTTGCATCAACATTCATGGAAAAAAAGGTATTGGTAATTAGAGGGCACCATATCAGTATTAGTTTATTTCTTATTTCATACTGTTCATATATGCATCCAAAGGTGTTTCATACTGCTTGATCTAATGAATGACCTAAGGGCTTACTTGGAACCAGTCATAAAGGGAGCCATGCCGTATCTCAGTGGTTCCCAAACTTTTCACAGTGGTGTACCCCTTCAAACATCTGACTGGAAGTCATGTACCCCCTACACCTGCACACTTAAAAATCATAAACCACACAATGAAACATTTTTGATATGTTGCTAAATATATTATATATTATATATCAGACATTAAATTAAAAAATCATGTTTCAACTACATACATAAGCTACTAACACAGAGGGTTTTTAGAGAGGTATGATATCTCCTCTCAGTTTTGTCTTCTGTTTGGTGAATGCATTTGTATGTGTATTTAAAGGGATAGTTCGGATTTTTTGACATGAAGTTGTACGACATCCCCATCAGCATCAGCATTGTTACGCATATTGTTATTAGAAGCCAAACTCTTTACTTAATTGTCCCCAGCAACTAGGTGGAACTACGTTCTTCATCATGAAATCTGACCAGAACTGGACTTAGGAGGCCAAGTGGGGAGTAAGTCTCTGTTATTGGGGATGTCATACAACTTCATGTCAAAACATCCAAACTATCCCTCTAAGTGGTGACAAGCTGCGTTAAGATGTGGTGAACTGTGATCTTTATGCTGTTTTGCTGTGCTTTGTGTGCAACAACATGGTACGTAATAATTAGAATTATGAAAACAAAGGCACGTAATGTACAGAAATCAATAAGGAAATGAATTAAATATGAGGCTTATTACTGAACCAAATGGACATATGAGCACATATAGGATGAGATTATGCACCAAGCAAAAATGCACAGCAGCACAGAGCTAGCATTATTAAAGCTCACCTCTCTGCATTTACGCACAGCATTAACATTTGTGAACAAGGACAACGGGAAAGGAAGAAATACACGTCTGTCTGTGCAGTGTCGCAGACACTCATACACATAAGTCTCAATCTGCATCACACAAGAGGTGTTCAAGGACCGCCGAACAAAGCGGCTGCACCGCCTGAAGAAGATTTTTCGTGAAAGCATAAATTTACTTACACATGAAAAATTGGGGGCTTTCTAGCATAGTCAGTGCATCCAGTCAACAAACAAATGACTCATACAGCTCAGAAAACACACTAATTAGTCACAGCACCACGTAAGAAGACCAGCTTTCATTTAGCATACAATATCAAAGATTAAACATTTTACTACACAATGTCATCATCAAACTTACTTATTTGTTCATCTAACGCACACAGAACAATGAACAACTTCATGCTGCTGGCTGCGTGGCTGTTCACATTAGGCATTAAAGTGCATTATGTGAATTTCAGTGTTCGGTGCTAACGTACTCAAGCTGTTTTTAATTTTTATTCACCTACGTAAGTACATAAGGCTATATAAGTATGTGTTCACATGAATATCATAAGCTAATAAATCATAAATGTCAATGTTTATACTATAAAACTCATATATTTATACTACAAGAAAGGTTCCTTCAAAAGGTTCCTTCTTGTTGCATTCCCCACATTCTCTTTTAAAAACGTGAATCCAGTGAAGGAATTTACATGCATCGGTTTCCTGAAATTCCAAATGAATTAGCCTTCCTTTATCTTTACGTATTGTTACAGAAAATTCTATTTTGCATAAATCTGTAAGATCCGCATTCTGGCAGGTACAAGAGCCACACTTGAACAACAACGACACAGTTTTTTTTTCTCTTTAGATTTCTCTGCATGCACCTGGTAAAAAAAAGCCATCACACACTCACCAGGAAAAGGGGGCCCTTCTTACTAACCAGTTTTGAAGAAGACATAATTGGCTGTGTGGTTGGAGCAAAGCAACACAAATGTTTGATGTGGGGCGATGCTGTTTGGCCATTTCTCTTCAAATAATACCTGCTGGTAGGCTACCTACCCATGGCTTGTTTCCTGCAGCAGTCTGTTTACATTGTCTGTTATTCTGTCACAGTAGAACACCAGCATGCCGGCAGCCTGCCAGCTACTGCCAATCAAAACCAAGAGGACCAAGAGAAACACCTTGCTCCAAAAATACTATTATAAATCTTGTTGACATTTATGTTGAGGGATCATAAGGATCATTAAGACTATATTATGCATCTGCATAATCACAACACACATCTCATGGAAGTGCCCTATTAATATTTCAATGCATCTGACTCACTTTCTCATGCATTGGCCAAATGTGCTGGACCTGTGCCAGGGTCATGGAAGAGTGCATCCTGCTTGCAGTCTCAATGGGACTAAGCTGGGTGGGATGTTGCAGAGGGGATTGAGTATGTGATGGGTCTTGCTGGGTCAATCTGTCCCTCTCTGAATGGGCTGGCCTCAGCTGGCCTGGCCTTCCAGAGCGTGCTTTCTGTCCATGCATTATGCATCGACTTGGTCTCGTCTGCCCTCTCCGCTGTCCTCTGACTCCTGCAGACCACTGTAATACACGGATGAAACCTTGCCACTCTATGCAATTTGTCTGATTTGTGGAGCTCCAATAACTTTTCCCACTAAGTCATAGACAACAGACACAGTGATTTAAAACCACACCTTTTCCCTGTGTCCAGTAAGATCATGATATTAACCATGATTGGCTTATATGGTTATATGTCAAACTCAGTGCTAATAATCCTATCAATAATCCTATCAATGTCATTCATTGGCTTGGACAAGAAAAGCATCAAACGTTGGCTTTGGATATCAGAGTTGCGTCCCTTTTCCTTTAATGGGTCCTTGAAAGGGCAAGGAACTATATTTTGTGACTTCAACCTCAAAATGACTGGCACACGCCTCATTATAGGGCAGTAGAACCATGTGATTTGTCACAGCGGAGAAATTTAATGAAAATGTTATACAGTGGAACATTGGTTTTCGTCAAACTGAATACATTTTCCCCATCCATCCATTTTCCAGGGTCACGGGTGGTGGCTGACTTCAGGCGAGAGGCGGGGTACACCCTAGACTGGTCACCAGCCAATTGCAGGGCACACTCACACTTAAAGATGTGAACCCAGATCTCCTGACTGTGTGGCGGACATGATAACCACTAGGCCACCGTGCTTTTTTCCCATAACAAAAAATGGAAATCTAATTCATCCTTTCTGGACACCCAAAAATATTATTAAAAAATACATTTAACAGAGAATACTTATAATTTTAAATGCATAAAACAAACAGAATACATATAAATTACATATAGATAATAAATGAAATGAATAAATGAACATTTAACATAATTTTTACCTTTATTGAGGACTTACTGGTGAACATGGTGATGAGTGGAGGGACAAGGGGAGGGATGGTAGAGCCACGCAGACAATGTTTCACTTTTGTCTGTTGCAAACTTAATTTTAACGAGTTGACGGTTGGAGCAGTATACTTGCTCACTTGAACTTTATTGTAAATTTCAGCAGCAGGAACAATCATCATTACACAAACTGGCCCGGCTCACTACTGAAATCTGAAACCGCGACATCACTTCCTGTCCTACACACGTCCGGAACACATTTATTGCAACACACACAAGCGCAAGTCTTATGTATGTCTTAAATGGCTTATTTTTTCTGATTATACTGTCTGTCTACTGTATTGGGTAATATGAGTGTAAAGCTGACTGTAGGGGTGTTATTTCATGTCTACAGGGCTCTAATAATGTTAAAAAACATTTTTTTTAAAAGTCATAAACAGGTCTTTTTATGCTATAACTACAAAAATAGGTTTAAATATTTATAAATTGGTTTATAAATAAGGAATCCTACTTTGTGGAAATTCACTTATCCGGGCTGGAACTAATTGACTGCGATAAATGAAGGATTCCTGTGTAACAGACGCTACCTTCGTACTTTGCTATGAGTTCCTTCTTGAGTCCAATAGTCTTTCTCACCTTCTTTATCAAAGTTGTGGCACTTACGCCTTTTTGCAGCTGTAATTAACAAAAAAGGCACAGATTCTACAACCCTTGGAAATATGCAGTTACAGCATATGCCTCACAAGAGCACACTACACTATGCTTATTAGGAGGAAGGAGACAGATATGAGTTGTTCATTGTTCTGTGTTCTGAACAAATAAACCACACACACACACATATACAATAAAGATTATTGTTTAATGATCTGTGTGAAGTTTGCGATTCATGCAAACATCCAGTGATGGCAAACAGGGTAATAATCTGTCAGCCTTGTTCACTGTAGTTTTCTCAAAAGCACCACGTTCTGTACTAGGAGCAATGGGCCTCATTCATGAACATCTTCTTAAAAGTCTTCTTAAGAACTGTACTTAAGAAGGCGCGGGTTGGAAACTGCGCCACATTCACGACACGTTCTTAAGTAGGGATAATCGTTCGCACCGGTGTTCTTAGGTTGATGAATGCCAACTGCGATGCACGTGCATGTGAGCCCTAATTTGCATAGGCCACCACCTATTATTTCCTATATAAGGTAAAAAATGTGCCGTGCGCAACAGGCAGCTGGAGGCGGAGATGGCAACGCGCAAGGGGAAAGACTGAGGAGCAGCTGGACAACAAACGAAAGAAAAACTTCAATTCTACTGAAATAGAGGTGCTTTTACAAGGAGTGAGCGAACACAAGACCACCTTATTTTCACGTGTATCCACCGGTCATCAGGCCATCCAAAAAGAGTCGGCATGGAGCACCATTGCAGGAAACATAAATGCCGTTTCCACGGAGAAACGCACCACCGCAGAGGTTAAAAAGAACTGTTTTGACTTGAAAAATAGACAAAAAAAAAAAAGATTGGACTGCACCGGAGGGATCTGGAGGAAACGGGAGGTGGGCCATCAATCAAAAACCAAACCATTTCGGAAACTCTAGAAAATATTTACACAATCATGATAGAAAAATAAAGTCAAAATACATCGTTTGTGTGTGACAATTTATTTTTTCTGTGGTTACATTTGATTAGACGCTGCCTAATTAATACAGCAGCCCCGTGCTCTGGCTCAAGACGTGGCTGGGGGCGCATGTCGTTATCTGGGGGTGCTACGTGTGCAATAGGCACACCACGTTTCATTGCGATGTTATTCTGATGATCCTGCACACCTGCAAGAACAGAGAGGGAAGCCTGAAGCCTGAAGCGGGACATCAAATATTCGTCGCTTTCAGCAAATAAATCTACATGGTCCCTTTACATTCTCTCTCTGGGCAGCGCACGTCCAGCCAGCTACTTTTTTTTGTTGATGAATTGGGATTTGAATATATATTTATCCATGGAGTATATTTTAGTTGTTTTGATGATAAATAATTGTTGGGATATTTTATTTGCACTACATTTTTTGGGATGAGGTTGCAAAATCCATCATGAGGGCGATTGCGCATTGAAAGTGCAAGCTTTGCTTGTGCGTAAGAGTCCTCCTGAGCGTTCGTAGAATTTGTTCTTAGATCTAAGAACTGAGAGTTGAGAACACGTTTCGTGAATGCCAAAAATCTTCGTAAGAAGGCTTTAAGAACACATTTGTGCGTAAGAACGTTTCGTGAATGAGGCCCAATGTTTTCCAACTGACTTTATACCACCAGCCAGATTAGAAGCAAGCAGACGAACAAAAAAAAAAAAAAACACCGGCAGTGACCAATGCGTAACGAGCCATTTTCAACTCTGTCTTGTCAAATGTACGTAACGAAACAAGTTGGCAGTAGCTAGTCTGTCTAGGGAAGGGCGGACACTGTGTGTGACTGGCCAATCACAAAGCGTCAAGAGTGAATACATAAGCAGTTACCCAATAAGGATTTTCTTTCATCACGATTACGGATAATGAGGAGCTGTACTCGTTTCTTGCTCGTACTCGTCAAAAATGCATTATCCGTAAATGATACTCGTCTAAAATGAGTATCCGGCTCATCCCTTGTCATGTCTTATCCAAAGATTTCCTTAAACCTAAATGTTCAGGTTGTGTGCTTAAATCTCACCAACCTTTGCTGAGAAACACGTCACATACAGTGGTGTAAAAAGGTGTTTGCCCCCCCATTTCTGATTTCTTATTTTTTTGGATGTTTGTCAAACCTACATGTTTCAGATCATCAAACAAAACTGCATTTTGTGTTCAGTTTTGTTGTCATTGACTAATATTTACGTTTGTTTCATGATCTGAAACATTCAAGTGTGACAAATATGCAAAAAAAAAAAGAAATCAGGGAGGGGGCAAACACTTTTTCACACCACTGTATATACGTTTGTGCATAATTGTAATATAGTTTTGAATGTTGCTTGTAGAAAAACAGCTCTTTCATAGTAAATCGACATTGGTACACTATTTAAGCAGAAGAAAATATGGTAGTATAGTCGTCATTTCTATTCCGCCTTTAATTATTTTTGTCGTTTTTCAGCTACCTCTTTCAGATTTCAAGCACCAACAAAAATAAAAAAAATGCAAGTGCTTACTAATTCATAGGTCCAACTTCAAGTATAAATGTACTGTACAGACTAAAAAAAGGCAGCTAGCACCATTTTCTTGTCTATTTGGTAGTAGCCATGTGTTAGTGGTTATGCAAATATTCAATATCTAAAAATCAATAAGCACTTTCCTTTGTAGAGAAACAGAGAATCACTCCACTTATCCAACATTGAAAAGCCTAATAGGAACTGTACTTAATTGTTGCACCATGGAATTGATGACTAGCTTGATGTGTATTAGTGGTCAAACTTTATTCAGAAAGTTTTAAAATCTTGTAAAGCAGCATTATTCCCATGTTGTCTAACAAACCTTGAGCACAGCAACACAAGCAAGTGGTTACTTCTCGCAATCGATTCAGAATTCAGTACCTGTGAGCTGAGCCGGTCTGTAAACATTGTGGTGTTCAGGGACACGGATGATACAACCTTCAAGCACATAACACAAACGTTAGATCATTTGAGAACACTTCTAAGAGATTCAAACCAAGAACTAATGATGGCAGATTATAGTTTTTGCAGTGGCTTAAATGCTGAACAGCTGCTCAAGGAAATACATCTACTTTCTTCCTGGGATTGAGTGATCTTTATGCTCTAAAGCAGGGGTCACCAACGTGGTGCCCGCGGGCACCAGGTAACCCCCCACGACCACATGAGGTGCCTGCAAGCCTGCTTTTCATTCAGGTTTTCAGTTAATAATGAAAGAACAGTGGAAAGAAATGCATTCTGAAATACAAAATGTGAGTTGTGGACACCAGCATTTTGTTCATGTTCTGGTAAAACAAGCGTAGTCGCTTTGTTTGGGTTTAAAATAAGCTCTGAAAATAAATGTTACAAAAATGAGTAGCTCTTGGCCATTTTCATTTTGTAAAAGTAGCTCTCACAAGGAAAAACGTTGGTGACCCCTGGTCTGAAGCCAGTTGAGACCCTACTATCTTTGTAGTGATACTGCTGTGAAAGGGGACATACTGTATTATGCTTTTCCTCTTTTCTGACCTATAAATGTTGCTACAATGTTGTATTCTCGTGTAAACGATGCCAACGCGTCAGAAAATGAGGTTTGCGCATTTGGAAGTGAGACCTGAAAGCAGTTTTGGATGGCTCTGCATGCTGTGTTTTATAGAGTTTTTTAACACCGGGTTCCACTGACATCAACGCAACCCGGACTTCCTTATATGGGCATGCCAAGCACCCAGTGTTCACAGTGTTAGCATGTCGAGCAATGGCTCCCAGAAAATGTTTGTTCGGGTGTGCCAAAAGAGGTGAGCGTCAGGCAGAAGTGGTGGGAATTCCAGGCCAGCAAGAGAAAAATATGCTCATCTGTCAACATTACTTCATACGGGATTGTTTTGTGAACATGGGCCAATACGAAGCTGAACTATCCGCCAAATCCGACTATCTGTATGTTATCATTGCTAGTATGCTAACATTAGCAGTAAGCACTATCATGCCAGGTGTAAACATGCTAACGTTAACATGTTAGCATTGCTAGAATGCTAACATTAGCATACTAGCATTTTAGACATCTTTATAGGTAGACACTATTATGCTAGATGTTAGCATGCTGACATTAGTATATTAGCATTGTTTGCATGCTAACATTAGGATACTAGCATTTTTTGCGATTTTCATAAATATGAACTTAAGCAGACGCTTAGTGTTATCATGCTAGGTGTTAGCATGCTAATGTTATCAAGTTAGCATTGTTAACATTCTTTAAGTCATCCTCTCATTTCACCCTCTACATTTCAGCACAATTCAACATAGACTACTTATTTCAACATTCATCCTACATTCTACTGCTCCTTTGTTTTCCAATTCTTCCTACGCTTCAATTTGTACCTTCATTCAACAAATTTTGACATTCATGCTCCATTTAAACATTCATACATTCAACATTCAACAGCATTTCATGGCAAGAGCTCTACTGTTGATACTAAAGTTCTGAATTATTTTGTTTCTTTCCTGACTACACGTCACGAACACAAGATCAGAACAGCTTGCTGACACCCTCTACTTTAACTCGGACAGGCGAGAGGTACAGATGGCTTGAAATAAACAAGTTACAAGTGCTGACGGCTGCTAGCAAGCCAAGCTAAACAGTTAACTGCTGAAGGTCAAAGTGGTTGCCTAGCAACAATGCCAAAGCGAATTGATACCAACCCTTGAAATCCGGGTGCAAAATCAGAAATAGGGCCAGTCTGGCTGTCGGATGAAGAGGATGGGGCCTCAAATATAAGACCAGTTCCAGAATTCGAAGATCTTCTCGAGAGCAATAATTTGATGTTATTTCATGCCTTGAAGTGGGAGATGCGAGAGCTGCAAGAACAAATTGCAGCACAAACAAAGCAAGGTCTAAGACGCCAGTTTTTACAGATTGGATATATACACATGGGCTGCACAGTGGCCGAGTGGTTAACATGTTGGCCACACAGTCAGGAGATGTGGAAGATCTTGGTTCGACTCGCCGCTTGGGCATCTATGTATGGTTTTCTCCAGGTACTCCAGTTTCCTTCCACATTCCAAAAACATGCATGTTAAATTCTCTGTAGGTATGAATGTCAGTGTGTGAATGGTTGTCTGTCTGTATGTGTCGTGCGATTGGCTGGCGTGTACCCCACCTCTCGCCGAAAGTCAGATGGAATAGGCTCCAGCATCCACCCGCGACCCTAGTGAGGATAAGTTGCATAGAAAATGGATGGATGGATATGTACATGCGCAGAATGAATAAAAAACTTGTGGAGATCTACGATGAAGTCATAAACTTTAAGGAGGAAGGATACCAAGGCCAAGGCACTACGAGACAATATCAAGGTACTACCTTGCGGCGGAGGTTACCTAACCGTAAGGTGATTAAAAACCCTATGGAAGAAAATGGAGCACTACACAATGATATCGAGGTTCTACAGGGTGATATCAAGGCACTATTGGAAGATAATTCTACCTTGCGTGCCACTCTCGAGAAAGAGAAAGAAGCCAAGGAAAATTAATGGATGACGGATCAGAATGCACAAATGAACGAGGGCTCCGAATTACACCCAGGTCAAAAGACAGTCGAAAACAGAGAACCAGACGAAATTGATGTTCCTTCAACAAAGCAACAAATTGACAATTTCCTACAATCATAGGCGATGGATGTATACATCGCCATCATAGATTCTTGCATCCCACTGTATAGCAGAAACAACGGCACACCCGCTGCTGAAACAGGAAAAGAAGCTGAAAGGTACAAATGTCTACATGAATGAGCATCTGACAAAACGCAACGCTTACATTGCCTAGAAAGCACAAGACTTGAGGACCCTCCCTGTAGTTGGGTATGAACGACTCTGATACTGGCTCGTTAGCATCTATTGTTCTGGCTCGGACCTGACTCCACCTCATTTGCAAGACTAAGAGCTGTGGTTTTTGGTCTCAGTAACCTGCTGAACACAGGGTCCAAATTAAACCTCAAACCACCATTCCAATACAATGATGGGTTCTGTTGTTTGACGAAAATAGCTTCCTTTACTCCTCTTTCAAACCATCTGTTTTCTTTGGCCAAAATCTTTACCTCGCTGTCCTCAAAAGAGTGATTGGTTGCTTTAAGATGTAGATTACAAACACAAACAATGCACTGGGATGCCAGTTGTCATGTCACATATTAAAAGTGGCTTCTTCCACAACATTCTGACGTTTATTAAACAGGTATATTATTGGATCCATATACCGGTACTTTAAAAATATGACATATTTCAGCATCTGTAACTTTAATTTGTCTCCTTGCTGTTGTAAACATTTCCTGCTCCCTCTGGCTTCCTCATCTTCGCTTATTAATTGAATGTCGCCAGCAGCGGCGCCATGACACTCCACTGAGACTGGTTGGTAACGAAACATGGTACCTTTTGATTTTACATGAGTCGGTGCCTGGTAATACTGATGGAATTTGGTCGGTGCCTGTAAAAGTAACATTACCGGTACCCATCTCTACTTGCAATTTTCTTTGGCCACGACAAGACCAATACTAAACGTTTTTAGCGTTGTTCTCGCATATAAGTGTTTTAAGTTTAATTTTTCCCGAAGGTCATACTTCTCCTCTCTTGGTGAGAAGAACTGTTTTACGCTTTTGTGTAGCATGTCGTTGTTTTCATATAGTTTGCATCTAGATTTATGCATAATTTTAGCTGTTTGAACGTTTACCAGATCAGCAAATGTTAATAATTGTGATTTTAGAAATAAAGGGTTTGTATGTTCTCTATAAGCGGCATTATGGATTATCCCAAATGACCTTTTTTGTAGCACAGTTAGTGAGTGGTAGTGTACTTTTGTAGTTGTTATTGTTTTGTAGTTGAAATATGACCTCAGCGAAAAAATAAACTTAAAACACTTATATGTGAGAAAAACCTTTTATGTATTAAAAAGATCACATGAAATACAGGGCTTCTTCCTACTCCTTTTGGACATGTGGAACTGCGAATTGTACTATGTGATGTATTCCAATGTAACTTGTATGCACGTTCAAATAAAATTAAACCATTACCATATCTCCATATCTGCAGTAGTATTATCTGCAAATAAAACTGGCTTTAGATCTATCGTGACTTTATAGATGTCATTTACATATAGACTGAACTGTTTTGGACCCAGTATTGACCCCTGGGGTACACCGCACAATATATTTAAGCTTGCAGATGTATATTCTCCTAGCTTCACAAATTTCTTCCTGTTAGCTAGATAGCTTTTAACCCAATTCAAAACTAACCTTCTGATTCCATATCTTTCTAATTTTGTAATTAGGTTATTGTGATTCATTGTATCGAGGGCTTTTTTTCAATCCATATATACTGCAGCTGCACACTTTCTCTATAGCGTTGGTAATTTCCTCAGTAATTTCGATCAGTGCCATGGAAGTTGAAATGTTAGCTCTGTATCCGTATTGGCTGTCCACGAGTAAATTTATTGTTAGTTATAAATTTGTGCAACCTGTTATTAGATAGCTTTTCAATGATTTTAGAAAACTGTGGTAATGGGGAAACTGGTCGGTACTTTGTGAGTCGATGTTTGTCTCCATTTTTGAAAATTGGTACTACTAAGCTGTTTCCATTTTGTTTGGAAATTTACCAGTTTGGAATGATAAGTTGCTGATGAATGTCAGCGGTTCTGCGATCTCATTAATAACTTTTTTTTTAGCATTTCCTCTCCAATTCCATTACAGTCGGTTGATGTTTTTGCTTTACAATTGTTAACAATATCAGTGATTTCCTTATTTGTCACGTGAGGAACATGGAGCTGGGATTCCTGTCTGTAATATCATTACCTTCCTGTACTGACAAAAAATTTGGGATCTTTTCTTCTGCTTTTGGTCCAATATTTACAAAGTAGTTGTTGAACCTTTCTACTGCCTCGTTCGTATCATTATTTTTGGCATCTTTAAAATATTTAGAATAATCTGCTTTCTTAGTGGCTGTGATTGGCTCCAGCATGCCCCCGCCACCCTAATGAGGAGAAGTGGCCTAGAAAATGAATGGATGGATGGATGGTTTCTTAGTGCCATTCCTGAAAATACTGTTTAGGGTGCCCCATGTTGCTCTCATGTTGTTTTTATTCTTTCTGGTGATTGACTATAAAAAATGTTTACTTTTTTACACACTCTCAAAATGTTTGTTAACTTGTTTTCATATTTCTTATTCGTTTTTTCTGCTTCTGTAGTTTTTAAAATGATAAATTTCCTATGTATGTCTGTTTACAGGGCCACAGATAGGTGTGCCTTATGAAATACATTGTTTTCACTCAGCGTTACGTTCCCATCTGGATGCTACTATATACTATTGATGATGCGATTTTTTTATTCAACCCACCAAAAAAAATTCCAGGAGCATTCCCTTGTGGATTATGACATTTGTTGTTCAGTGTGTGATCCAAGATGTGATCCATATCTTGATTAATATCACAAGATTCAAAGTGCCAAAGGGTAAAATACTACAGTTAGTTGCGCGCAATATTGTCTGATAAGCGAGACAGTATACAACAACCAAGGCAAAATCGGGGCCAAAATTTTTGTCGAAAAACGAGTCATACGAAAACTGGGGCGGTCCCACAGGCTAAAGAATTACCTGGAAAGACTTAAACTGTTATGACTGGTTACAAACCAACCCAAAGATGGCCTCCTCAATAAATTAAGCATTACATTCAATTAGTCAATTTACTAATATGTTTAATAACCCATAATATTGAATTAAAGACAAATTCAATAGTCATTCATACAGTATGTGCTTTGTGACTTTCAAAAGGAATATTTGCATAAGAAGCTATTGCTAGACTGAGGTTACTTGGCAACACAATTAGTCTGACAGGCAGTACCACAGAAAGCATATCGGGCCTCGTGTATTTTCTTTATTTTGTTTCATGGAAAATGTAATTAAAAGTATTTTTCCTTTGCACTCACTAACATGTTTTGCCAGCCCTCATTTTAATACATTGTTGTTTTATACATCATTGAGAAAAACAATCTCATGAAAGCCCTTACAGATCAGTTTGTCTTATATGATAGAACATGTCAGCATTGTAAATGTGAATATAAATGTTTATATCACATTCAAGACACCCATGGTGTCTTCTACGGCAAACCTGTCTGAACACTATGGATTTCTGTGAAGATAAGACTAACCACTAGGGATGAGCAATCTGTACTCGGAGTACTCAGAGCCACCCCGTAGTGCTGCCACTGGAGCAAAGTTTTCCAACTTACTTTATATCACCAGCCAAATTAGAAGCAAGCAGAGGAAAAAAAAAAACACTGGCAGTGACCGACGCAACAGAAGTCGTTTTCAACTCTGTCTTGTCAAATGCAATGCATAGTCCTCTCTCTGGCTGTAGGGAGTCTGTCTAGGGACGGGCGGTCACTGTGTGTGACTGGCCAATCACAGAGCATGAAGAGTGAATACATAAGTAGTTACCCATTGAGGATTTTCCTTCATCACGATTACGGATAATGACGAGCTGTACTTGTTTCATGCTTGTACTCTGCAAAAATGCATTATCCGTAATGGATACTCATCTAAAACGAGTATCTGGCTCATCCCTACTAACCACAGACAGGAAATAAGTCCCATGGTCTCTCTGGACCCAAAATGTCAAATGGTCATAGTACTTTAATAAATAAAAGCTTATCATGTGGGGCAGCCTACAGTGATTATGATTCAATTCCCCCGGTGTATCATACAAGATAGAAGACCTTTGGAAGATGGAGAGTAGTACAGAAATTAGCTCCCCATCCATTGGCCCAACATTAAAATGCAAAGGTATAACTGCAACTTGGAGATTCAGCTTGCTCGTAAGAAGTCTTCCAAATTCTAACACATGTTCATGTCGAGGTCAGTGAGTAAAAGTTGAGGCAATATCGCACCACAGAAATTGCTGTAAATATAGTGAACCTCAGCAGATACTGCACAAGTCAGAAGGTCTGTAACGGGTATGACGCGTGCCTTTTAATGTCACAGTCCGGTTCTTAACAATACAATAAGGCAAGAATATGCAAAACAAAAACCGGCGTAGATTTTGAGTCAACAAAAAATGAAATAAAACAGCAAATAAAACCAATAAAAGAAAATACATAATAGTTAAATGTATTTGATCTTTATCAAAAACAATGAATATGTAAGACAGTGCTTGACTTTAGCAGTTCCTCTGTATTATAAACCACAAAAGTGATGCGGTGTTGCCATGGCAATGACAGAGACGTTATGAAGCTACAGTTAAGTTACATATTATTAACTGGGCCTTGTCTGTACTGTAGTTAATTACTTGCAAAAATGATAAACTAAAAATTTCTTCTAAGTAATAAGACAGAGGGTCTTTAAAGGGTCACTGACATGATTTATGAACTTAGATTTAATTTGTTCAATATTGTTTGTAATTATGTTCTATGTTGTTCATTTTTTTGAAAGCGAACAGCAAATTCGAAAAAAAATTACGTTTATAGTATGTGGCGGGAGAAATGTTCACTGACCACTGCAGAAAAGGGGCGTTTCCGGAAGTGATGTCATCTAAGCAGAGGAAACAAACATGAGAGAATGGACGAGACAAAGACGTTAACAGTGGGTATAGCAAAGATTTGAGCGATGTGTCAATAGTTTTCAAGGAGGAAGAAACACCGACGATATGTCTGATGCAGAGGTGTCCGATGACAAATACATGGAGATGAAGATTGGGTGGCTTCAGGGCGGTGGTCCATTTGTCCCTTGTCTGTGTACTTGCTTCATTCATTGTAGTCTTAAACCTGCGTCTTTTGGAAAAGAAAAGAATCTTACAGTATCACTCGGACACTGTGAACAGCCAGCGGCAACATGTTTTGGCATGACTACTGTTTTGATGAAAAATATGCTGAACAAAGTCGACGAGCGACCTCTTGAAGGGTTTGTTTACTAGGTGTTAGCTGAGAGGTGCGCCTTTGCCGACATCACTTGGGAAACACCCTTTTTCTAAGGAGTTGAGACCATCATGGCAGTACCTACAAAAATGTAATTTTTACGAAGTTAACATTTGCCCTCAAAAAACTAACAACGTAGAACACAGCTACAAACAATATAGAACATATTTAAGCAAAGTTGAAAATTCACGTCAGTGACCCTTTAAGTATTATATTTGATGGGGAAAAATGTTTGATACATTCTTGTGCACAGTGTTTATGTTCATCATAACTTTCTTTCAGATAACTTTGACTCCCCCTAAACATTAATGTTAAATGAAATGACAAACTCATTGGCGGCAACAAGGCTCTCTGCCCCTGAGGCATGACATGACCAAGCACTTTCTGTTATTCAAAACGGAAAAGAAATTAAACACACTTTGCTTTGACCATGGTGAGAATTCTGCTGATCTGCTGGATAGATGGACATTAGTCAGTTTTGCATATTCGTAGTGGTGCACTAAATCTGCATTTGTAAATATTCCACAGTCCAACTGAGGATATGCCTTTTAAACTATGGCTGTGCTTTGCTGGAATATGTCCAATGTCTTGCACATACTGTGTTCTGAAATAAGCTGTTTGAAAATCCTTTTTTTTTGCACATACACTGGCTTCTAGAGAAGGTTTTAATCTTGTAAACCTGCCAGAATGTGTAACGCTCTTAGTGCAACATGATTTGGATTGCAGAGGACAAGTGCATTTGATTGGGTGTCACTCTCGGGGGACCACATTTGGATTAAGGTAATATTGCCAAGCGTCTGACTATTTGGTGTGAGATGGTATGGTTTGTGTGATGTGGAACAAACTGGCATGTAGGAAGCAGCTGGAGCTGTCTCTTTGTCTGTGCTGTTACCTCCAGACCCCAGCTTGGAGCACAGCGAGCGTAGATGTAATATCCCCGGGGATATTTGGACTGTGTTGTATCATCAATCAATATTTGTAATATTGATATATCGCATTGTCTGTGTCCCCGTTTTACTCATTACTATGTTTTCTGCTTCATTGCTTGTTTCCTCAGGCATCTCTCAATCTTTGCCTTTATTAGCATTGCCACACTAACCCCAACCCAATCTGCATCAATGTACAAGCTATTGTGTAGAATACTATCTAAATGTAGTAGTTAATTTCAGGTTAAACTGATTTATCTTCATTCACGTGTGTCAACATCTTTTTGTCTTATCTTGTGATATGCAAAACAGCTGCAAAAGACACGGCATCCAACATTTTTTTGTTGCGATATACTTGTCTATTACATTGAGGAAAAAGTCTATTCTGGCTTCTTGCCAGTCCATTGTTGCACAGAAGTGATAATCAGTGGACTGCAAATGTGTCACGTATGCTACAAACCTGCATCTCTGAAGTACATTTAGAGGATATTTCATCGTCTATGCATTGATTGGCAGATTTAAATGGCTGGTAATGACAGGGTGCATCCCATCTTGTCGCTTAAGCCTAGTTTACGCACGCAATTTTGCGTGCCACGACATGCCAGTGAGTAAACTGGTTGTAAACAGGTGTGAAGTATGTGTAAACTGTGCAAGGTTGTGTGACAGTGGGCAAAGAAAATTTTAAATGTTAAAAATTTGTGGCACGCATAATTTCCTTGGGCTAGTCGTGAACGCGACGTGAACGGATTGCGAACGTACCACAACCTATGTGCAAACAATGCATGTCAATGCATGTCTCATTCACATAAACGGGTAAGTTTTCCACCACATCTTGGAGCAAGTAGGGGGGAATTTCTGTAGCCTCTTGGATCTTCTTTATGGATTTCTGTTAACAACTGATCATAATGCCCCAAAGTGATGCCTTCTAGTCAGCAATTCCCGCTCCCACACTGTCCGTGCCTTCTTTTTTCTAACTTATGCCTTCTTCCTGCTCTTTCCGCGTTCTCTTTCTGCAGGTGCAAGGTAATATAGACGTACCTTTCTTTTCTGCAATGAGAGCTTCTTCTCTGGAGTTCAACATCTTGTAGGTCCCTTCCAAACAGAGGAATTAATGAAACTAGGGGTGATGCCTGCTGTTGTGTGGCGTCGCGCAAGACAAAGCGGGACCAAATAATTCTACGACTGCTTCACGATGTGGGAAGTGGTGGTTACAATTTATGCGGGAACAATGCGTGTTGTGTGCTATGTCGTACACTAAACGTAAACAGTATTTGACTTAGGTGTAAATAAATTGTGCGGGAGGGTGGCATTTTGCGCCAATGCGCACCAGTTTTGGTCACGAATTACCTGCCATTTACGTAAACAGTCCCACCACTTACATTTGGACCATTTCAAGCAATCATTGGACTTGAACAACTTGAATTTCAATAAATAACTGGAGAAATTGGGGTGTTTTAAAACTTTTGACCAGCAGTGTACAGATTTTTATCCACTGACCATCAATGCCTGATTTGGAACAGAGCATACTGTATTTGATTCTATTTTTTTTCTGCTTATACTGTCATTTTGCATATGACGTGAACTTCCAAAAACTGACAAAAACATACGGAAACCGAATCAATTTTTCCATTAAGAAATCATGTAAATCCAATGAATCCATTCCAGACACCCAAAAATATTACCAAAAAACATTTTAGCACATTTTATAGAGAATAATTATACTTTTACATGAACAAAACAAACTTAAATACATATAAATGACAAATGAAATGGATAAATGAACATTTAACATAACTTTAACCTTCATTGAATGCCAGCTAACACAGAGATGAGTGGAAGGAGGGGGGGAAGGACGGAAGAGCCAAGCGCTGTTAGATTCTAGTCTGTAACAAACTTACCTTTAAAGGAAAACTGCACTTTTTTGGAATTTTGCCCATCATCCACAATCTTTACATGAAACATGAGCACACGTCTTTCCCTTTTCTGTGTGTTCTAAAGAGAGAAAAACAGTTACCATGTGAGAGCAATGCGTCATGAGACACACCTATTTTGACTATATAGCCCGCTCAAAAACCTCCAACAACGTTTTATCGTTTTATATATATGCTGTGCTGTGACCATGCACTAACAGGTGAGTGCAGTCCATGCCCCTACAAAGACATTTTGTTTGATGACTGCTATGTTATTCGACCAATCCTGCTGAAATTTTACAGATGTGCTCGTCAGCCCCCTATAATTGTGTACCATATTTCATGGTGATTTGACTAAACATCCTAAAGTTATGATCTTTAGAGCGCATTGAGCTGTATGACAAATTTCATGTCAACGCAATTTATGGGGTCAATTAAAAATAGCACAGGCAACACAGTAGGCAACACACACACACACACACACACACATTTTCTCCCTTTTGTATGCAGTAGGTCAGGAGTGGGGTGTCTCTATTTTTTGCATAACTGTACAGTGTAAATCCAGCCTCAGACCCTAGTCTCCCATGATGTTATATCAGGATCATAATGTAAAGGCCCATCCTTTGTTTGAATTTCATCTCCGGCCACCCAAACTACTTAGGAAGTTTGTGGTCTGAGAGCATCTACATGTATACTACACTGTATAAGCATCTATAAGCTGCTACAAGGTGGTTAAAAACTGACCTCAGCCTGACTCTTGAACATGTGAACATGATGCTTGTTTATTTTTGCTTGCAGTGTGCTAATATCAGTTTCAGTATGAACAAATCATAGGAGAGAAAAGGGCCTTAGAAATCCTTTTACAGAAGCTGTCCGCTGTTTAGCTGCAGGGTGACCTCTCTTTGAAGGTGACAGCATTCATTATTAAAAAAAAAAAAAAGAGTGCACGAGCCGTCTCCTATGGCTTGTGAAGGGTTCTTCGCAGCTTACTTTGATTAACATTCAAATTCAAGACACTGCATGTGAACTGAGTCACGCACACAACAAGAGAGGATGAATTGAGCAGGAATATGATTGACATTTTTCAATTAATACTGCAAGATGAATTTGATATGTGTTGTGCATTAATTAAGTGGAGGAAATAGAAATAGGAGTAAGAATTAGCATAATGTATGGAAGGTTCTGCTGAGGTCCATCGCAGCGCTACCATCGAGGAGTGAAAATTCTTAGTCGTTTTTTATTAATGTCAAATGTCATTACTTTGAATAGAGAAGTCTGAAAACTTCAGCGTCGGCCTCATCTACGACTAAATTATAACGAGTTCAGTCTTTCTTCCTGACATTTCTTTTCAGGCCAATGAAAAGCACTAAAATAGAAGACTGTGCTTATTTCCAATGATTTGTCACACAGTAGCCCACAAAAGTGAGTACACTGCTTTTATTTCAGCAACCATTTTTATGAAATCTTCTCAAGCAACAATACTAATTAAACTTGAATGCACTTTAGAGTAGTCAGTGTACAGCTTGTATAGCCGTATACATTTACTATCCTCTAAAAATAAGTCAACACAGTCATTATTGTCTAAATAGCTGGCAACACAAATGAGTAGCAACATAATTGTCTCTTTTCCGCTGTCAAGCATGGTAGTGGTAGCGTCATGGTCTGGAGGTGCATGAGTGCTGCCAGCACTCATGCACCTCCAGGAAAGGAAACATGAATTCCAACATGTAATGTGACATTGTGAAGGAGAGCATAATCCTTCTCCTTGGGAAACTGGGCTGCATAGCAGTTTTCCAACATGATAACGAGCCCAAACGCACCTCTGATAATATCAGTATATCGGATATCGGTAAGAAAGCCAATATCAAGCATCTCGAGCACTGGCGCTACGTCTTCACTGCAAACATGCACATGGGGGTTTATTTTCCTCTGCCTTTTGTCTACTCTTCCATGCTAATGTTTACACTTACGCTACACTTACCTTGATTTTCTTTGATTATTGATTTTCTATCTTGCTGATTTGGACACGAGTAGTACAGTAAATAACACCTTGGCATACTATTCATCACAGTCATGTGTCCTCAGAGGAGTTCACTAGAACTCCACAGAAAGACTGTACTATTATGGGACCGAAATTAATTTAATTACATTTAAATTTTATATCAACTTTGAAAAAATGTGTGATAAATGATTTCTTATAGGAAATATATGCATAGTATATGCATATGCATAATATATACTAGTGGTGGGCAATATAGCAAAGTTACATATCCATCAGATACCAAGTAAATACAGGGCCAGTATTGCCAATACCGATAGGGCTGCATATCATCCATATATTATACAACTATATCTTATCCTTTGAAACGGTGCTGGTGCTTATACAGTGCCAGAAGCGGTGCTTAAAAAAACAAAAACATAAATAATTTGTCCAAAAACATTGCTTTGCATAACATAAGACTTTTGTGATATGCAAAATTGAACAGAATAGGAATAGTTATTATAAATTATAACTAAGTAATAAATTCACCAATATGAAAAAAATCACAACAAATTGTCGTAATTATCACAGCAAAACCAGCAGCAATACAGAACATTTTTTTATACTTTAAGTGCATACAGTCGGCTGTTGCCACAGTTATTTTTGTCTTGCACAGTTCAAGTAAAAATCGATAATTTACACACAATTCTGGTGATGTTAGACAACTGTTACCACAGTGTTTCCTGGTTAATCCCACATGCCAGAGTAGTGTATTAATTAGGCAAAATGAAGTTACTTACAAGACGTTACTCTGGTAGGTAATTTGAGCAATCTGTTGATGACAATGCCCGGGGCGAACCTGACTACTTTGCCTTGATGGTCAAAGTAGTCAATTGCCTTATGCCCCCAACCAGTGGGGGGCCCCCAACCAGCATAGGCGAGGCCACCACAGCCAGCAGCACCCCCACCTATATTAATATATAATTATGTTAGCATTCTACAGAAACACATTACAGAACAAAAAAGAAAGCCATCTGAAAGCTAAATTCATATTATCTGCCCCCCTCTTTCCCACACTACAATGGACTGTTCCATGATGATGGCGGTGATGTGCCTTTGTGAGAAGCTAAGTCTGAATCTACTTAAAATGAAGCAAACTTACCAGAGCGTTTCAGAGAAAAGGAAACGGCGAGAGGATGCCAAAAATTATATTGCCTCATTATCGAAGGTAAAACATGTCAATGAGCCGGTGTCGGATAAAATATGGACCCCTACATGGACCCGTTTGCGATAAAATCAGTGGTACATGTTTTATGTTAGCATGTTGGCCACACAGTCACAGTCAGGACATCAGGAAGACCTGGGTTTGAATCTCCGTTGGGCATCTCTGTGTGGAGTTTGCATGATCTTCTCGTGCGTGCGTGGGTTTTCTCCGGGTCCTCCGGTTTCCTCCCACATTCCAAAAACATGCATGTTAGGTTAATTGGCGACTCTAAATCGCCCATAGGTATGAATGTGAGAGTGAATGGTTGTTTGGCTATATGTGCCCTGCGATTGGCTGGCGACCAGTCCAGGAATGTCCAGAAGTGTCCAGAAATGGGGAGAAAGCAATAGTTGGCAAAGGTGATTTGTGTTTATGTCTGACAAAGACAGAGAGACAGAAACAGGGAGATTTTGTGTTCAAAGAGAGAGAGGGTGTTCATGTGTTCAGAGGGAGGGGGGGAATGAGTGTGTGAGATTGTATTAATGAAATGGTAACTATTTAGACGTACATATTTTGAAGCACTCTACACCTTAGTTGCTTCACAGTATTCATGTCTAAATAATGTCTCTCTGACACACACATGAACACCCCCCCCTCTCTTTGAACACAAACGCTCCCTGTTTCTGTCTCTCTATCTCACGCACATAAACATACAATCAACTTTGCAAACAATTCATTTCTCCTCATTCCCATGCCTTCCTCCTGACACTGTTTATAGTTATGACTGTTGGCGTATACTGTTTAGTAATTGCTTTTGTTACATTGTAATTGTTCATCTTCACATCCTCAATACATACACAGTCTCTTTCTCTTTGAAACACACACACACACACACACGTCTGTTGTGATGATGTCCGGGTTGTTTTTGTTCAAAAATAAATATCTGGTAGTTTGACATACATTGGTTTTATATCTGAAACTTTATTCTCTCATTCTGTTCACGCCGTATTCATTTAGTGCAAGGCTGTATATTGATAGGGGCCTTTGAGGCTACCTTTCCTGCTTTTTGTGTTAAAAGAACATATAAAGAGGGTCCCTGTCTATGTTCGCCTTAGGCCTCAAAATTGCTATGTCTGCCGCTGACAATGCCCCAGCACCACAGACCCTTGGCCCCCTCGGGGCCTGCACTCTCAATTGCCTCAATCAAAATCGAGGGATCCCACAGATATAAAGCATACATACACATCGCAACAGCGAGCAAACACTTGGATATACTCTGCAAGCAAGAAACCACATTGCACCTGCACAACACTGGCCTACCATCCCTGGCATCCGACACAGACAGTATGGATCACGTGTGTTGAGCAGAACAAACCTCAACATCGAAGAAGTCTGCACCCACACCACCGAAGGGCAAATGGAAACCACCACAGTTGCCCCCTTAAATGTCTATGTTACATCAGTGTATAAACTACACCAAGGGCCTTTCCTTAACCCTGAACTGCCAGAAGGATGCAAGAGGAGCTTCCACATCAGCATCAAGTACTTAACACCAATAGCACATTATGACTTTATGAAACAAACAGCTGAGATGGAGACAAAGTCAAAACGGGGCTCCAGTCGAAACATTTGACTCTGATCCAAACTGCCGAAATCCTTTATGATAAAGAAATCTGCATCATGGTAAAGAAACTCCTGGACATGACTTGCGACCTTGACCTGTGTCAAGTCATCAAAAGTCTCCTTAACAACAAGAAAATGGAGAGCCCGAAAGAACGGCCCACCACAAGGCACTGTACTGGTCCCCCTTCCCTTCAAGATGTACACCAATGACAAGCTGCTTTCCCCACAATGTCGCCCTTTCATCTACGCCAATGACCTATGCGTCACACACCAGCAAGAGAACTTCCAGAAGTTTGAGACTGTCCTGGAAAGTGAGGCAGCGCAACTGTGCATCCAAATGGAGGTCATGTTGAGGACTAAGTGGACAAGAACTTACATCCATTACCCCAGTGCAAATAGCGTGACACAAAGAGTTAATCTGGGTATCACAGCGTAGAAGAACATAAATTGTCATTTTGCATCACAGTTGTAATGGCCACATAAGTCCATAGCAGAGTTGAGAGACATCCTTAAGCACGTCCTACTATGACTCAGCTGGAAGAAAACTTTCTGTCATTATGTGAACACATATGAACATTTACAGGCTGTATAAAGTGTGAGTTTTGGGGGGTTATACGGGATTGAGGTTTTTGGGGATGATTGCTTTTGTTGGCGGGTGGGAAGTTGCAGCAGCGTGGGGTGTTTAATATGTTTAGTTCAGGGGGGAGGGAGTGTCATATGTGGGATTAATTGGGGGTAATTAAACAGTCGTTTTGAAGGCAATTGGGTCATTTTGTTGTTCTTTTCTTCCAGCTGACATCCGGTCCTCCCGCGACCTCAGTAATTTGCGTTGTAGCTTCGACACTTCTACAAGGAAGTGCGATCGTTACACAGTTAATGGCTTTTCCTTAAATTTTAACCCTTTAACCACCGGACAACGGGCCTGTGTTCAGTCATGCATGCAGTAAGCAATAAATTTTGGTATGGACCGAAGGATGATGTCCATGCCAATGTATGCAAATAAAGAAACTTCATGAAAATATTAAATTGTAACTTTAGTGGCTACTTTTTGGAGAGTCTACTGTTTTTTGATACACCCTGTACGTTTGTTTCTTTGTGGCATTGTGCATAACTTCTTCTATATACAAACAAAATATAAACGTCAGTGTGAGAAGGAAAAACATAACAGCGGTTTGAACTTTGCAGATATCACAGCTGTCAACGTCCAGGACAAGCAGGGACTCTTAAACAGGTCGAGGAAGGAGACTGTCATGCACCCTCAAGTATGATTTTATTTGATGAATATTTGGATTTATTTGGCTAGGTTTTGGGCCATTAGGCAAACACAAGCAATTGTCTAGGGCCCCAAGATTTCCAGGGGCCACCAAACGTCTCATAAAAACGTATTGTTTTTTTCTTTGATTTAAAGTACATATTACTGTTTTAAAATGCGTAATGATCATGATCGTTTCGACCGTTCCCCTCTCTCTTCTCATGCAATGAACTATTCCATGTTGCCGTGCATGTGCATATTGATTCCAGAAGACGGAAGCGAAATGAACTTGTTGGCGTGGTTTGGAGAAAAATGTTACCCCAGTGGTGCTTGGAAGAGGAGAAGGTGAGAGGAAAACAGTTTTTTTTTATCAAATTTACAGACAGTGTCAACCTTTTCCACAGTCACAACAAACATAGACACACGAAATAGGATAATTTCCTCATATTCACTCTTTTTAGTAGATGACTTAAAATCATTGTTGGAGGGTATATAAACAAGGCTATGTATTACTAGAAACTTAAGCTGACAGATAACTGTAACAGATTTAAAAAGCAGGAAGAAAAGTGGCCTATTTGCTGCTGCCCACCTTGTGTTGAGGTGAAGATAAAACGTGTGGAGGGCCCCAATGACTGGGTTTGCCTTGCTCCCCCAAATGACTAAATAGGCCCCTGGATACGCATAAGGTTGAATCGAGGCAACTGGACACTTCTTGTTGGTTGAAGACGTTTCACCTTTAATGCAAAAGGCTTCTTGTGACCAAGCCCAGCCACTGGTTCAGGTATGGTGACAACACATTGGTCAACCCTCAATATTGTGGTCTACAGAAAACCTACTCACACAGACCAGGACCTACTTTCGACTTCCATCACCCAATGGAACACAAGCACTCAAGGACAGAGGGGAGAAGATCCCCACCACTGACAACGGAAGACAGAAAGAGAGGACACACATCACAAAAGTCCTTTCCAACTGTGGATATCCAAACTGGGCCTTTGTCAAATCCGCCAGCTACACCCGAGCCTGAGGATGGAAACAGGAGGCGAAGTGTGGTGAGACCTTACGTAGCTGGTTTGTCAGAGAAACTCAGAAGGATTTTTTCCAATCACAACATACCTATGCATTTCAAGCCCACCAACACCCGAAAAATCGGGTTCACCCAAAAGACAAAATCGCAAAAAGAAAACTCAGCAATGTTGTTTATGCAGTGCAATGTAGTCATGAATGCAGCGATGTCTGCATTGGTGAAACAAAACAACCTTTACACAAATGGATGGCACAACATATTAGGAGGGCAGTTTCTTTAGGCCCAGAGTCAGCCGTTCATTTGTATCTCCATCTTTGAAAGAGGTGTCAAGGAAGCCATTTATGTCAAACCTGAAAGGCCCTCCCTGAACAGAAGAGGCTTACGCTATCACCTATCGTCTCCTGACATCTCTCCCCCGAAGATTGTCACATTCCCGGGAAACAATGGGGAACGACTTGTTGTCACCAGCCAGGTGAACGACCCATTGTTATGCAAGAGGGTCGTTCACGGACTACAACAACCCGCAGTGACCATCCCCAGGGGACACACCCACCAGAGACATATAAAGACAGGAACTCCTCAGGTAAAATCTAGAACTGAAGAAGCTCTTTGGATTTAGGGTGAAACATCTTCAACCAACAAGAAGAGTCCAGTTGCCTCAATTCAACCGTCTGTGGATTACTATGACCTGGATGACTGAGAATCTACATTGTACACGGACATGCGCCCCTGGAAGCACCATTTATACCACTGCTAATAATGCTTTAATTGCAGGCTTTGTTGGCTAGTTAACGACCACGCAAAAACTACTTGATTTACACAAAAGACTTCTTTAGAGTTTGGTGTGGGTGGTGATAGAGATGAGGATTTAAAATGTTGCTTACTTAACATTCGTAGAAAGTCTTTTTCAACCTTTTCTTTAATTTCTCAGTGAATAAGGCATAAATGTCAATGACAACATTCAGACAGTTACTGTATGTACTCTTAATGAGTGACATTCAAGTTTTTAATTATTTTTTAAGTTGATCAGGATGCCTGTGTATGTGGATGCAATGAGTGTAATTTGTTGTCATACATTTGTTGTGCTAAGTGATGTTATACAAGGACGGCACAGGCTACTTCAACTCTGTGGTGTGTAAATAAATGAATAAATCACACCACATCAAGTTATTTCATGTTTGGGAGTGTTTGGTTGTCACACAGGTCCTCAATGAAGCATTCATTTTTAGTGCTTGTTACATTGAAGGATATGTGCGGTCCATAAGACATTTAGACATGCAAGATTTACCTCACACTTCTCTGGTTTATTGCAAGTCTTTCAGTTAAAACATTTGTAATTTATTTAGGAAGAGGCCACAGAGTGATTACTGACTTGAAAAATGACTTTTTGATACACAGCTGGCAACTAGTGTCCCTAGTGTTCCCAACTTTGTTGGCCTCTGGACTGGACTGCAAACAGCTGCAAGGCATCCTCAAACACTGCCGCTTTATCTTCCAATTGGCACAGCTTGGATTAGTCTCTGCAAGACTGTTTTCTATCACATTTTCAGCCCATTGTCTTCCACCTCGTTAATATAACTGATTTACCCTATTTTGCATGCCAAACCCATCCACTCTCGGATGGCATTTTGCAGGGAGTTAGACATTACGTGCACAGACAGAACAATTGATTTTAATATTTGAGCCGGATGTGTGCAACCTACATTCATGTGTGCAAACAAAAGTATTTAGCTGGCATGTCACCTTCTGTACATCACACACTGCAAGTATCTCGTCATAAATTATCATTAAACATGTACATTTTATTAATAGCATAATAATAATAATAGCGTAAACTGTTTAGTTATTATTTACAATACCTAAGAAGTTTTGGTCCTAATTAGGGATGGTCTATATGTGCCCTGCAATTGGCTGGCAACCAGTCCAGGGTGTACCCCGCCTGTCGCCCGAAGTCAGCTGGGATAGGCTCCAGTATGCCCCCGCGACCCTAAAGAGGAGAAGTGGTATAGAAAATGGATGGATGGATAATCAACGATCCCACAAGGCTGTGAGCATGCACTATTGTGCTATACTTGTATAGCGACTGGTGCAGCAGAGTTAAGAGAGCTGCTTGCTAAGCTGGTATTATGGCAAAATGAACGGACAGTGCCACATCCACTCACCAAGCTAAAGTAAAAAAAGGTGTACTGGCTGTCAGAGTATATTGGAACAGAAGAACAAGAGTTGAATCTGGCTGAGATTTTTTCTTTTTCAAATGAGAAAGGGCTGCAAAGCCAAAGTAACAAGCCACTTTTCAGAATGAAAAGTACGGACCGAATGTGTGGCTTAACTGTGCATGCGGTACCGGCATGCTTTTATTTTGATGGCCGGACTTACCGGATACAAGACGTGTTACGCCCAGTTTGCCTGACTGATGCCGAAGGAACCAGAAGGTGGTTGATTTTTGCGGTTGAATGTTTTTTTTTTAATTTTATTTAGACAAAAGTAAATATATACAGTAAATTTGGCGTGACTTTCAAGTAAATTTCCAGAATGAAATCGTGCCAGAACAGACTGTTGCAAAACAGAAAGGCAATAAGGTCATACAAATATACATAATTAACAAAATAAATGGTAAACAAAATATAAATGGAAAATGAAACGATAAACGAGGTGTTACAAGATTCAGATCATGAACTAGATGAGCTTGTTTCGTCTGAGGTGGACATTGTGAAATATGCCTTGCTGACCTTTTGAACCCACTCATATATAAAATAGCACAGAATGGAAGTTGGACTACCTCAAGTTCTCAAGTTTTGGACAGGTGTGACATTTCAATTGTGCATGTCTGATGGTACTCACAGAAGTCCAAGGAATGCTCAAGTCGTTTGTGTGTATGCTCAGACACTTGAAAAATCAGAGGGAACATTGGGTATAATATTAGATTAATCGATTAATGGATAATTAATCTCAGTGTTTCCCATACATTCCTTTATTTGTGACAACCCGCCATAACCGTACATTGGGTATACATGCCTGTTTGACCCCGATCATAGACACATCATAATGGAACTGTCTGTGAATGTAGCTTATCATTCATACTGTATATGGCATCGTAACTCTGCTTCTTAACACACCTCATGCGCACCTGGTCTGCCAGAGATTAGAAAGACGTCGCAGGAGGGATCAGTGTTGTCAACTAAGCGACTTTGCAGCTATATTTAGCGAGTATTCCGATCCCTCTAAAGTCTGTCTCTCAAAAAAAGCGACGAGCGAAAAATCAAGCAACTTTTGCTTGTCTTACTGCACACTTTTGGAGACTCTAACATGAAAGCAAGTATCAATATTGTCAACGAGCAGCCATTTTCTTGCTCACTTTTTGTCCCCTGCAGTGCCCGTGAAAATTACATGTATATGCGTCATGGTCAATGATGCAAATTAGATGATGCCGTCATCTACCCCACCAACCCACCGCCATATATAGATTACAGTCTTTTGGGCAACATGGAACTTAGAATTAATTGTTGATTAATCATGTCTTTGAAGCAGTTGATTGTGTCTTTAAGAAAGTGAAGCAAAACCAGCAGATGGGCTGTTGATTCAATCTCAATTAGTTTGCTGTCTAAAGAAGTATTTGCTAAGGGATGTTGAGCTACGTCCATGCAGAACTCCTCTGGGAAGCTTTATTCTGATCAGTAAAACACTGACATTGAAAAAGTTCAGAAAATTCAAAGATACGGAGATGACATCCTTCAACCCACCATCATTTAGTCATGCTGGGGAAATTGTTATTGTGGCTTCTTTCTGTTATTAATATTCACGTTTATCCTAAGCAATCATGAGAAAGCATAGACTTCTGCCTGATTTAGCATCAAATGAAGAAAACATTATTAGTCATTGATATGACAGGCATTGATTTTAAATGTTTGCTGTACTTCACTTGCTTAGAAACCTCCTTATAACTTCAGTACACTTTATTTATTATTGTGTTGAGTACCCACTAGAGCTGTTGCCAGTTCAGTCTTCAGTGTGTTGCCAATTGGTAATATGCTCTAAGCTTTTCAACATCAACACATTTTTTGCATTGGTCGACTGGTAAGATAACACAAATATTAGACTGCTGAAATACCAAATTGGCATTCTGCTGTTTAGTGTTGTACAATTCTTCTTTCTCTGTTGTGCACACTTGAAGCAACGTATTGTGTAATAGCTACAACCTTGCAGTCTGTCAGAATGAAATCAATCACTTGGGTAAAACAATTGTAGTGGAGCTTGTTGCACACCAAGTGCTCAGGAAGAATAGCCTTATCTACTTTTTTTGCAGGGGAGAATTATAAGTTAATTGTTTTAACTGAAATAAAATAAAGTGATTTGCCAAATGAAACCCTTCTGCCTGATAGGAGGCCTGATGTTCTCCACCACAGGCACGAGCTTTGCTGATCCTGACATTCAGAACTAATTGTCAGTGCAGCATGTCAATGTATAACTAATATTGGAAACAGACCTGCTACCACCCTGGCCTACAACCACAAGATAGTGTGTTGTTTCTGTGCTGTACATGTTTGCTTCAGTATTTTTGGAGAAAGTAAAGAATGCGTGACATATAAAGAGATAGACAGATAGAAGATAGGTTTCAGAATAGCAGCATGAAGCACCCAGCCAGAGCCCGTAAACAGAGCTTCGCTCAATCCTTGTCACTGAGATGACAGCTGCTGAATACTGAGCAGAGGAGACAGGAGACGCCCTCAACCTGAAACACACAGTTACTGCCCTCATCGCTCAAACACACGTACACGCGCACACACACACGCCCACAAAGGCACACAGACATGCAGATGTATAAACACACCCCATGCAATAGCTCGCACACACCTACACAAGGATTTTATTTAGCAGAACGCTAACATCATCAGATGTGCAAATGCACGCTCCCTTTTCATTGGGAAAAATAGCCCATCTGTGAGCACTTGAGACCAACAGCCAATGAATGACATTGTTGAGGAATCATTTCACTGGCAGGCGTGAACGCCGTTTTGAGTCTTTGTTCAGCAGTCTGAAGTCTTTCATGGACTTTTAGTTTCCATTATTTATTTATTAGAAAATAGCCGCTATAATAAGATTATGTCTGTTTTCTCACCCATTGCATGCAAATGAATAGTTGTCGTTTTGCATAATCTGAGAGTATAAAATGACATTCTAATCAAAACATTGATCCATAATGTCCAATGTTAATTCAAAACTGTTTTGCCTGTCTGAATACAGACAAAACAATCCATCTAAATTGTAGTCTCAGTATTGGGATTTGCCCCAAAATTCAGCCATCACTGCTTTTATGGCTCCCTGACACCACAACGTAAGGTGAGGGGGCTGTAAGCAAAGGCTGAGCTAAATGGAACAAGAGATTACAGAAATTGGAAAAGTTGTCATATAACTTTCCAAAACAACATCACCACCAACCCCCCCAGGACCCCACCTCGCCTGTCCACCCTTGCCTGACCAAATGGAAACCTTATCTGTGTGTAAACAAGCCAGATTGCATAGGACCTACAGTATTTTATGTCTAGTTTGATGCATGTGCACGTTGGTATGACTCCACCATAACTATACTAAATACCAAAATATGGCTGCTCCCTTTGTGGTCACTCATCAGCACAAAAACACACTTGAGTCAAAACATAAACACACATTTTAAAAACATACACATATTTATAAAAATGCTGTTTTGTTTTCATCTCACGAGCACCGTCTTCACTATTGCAGTCAGTTACACACTACTATGAACAATACAAAACACATTCGTAAAAACCCCTATTTTATAACATGTGCTAGAATTTTTTGTCAGACATTTTTATGTAAAGGATCATTTAGATGACAAAAAGATATTGACAAACCCACCACATTCATCATGATTACTTTTAGGTATACAGGGAAAGTACACAAATACTATAAACGTACCAAGCACTGCACAACACTGCTGCAGAATGAAAATATTTACAGTTTATGCCGATTGCTTACACACATGTTGCAAAATTTGGCTCGCTGTGTCAAAACTCTACTGTACACGCAAGCAAGATAAGACATAACACTTGTAAAACACCTCACGGGTATGTCAAAATGAAACGCTCCAATCAAAACCTAACAATACCTTCTAAAAATGTCATTCAAGCAATAAAATGAAATAAAATATGCAGTCAAAATATTTGTATTTTCTTTTTCTCAAACAACAGCTGAAAGTTACAGTATTTAGCTACAAAAGTTTTATTAGTTTTCTTTCTTTCTGTCTTTTTTTCTCTTTTTTTTTTTTTTACAAGGAAATAGAAATTTCTTACAAATACCTAAAGAGAGAGAGAGAGTTCTGCACCGTTCAAATTCAAAACATAAATCAAAGCAATTAAAACAAGTGTTTACAGCACTGTAGTTCAAAGTAGTATATAGCATGGGAGGATTACAGTATTTTCAGATCCCTCTGTTTGTCTGGATCTGGCCAAAGGACCTCATCCACAAAGGACCTCATCCACGTCACAGATCACCAATCACCATCACGTGTTTTCCGAATGATAACAAGGTATTTTGTCTCTGAGTCTAATGTAGGAAATTGCGTGTAATGTTCTGCAACAACTATGTTGAAGAATTGCAAGCAAAGTGCAAAGCAGAAAACGTGTTTAAGGTATTGTCACATTGTGTTTTATCTATTGCTTTAGTCTAAGCATTCACTTTTTGGGTGTAAGCAGTTGGCAAAAATTGTATTTCTTACCATAATCAGTTACAGTAACATATCAACAATAAAATATCAACAATATCAACATCAACAATGAAAATCCGAACAAAATAGTAGTTTTTCTTACTACTACTACTAAAGTGTAGATGAATAAAATCTGGAGGCAAATATTGTAAAAATTACTGAATGAAGTACATACACTTACAGCAACTCTGCTGCCTTTCATAGCACCTACCTGAGGCCTGTATTTTCAATTAAGCACACGTGTGCTTCCATACCTGATGGATGTGTTCATCCAATTGTTTCATCAGTGTGGTCATTGGCTAGCCGGGGGTTTTGTAATGAGAAGGAAGTAACCTCACAAACCATACCCATGTATCTGTGTGGAAGGTGTGAAAATGCGTGTAGCGCTTCGCAAATCAATGTGTGTAAAGTTTTGCAAAAAGTGTGAAGCTGAGTCTGTGCTTATTGTTGTGCATTTCTGGATGTGTTTTTTAACTTCTTGAGTGTAAAGACCTGGTAAGTGCGGAACATTTTCATTTTAGTGCATAAACAACTGTGTAAAACTGCAAAAACAGACTTGGATAGAAGAACATATTCAGTTTGTGATGTTGCCACGAACGATGTTATTATTACTAAGCAACAAAATTCAGCTTTACTTTTTAAATGACAAGCTGCGTATAAAAATGTCCATGTTGCCAGAGTTGATGACTTGGCTGCAAAAGGTCTGCAGTGTATGGATAAACACAAAATGAAGGATGGCAGCAGACCACTGAGTCCACTCTCCACTGTCTCCATTCACATGCTAATTCCAAAACCCCACTACACTCACTAATTATTAGTCCTCTGCCACCAGCCACTGATTCACTCCACTGACCAGCGGACACATTCGAGGCCGCACACTGGAGCAATGGAGTATTTATGCCATGTACACAAAAGACATGGATTGGAGCTTAAAGCACAAGTAAACCACAAAACCACTGGAGGTTTAATTAGTGTTTTCCAAAGATGTTAATCTGAACGCTCCAAATCATTTCTAACTGCATGTTCATGATAGTTCACATGCTGGTGCTTTGATGAGGGAGGTACAGTATTGAGAAGTCAGTGGATCACCATAGTTGGCTGACTTCAGTCTTCTAGTAATTTGGGAGAGTTTTATATATTTTACAATACTGTGTATTGTACGCCAAGTAAAACTGTTGTTTAACACAAAATAAAAGTGGTAAAATAAAAACCTAGGCAGGCTAAACACAGGCAGACTGGGTGGACCTAATGTCAAGACACGTACTAGTAGTTCCCGGGAGCATAAAAATGTGAACAATACTGAGGCACAAGCATGGAAACTGAATGCTAATTGCCCAAAAAGCAAAAGAAAACAAAAGAAAACCACTGCCTCTATGTAATATTACCATAATATGAGTAAGATCATCTTTAATATGGTATAGGCCTCTCTTGGCACATGTTAGAGAATGTGACCAGAGCAGACTTGTCTACTCACTGTATCTGTATCACTTGCTTTTGGCCTTGCATCTTTTTCTTATTGGACCCTTATGCACACACTCATTATTGACTGGCTCTAACCAGCTAAAACAACTGGGTCACACATAGAGACATACAACAGGAAGGCCTCCCCACCCGTGAAAAAGGGGCCTAAGCTGGACATCTGACCAGAAGTGCCTCGGACTTGCTTCTGCACCTGGTGTAGAAGACCATTCCCCCATACTGTAACTGTGTATCATTCTTCCTAGTACATTAAATTGTTCAAATTGAGCTATTGTTTGCGAAACTTATTTGGAAGCATTAAAGGTAACGAACTAAAAGTGACAAAAACTTTCAATTGGTCCTTTGAGCTGGATCTTGTGCTTCCTGCTCGATCTGCATTCGGCAGTCGACACTTCCAGCAATTTCAGTGGGCCCAAAAATAACAAGGTAAGCAGAAAACCTTTATTTTGAAAGTACCAATTTCCGCCTGTCCCCTTGTGGGGAAGATTGCTGGAATTGCTGAGAAAAGAAAGCTAAAAATATTCTTAAGAAATTTTGCCTTATTTAATTGCAATAATTACATTAACAGTAGGAATGATTTCCCCCTTTTTCTAAATAAGAAAATCAGAAAAGAATAAAAATATTGTTCCCGGTTTTAAGACTGTTATGCCCATTTTCGAGACTGTTGTGGATGGATGCCCTAGTATCGAGACTGTTCTGGACAAGAAGCCTGATTTTGAGACTGTTCTGGTCAGGATAAATACAGGAAGTGCTGTATCTGCCTACTTTCTAGACTGTTCTGACTAGGATTTTTCTGCTGGTTAGAAAACCTGTGGTCTGCTGAGGAAAAGAGTCATTGCGACTGCCTGAGCTGTTGAACAGATTAGGGAGATAGAAGCCCGAATTGTACAGAGCTCCTCAGAAAATGTATTATGGACATCGCGGAAAGTTTGCCAAAGTTCAAGGCTTTTGTGTGTCTGTGTGTCTTATTTGAGTTTGTACTACTTAGTAAGGAAAGCCGCTTAAATGTGTATACCTACCTCAAGAGTGTATTATAGAGTGTACTGCGTACTATTGGTCAGGCAGAATGTTTGATGCAGCTCTATACTGTGCAGGTGTACCTAATGTTGTGGCCAGTCGATGCATGTTCCTGTTACCACTGTCTGTGTACTGCCAACTGAAAATTAACAAAATTCTTATATTGTAGGTAGCACGCCTGCTTTATGAAGACTTCATGGAATAAGACAAAAACACATTTCAAAGAAAAAAGCGGTCATGCTACCCCAATTGTGTTGCACAGCGCTGTCTTGTCAAATGCACCGCGTGCGTTACGAAACAAGTTTACCAAGTAACTTTAGATACAAACCGAAATAGAGGCGAGCTGAGGAAAACCTCATATAGTGGAGGCAGTGGGCACCACCGCATTAGCCGTTTTCTCGCCAATTGCACCGTGTACGTGAATGAGGAACCGATCAACTCCTCTGTGGCGCCAGCCTGCACAGTCTGCCTCTGGAGGGGCGGTCTCTGTTTGTGACTGGCCAATCACAGAGCGTGAAGGGTGAATACATAATGAGGATTTTCTTTCATCACGATTACAGATAATGACGAGATGTACTCGTTTCATGCTCGTATTCGGCAAAAATGCATGATCCGTAACGGATATAACGTTTATAACGAGTATCCGGCTCATCCCTAATTGTATCTATGAAGTCTTGTGCTTATATGGATTCAGAAGATAAATCTTGAAGTCTCCACATACGAAGATTATTTTTTGACTGATGTCTGTAAAGGTTGCTTTGATCCATTCCTCAAACACATGAATGCTTGACTTAGGTGTTCTGTTTGAAGAACTTATTAATACATTTTTGCTTTTTTCTGTACAGATTTCAATCGTTATGCATTCTAAAATGTTGTCAATTGCAGATGACATGTTCTTTACCACTTGTTTGTCCACGTACACAGCCACTCTTCCTCCACTGTTGCTGTTCCTCTTAATGCAGATCATTTCATAACCTTCCAGCTCAAGGTCCATGCCCTTGTCAGCATCCATGTTTCTGAGATTAGGATTACTTTGAAGGGTTCCTTGAATTGATTTAAATATTGTCTTATGTTATAATTTGCGTACATGCTTCTGCTGTTTATCTGGATAACTGACAATTTATTGCCAATATTAAGGTTATTATTGCATTGTTCCTCTGTGTAGTAACAGCAGCCATTTCTGATATGAGAAAAAAAAAGTTTGTGTCCGGCTTTATGTCTTTTTCCAATTCCAGTTGTTTGATGGTTTGTAAAGCAGAAGGTATCCAATTGTAGATCTTCTTGTCCTGCAAACGTTTGTGTTGTGTTTTGAGTGTCATTAAATGTAAATAAATGACAAGCCTAAATCCAGTGCTTCTTGTTGATCCGTCCTTTGTGACATGCTGATGATGTTGCCGAATGATAATCCTTCCCTCTGCGTCATTCTTGTTTGTGTTCCTTTTCCATGTTGTCATGGTAATATGATCTCTAATATGTATCCACATCGTTACTATCTTTTTGACAGCAAACACTCTGGCCTCTGGTCCTCCATTTCACTTGATGTAAATTTTGCAGTTGGCACTCCTTGTGCCTTGGATCTTTCCCTGCTTCCTCAAATCACATGCTTCCTCTGCAGTTTCAGCGTTGCGTTTTTCAGGTACTCATTCATATAGACGTTTGTTCCTTTCAGCTTGTTGCTCTCTTTCAGCAGTGCGATTTTGAATTCAAGAGATTCAAGAGAGATTCAAGATTCAAGAGAGTTTTATTGTCATGTGCATGGTAAAACAGCAGTTATACCATGCAATGAAAATCTTATTCTGTTCATTCTCCCAAGGAAAAGAAAGAAAAACACAAGAAAGAATAAGAACATAAGAAACATAAACACATATACATAAATACCAAGAAATTAAGCAACAACAACAGAAGAGACATATTGAGAAGGAGATTGTTATCACGACACCAAGCTATGAGGTCCGCCACCTCTCTTCTGTATGATGTTTCAACACCACCAGTGATCAGTCCGATGACTGTAGTGTCATCCGCAAATTTAATGATGCTGGTGTTGTTCTGGGAGGCCACGCAATCGTAGGTGAAGAGCGTGTAGAGGAGTGGACTCAGCACACACCCCTGTGGGGTCCCAGTGCTCACAATTCTTGAGCTGGATGTGCGGTTGTGGACTCTGACTATTATGTTTATTATGTTGAATGTCCTATTGATGAACTGAACGATGACGACGAGTGTGGTGTTGTTTCTGCCATACAGTGGCATACAAGTATCAATTGTGTGGATGTCTAAATCCACCTCCTTAGAGTGTAGAAAGTGTAAGGGTAGGGTTCTAATAATGTGAAAAATAATGTTATAAACCTTATACAGTAGACACCCCTACAACGTAAATAATCCGTTCTGAGAACCTTTATGTTATAGGGTTTTTACGTTATACAAAACGTAAAATACATGTAGCCTAATCCGTTCCAAGATCTTCCCAAACTCACCCCTTTGGCACTTCAAAATATTCAAAGTCCACCAAATATGGTGGGAAAATATAAGAAAATGTTAGCATAAACATAGTAGAGCAACATTCCAATATAAAATAAGGTAATAAATAAGATTACTGTAAATGAAAAAACTGAAAAACAAAAACAATCCTACCGTTCACGAGATGTCTTGATCAGGAGCGCAAGTGGAGGCAGGAAGGAGGAGGAGGACTAGCCTGAGTCGAAACGCGACTCAAAGAGTCTAAGAGTCAGCTGGTCTCACAGACAAACGCACACGCACTACACGATAATGCTGTGTGCAAAATTTTCATTTGCAACCTAACTTAATTGTTTAGTTAGTTTAAGGGCGACTACGAAGAGGAAGGAGTTTGAAGGGACAAGCCTGTCTCTCATACAAACTGTACGTGCTGTATAAGTCAGCCAGTGAGATGAGAGCGTAGCCGGTGCCCCGAAAATCAGCCAATGAGAGCGTGATGCGTCAGAAGGCGTCACCAAGTGTTAATCTGAATTTGCACCGAATTGAGGCATAAATAAAGTTGATTGAAAAAAAAAACAACTTGCACCGACTTGGCGCTTTATGTTTTATGGAATTTCTTCCGTAATACGATGCAAAAAACTTTACATAAATTCTTTATGTTCAGTGGAATTTATGTAAAAGGAGGTTTATGTTATGCGAGGTACTACTGTAATGTTAAAAATCTTATGTAAGGCCGTAAATAGGTTTTCTATGCTGTAAATACGAAAATATTCTATTTGTAAATAAGGAGTCCTACTTCACAGAAATTCACTGGTCTGGAACCAATTAACCGCAATAAATCAGGGATTACTGTTTTGTTATTTATTTCTATTATAAAATGTGGCGGCTATCATTAAGAACTGACAAGGAGCAACCATATTTGAACGCATTAAAGTCATTCTCTGACCATTGAGCACATACCTGTATGTGTGCATGAACAGTAGTGTCATGCCCTGGCGTGAAAGTGTGAATGAAAATGCATCGAACTTGAGCATGGATCAGAATGCTCTCGTACAGGGGTCACCAACCCGTCGTTACTGGTCGATCTTTGGGACTTCGCCCGTCGACTGCGAGAATATTAGAAAAAAAATGTATTATTACATCAATGCCCTGCGCTCCCGGAGAGCGACCGTCAGACACGCATTTTGCCCACTGAACACGCCAGTACGGCTCAAGGCACACAACCTGCAAGCTCCAGCCAGGAGCCCAGTCCCCAAAATCCGACCGGAGGTATCAGCGCACGTATACCGGATCACCTCGCTGCAAGGTTAAGCAGAGTTCAGTGATGTGCCTGTGCACACATCAGTAGTTATTGCACGTTATTATGGCTCAAAATCTGCCTTTGCTACCTCAAAATTAAGGCACAAATATAACTAATAATATAAAATAATATAGACGAGCACCTCAAAAAAAATCTTCAAGCTGCGGCTTGTTAGGGCTGCATGGACCAGTCTCACTCTCCTCACCATTGCTCGCCCGTGACACTGAGTCAACAAGCCAAGTGGTAGTTTGCTCATAGAGCCCACCCCACAAGCCTGACCCCGACGAAGATCCACAAACGTAGGGCTCGCCAAAGTGCAGATCGGGGGCCATTCGCGGTCCGTGGCTCATTTGTCGTTGCATCACTGCAGAAACAAAATCAAATCGAAATAAAATGTAAAAAACAACAATAATGGTAAAAAAATAAAGCAACACCCAGTAATAACACAAAGCTTGATATTTAAAGCCTGAGCTTTAAGTACGTGTCACTTTTCAGCCGAGACCAGGGATCTTGCTCTCAAAAAGGTTGGTGGCCTCTGCTCTAGTAAATGTCTCACAGTTATAAAGGAAGACCAGGAGCACCAGGACTTGAAAGACTTAAAACGTTGTCCTTGGATATACAGTAAATAGCTGTCTTAGTAAATTGACCATAAATTGTTAACCAAGCAACCCAACTGCCAACGAGACATAGAGCATACCCACAACACCTTGTGTCCTTGTTTACGTCCTTTGGCTTCCACTAAAATCAATTGCAAGGTTGTGCTCATTAACTACAAGTCACTACATGACCGTGCCTGTTCCTAATTCCTAACCCCGGCTGTTGCATCCTCTGCTGTGGCCTTTTCAATATTGTTCCTATGTAAAATAATATCAAGTCAAATATACTGTCTATTGTGGACAAAAATGTATTTTAAAATATTTATTTTGATTTAATATATGTACTGTACATGGGATATCGTATGACATGTAATACACCCCCCGAGTGTCACTTTTTGTGTGCCTGTGTGTAGCAGAAGCGGGGTCATCTACTGTATAAATAACACGATGTTCATTTACATAGTGTAAAGTACAGGGCATGTGTGTGCTTGCCTTGCATGCTGTTGTGGGCAGTCAGATAATTTTAGGTTGTGACAAGCGCACACTCAGACGCACACACACACTTTGAGAGTGCCTGAAGGTCTGGTATCAGTTTCTAGGATTACACAGCAGTTGCCTGCTTGCTGCTACAGTGCAGTGCAGTGCATATGCAGGATGTGCTTTAGTGAAAATGTACATAACCTTTGTGAACAACAACATGGCGGCCTTCCTGCTGAGAGAGAGGATATATTGCAGACAAATGCTGATATAAAATGCTGAGAAAGTCAGGAATACACTCTTATTTTATCTACATGAGAAATACATGTGCACTAGCTCTCTGTTCTCTGTAAACAAACATCATAACGATGCATGTTCTTTGAGCTCTGTTTCAAGCAACATCATAAAAATTCTTGATCTTATAAGCTTCTAATATGCGTCTGTTTATTATGGGATTTTCAAGCAGTATTTGTTTTGCCATTCTAGATTAAACTCAAAGCATGAAGATTCACCCACTAACTGCAGTTACAGTGTTGCTCATAGACACTACATTTCTTTCTGAGGTTTGAGGTCAGTTGCATTTCTGACCAAGAAGAAGTCCTTGTTTTGATTATTTGTCCTTTTCCATAGATTGTTTGGGTGGGGAGAGGCTGATGATTTCAGCCTTCAGTATTTTCCTGCACAATTGGATTTTTTTTTTTTTTAAATAGACAAAGAAAAATAGAATCAGACTAGAAGTGAGAAAAAAATGTGTGAATGCTGAGAGCAATAAAAGCAGCTGTTATTTCAGGAGAAACACATTTTAATGTTAGCTATTAGACATGAAGGCTGAAATCCAATTCTACTCCTTACCCCTTATCAAAACCCTTACCCCTAGGTTTTGCACATTCACAGTGTCCCAATTCTCCTTAAATCAAGGGGTAAAAGGTAAGTATTAAGTGGTGTACAGCCCTAGAAACCAAGTGTGGTCGGGGACCAGACTTTAAACGTACGGGCAGGTGGAGTTTACTCGGATATCACACTCCAGCTGAAATGACGGCAGAGCGAAGACCGATAGAAGCATATAAATATATAAGTAATATATATATAAGTAATTCAGCATAATGATTGATTTTCACAGTAACTTCATTTGTGTTTTATTAGGTATTCAATCATTTGCTACCGATCACATTGATCTTGGCTATATAATCCTTTATACAGGCCAGCCATCACCAAATGGTGGACCTCTGTCCGAACCCGTGACCAATTGAAGTGAATGGGAAATATAATAATAACATATAGTCATGCTTGCGGACCGATCGCAGCGGCAGGTACTTCAGTTATTATGGTTACGTGACAGCAAACGCGGTGACTTCACTCAAGATGAGCCAAAGAAATAGTTTGTTTCCTTGCCGAGAAGTGAATGAGAAAACAATGGCTTGCTCCAAAGTAAGAAAAAATGCTACCTTTCACTCTGTATGTAAGGACGGCAGCGACAAGCACCTTCCGGCTCACGCACGGCCCCACCCTTTCAAGGGGAGCTGGAGTACTGCAGCTCTTCAGCCAATGACATTTAGCTGTATTTTAGGCCACATGACCATGGATAGATTTCCTGCTCTGGTGTAAAAAAAATCCCCATCCACACCCATGGTGTTAAAAACAATGGGATCACACTCCTCAACCTTTCTGGTAAGGTCTGGTGGAGGATTCTGGAGAGGAAGGCCCGCTGGATAGTTTAACCGAGTAGTATGGTTTTTGTCCTCGTCGTGCAACTGCGGCCAGCTCTTTACTCTCGGCAGAGTCCTTGAGGTGCATGGGAGTTTATTTGTTTAATGACACATCATGTTATTTAATTACGTTTTAATTTATTCAAATGCATTTTTAGTTATTTTATTTATGATGATTAAATAACCTATTTATTTAATTGAATTTCATTAATCCCAATGAGGTAAATATGAGTTCAGAGTATCACAAGTCATTGCCACACTGCACTTGCTGTGTTACTGTGATGAAAGCTTGTTGTGCAACTATAATCATTTTCTCCCTGCTAGTGCTTATTTGTCAAGTTAATGAGTTTCTTTCCCTTTGACCACTGAAGGAGGGACACACACAGAGAGGAAATAACAACTGAACAGTTTCGCTGAAATCTGTTTTCCCACGACTGTTGTGTTTCACTTCAGTCAAACACTAAATCCCAGAACCCTAAAGCAATATCTTTTACAAAACAGCTGTGCTGAGGGCTAGTGACTTCACATCCGCAGCCTGCTCCCCCTCTGACTGTGTGTGCAAATGGTACAGTCCATTTAAAAAGGTGCCTGTCATCTCTCAGTGCTCTGTGTCCTTTCAGCAGTCAGCTGCAGTGAGCACATTTCACAGAGGGCTAGTGCAGGCTTCACACAAACACACGCGCGCACACACGCAGGCACTCACATGTGCCTACAGAACTCTCAGACACATGCACACACAGCACGCTGACACTCTCATGGCATTCTCTCCCTCCAGCTGATTCACGTTTCCCCTGAGCCGAATGACTGTGCAAGCAAAAGGACAAACTGGTTTGAGGATTTAACTTGGCTTTCTCTTAAAAACACCAAAGGATGGATTTATTCACGGACATCCTCCTTCCTCTGGAAATGCACAACTTGTCAGCATGACACCTACTCCGGATTCCCCTCTCTGCAGGCAAAAATCCTGAAAATGATGGATGACAACAAGCAGCTGGCTCAGCGCATAGATGGGGCCATTCAGTCGGCCAGCCAGGAGGTGACCAACCTGCGCTCAGAGTTGAGTGCCACCAGCCGCAGACTGACCGAGATGGGTGCTGGCGACCCTTCCGGTAGCATGCTTGAGACCCTGCAGCACAACCACAATGGTAAGACAACTCAGCGTGAAGAGTGCATGCTGGGAGTGTACAATCTGACACACTGCACATGTGCGGCTAACTTTAAGGAAAAGCACGGTTAGTGGAGTTGAACAAAAGAGATGTGTTTTTCTCCCTTGTGTCCACTTTCAACCCCCACCTCTCCCTCCCTATGTTGAATAATTAACCTTGTGAACCTTTAAGAGGGGGGTAGTGCTGCACTTTGGTCATAGCAGAGTGGGTAAAGTTACAGCCTCTTTTTGTCTCCTGGCATTCGTGCCTGCCACTCCATTCATTTCACCCTAACTGGCCAATGGATCTCTTGAAGGAAAAGAGGGGGCGGTGGTTTTAGGGTTGCTGTGGGTTACTGTTACTGAGAGCTCTTGAATAGCTGCCCAGTCTGTAGAATGCTGTCCAGCTGGTGCTCTTGTGTGCCCTTTCCTACCTTCATATACCCAGTTGGGAGTAGATAGTTGACAGATGTGAGTATTTACACATTGTTGGTGACATAAGCATGCATGGGTTACTAAATCCTTTCACATCCTGGCACACGCGTACTTCCAGACACTCGCTGTTTCCATAGCAGTCATGCTCAGAGATTAGGCTACACTCTGCACTACTTTCTATTTTCACAAGGATAATGACCTCTGCCAGCTCTGGCCGTCATTGACCTCTGGGGAAAATATGAGCGGGACATGACACAGCTGGAACAGTTAGTTGCTGGCCATTGCTTTGTGTTTTTATCTGTTATTTCTGTGTCCCCTTTAACTCTGACACTTCTGCTGTTACCATAGCAGTGTTTGTGTGCCAGAGTGAGTGACGACAAGCGTTCCTCTCAGAGCTCTGATGTCATCGTCCCTTGTAACTGCCTGGCTGCTTAGATGAAATGATGCCCGCAAGGTTCATGTTCAGTGTGTAATCATGTGAAGAAGTCATTAGCCTCTCCTCAATGCCCCTGTAGCATCACAGAGATTTTTTAGTTGTCATTGTGATAAAATACAGTCTTAAAAGCATATGTGTGCTAGGCATTGGTGATATGGCCTGATGTGATTTGATGCTTATGACAATAAAAAAACAAAAAAAACTGACATTTTAACAATAATTGCAGTTTACAGGCCGCTGTATTTATTTGTGCAAAGTGCCAACAAAATGCTGCACCTAACATCTACTCCTTCCTCGTACCCCATGATTTGATTTTGCGTGAAGTGCTGTCTATCCTACTTTACTCCATATTTTACAAAATATCATGCCTCGCTGGTAATCACAGCTTTTGCAGCTTAAGACAGACCAGGGCTTCTCAAAGTAAGGCTAGAATTTTGCCTTCAATGTGTTATCACAGTGTAATTCTAACAGCTGCTCTCATGAGATACTAGATTTGTATATGCTCAATGTAATTAAGAGCTATTTACACAAGTCACTTGTTTCATTGGCGCAGTGGTTCCGATATGTACAGTCTAACATACAGTGCATGTAATACAGAAGTTGTATACATTATTTGACAAATGACAAAATGACTTGTGGTTTTGCTTGGTGTTTTTCTTCCTCCAGATGCTTGATATTGTGTGCCCAATTTTGTGGTGATTCAGCTAAGTTACAGTGGCTGTTTTGTGGAGTGTGTTGGGCTGTTTGACAAATTTAAATTTGAATTAGGGGTTCAAACTTTGGAGATTAATAAGAGCTGTGCCATGTGGTGTATTTGTCAAAAATAATAGCACAGGCAGCACTTTTTTGTGTGCGACAATTCAGGAATTGAAGTTGAAGTTATGGAAAGTCATGGAAAAAATGATTAGACCATCCTTGTTTCTTCAGTTTCTTGTTCATTTTAGTGCCTGATACAACTAAAGGTACCTTTTTTGGACAAATATAACAATGACAACAAAAATAGCTCACAGGAGTTACATTGTTTTGGCAGTACAATGCTATAGCTATTCATGTAAGAACTTAAGTGATATTAGTTATTATCAAGAAAACCATGGAAGTTGCTAAACATCAGCTCTTAAATGAAATTCTTATGAGCTATAGTTGTTATCATCATTATATTTGTCCAAACAAATGTGCCTTGAGTTGTACCAGGAATTAAATTGGATCAATAAACGGAAGAAACGAGTGTGGTTTAATAATTTTTTCCATGACTCTAAGTACATTCATAGGGTGCCTGACTGTAGTCATGAACTTTGTTAATGTTATCACAACTTCATTAGTTATTGCAAATTATTTTGTGGATCACCAAGCTTGAGGCTGTAAAAACACAACGAAATGCGTCACAGGTCCCACACTGAACATCACTTACACGTGTCCCTCTGACGCACTTCATTGTGGTTGTTGCTTCTGCTTTTATTTGGCATCCATGCCCTTTCCACTCTCTGTCAAGTCATTTAATTTTTCCTTCATGCCTACCTCTTGCTATCTCTTGCTATCTGTTTTTGGTCTCCTCTCTCTCGCTATACCCTGAGGTGTATGCTAGAAGTGGCTGTGACCTAGTGGATTAGGTAATTTATCATCAGTGGCTATGTTGGGAGGGGAGGTGCACACTAAGGGTCGCTGGTTCATTGCACACAGCCGGCACAGTGAGGAGTCCTGAGGGAAGCACGTTGCTGGTGCTACCTGCCTGGCACTGCAGCAACAGAAGCAGGAGTAACCTTTCTAGTCGGCAAGCCTACTCCAATTATATTTCAGCCTATAATGTGACTCTTGTTCTATAAATTATAAGTATAATGACATGCATTTTCTGTATTCATACCAATGAGGGTACGTTTAGATCTCAATGTCCAATCCCCCTCTTGCTTTTACAATAATTGCACAGTTTAACGTGCACTTGGAAATACATAAGTACAAGTAGTCAAGCACCACTTTACAGCAAAAGGTTTTTCAGAGCCTAGATTTGCCAAATTATACTTGAGTATGAAGGCTTCACACACATAATATCACAAAGGGTTGAGGTCTGACTGTTTGGGGTTCGAAATCCTGCTGCAGTAAAAGAAAGAGCATTGAAATAAACAAGTTCACCCTGCTTGACTTGGTGCTTTTGCCATTGCAGTGCATTTCCCACTGCTCAAACATGATGCATTTAGCCATTTGTTTGTTACTAAGGGCAGGAATATAATCTCCAGCACCACTTACTTTATCGGTAAAGCCGTGGTCCTGTCAAAATCCAAGCAGGTTTATTGACGTGTAGAATTTCCTGAATTAAGATTGCAGGTTTTTGCTTCAACTGCATTTACCGCTGACATTTTATAACATACCATTATTTTCACGCGTTTTTTCGAAGAGGAATAGATTTACAGTTGCTGTCACTCAGAGAAGCATTTGGCGTGGAATAACCACAGCACAAAAAGAGGGGAAACGGGCAGCGCGGTCCTGCATGACAGATTTGAATTAGCTCAAGCTGTGAAAAAAAAAAAGTCTCATGAGGGATTTTTGTTGATTTCTTAATGACGTATGACACGACAACAAAATGATATCCCTCCTCAGGTTTCATGTTTATGGCAGGTTTAATGGTCATTTAATTGTCAGTTATTGTCCATATGGCTCCTCATCAGAGCAGCCCTCCCATATAAAGTAGACAAGGGGAAACACCAATTTCTTTTGACTTCTTTTATTTCGCACCTCACCTGGTGCAGTAACTTTCCTAATAAATCTTACATTAGGGAGGAATTGCCGCCCCCCCCGGTGGTTGTATTTCAAACGGAACAACCCATGTCGGCATAGTTAATACGGCCAAAACTCCTGAAAATGTGAATGTGGTAAGTGTAGTGTTAAATAGCTGCCTGTAATGTGCATCAATGATGAATGATGTTAGTGTATAACCATGTGATTTAGAGTCAGTCATTTAGTTATACTGTACATTAGAGATTGACCGATATGGGTTTTTCAGGACCGATACCAATAGGGGGGCCGATAACCGATATTCGGAGCCGAATAATACAAACACTTAACTTTGTTTAACTTCCTAAAGGATTTTTATTTAACCATACAATAGAAAAATATACTGCTCCAAAAAATTAAAGGAACACTTCGAAAACACATCAGATCTAAACTGGGGGAAAAATGATCTTGAATATCTTTCCTGATAATAAGTGGGTGATGTATTAGTAACAAAATGATGCCACATAATTTGATAGAAATGAAAATGATCACCCTATAGAGGGGGGAAATCAAAGACACCCCAAAAATGAAAGTGAAAAAATGATGCAGCAGACTGGTCCATTTTGCCAAAATGTCATTGTAGCAACTCAAAATGATTCTCAGTAGTTTGTGTGGCCCCCACGTGCTTGTACGAATGCCCGACAACGTCGGGGCATGCTCCTAAAGAGACTACGGATGGTGTCCGTAGTGTCCCCGGGGATCTCCTCCCAGATCTGAACCAGGGCATCACTGCGGTACCTGGACGCATGGAGGAGATTCCAGGAGACAGGTAGTTACTCCAGGAGAGCTGGACAGGGCCGTAGAAGGTCCTTCAACCCTCAGCAGGATCGGTATCTGCTCCTTTGTGCAAGGAGGAACAGGATGAGCACTGCCAGAGCCCTACAAAATGACCTCCAGCAAGCCACTGGTGTGAATGTTTATGACCAAACAATCAGAAACAGGCTCCATGAGGGTGGCCTGAGGGCCCGACATCTTGTAGTGGGCCCTGTGCTCACTGCCCAGCACCGTAGAGCTCGATTGGCATTTGCCATAGACCACCAGAATTGGCAGCTACACCACTGGTGCCCTGTGCTCTTCACTGATGAGAGCAAGTTCAACCTGAGCACATGTGACAGACGTGAAAGGGTCTGGAGATGCCGTGGAGAACGTTATGCTGCCTGCAACATCATTCAGCATGACCGGTTTGGTGGTGGGTCAGTGATGGTCTGGTGAGGCATATCCCTGGAAGGACGCACAGACCTCTACAGGTTAGATAACGGCACCCTGACTGCTATTAGGTATCGGGATGAAATCCTTGGACCCATTGTCAGAACCTACGCTGGTGCAGTGGGACCTGGGTTCCTCCTGGTCCACGACAATGCCCGACCTCATGTGGCTAGTGTATGCAGGTAGTTCCTGGAGGATGAAGGAATTGATACCGTTGACTGGCCCCCACGTTCACCTGACCTAAACCCAATAGAACACCTTTAGGACATTATGTTTAGGTCCATCCGGCGCCGCCAGGTTGCTCCTCAGACTGTCCAGGAGCTCATGGATGCCCTGGTCCAGATCTGGGAGGAGATCCCCCAGGACACCATCCGTAGTCTCATAAGGAGCATGCACCCCTCTATAGGGTGATCATTTTAATTTCTATCAAATTATGTGGCATCATTTTGTTACTAATACATCACCCAGTTATTATCAGGAAAGATATTCAAGATCATTTTTCCCCCAGTTTAGATCTGATGTGTTTTCGAAGTGTTCCTTTAATTGTTTTGAGCAGTGTAGTTCCAGAAGAGCATGGAGTTCCGAGACTCAGAAGCATCTCTTAGAAGTTGAATAAAAAACTTAAATACATAGCTCCCTGAAATGTTTTTCCAGAGTAAATAAAGTAACATTTATCTATACATTTAGAGAAGGCAAGCTAATGTTATGCTAAAAGCTAGTCAGCCTTCATATTGGCGCACTTCACAGTCAGTCACACACACAAGGGCTTCTACAACCACGGACTGTTTCTACATTGATATTACCAACAGCATTGTTTCAAGTGATTCACAGACATATGGGGAGGTACTACGAGCTAGCAAAGCTGCTGCATGTGTTTACTCCGCTATTAATGTTACCTTATTGCAGTAGTCGTGAGCTGTAGAGTTTTTCATGTGACGTTCACGCAAACACACACTATTCTCCACATTAGATACATTCTCCCCATTGCTAATACATAGTCTGCTTAGTCTTTAGAGCTAGGCCGACAAACTAATGTTATGGTAAACTAGCTAACCAGCCTCAACCTCGGCGTGCTTCCCTCCAATAAAACAAGTGAATTAAGTTTTTTACGCACTCTCTCTCAATCACACACATGCTTTTACTATCACGGACTGTTTTGACTGTTGATTATGAGCAGCCTTCTTTCAAGTAATTCGCAGACCTGTCGGGAGGTACTACTAGCAAGCAGAGCTGGCGCTAATGTTTACTCCGCTCTCACGTTATTCTACTGCCCACTGTAATGTTAGTAGTAGTTGTGAGATGTAGAGCACTGGAATGTTTATTATAATTTCGAGAGAGTTTTCTGCATTTACCTTGACATTTGTGTTTGCTCTCAGTTCTCCACACCAGAAAACTTTCCTCTCTGCCGTGTGTGTTTGTGTGCGTGTGTGTGTGTGGACAGCGTCCGCTTCAGATCAGCTCTGCCACTAACGCGTGCTATGGCTTGCTTGCCAGTCAGATGGTGCTGTGGGTGGAGCAATGCTGGAGGCAGCAGTGGAAGCAGAGAGAGAGAAAGAGCAGCTGCATTTGAGCTGAAATAACCCGGTTTTAAAGTCATTTCTTGATATTAGCCCGTCGGATTTAAATAAAAACCGATAGCGATATACGTCAAAATTCCAATAATTGGCCCTGACTATCATCTTGAATCATCAGAGAGACATCAGAGGACCTTGTGATTTATATTAACAAGCTATGCGAGTTACTGTTTACCACAGTCTGTGTGTGTAGTCACAGCACTGTATTAGAGAAGAAGCATCTCCTATTAGTTAGCCACTACCAGGCCTTTAAACCTAATTCTCACACCCACACTACTATACTCTTATTTTATCCTTGACCTCAGCAAAGCTTCATTGCAAAGCTTCTATAGTTAACATTTCATATTTTGGATTATTTGTTTTTGAGTAGGCATGGGCCGGTTGCCGGTTTCAAGGTATACCATCCATCCATCCAGCCATCCATCTTCTTCCACTTTTCCGAGATCGGGTGGCGGGGGCAGCAGCCCTCTCCCTGGCCACTTCGACCCACTCGTCCTGGCGGATACTGAGGCGTTCCCAGGCCAATTGGGAGACATAGTCTCTCCAACGTGTCCTGGGTCTTCCCCAAGGCCTACCAGTTCTACTTGCACTGAACAACTCCTCAGGCAGGCGATCAGGTCCTGACCAGATGCCCAAGCCACCTCATCTGGCTCCTCTCTATGCAGAGGAGTAGCGGTTCTACTCCGAGTCTCTCCCGGATGACAGTGCTTCTCACCTTATCTCTAAGGGAGAGCCCAGCCACCCTACGGAGAAAACTAATTTCGGCCGGTGGTATCCGGAAATCTTGTTCTTTTGGTCACTAGCCAAAGCTTATGACCATAGGTGAGGGTAGGAACGTAGATCGACCAGTAAATTGAGAGCTTTGCCTTTCGACTCAACTCTCTCTTCACCACAGCGGACTGATATAAAGTCCGCATCACAAAAAGACGCCACACCAATTTGCCTGTCGATCTTGCGTTCCATCCTTCCCTCACTCGTGAAGAAGACCTACCTATCTACTTAAACTCTTGGGGCAGGATATCATCCCCGACCCAAAGATGGCACTGCACCCTTTTCTGGATGAGAACCATGGACTCGGACTTGGAGGTGCTGATTCTCATCCCGGCCGCTTCACACTCAGCAATCCAGTGAAAGTTAAAGTTCACGGCTTGGTGAAGCCAGCAGGACCACATCATCTGCAAAAAGCAGAGGCTGAATCCTGCAGCCACCAAACCGGAAACCCTCAAGACCCTGGCTGAAGTCAGACTATATCTAGCCGTAACTTCTCAACCTCGTGCACCAGTTCAGGCTCTGTCACTACCAGAGAGGTGACATTTCATGTCCCAAGAGCTAGCTTCTGTAGCCGAAGATCGGACCGCCAAGGCCCCCGCCTTCGGCTGCCACCCAGCTCACTCTGCTCCCGTCCCCTTTGGTATATACCAAGGTATACCACGGTATGAAAAGGTCACTGTTCCAAAACCGCTAAAATTGTCTGTCATACTGTTTGCGCGGTATGAGAGAAAGTGGAGGTCCAGCACGGCCACTGTGTGGAAATTCTTTGTCATATCCTGTGTTATTCCTCATAGTTGAAACTGGGCTTCGACGTGCTGAAACCACAGGCATGAGCTGTGCTGCCAAAAGTCGGGCAACTTAACACATACGCATGATTGATGGGGTACAACTATTAACTCATTGTAAATATAATAATAATAATAGTAATATAGTAACAGTGTGCTGAAAACAACTACAGTATAGAGTGATGGTAAAAATAAAATAGATGGGACAAAGTTAGACTCCAAAAGTTGAATAAAGTTTCATAATGTGGTGTGCCGTCCACATATGGCCATGTTTTTTATCTTTTCATCTTTTATTTAGCTCACTTCCTGACCATCCATACTGTAAATGAATACAGTTAACAGTGGCTATAATTCACAGCAAACAGCATGTGCTGCGTTACATGAATGATTAGATTTGAAAACGGAAACGTCACTGTACACTCTGGAGCGGGGATAGCCACCTGTCATGGCCGGACGAGGTGCATTGTAGGTGGACACATGCTCTGGGCAGCCACCGCTCTGCCACGGAGCTCGGGAGAACCGATATTTACGTGGAGTAGCAAGTTATAGAATATGTAATATAAAACATGAGCGACGTTACTGTGAAACTTAATAATAATGCGTAATTACTTATATTTATATGTTTCTTTCGGCCTTTGTGCTTCCATCTCAGCGGGTGTTGTAGCTGCGCCTTCCCCTTCATTTCACCCTAGGTTTCAAGGGCTGTATACCCCTTAGCACTTACCCCTTACCCCTCGATTTAAGGAGAACTGGGACACCACTCGGTTCTCATGAACGCGCAAAACCTAGAAGTAAGGGGTAAGATGAGGGGTAAGGGGTTGAATTGGGATTCATCCTTACTCCATTTACAACAGGTTTTGTTGTTATACACATGTGCAGTAGCGCTAGGTGGAAGTACTCGATGAAGACACACGTGTCGTCATTCCACCGGTACGGCCGCGCTGTGGTCATTGTTGTCGGTCGACATATTACTCACGTCAAGGGTTTCAGAACGAGACAGGAGTCAAGGGTAAGTGGTATAAACCATTTACTCTCCACTGATCAACAACAACAGCCACTTATCATCATTTACTAACAGCAATCATGTGGCTCGGAAACTGAAGTGAAACTTGATGACGCAAGCAAATTAATAATAACTCAGCAAATACACAATCCAACAACTCCAAAACACGAGTGGGCAAGTTGTGTCCTGCAAATTCATCACACTATGAAATAATAACGTCACATTATTAGTTGAAAAAAAATCTATACTGTACCGTCAAACCTGTCTATAGCGGCCACTAAAGGGAAACGGCAAAAGTGGCCGTTTTAGGCAGGCAGCCGTTATAGACAGGTTGGCGGCCATTCTGAATTTGTGCGCGCACATATTAACATGTCTGTGATTAGAAGCTTGTTGTGTTTGCAAATACATATAATTATACCGTTACATGTTGACCAGTAGAGGGCACTGTAGGACTGCGGATAAAAATTGTAAAGAACTACTAGGTTAATAAACCGCTGTTAATAAAGCAATTAAAGTGCATCGGCGACATGAGTCTCTTTCCCCACAACAAGGGGCATTACAGGATTGACGAGTGCACATTGTCTCACACCAGGAAATAAACGGTGTCACTGTCTGCAACAAGCTCCAAAGAAGACGGCTTTTTTTTAATGTCGAACAACTGACAGTTTGTGTGGATATTGTGACTGAGCTAGGACTCAGTAAATAAGGTCTACACACGACGGCTTCATTGATTAAAAAACAAAACTTTTTCGTGCATGAAGCTTCTGCTTGAGTCGGCATTTTGGCCGCTATATGCGGTCAGATATTGACCAAGGGATACAAAATGGGTGGCCGCGGTAGACAGGTGACTGCTATACACAGGGTCTATAACACGTACATTTTCTGCGGGGGATTTTTTAGTGGCCGCTATAGGCAGGCGGCTGTTCTATACAGGTGGCCGCTAAGACAGGTTTGACTGTATTTATGTTGTGGTCTTTTTAAGCCACTGATTGAGCCAGTGATTGCATTTTTTATTTTCACTTAGCTTTTAGAAAATATGCATGTTATTGTGGCATGCGTTGTAGAATTAGCTACAGTACACTGCATTAAGAACTGCATTTTATTAATTTATAAATAATTCAGTTCTTTTTTATTATGTATTTTAAATACATATGTTCCACTTCCATCATGTGGTATTATATAGTTTAAAAATGACTGTTGAGCAGAAAAGTTTTTTTTCCGTTGAAGATATTTCAAAATAACACATTTTAGAGCTGTGATTATAAACCATGATACTTGCCCAAGTTTATCAAACCTTCAGAATGTCATACCGGCCCATGACGAGTTTTGAGTGACTCTCAAATATGTAAATGTCTGTCACACTCTGTCTTTCCGTGTGTCTTTCCCGAGGAGTGATTCCGTAAACACGTTCATGCAGCAGCAGATGGACCAGCCAAGTGTGCTGCGCAGTATTGATTAGTATTGATTCAAAATTCAAATGCCCATTAGGGTTGTACAATTCAGAAACCGATCCGATCTAAATTCTCCAGAAAAATTTGTCTGAAAAGTTGCATTCAGTGAGCATCTAACTGCTTGTCTGAAAAGTCTACCAGCGATGGCAAAGACGAAACTTACAATAACGTACAATAACCATAAAACCGTAAAAAATAACTCACTGCAATGTAGGACTCAATCAACAAGTTCAACAACAAAAATGGTACACACTTGTATTTCCTGGCTGCCCACTACAGAAGAACAGAATGTACAGCACATTATAAGTCATAGTATGTTTAGTCTTGATATGAAGAGACTTACATAGTAAGGCATACGTAGTAATCTCTGCACGTTTGTATTGCATCATCTGTCCTTCACACAGCATCACTGTTCATGGGGAGTACACAGTTTGTTGGTTTTGATTAATAACAGTTAGCTTATTTTCATGGTAGTTTTATTTTAATTTACCTTACAACAATGAACTGATTTCTCATCTGGTGTGAAAGCTAATACTGTGTTACTGAAAATGTGGTTGAACTTATTGGTATATATGTTTATGTGTTTATGTTTCTTATGTTCTTATTCTTTCATTTGTTTTCTTTCTTTTCTTGGGAGAATGAACAGAATAAGATTTTCATTGCATGGTATAACTGCTGTTTTACTATGCACATGACAATAAAACTCTCTTGAATCTTGAATCTTGAAAGTTTAACTCTGGAAGAGATTAATTCAATTTGTATTGCATCCTATGAGGGAAAAAAAAATAACTATGAATGAATAGGTCTAGCAGCGTCCCTACAACAGTTTGTGTTCAGGGTTTCGCTGTATGCCAATGCAATGCCGAGTTGTGTCAGACAGTAATACAACTACAACTTAAGTGTAGTATAAATGCCAAGGCGGTTATTATTGTTCTGTATTTCCCTGAAGGTGACACGCCATTTAAACTGTCATTAAAAGGATGTAAAACTTCTTTAGTATTTTCATGTTGTACAGTTATGATCTCCTATTAATCTCCATGGCCTACTTTCTTGTATGTTTGCCTGTTGGGCCCAACTGAACAAACTTCAGATAATGCTGAAGAGAATAATTTATAAGTACCCTATCATCACCAGCAATCATAAAAGAAATAGAATCTGGAGCAGCAGAAGTTAGACAAGAAGTTGATGCATTAAGATCACGTTCAGGGACTTCGGAATAGATGCCTTCCATGTTCAAAGCCAAGTGGTCTGCTCTGTAGCCCCAGATATCTGGCTCCTCACTGCCTGAGATAGGAGATAAGGAGAGTAGGCGCTCGTCAAGCAAAGAGCCCCCCCAGTGGTTGTGATGCGATGGAAAATGTAGGAGAAAGAAGAGACTGGTTGAGAGAGGGTCTGCTGCAGGGCTTCCTAAGATATTGTCACCAATTATTCACTGTGAGGTGCAGCCATACGATTGACTGTGGCAGCAGCAACGATGAAATGACATTTCCCCTTGTTCATTTCTCATTTCTGGGGGTTGTAGATTGAATGGATGTGAGACTTTGTCTATTTCTGTCCTCTGTCCCATTTCTGGGAGGGCCATACAGTACATGTGTTTGATGTGACTGATGCTTACAAAATGCTGCAGCAGTAATATTTAGACACATCTTGGTACTTCTTTTGTGAGTCTGGCAGAAAACTGTTATGAACACAGCTCTATTGACAATAATAACGAAAAAGCTAATGATGGATCTTCTTGTACATGACTGTGGGTTTACCCTACATTACATTACCATAATTACTCCAATTAATGGCTTTATTCAGTTACCTGCCGTCTCCTATAGTCACCATGTTGTGTGGTCTACAAAAGCAAATAAGTGCCATCTCTAATTAGTGCCGGGACAAAAATGATGGTGATAGAAAGCTGTGGCTGTAGGCAATCTATTGCTGCAGTTTTTATTAACTCCACAAGATGGTAGTCTGCATTCTAAGTAGCATGACTGTTCAGCATCCAGCAACTATATTTACTTCTGGATAAGCTTTCAAATGTTGGCTGTTGGTGTGAAACTCATGCATGTTACACTTGTCGTACTGTTGTTTACAATGCACTCATCAGTGGTAATAATGCTGGCTGAGCAGTTCGCTGCTTATAATAAATGACCCAGTCGTCAAAGAAAGCTATGTTTTCCTTACCCTTTTCTCATGGACTCTTAATCATTACTGAAGTTTAAAAAATGTAGTTATTGTTAGTGCTGTCAAAAATACCGCGTTAACGGCGATAACTAAATTATTTCATTAATTATGTTAAAGTATTTATCATAATTAACGCATGGGCGTCCTGGCGAGCCACACCTATAACTTTATTCTGACCTGAAGACATTAACAGTAGTGCAGTTCCAATACCATATGCTGTATATATTTCCAACTCGCAAAGGCATAATGACTCCAACACAGAGGCACTGAGCCAAGGGGCTCATAATAAGCCCACCAGAGCTCGCCGCCTCTCCCCTGCAGCAACCAGAGAGTAGAACAATGTTCAGCCCTCCTCGAGGAGTTTGCTTCCAAAACCCAAATTGTACGTCAATGTGTGTCCAACTATGTCTAGTCGGAATGTGTCAACCTCTCACACAAGTTCAGGCTCCTTTCCCACCAGAGAAGTGACTTTCCATGTCCCAAGAACCAGATCTGGTTGCCAAAGACCAGGGTCGACCAGGCGCCCGCCCTCGACCGCTACCCAAAACACATTGCACCGGACCATTATGCTTGTCCCCAGAGGTGGTGGGTCTACAGGGAGGAGATCCCGTGTGGCTTCTTCGGGCTGGGCACGGCCTGCCCCACAAGTGAGGACCCGACCACCAGGCGCTCACCTGCGAGCCCCTCCCCCGGGCCTGGCTCCAGGGTGAGGTGTCAACTGATCACCACCCGGTGATGAGTTGGATTAGATGGAGTCCCAAACATGTAGTGAGGGTGTGGTGGGGACGTCTTACATAGTCTCCTGTTCATCGTGTCCTCAACTTTCACCTCCGGCAGAGAGGTGAAAGTTGATTGTCTTCTATTCGCTGATTGGGCACGCGGCCTCAGAAGGGTGAAGCAGTGCCCAGTCCACACTGTTTACAGTGGGGACGGAACTAAATGCTAAATGCTAAAATGGGATGTACATCATATTGGAGGTGTTTAAAGTTGCCCTAAAAATCGCTAATACTAATCGCTAGCATGTAGCCTTCTGTAGCCTCGCCTTCTATACAAGTTAGCATAGAGCTAGCGCATTTATTTGAATGCATTTCTTTTATGTTTGTAGGTCATTATTGTTTCATTTTATATCCTGTGTAAATCAAATTTTGACATACTTTATTTCTGTATGTTTAGTTTTAGTGCTTAGTCTCTAAAATGGACCTACATAGAAGTCTTTATTTTGAAACTGTTAGGCTTATCTGTCTACTGAGCTAGCAATGTTAGCAGGAGCAGAACAATTGCATTATAATAAAATAAATCTTTGTTCAGAAACATTCCATTTAAAGCCGCCAGAATACTTAGGACTGAATGAATGGTGAAGTGAAGTGTGGCCGCTGTGGATCACTCAGCCGTAAATTGTCAATTTTTCAGTTGGTAGGCTGTCCAGCCAGCTTATGCCAGCTGGGTTGGAGAAGCAGATTGGGCATGCCTGGATGTCACAGTGGGTGCAGGTGGGCCCTGCTATCAGATAACGAGGATGCCCACTGGGACACATGGGAACACCATGGTAAAAGGGACATGCTGTGTAGTGACATGCTGTACAGTGTGAGGGTGACATACGAATGGCGGCGATGAGCCAGGCTGAAAGCAGATGTGTGTGTCACCACAGCAGCAAGAAACAGATGCATACATGTCAAAACTATGTGTTTGTGTATGTGAAATATGAGCGAAAGTGAGAGATGCACCATTACCGTCTTTAACAAGACGGTAATGGTGCTATTTTCACAAGAACCCAACGTCTGTGAGGGTCATTGATAATAGTGTTATTGGTTAAGTTAGTTGTTTTGCTGCAACAGAAACCTGCATGATGATGATGATAACACTGTACGATACTACAGTGAATATAGACATCATGTTCATCCTTCCATTTTCTTTTGCAATTGAAACTTTAGGGTCCTTAATAACCCCATAACAGAACAAAGTGTGACTTTAATCAGTGTAAATACCGTAGTGTGCTGAGGACAACCTACATGCTCTCTTGCACTGTAAATTTATTGTGAACATTCATTGATTCCCTCAGTGCTGTGCTCCTCTAATGTGTTTAAGGTCGATTTATTGAACGGCAGCATTGAGCCTTCATGCAGGGCCACATGGTCACCAAACAGTAGTTGAAATGTTCTTGCACACTCATTTAAATATGGTCAATGTAATGTGTCACCACCGATTTTAGCAGCTTTAGCAGCAGCAAATATTGCAGGCATATATTGGATCAATGAGTAAAGCACAAAATAAGATTTTTACCTGGTAAAAGTTCCTGACTTCACCTGTTGACCTTTACCTGTTGACCAATGTGTGTCATTGGGGAGGATGAAGACAAGCTACAGTACACGTTAAAAGATGATTTGTAACAACGTTCATCCACTTTGTATAAGCACACTGCTTCAACTGTACCAGATGAATGTCTTGACCAACCAAACCGATGGTCATACCACTGGTTGAATTGCTCCTCCCCTGTACACTGCATTACTAACAAACCATTGGAGTGAGTTTGGATCCATGCAATGTCTGAGCTTGAGGGGAACTGTCCATAATTTGGAATGCCTGAAGAGATAAAAAGAATAAAAAAGTGAAGAGAAACATACAGAACATCATAGTAATGTTAACATCCGACACACCTGGTCAGAGGATGATGGGAAATGTAGACTGTGATAGACTCCTGTAAGAGGTGTATACATGCAAACCAACAGGTGGCGCCAACCCTGTCACTCCAGCTTCCTCCCACATTCAGGTTAATTGGAGACTAATTTGTCCATAGGTATGAATGTGAGTGTGAAAGGTTGTTTGTCTATATGTGCCCTGTGATTGGCTGGCAAACTGTCCTACCTCTTGCCCAAAGTCAGCTGGGATATGCTCCAGCATACCCCTGCGACTCTAAAGCAGTATGGAAAATGAATGAATGAATGACTCAGTACATGAATAGGGTGGGAGAAATCCTCAGAGGGCAGTGCAGGGACGGCTGGGCAGGGAAGAAGGTGAATCCCACTGCAAAAAGTGCACAAAAACAAGGCGATCAAAAGGAGTGGCAAAAAACCTGAAGAAACAATCTTAATTGAACATTGAAGAAAGCCAGCACTACAACTTCAGTTGATAACAATCTGGTGACTTTTCCTCCTCCAGGCGGGCCTTTAAGGGAGGCCATCAAAGATGATTCCACATCCGGGTGCTGAAATAAAGGACTGAAAGGTAGGCGAGGGGAGGAGGGATCTGGACGGATCCTGACAGTGTTGGGTTCTCATGACCAGCTGCTGGGACATCATTCAGAGATCCTTCAAAGTCTAGCCCATTAAAACAAGAGATTCTCTCTCAAATTGTGGAATTGAGAGAGATCACTGCCAGCTCAGTGCCAAAATGGCATGTCCCCCAGATTAGCAGCCACGCCATCCGAGCCGTCAGTATTGAAAGAATCTTATGCCACCCAGCTTGTGAGTTCAGTTCAGAGGATGTAAATTTGTGTTTCAACAGAGACCCAGTGCCTTTGTTGATGAGCGAAGCAAGGTCATTTACTGTATGTCATTGGTTTGTTACGGGAACAAGCTTTGGCATGGGCAGAGACTTTGTTTTTGTCCCAAGATTCCCCCATCACCTTTGCTGAGTTTTGCCAAAAGATGAAGACAGTGTTCTACCATCCTGACTGCTTGGGTCCGGCTGCAAACCGACTACTATCACTTCTGACTACTAGGTGCCAATGCAGCTGGGACGAGCAAGATTAACCCCTGAAGAACGGGGTGAATTTTGAATGAGACTGTTCTAAGCGTTTTAACTCCCACACCTGACAGTGAAGGTGGTGGAGAATGGATAATGATGGAAGAATCCACTAACAGTCTGACTATGGTTGCCCAGCTCTCAGCCCTGGTGGACTCTGGAGCAGAAGCTAATTTCATATATGCCGACCTGGAAGCCGACCTTACCTCAATCCTTTAGGGAGCAGCATCACTGCAAAAGCACTGGATGGCTGTCATATGGCCACAGTCACGCACCAGACTGAAATTATAACACTCGGGACCCCTCTCCTAGTGGGAAAGTTGTGTAACATCTTGTGTTCTGAACATGAAGCTATGAAGATGTACAGTATATTAAGGACTCCTCAGCTGCAGTGATAAGTCAAACCTCTTCTGTGACAGCTGGATTGTTGTTTGGGCAAGAAAGATGGCACCCTTAGACCCTTAATAGACCGAGCACTAAACAACATCACAGTCAAAAATAAATACACTTTGCCCCTGCTCACATACTCCTTTGATGCTCTACAAGGAGCCTAAGTCTTCACTAAACTTGACCTACGCGATGCTCTACAAGGAGCCTAAGTCTTACTAAACTTGACCTATGCAATGCCTACCATCGTGCGTATAACAGCCAGAGATGTGTGGAAGACAGCATTACACCCTTGGGGCATTACAAGTATTTAGTTATGCTGTTTGGTCTGTCCAGCGCCCCAGCCGTTTCCCAGGCTCTGATAAACTGAGTGCTGAGGGACTTCTTTGGAGGATATGCCTTTGTTTACCTAGATGACATTTTCATTTACTCGAAGAACATTAACAAAAACATTTCCCATGTTCACCAAGTGCTCCAGCGCTTGTTGGAGAACCAACTGTCAAAGCAGAGCAGTGTCTCTTCCTCACAGAATCTGTGTCATTCCTGGGCTACATTCTGGGAAAAGGCAGTGTCGAGGTGGGCCCAGAGAAAATGAAGGCGATGGAAGAGTGGTCAATACCTCAGACCAGATTGTTCTGTCAGGGATGAGTTCGGGGCCGTGGCCTTAACTCCAAAATGCACAGAGTTGGAGCAAAAAATGTGCGTTTATTGATACTCACAAGTACATGAATGTTTATTTTTAGAGTTTTTGTTGACAGCAGTATTGCTTATTGTCCCTCACTACATCGCGCTTCAAACATCACTCCCGCACTCTATCATGGTTTTTCAAACATTAATTAATAAATGATTGCTGTTTCGTGGTTGACTACGGTCTATTATTAGTCAAAAAATATGCTTCAAGAAAGAAATAATGACACTATGAACCTTGTGCAGAATTAAGGGAATAAATACAATTTGAAAAATTATAAATTGTCAATAATACATGGGAATCAATTTGCATTTGTAAAACATTAAATAAAACAATAAAACACTGAGGATGTTGACTTCAAAGCTGCATCAAGTTTTTGTGGGTTAAGTCTTTAATTTCCTTGTAGTCGACGTGATGCAATATTCAAACTTTGTCCAGTTCTTTGATATCTTTCGCAACAAGTACTTTGGCTTCCTCTGGTCCTTCATTTAACTTGATGTAGATTTTCAGTTGGCGTTCCTACTGCCTTGATTTTCCCCCTTCTTTCTTAAGTTGAGTGCCTTCTTTGCAATGTCAGCATTGTGTTTTGTCACATGCTCATTGATGTAGACGTTTGTTTCTTTCATCTTACTCCTCTGCCTCAGCAATGCTACCTTGTTTTTTGAACTTTATGATGATGACGACGACAGGTGTTGTGTTGTTATTTCTGCCATGTATCCATCCACACCCACACCTTTTGACTGCAGAACGTTGGTCACCTGTTGCTCTGTTGGAGTAACGTCTTGTCCTCTGTTATCAGCCACACAGGCATACACAATTACATTGTTCATGCGGGTGGACTGCTCCAAATCATCCACTCTGCAAGTCCTTTGCGATATAATGGGATCCTTTTTATTATATTGTTTCTTTAAATCTTTCACTGTTCCTTCCAGCCCGCATCCATTTGCTTCCGAAGTGATGCATTTTCCATTCTTCAAATCCTTAATTTGCTTGATTCGGGATTTCATGTCTCCATGCTGTTATCTATTTTGCTGTTTAGCTCCTTCTTTCTATCATTCAACATCACGACTATCTCCTGTAGTGTACATGTTCCTGGCTTCCTGTTACCCTTTAATATTACTTTTCTGAGGTTTTAGACAGAAATTGTAAATACATATTTAACAACTGCTACTTTTGTAGCGTCAAGCAATAATGTACATTTAAAGCACACTAAAGCTCCTGTCTTATGTCTTATTTGCAATGTAGAGGATAGGCCTTATCAGAGCCGTAAGGGACAGGTACTGCTCACTGCTGTGTCAGTCTCCAAGTAGTCATGACACCTCATCTCTCTTGAGCAAAGCAGCTTTGTCTAGTATCACTCCTCTAAACAAGTAGAGTTCAGCCAGAGTTCAAAAGGAAGTTGGGAGAGAGAAAGAAAGGTGAGGCTTCCTCCCTTCGTGTCAGTTGCTCACAAACTTCTGGGACTTGTGGAGAGGGGGAAAGGTGTTTGGGTTTGACAGATGAAATGTTACAGACATGGAAGGGGACACATCCTTTTGTACCAGAAAGAGGCCTATAAATGTCATGTTTCAGAAGGGAATCAACTTAGACGACCTCAAGAGCACACCTGAAGTTTTTGATAATGCTCTTTATGATTATAAAGTACAGCGTTTCCTATTCATTGATTTATTCGTGGTGGCCCGTCACAGATAAAATTTGGAACACTGCTGAATAGATTTAGACCTATTCGCCTTTGCACATAAACACATTATAATAGGACTGTAATGGTATGCATCAAAATTTTGCTTCTTAACACACCTCATACCCATCAGAGGCTCATTTATAAAGGAACAAAATGGTTGCATCAGAAGGAGTGAAATGTGCACACACGTATTTCACTGCAAACTTTGGTATTTACAGAAAAATGATATGCAGAAAAAAGTGCATTTTACTACTAGGGTTGCAGCAGTACAAGGTAAAATACCAGACTCTCCGCCCTACACGGGACAATCCAGACTTTATGGACTGCAGGTTTGCAGTTCAATTTGCACTGTGTATGTGTGAGCGCACGTGCCAGTCCAGGCTGGTGAAAAGCCCTGCCTGCGACGTAATGTCCCATTTCCCACGCTGTACATATTTTAAGTGAGGGAAAAGCGGATGAAAAGGTGAGGCATTGAAACTGAGAGTATAGGCAGCAACAGCCGCATGGCCCCATCTGTGTCAGCAATGCATGGAGGTGACTTGGACCCGGCAGATCTTCTCAGTGACTCTTACTGTTGCACTTGCACATTTAAAAAAAAAAACAATGTAAAACAGGGGTGTCCAAATTGCGGGCCAAAGGCAGGCTTATTCCAAAAATAAAAGTTGTTATTAGTGAGCTATACCGTGTTATTAGATGTTCCACTCATTTGCTTTGTCACCTGTAACAAAAAGCTTATATGGCTTATTATACAATATACAAGTACTGACCTACATTGGATTGGTTTTACCATCTGTAATGTACACATCAAAGTGGACTCCCACAGCCCTCAATTTTTCTGTATCGACATATATATATAATTGGAGAATTGTATTAATTGGAGATTTACCTGCGAATGTGGACTGCAAACGCATTTTCATGCTTCATTTTAAAAATAATGTAAAAACAATCAAAACGAATGTCCACCCAAATACAGATATTTAAAAACCACATATTTTTCTATGAGATTTGACCTCTCATCCACACGCATACGGAGGTTTTTGATGATCAACATCTGCTACATTTTAATATTTAATAATAATTTTAATAATGTTTCATCCATTTTCAGTTTTAGATTCAATAAATTTTTGCTGACAAATATGAAATAACGTACTGAAAAGTAACGCTACTTCACTACCAGTCCACATGTAGCTACTATTATACATCGCCATGTTTGTTATGATATGGAAATGACATTATTGGCACCGCTGATTGGTTAAAGTTGCCTTAACAGACCAAGGGCAATTCTCCAACTTCTTATTGTCAAAGCTACAAGGTAATTTACCTTTTTAAAAGAAGTTGACACAAATTAAAACATGACTAATGGGTGATCGAATGGATGCAGCTGTGAAACAAACCGCTTTTGTGCAACTGTTCAGATTCAAAGCATCCTCGTGTAGGTTAATTATTAAGTAGTGGTTAAATTCCACATGCTTGTTTGTTTTTCTGAGTGCTTGTGCAGTGATATTTTACTCCCATTCAAAAATTGGTTGATTGAGTTAATTTACTTTTGTCAAGATACTTTTTCTTTTTCCTCTGCAGGTTGCAGCCCAGCCTACATGCTCCACCTTACATAAAATATCTGATTTAAACAATGTCTTTTGTCATATTTGCCTGCTCTGTTCAGTCACACCAGTGCTGGCCTCCCTGCCTAGGGCTCCCTATGTTTGCTCATGCAAATGGCCTCCCTGTATAGATAAATATTCACTGCAAATGGCAATACATTTTCTCCCGATGTAAGTAATCCTGAAATAGGGAGGCGAAAAGGGTCATGAAAATATTCAAAATGGCATCACCTATGGGTCTTTTCTCCTGCTGACAGTGCTGACAAAGTTAAATGTCAGGGTGATTTAAGCTTCCAACTTGCATGGAACAAATCCCATTGACTGTATTGTCTGCTGTAAATGTCAGTGATTTTGATTTGCAGCGGTCTTCCACACGAGCAGTATGAAAAGTCTGATGAAATACAAATACCGCTTTTCTGCTTTTTGACTCGTTTGCTGGAATACAGTTTGAAATTTTTTTTAATTTAGGTTATCTCATCTCTTTGCCAAGGATAGTATGAGCGTGTAATTTGTGTGCTTTTGTATGATTTGATTCTGGATCTAGATTTGACTTTTTAACACGGATTTTTAACAATTTATCACCTACTTATTTCTCAGGCATTTCAAGTGTTTTAACTAGCAATGGACATTTGACCGAATTTCCCTCATCGACAGCGGGGAAAATGATTGATCATATCATCCAGGCAAAAGGCAAACAAAAAGCGACAGAGAAAAAGATGCAACAGGTGCTAACAGCTGCACACACAGTTTTACTGGGGTAAAGCGGCTGCACATTACACCCGGCAGGAAGTACATAGTACAAAATAAAACCGCAGAACAGAACACTTCCTGTCCTGCAGAGCATGACAATAATCTGTACTCCTTTTTCCAATGCCAGTGTTGTATTGAGCAGATGAATGTATAATAGAGCAAAGCAGTGGTGTGCATGGACAGCCATCCATCCATTTTCTATGCCGCTTCACCTCATTAGGGTCGCGGGGGTATGCTGGAGCCTATCCCAGCTGACTTCGGGCGGCAGGCGGGGTACACCCTGGACTGGTCGCCAGCCAGTCGCAGGGCACATATAGACAAACAACCATTCACACTCACATTCATACCTATGGGCAATTTAGAGTCTCCAATTAACCTAACATGCATGTTTTTGGAATGTGGGAGGAAGCCGGAGTACCCGGAGAAAACCTACGCATGCACGGGGAGAACATGCAAACTCCACACAGAAATGTCCAGGGGAGAATCAAACCCAGGTCTTCCCGATGTCCAGGCTGTTACTGTGTTGGCCAACGTGCTAACCACTAGACCACCGTGCAGCCCTGCGCATGGACATATGAAATGAAAATGAAATATCTTTATTGTTATACTAGTGTATAATGGGAGTATAATGGCATTCCTGTATGGCCCTTCTCTTTACACTAAAAACACAAACATAGCCAATACAATTGTGTATATAACAGTGTCAAAAGTAAAAACAAAACAAAACACGAAAGTAAAAGCAAAAAAACAAATAAATAAATAAAAGAAGCATGAGCAGCATAAATGACGTGACTTTAGTGTAGCACAACTTCTCGTAGCTGATGTTGCCCTCTTGAGACAGCAAATTAGTTGAGACTGAATCATCAGCACCCCTATGGGTTGCAGCCAAGCATTGCACTTGTTTTTGCCTCAATTGCTTCATGAATTTAGGGTGGAGGGTTTGCACTCTCTGAGCCCAAACCCTTATAGTACAAGTTAGATCACCTGACTGGTAACCCCATTCTTTTTTTAGAAGCTAGAGAATCAGAACTGCCTCCCTCCAGTTGAGCTCAGACCAGCCTCATGATTACACAATCAAAGCATGTACCCATGCTACTGCCTCATAAGTCTGCACCGTGCCTTTGAGGATTTTAACAGATCCGCCAAATTGGAGAAGAAAGCTTATATTTGCCATGGTAGGTGAGTCTGATGGTTCAGTCGCTGCGGGATCTCAGTGACAGAGTCCATGAGATAAGTGTGCATGGCAGCTTGCTTGCTAAAGGGCTCACAGAGCGTCGGCTGCTCATTAGGATTCCACGCCGGTTGCCGAGCACGACGCAGATGAGAAGTGCTGATGAGAGGACAAGCAACAGGGAGCCAGAAATAGATCAAAACTAAAAGTGGACACGAGGAGGGAAGGAATGTTGTCTGTGTAAAAGCTTCTACATGCTAAATGAAGTGGTTCAGCGGAGAGACGCCCACAAGAATGAGAACAACACTAGCTGGCCAATAATAAGAACTATAAGACAAGACTGACAAGAGTGTGAAAATGTATTGGGAAGATTGAAAATTACAGCAAGCCTCAAGCCTTTCTCTCACTTATCTTTTTCCTCCCTCTTCCCACTCTTTTGCCATTCTGACTGTGATTAGTAGGATAAGAAGCCCATGATTCTTCCATTTTCTGCTCCATTAGTTAGACTCACTCGGCGCAGTCGCCCTACGTCAGTGTCCGAGTGATTGTTTGCAGTTTGTCCCTCATCTTTCTTTTCCAAGGACCCTTTGCCCACTGCTGTTCCCACTTTCTGTATAAACAGCGCGTTAGCACTTTGACGGCTGTGCAGAAGCTCATTTGACATTTAAGAGACATCACCAGCCTTTCCAGTTAACCTTTTTCTCCTTTCTCGTCCTCCTGCAATCTTCTTTCTATTATTCACCTTCTTGCTATTTCATTCAGGCAATACCTTGGAGCTCTCCCACTTGTGTATGTCTGTGCATCCACGAGCAGAATGGAAGCAAATAGAATGAGGCAGCGAGGTGGAACCTCCTGCCTCATCTGGTAATGAGTCTGGAAAGTTCCCAGTCCAAAGCATACCGTCTCCATGGGGACTAAGGTAAAGTTGTTGGCGCTAGCTCTTTGAACGCCACGTTAGGAGCAAACAATGCCAAGGTCAACGTTCTTAGGAGTGTTTTACCATTTGCAACCACAAAGACACCTCACATTCTTCACAGATCTTTTCATTCGACACTCTGAGACTTACCACCTTTATTCACTTAGCACCTGATTTAAGATTTATCCTTATTCCACAACAATCTTAGTTAACACAACCCACTCCAGTACACTGGGCCTTCAGTTTATTTGAATTTGTAATGTATTTTCCCCATGTAAAAATGGAACTATAGGTGCCCTATTGTGTGAAGTTGACTTTTTAATGACGTTCTAACAGTAAAATGTGTATCTAGCGTTTTTTGACTACCAAAGATCAGAAAAAATCTATCATCTCCCTCACTTGTTTGCTCCACTTTTAAGAGAATAGATTCTTACACGCTTGCTATTAGGGAAAACCCACTTCAGCATGGACATTATACAGCCTCAGACACTCTCCTATACGTTCACTGCATGGACAAACACAGCTCAATAACATCATTATTGTTAGCATGCTCACATACACACCAATGGGCAATTTATAGTCTCTATAACAGGGGTCACCAACCCGTCGATCGTGAGCTACTAGTCGATCTTTGGGACTTTGCCGGTCGATTACGAGAACATTTTGAAAAAAATGTATTATCATATCAGTGCCCTCACCTCCCACAGAGCGACCAACAGGCACGCATTTTGTCCACAGAAAACGCCCGTACGCCTCGCCGCTATCCAGGCAGCAACCCACGAGCCCCAGCAAGGAGCCCAGGTACACTAGTACATCGGCTCGCCTTCTACACCGACTCTCCCCCTCGCGCTAGCAAAAAGATCGAGCGAGAAAGGGAGGGAGTGACAGTGCTGCAGCCATGTGCTTGCACACACAACAGTAATTATTGCACGTAAGTAGAGCTCATAGTCTGCCTTTGCTACTTCAAAGTTAGGGCACAAATATAACTCCATAGACATGCACCTCCAAAAAAATCTTTGAGCAATGACAATGCCGCTCGTTAAGGGCAGTTTGTTGGAAGCATTGACCAGCCCCTCTCCCCACAATCTGCATCGCTCCACCACTACACTGAGCCAACAAGCCAAATAGTTGTGGTTTGCTCATGAAGCCGACGCCACAAGCCCAACCCCGACCAAGAGCCACAAAAGTAGGAGTGTAGAGGTGCTCAAAGTGCAGGTCAGGGGCCATCTGCGGCCCGTGGCTCATTTGTCATTGCATCACTGCAGAAACAAAATAAAATTTTAAAAACAGCAAAAATGATAAAAATACAGCAAAAGGCTCAATTAGAAAAAGCTGAAATGTTAAAACCAACAACCAATAATAACAAAGCATATATTGTGTGTGTGTGTGTGTGTATATAAACATATACATACACTGAGTCCCCTAGTAATGAACATCCCACGTGCGAACACTTGTAGATACGAACACAAGCCGTATTTTTGTAGTGCGCGCCATTCCGCCGCTACGAATGGTGGGTAGCAGCAGCCCTCTCGTGCGATCTTTCTCAGTTTGTCTGCACTTGTCGCTGATAACATCTCGGAGCACGCCGTTTGTACCCCATTCGATACTTTACAGAGACGTTTGTTATCCGTTATCATGGCTGATAAATTGAGTGCAAGTGCTAGTAGTAGTGGCAGGAAACGTCAAGCAATTTCTATGAAAACGAAGGTGGCCATCATCAGGAAGTTGGACGGTGGCGAGAAAATGGCTAATGTAGCGCGTGCTTATGGAGTGAATCGCTCAACCATAGGAACAATTTACAAAGGCAAGGTTCGAATTATGGAACATGTGAAGACTTCTGTACCAATGGCATCCACTATCATTACAAAGAGGAGTCTAACGACGACGAAGATTTGTCCTTTCTTCAATAATTCCTCCTCCTACTCCACCACTACCACCAACGACGTATGCTCGACCACTGCTCTTCAAAGGTAAATAACATTTATCATTATGTATTATTTTATCATTTTTATTATTGTTTATTTAATTAATTATCCATTAAATTATCCATTAACCAATTGTGTTTGTTAGTTGGGGACTTACCCCAACAAACGAACACAATTGGGTCCAGACGACCGTTCTTAAATCAAATTGTTCTTAAGTCGGGGAAAAGGTAATATTACCAATGATATAGGTACTACATGTACGTGTATATATATACAGTATATGTGTATGTATGTAAATATGAGTTTGGATGTAGTAGTAATATTAAACAAGGATAATTAATGAAAACAACAATAATAAAAATTATATAATAATACGTAATGATAAATGTTATTTACCTTTGAAGAGGAGTGGTCGGGTATACATTGTTGTGGTGGAGGAGGAGGAGATATTGAAAAAAAGGACAAATCGTCGTCGTCGTTAGACTCTTCTAAAAGAGGTAATGTTCTGTGGGTGATGTAGAATTAAGCAGGCCTATTAACTCTTCATAAACTTTAATCACAAGCTGTGTCGGGTTGCATGTACAGCTAAAACTTAGCTTTTCTTCACGTCTCCTCCCCCTGGTCTTCATTGCCTGTTGGACCCATTAGCAGTGTCACAGTGCCCTCTACTGGTCAAGCATGTGAAATATGGACTTAAATATAAATAAATATGGACTTATAAGGCAAGACATGAAAAAATAGACCAGTTGGCTTGTGTTTGTATCTCCGAATGTTCGCTAGTCTGATGTTCATAAGTTGGGGACCTAGTGTATATATGTATGGGAGTGTTGATTTTGTGCAGGTTCACGGCCGAGACCAGAGATATTGGTCTCAAAAAGGTTTGTGACCATTGCTCTACAACTTAACATGCATGTGTATGGCCCATGGCAGTCATCATGTGTTCGTTGGTAATTTCTTGTTACGCTTTTCTATCTCCCTCTATCTTCCTCATGCATCCACCCACAAGCCCCTCCCTTCATTTATTGTTGAATTTCGTTATTAATGTTCACAAGTCTTGAAAAGGGAACAAAGCAACAATGTAGTTTATTTATTCCTTTGAGCTCTGACTCTTGCACTGTTGCAAATACTGTGTTGCAAGTCATTGCTTGTATGCTAATGGCATACTGAGGCATCTGCCCACACACACAACACGAGATGAGGTGGTTCTGTGACAATTTCTTATCAAGACATTTTTGGGGTATATCACAAAGACACATTTCGCTACATGAGAGATAAAATATTAGAAACAGCTCACAGTATAGTGCGGTGCAACCATGATATACAAATCATGTGACAGCCCTAGTTTATTTGTATATAGTATATACAAATATACAAATTTTAATCAGATAATCAGTTTTCAAATTAATTAATCATGATTAATCACCATTTGGAACTATGCGTGAAATATTTTTACTGTATTTTATTATAGATACATTGAAAAACAGGACATGATTATATATTTATATCATATATTTGTATGTATTGACAAATGTATTAGTATTTTAATGTAATGAATGAAATAACACATACACAAGGCGTACCATATTATTGGGCGCAATATGGTCAAACATACGGGCGCTCAAGAGTCAGTGAGGAAGCGATAGTGTTTTATTTCTTTGGGCAGCTTAAGAACAGAACTCTCATATAGGTTATCAAACCCACTGGAAATCAGGATGGTCATCACTCAACACAACAGTCTCATTCATGGTGCACAACTAAAAACATCACACAGCAACGTAACAGATAGACAAAAACAGACAAGACACTACCGCTACTTTTGCAGAACAATAACAACTATGTAGCTCAAACATGTATCTTTAACAGCATTTTCACCAAAACACTACCTCAAAGCACGCTGGGGGAATAGGAAGTGCTCCCAGCGACGCTACAATATGCTAGTATGCATGCACGCTAAAACGTACACTAGCATGCATGCTAGCGTATGTTTTGGTTGTACTTTATTGAAGTATTTAACAATGTACTCACATGATTTTTGATCAATTCTCATCCACAAATCCATCAAAGTACTCATCTTCTGTATTCGAAATGAACAAATGAACAAATGGGCAAGTTCTCCATCAAACACGCCAGGTTCCCTTTCGTCATTGTCAGAGTCAGTCTCGTTGCCGTGCGGCTCCTCAGAAATGATGCCGGCTTTTGTGAAAGCTCGAACAATAGTGCATCAGACACGTTAGCCCAAGCATCCACAATCCATTCACAAATTGTGGCGTAACTCGCATGGCGCTGCCTCCCAGTCTTAGTGAAGCTGTGTTCGCTAGCTGTCATCCATCGCTGTCCGATGTCCAGCGGTTGGAGTTCCTTTGTCAAGCCTCCCCGAATGGTGGCAAGCTCTGAGTTCATTTGCTGCACTTGGTTTTTCACAGCGGCTGTGAGGTGGGCGTGCATGGAGTCACAGATCAACAGGGACGTGACGCGTGGAAAAAAAACATCCGGTCTCTTCCCGTACACGTCACTCAGCAACTCAGCCATTTCCTCCTTGTCCATCCAGCCCTTTTGATTGGTCTTAACGATGACTCCGGCTGGAAACTTTTCTTTAGGCAGCGTCTTCCTCTTAAAAATGACCATAGGTGGCAGTTTCTGTCCATTACAACCATGGCAACCAAGCACAACAGTAAAAGCTGACTTCTCGTGCCCTGTTGTGTGTATCACTACCGTGCTGGTCACCTTCTTCTCTACAGTGTGGTTCAGCGGGATGTTGAAAGTGAGCGACACGTCGTCCATGTTGGTGATGTGGTTGGGCTGGATGTGTTTGTCGGCAATTTTTTCTTACTGCAGTAGGAGTTGCTGCGCCATGATAGTCCGCGTAACTGATAGCTTGCAGTTTAAACTGTGTTTCATAAGCCTGTCTGTTTGTAGGTGGCATTTTTGAGGGCCCTTAGCCAAACTGATATTGTTTTGCACAATGCACATACTGCCACGCCCCGTCCATTTTGTATAAAATTTAAGACTTTTATGTGTGCCTTATTGTCATGAAAATACGGTCGTTAAATAATACCTTTCTGACAGAAACTGAGCATTGTTATCCATGAAGTGGTCATCAGCAGAAGCCATGTTATGTGATTGTTCAGGCTTGTAGCCATGCAGGTACTTGACATTCTGGTCTGATGCCTTTTTGAGCATAAATTCAATGACTCCATTTGTGACTATCCTAAATGGAAGGTCATGTCTTGCCCTTAATTGGGACGGAGGGCAAACTCAATACAGCTGGTATTTGCACTGCACGATGAAGAGGATTTTCTGGGTTTACTGCTCTCTGCAGCCAAGGGAGGAGAGGAGACAGGAAATTGGAAAAGGGAAATTGTCAGGCGAAAGGCAGAGAGTAGGCCGAGAAACAAAAGTGACAAATATTCAGTGAGAAGATTGAAGGCAACGAGAAACAGCAGAGAGAGATAGATAATATGAAAACATTAGCAGAGCATGCAAAGCTCCATGTGGTCATTTGTCTTTCTCTCAGATGATGCGCTTTCACCTTCTATCGACTCGCTTGAAAAAAGAAATTTTTGTAAATCAAGTAAATAGGACAGACTCTACAGTAACTGGAGCCCCATTTCATGTTGCCCAACTCGCAATACATGGTTTATTTAATCTCTAATTGATTTTTTTTTTTTTTTTTTTACCAGAGTTGGTAAACATGGCTGACTTTCATGGAGGCGATTTTGCTCAGTGACTATAGGTGTATTTATGAGTGCTTGTTTGTTTTATATACAGTATGTGCCCTGTGATTAGCTGGGGAGCAGTACAGGGTGTAGTCTGCCTTTCTACCAAACATGAATAGGCTACACCTTCCCAGGGTAAGTACAGTGGAACCTCAATTTTTGTGATTAATCTGTTCCAAAGGGTCTGTCTAAAACCGAAACGTACAAAATCTGAAACAATTTTTCCCATAGGAAACAATGTAAATCCAATTAATCCGTTCCAGACACCCAAAAATGTTAACACAACACATAGTAATATAGAACGATTATAGTTTTACATAGAACAAACAGCGTCGTAGAAACGAACGCCTACACCTCGCGTTAACTTTACATTACTATAGATGTAGCTTAACATTATGCTTAACATTATATGTAAATGGAACATTATTGTTGCTTTTTGGAGACTTTTTCAGATGACTACTTGCAGTAATGAGCTGGCTCTTTTTATCCGTTTTAATATTTTAAAACACACAGAAAAGTGACATATGGACTTTGGTAAATTGACTTTCACTTGTATAGCGCTTTTCTTCCTTTAAGGTACTCAAAGCGCTTTCATATGTGTTCATGTTTCACACAAGGATTGTGGATGATGGGCAAAATTCCAAAAAAGTCCAGTTTTCTTTTAATTGTAGACAAAGACAACAATGAGGCAGTGGAGAGGGACAAGGGTAAGAGAAAGCCATATGGACACATTTGTATTTTGCCATGAGTTATTTCTCAATTATGTTTCTCGCCTTTATCAAAATTTGGCTCCACTGTGGGTTATTTTCCAGCCATGCTCACTAAAATAAAGCAAAGACTTTCGGCGTATCGGTTGAGTTTTTAACTGCCAGGCTGCCAGGCAGGAGGCCTAGAGGAGGTTTATGGATGTAGTGAAAGAGGACATGAAGGTAGGTGGTGTGAGAGAAGAGAATGCAGAAGACAGGGTTAGATGAAGGCAATTGATTCGCTGTGACGACCCCTGAAGGGAAAAGCCGAAAGGAAAAGAAGAGGTGTGCAGAGTTAACCTCCGGGACAATGACTTCCAGTTCCGCTTTCCAGTTCCAGTATGCTAACAGGCAGGTTTTGCGATAAAGATCCAGTTAAGTCACCATGTCTGTTTCTTTGTTAGTGCAGTCGAGTCTGCGGAATGCTACGGTGGAAAACGGATTACTTTTGTTTAGCATTCTCATTTGAGCTTGCCAAATGAATGTGCTTTGCAGGACGCTGTAGTATTATATAAACGCAATATCGCGAGATTTGGTGTTGGGTGCATGATTCAAGATGGCTGAATAAACAAGCAGTGCTGGGCGTAGTCTGTCCCCATATTTATTAATACTAGAGATGCTCAATATTGACTTTTTACCAAGATCCAATGCAGCCACATCGGGGTTTGGATTTTGTGGCTTTACTCTATCACGGTTTTTCAAGCATAATTAATAAATCATACTGTTTCATGGTTGAATATTATTAGTAAAAAATGCATATATATGCATATATATAAAATACATATACTGTATATGCATTATTATATGCATTTTATATGCATTATTTGCCTAAATAATTTTCAATCATTAAAAAAATAAAATAAGGATATAAGCCATTAAGAAGACACATTCAAATTGTGAATGTAGTATTCTCTATTGGTCACATTAGTAAGTCTTCGGTGAGACAAACATCAGACTTAATTGCTGGATTGCAGGTTTGAATGATCTCCCATCATAATAATAATGACATAATAATAAGAATTATCATCACACAAGCTACTGTTGCGGCTGTAACCCATGACAAGCTGAAACTCAATTCTGAACCCCCGTCACTTCCTGTCCTCCACATGGAACACATTTACAGCGACACACACGAGCATGAGTTTTATTTATGTCTTAAATAGCTTAATTTCTCTGATTATATCTACTATGTTGGGTAATATAAGTGTAAATGTGACTATATGGGTATTTTTTCATGTCTAGGGGGCTCCAGTAATGTAAAAATCATATTACATACAAAAATAATCCATTTATAAAGAAGGAATCCTACTTCGTGGAAATTCATGGTCAGGTCTGGAACCAATTAATCGCGATGAACAAGGAATGGCTGAATACCTATAATCTATATCCAGCACTTCATTAACGATACAGATAACAACTATACCGATATCAGCAGCAGGTCTTCCCTCAAACTAATGCCAGAGCACATCTTATGTGATGAATGAACACATTATGCCTCTTATACTGCAATGCCACTGGATGTATTTCACAAATAAACAGTGTTTGTACAAAATAAGACAAATATGCAATATGCAATACAACTTAAAGAAAAAGTGTCATTTTTATTGTAAGCACATTGTCTCAACAAAAGTATTAAAACAAAAACCCACCAGTACTTTCATTGGGAATTGAAGCTTTATTTCTAAGACCCTTATTTTGTTAGTTGCCGTCACACTGTGTTTTTATTGTGAAGGCCGGAAGTGTTTTGTCTTATGGACTCTTGAAGGCTGTGTGGTGATGATGGTTGAGACCGAGCTAGCAAACTACCTCCGTGATAACCAAAAGTACCTCCTGATGATCAACTCAACCTGTATTTGTGCCCGTCATAGTTTGCTACAATTTCATGTTGTACACAGAACTCACATGTCAAAGTCCAAACTAGCCCGTATAGACCCAGAGGTCGATCCCCGCTGTGACAAATGTAAGAGGGAGGATGCCACACTGATCCACATGTTTTGGTCATGTCCTAGTTTGGAGAAGTATTGGAGGGAAGTCTTTCAAACTCTTTCTCTTTCGAACCGGACTTACGTTTGACCCCCACAAGAGAACGTAGTTTGTCCTTCGATTCTCTCTTGGCCAGACGGGCAATTTTGTTAAGGTGGAAGGATGCCGCTCCGCCTACCCAAGCTCAATGGCTGAGAGATGCCATGTCTTGCTTAAATTTGGAGAAAATACACTACTCAATTTGAAAAATTCCAAAATGTATATGTATACATGTATATGTATTCGTAGTGTATTTCCATAACTTTAAATTTACCTGAGCTCCCAAATGTTACTTCCCCTCTCTGGCCTATTATTGTCACCTGTTTTTTTTGCATTTTCTTATGCATTTGCTTTGGTTGTTTTACAGTTATTTGTCTTATCCTCCAAAACTTTGACCTCTGTTTCTTTGGGCTGTGTGTGGCTTATTTGTAGATTTTTTGTTTTGTTTGTTGTTTTTTTTATTTTCTATTTTTGTTGTTCTCTGTCCAAACTTCCAGCAAACTTTGTGTACACTTGTTTCTGACTTTGTTATTATAAAAATAAATACAAATATTTCTGATTTAAAAAAAAAACAAAAAAAAAACTCCCGAGCTTCATTCTTCGTTCTTTCAACATCAGCGGACATCTATTGGAGGCCTTCACTTGCACATATCCACAATCCAAAGGCGAAACTTGAAAATAATTCCACAACGCAGGCATGCTAACTGAGCTAGCAAGGTTGTTGCTGTGTGTGGAGAACATTATCATTGCGCCTATATCATGATCGGCAGAAAAGCTGACAGCGATATGAATCGATATCACACAAACTTTACGAATTTTACGCCAATATCAGCCGGCCAATATTATTGGACATCTCTGATTTATCCTGCAAGCTCTAACGTGCTGCAGGGTAAAATACAAGTTTGTTATGCGCAATATTCTACAATAACCAAGACAGTGTATGAGAACCGAGGTAAAAATTTTGGCAAAAAATGTTTGCCAAAAAACAAATCACAAAAAAACTGGGGCATTCAAAAACGGAGGTTCCACTGTACTTGAAAGTGGATGGATTCAGCAAATTACACATACCAGAAGTGTATTCTTCTGGTGAAACGATTAAGCGATTAAGCGTAAGAAAGTAGTGAAATTGTATAATAGCTACTAGTTTCAGGAACAGCAGCAGTCCATGTCAGCATGTAGCTCCAAGCACCTCTATAATGATGACCAGAGGTCCACCAGGAAAAAAAAAAACTAAACTCAAACCTCTTTATGAACCAGCGATGCATGCATATATAGCTTCTTCTTGTTGGTAGCCACGAGAGATTTTAACACTGTTAAAAGTCTGCTCGTTGTATAATTACCTCTTAATTGACTCTCCTGGAGTCTCCTTCAGGCTTCTAATGTGCACAGTTAGCGTGTTGAATGATCACCATCAGCCACTATTAAAAGTGAGAGCTGGTCATTGCATCTCTATTATTATTATTTTTATTATTACTATTCGCATTATTAGCTGTGGTTTCCCTCAGGAAGATAGAGCATTCCCCATACTAAAGCAGACAAAGTGAAAATGGAATACTTGACACTTGGGATGGAATGACGGTTAAATGCAAATGGTCAATGCTGTGGGTCTTTATGGAGTTCAGTATTTTATAGTAAGACACTACAGACGTATTTTGACTTCGACTGAATCACAATTGTACCCCTTACCCCTTCCCCTTCTATAAAATACATTTTATAGAGCAGAATTATAGTTTTACATCACTTTTATCTTTATTGAAGACTCTTGTGGACTCTTGTTCCACACCAACAACTTCTCAACATCTTTGATCGTTAGTGATCTCTGTTTTGTGAACACCTTTACCCTTTTCACAACATTAGCTCCCCTGATTTCTTCTTTCTTTGCCAGGATGGAACTTATTTTTAATGTGCAAACTACACAAACTAGTCCGTTGATGAACACACTAGTTTGTGTAACATTGTCATTTGACTTTGCCAGATGAATGTGCCTTACAGGCAGTGACGAGTGGTGAGGTGCATGGCTGGTGAGGCACTGACTCTTTTGGAGGTTTTTTCCATGTTAATACAGGTTGCTCATTAAGAGAATAATAAGAAAAAGATAATTCACTTTTGTTTCAAAAATGTCTTCAAATTAGTTTCAAATACTTATTAGTCCCATTTATATAATTTTTTAACTGGAAAACATTTGTGTTCTTACCTTTTTATGCGTTTATGAAGTACATGCAGTTTTTCCCTGCGATACTTTGTTGTAAAAGTCTGAATACCTCCCAGTGATCTTGGTTATATAATCCTTCATCTTGGCAGTCAAATTATCATGTCTTGGCATGGTGGTATTAGGGATGAGCGAGTGCACCACTATCTGTATTTGTATCTGTATCTGTACTCCGAATGGGCGAGGCATAAACCGGGAGTGGGCGTGGTTTAGTCGGGAATGGGTGGGGCTTAAATCTGTACATTATTTTAAGGCTGAAATTGACATGGATTGATCAGAAGTAGCTATATTTAGTGTTTATTATTCAGCTTATGTGTACTGTGTATGTGTAAGTGATCTGTAACAATTATTCGTTTTTAGGGCTGTCAAAAATAGCACATTAACGGAGGTAACTGATTTATTTCATTAATTCCATTACATTACTGCCATCTCCAGGTCGGGGATGAGATCCTTCCCCAAGTGGAGGAGTTTAGGTACCTTGGGGTCTTATTCACGAGTGAGGGAAGGATGGAACGCGAGATCGATAAGCGAATTGGTGCAGCGTCTGCAGTGATGCAGACGCTACATCGGTCTGTTGTGGTGAAGAGAGAGCTAAGCCAAAAGGCAAAGCTCTCATTTTACTGGTTGATCTACGTTCCTACCCTCACCTATGGTCATGATCTTTGGGTAATGACCGAAAGGACAAGATCGCGGGTACAAGCGGCCGAAATGAGTTTTCTCCGTAGGGTGGCTGGCCTCTCCCTTAGAGATAGGGTGAGAAGCACTGTCATCCGGGAGAGACTCGGAGTAGAACCGCTGCTCCTCCGCATTGAGAGGAGCCAGATGAGGTGGCTTGGGCATCTGGTCAGGATGCCTCCCGGACGCCTCCCTGGGGAGGTGTTCAGGGCAAGTCCGACCGGTAAAAGGCCTCGGGGAAGACCCAGGACACGTTGGAGAGACTATGTTTCCCAACTGGCCTGGGAACGCCTCGGGATCCGCCGGGAGGAGCTGAACGAAGTGGCTGGGGAGAGGAAAATCTGGGTCTCCCTGCTTAGGCTGTTGCCCCCGCGACCCGATCTTGCATAAGCGGTAGAAGATGGATGGATGGATGGAATTCCATTACATTTTTTAGCGGAGTTAACACATATGCATCATAGCAAGCCACTGCTCTCTGTTATGACGACAGACAGCAGCACAGTGTAGCTCCCCGCAGAGTTTGTCGCTCTTTTATAACTTTATTCTGACCTGAACACATCAACAGCAGTGCAACTCAAACACCATATATGTACTTCCAACTCTAAACAAACCAAATAAATGTTTCAGATCCATTCGTTATTGCAATGACACTTTCTCGTTGTCACTAGACAAACCGCGAGATGCATTCACGGACACTCCGATCATCACATTAATGTCTTTATTTTGTGTGTATGTGTGGTCTAAATCGGGTCAGAAGCACGGTGCCCGCGGGTACCAGGTGCCCCCTAAGGACCACATGAGTCGCTTGCCAGCCTGTTCTAAAGATAGCTCAAATAGTACCACTTACCTGCGAGCTGCATCTAATTTTTTTGGTTGCTATTCTCGTTTAATTCACACGTACATGTAAACTGGAAAAGACAGTATATTTAAAAAAAACTTTAACACTTTAACAAATTGTAAAAAAGTAACATATTCACAACAATAATAACATTCACTAATATTGTGTTGTGAGGAGTATGATATGTTTTACTGGCAGCGATAGCCACTGACAGCTATCAGCGAGCTCTCTATGCACACTGCACAGAGCGGAAGACGAGTGACAGCGATTGTTGTTTAGCAAGCCATTTGGCATGAAAACCCATATTATTATTCTAAGATTCATAGTGACACTGCAAAAACGACCCTTTGGATTTTTTGTTGGACGCAACAAAAGAAAAAAAAAGTCATAAAGCAAATGATGGGGTTGTCATGAACAAGCCCATTACGAATCAACACTGCATTAGCTGCCAGCACTAGGCTGGCTACTAGTGAGAATTTTAGCAGAAAAAATATGGATTGACTCACTGCCCCCTTGGCACACTTTTTCACGGTCGAATGTCTTGTGGGTTTTGGACTTTTTTGTTCCATCTGCGGGACAGCATTGAAACATTGTTTCTTGAAATTTTCTGACGCAGGCAAATGGTGTCTTTTGGAAATGTGAACAACCTTACCCCGTCTTCATGAGTGTTCCAGCAAGAGCCTCCAACACAAGGACTGGGCATAATAGACAAAAATATTAATAACAAACAACAAAAATGCATCCAGAACCGGACTATAACAATGGGGAACCATTGAGGTGTATGGCTGCTTCTGGGTACGAACTTTTGGTGTAAAGGTAACTTGATCATCCTCCTCCAGTCCTGTAAAAAGTGACGAAAATTGTAAAAAATGGTAAACATTTCAACATTAGAGCACATGTTTAACACAGGAATGTCTTTCAATATTACTTTTCACGGCGAAAATAACAAGATTAACAATGTTTTGGTGTCATGAGCACTTTAAAGACATAACACAGGCTGTAGAAAGTCATGGTGTATGATAATGTATCGCAAAATTATATTATTGGTGACATGCTGACAAACAGAAACTGGCAGGCGCCATGATCCAACTCAGTGTGACAGAAAGCAGGCACACACGCACAGTAGCCTCATGATCAGGAAATGTGCAAAATCACCAATTTTTACTCAAGAAAATGTTAAAAACGGTTTGTCTCATACAGAAAATACATTTAAAATACAGTTCAACAGAAAAATATGAATATTTTTTATGTTTTTGTTTTTTTTTTCATCATGACTGGTGAGGCTCTGCCACCCCTGGTTCCCATGCCTGCATGTCAGCAGGGGTTACCAACCTTTTTGCTACTTCTTGGGTACTGATGAATGCAAAGGGCTACCAGTTTGATACACACTACTGAAATAGCCAATTTGCTCAATTTACCTTTAACTACGTGGTATTATCAGGGATGTCCGATATTGGCTTTTTTTGGTCAATAACTGATATGTCGATATTTTTCCGATATCAGCCGATACTGATATGCGTAACCTCACATATTTTTCTTTAGTAAAACTGATGTAAAGTAACAATAGTCTTAAATGACTTCAGTTGTTTTGTTGGCTACTCCACCCATCTCTGAGTAGATAAGTAAAGTATTATATATTTTATACATAATTTATCTAATAATTATCCATCCATCCATCCATTAGGGTCGAGGGGGTATGCTGGAACCTATTTCAGCTGACTTCGGGCAACAGGCGGGGTACACCCTGGACTGGTCTATGTAATAATTATATAGAATTATAATAATAATTTATTTATATACTGTATATAGAATACATTTGTGTTTCTTGTGCCTTGATTTATGTTATTTTTGGAAAGATTTAATTTATTTGTAGTTACAGGGTAACGTTTAAAATACACAAATTTGCTGATTATTATTTTGATGGATAACTTTCATGTTCTTATTTAATATTCTTATTTTATTGCATTAAAACTATGTATATGTATATATGTATATACTAGATATATACTATATGTATATACTATGTATATACTGTATATACTATGCATATATATATATATATATATATATATACACAGTATATATCTATTGTGTATGGTTTCTTGGCACTACTTTGTGTTCTATAGCTGATGTAATGTGAATTACTACTGTGTGGGATCAATAAATTTCTTATCTTAGCCATCTGAGAAGGTCAAATACATTGTTTTTGGTGCCTAACTGTTTCCAAGTATATGAGTGCGTGTGTGAATGTAAACAAGAGGCATTAACTTCATTTTCTTTGCAGAAAGATGCTTTATGAAGTACATTTACTTGTATTCACTTACTGTGCAGCCTTGCCACATCCAATATGGCGGCGATGTTGAGTACGGATCAGCCGCTCAGCGAAGCGGTGTCTACTATGTGGTTTTGACAGCAGCTGTGCTGTTATTGTAAATAGCCGCTAAGTTAAACATTCACAAAGTTTCACGAAGTAGCTCACAAAGTTGTTCAGCATTATTCGTTGGTAGTGTCTTGTCTGTTGTTATCTACCTATAACGTTGCTGTGTGATGTTTTTACATAATACAAACATCAACTTTCAGATTTTTAAATAAATCTGATTCGATTTTTAACTTGACACCAAATCTGCAGCATTTTAACATGATCAAATGTTACATTTTACAAACACATTTAACACTCTTCTTACCATTGTAGTTGCCCCCAGTTTGTCCATATTTGTCGTCTTCAAGTACAGTTTTAGCAATTAGCCTCATTGCTTCTTTGTCAAACTCCCCGTATGAAAAGGCCTTTTTCTCAATCAAGAATTACGTAGCTCTAAATGAGGCTTCGGTTGCTTTTTGGGAGTCTCGTGAAAAAAAGATTGCTGTTTGCACAAAGCTGCCTTTAACTCGCGAGCTCTTTCTGCTTGTAGTGCGCTGCCGTGTCGGTAGTTAGCATGGTAGCTTGTGTGACACGTTGTGAAATGTCCCTCCACATTGTGCCGCTTTGCCGTCGCCACAGTCGCCCCGCAAATGACACACGTAGGCTCCTTTCACAGTGGTAAAAAAAACCTCCCAATCATCGTGAAAAATTATGTTTTAGTTCTTTTTTCTGCCATCTTTCTGTGGGTGAATCATCTCATTTTCACTGCGCCCGCTAGCTTGTTTCCACCATATTTGTATGATCTCCACAAATGTCATATGCACAATACTGACCTTTGAACTATACTAGGTCAGAGTTAATTTATATTAAACATTATTAAAGTGTTTTTCTTTATATATTGTCATTTCCAGGTTACGTGTAAGTGTGATTTAAACAAGAATAGCAACCAAAAAGAATTAGATGCAGCTCACTGGTAAGTGGCGCTATTTGAGCTATTTTTACAATATGCTGGCGGCTACTCATGTGGTTCTTAGGGGTGACCTGGTGCCTGCGGGCACCTTGTTGTTGACCCCTGGCTTACAGGTTAGCGTAGTACTGTATTGTGTAAACTTAGTATTGTGAGATTTGGTGTTGGGTGTGTGTACCAAAATGGCTGAATAAACAAGCAATGCTGGGAGTAATAATAATAATTGATTAGATTTATATAGCTCCGTTCTAGACACCCAAAGCACTTTACAAAGCATTACTCATTCACTACACAGTCACACACCGGTGCTGGTAATCAACATTTGTAGCTGCCCTGAAGTTCACATTTACATACCAGTGTGGGCTGCACTGGAGGCAAGGTGTGTGAAGTGTCTTGTTCAAAGGAAGCACCAGCAAAGACTGTGATGGAGGAAGCAAGGTTTGAGCCGCCAACCCAGGAACCTGTGCAACCGTGCAATAATTACTTACATCACTGCGCACTGACACTCTCTCGCTCCCGCGCTGCGGGACGAGGCGAGCCGGTGTACGTGTGTGCGCTCATGGTACCTCTGGTCGGGTTTTGAGGACCGGGCTCCTGGCTGGAGCTTGCGGGTTGCGTGCCTGGAGAGCGGCAAGGCATACAGGCGTGCGGTGGTCAAAATGTGTGAATGTTGGTCACTTTTTGGTCGATGTGGATATTTAACTGTTACTACCAAATACAAGAGATTGTTTTAATCATTTTCTGACTGTATTAAAAAAAAATTCACAACCAGATAGCAACAATAATTTTAAATTAATTTACTGGGGCCCCTGCCAGTCATGGGCCCTCTGAATTGTCCTAACTTTCCCCCCTTTACGGCGCCCCTTGTTATATGCAATACTGTACGATAACCTGGTCAGTGTATGAGAACCGAGGCAAAAAAAAAATATTTGCTCACAAAAACCTTTGTGAGCTATTCAAAATCACCTGGCGAGCTAGGAGACCCCATCATTGTATTGCCATCATAAGGCTGGATACACTATGCGTTTATGTTCATTAAACAACAACACACAAATAATGCTTTGAGGACAAGACATAATTAGTATAATAATAAAAAGAGAGCAAAATTCTTCAGTGACACTTGGAAAAAGTTAGTACGAATCCATTGAACATGATATCCACTACCCCATGGGACAAAAACGAGCTCCGAACTAACCGCATTGTTCGTTTGTCACTGTGGTGAAAAGTCACATTGGGACAAGACAAGGAACTAGGCGGATAATTCTAGCCAGCTAGCTATCTAGCAAGAAATGCAAGAAAAGTTGAACACCAATAGGTTTGACAGTGGAGAGATCAAAGATGCCGGCATGGATTGGTGTCAAGCTGTCAAACTGAAACCATTGAGGTTGTACAGATTAGTGTTGAGTCTTGAGGCAATATGGGATACAAGTGCGTCCCTTGTCGGCTTAATGCAGGTTTTGTCAACACATCCGTGGCATAGTAGACATGCACATTCATGTCATGTTTGTCTTGACATGACATGTCATGTCGCTGCCGCACGGCGAATGGTTTTTGTGATCGGTTTTGAAAGGCACTTATCGGCGTATGCTGATCATGTGTGTTTTACGGGAATCGACTGATACTAATCGGTGGCCGATCAATCGGAGCGTCCCTAAAAATAAGACGAGCAGGATACAAGATGCAACCTACACACACACACCAGTGAAAGCGTTCAAATCACGCTTTACTTTTCAATGAACTAATCCACCAAACAACTGTGGGAGTACATACAAGCCAACACAAATTTAATTTGTCGTCCAGGAGCTCTCACTGCTAAAATGATTTTTCTTCCATCTTTTTCCCTGTTGATTGAACATCTCTGTAAATTCTATTGAGTTGTTCCATCAAAGTATGATTGACTGTGAATGCTTCATCTCTCAGGAATAGCTATTGAATGCAGCAGTGGTCCACAGTACGTTCTGGAGAGCTGCTGTAAACACAAGTGTGTAGTGCTGCACTATTAGGGTCTATGAAGAACTGCCACATTTATCTGGGGTGTGCAGAAAAATGGTTTTGGTTTTAGTATTTGATTATACTGTATTTTTATATATAATCTTTCAATATTGTTAGAACATGACATACAGTAAGACTTCTGGAGTGTTATACCATCCATCATACCGTCTGAGAAAATGGACGTGGAAGCAAGGGCAGCAGAGAAAACAACAGTGCAGTCTAACAGCTGCGCTCCAAATTATTCAACCACCATTGTAAATTACACTCATATGTAAAATGTACAAACTTTCAATAGATGTCCAATGTGAAATTGTATTGGAATTTCAAATCGAGTTTTGAACGACTTGGTCAATACGAGACCATTTGGAGATGGTCTCGTATTGACCAAGTCGGCACATTTGGAGGTTATAAAACTAAGTCTCACATATTACTGTTGAAAATATCATTAAAAGATAAATTTTACATAACCGCTCAACTTTAAAGTAAGTGACTTTTCAGCTGTAGCAGGCATAGAAGCGCGTCACATTAACGTGCAATAATTACTGTTGCGTGAGCAGGCACATCGCTGCGCTCTTTGACTCTCTCGCTCCCTGTTGCTGACATAAACCCTGTATGACGTCACGTTACCATCGGAATATTCACATTATTCACACTCCTACCGTCAGGCAGACGCTACAGGAGTTTGAAGTCCAGGACCACAAGACTGGCAAACAGCTTTTACCCACAGGCCATCAGGCTTCTCAACGAAGCACTCACACACGCCGGACGCAACACACGCACACACTCATAGCACTTTATTATTTATTTATTTATTTATTTATTTGTATTAATGTCCCTTCTGTTGTTGTTGCTTAATTTATTGGTATATAAGTTTCTTATGTTCTTATTCTTTCTTGTGTTTTCTTTCTTTTCTTGGGAGATTGAACAGAATAAGAATTTCATTGCATAGTATAACTGCTGTTTTACTATGCATATGACAATAAAACTCTTGAATCTTGAATCTTGAATAAACTGCCACACATTTGACAGTAGTCATAATTAAGAGAAAGCTTGCCCTCCACAAGGCTAACGTTATGTTAGTAAGGTACATTAACCTTACTGATTTGCGCAACATTAATGTTACCTCGTCTTGGATCTTCCGCTCCATTTGAGAGGAGATGATGCAACATATAAGACATGCTGTTGTGGTATGTAACTGCCACATTACAACGGCTACACGTCACGGTGTTCAACTTGCTTTTTGTCTGTTTTTTACTTTTTAGTTTTCCTTCTCTTTTGTTGCCTTTGTTGCCTGCACGTTGGTGACGTATGCAATTCCTCGGGGCAGAAAAAAGTCCTCTATTTTTTGTAATCGAGGTACTCGAATCGTTCGGGGAGCCGTTGCACCCCTATTAAGGATCCTGGACTAGCATGAGAGAGATTAATTATAGCACCATTAGCACAGAAACTGTTAAATTATGAAACAAATACAAATACTGCCTCTTTTTGCATTTGTCCTTTTATTTTTGTGAGGAAAAAAATAATAGAACTTCTTCTACAGTCTTAAACTATAGCATGATAAGAAACTGAATCCTATCTAAATCAAGTTTAATAATCTCCTTTAATTGAAATGTTTGAAAAAGAGGAACGGAATTTTTTTTTCCTATGGGAATTAATGATAAATACATAGTTGTTGCTTTAACTGTCCCCTTGTTTAACTCATGTTTGTCCTTTGTGTGCCATACTGCGAGATATAGAAAAGTCCAAACATGGTTGGACCAATGTTTTCTGAGCGCGCGTGGGCACCTACCCAAATTTCAGCGGACTCTAATGCATTCAGCTCTGTACTTTGCAAAGTGAAAATATATTCAAATGAAGGTGAAAAGTGCATCCGCTGGGGCTGAAAATGTTTCCACTTGAGTGAGACTTTGCAGTTATCCGCCGATGAATAAATGAATATATTTGTTCACTTGACTCTGCACGGGATCCTAGTTTAGGAGCTGCAGACAGATCTACTCAAGGTTATTTATGCTGTTTCCTTGAGAGTTTTTATTTTTGTTGGTCGCTCCGGTGTCTTAAAATTCAGAATGTAGAGCATTATTCCACTTTAACCCAAAAGGTTCCACTTCTAAAATAAGCACTGTCCACTGAGAGAAGTAACTAATTTGTAATAAGTTTTGCACATTTGAATGTTAATGAGGTTTTAAGTAGAGCTACAATATGCAAAAGCGAGAAGGGGGAGTGAGACAAAAAGCACTTTGAAAAAGTAGTTTATTGAAAACAACAATTGAACAATTGAACAACTGAAATAGGCTGTTTATCAGCTGATCAAAAGTTTAAGACCATCACTCAAAAAAATAACAAAAAACTCGCCAAACCAGAAAAAAAAATGTTCTCAGTAGAACTCAGTAATGAGAACAGTTAGCTAAGCTACATCTTTTTCTCAATTACTGGACAAAATGGACCAATGATGTATTGCATCAATAAATTGAAGGATTTTTGCGTGTTGTTCACTAACACAAACAGCACACACTCTATGTTGGTAAGTGGAAATTGAATTCCACAAATAAGTGGAAAAGGTAAAAAACTGAATTCTAAAAAAATAAAATGGAAAAAAACGAATTTGGGAAAAAATAAAACGGATTTCATAGGGCCCTAAGAGAGTTTGTTAAAAAAAAGTCATATATTCCAAATCACACCACAAATTGATCTATAACCATGTCAAATGGTCAAAGTCCTACCCTAAAAGTATTTTGCACACCCATTTTTTCCAATTATATCTTTTATTGGATGGACTTTTATTGGATCTTTTATTGGATTAGGGACCTGACTCACAGAGGTTTGTTGCAAAAGCCAAACAATATTGTTGGTCATGCTGTGGTTGCATTATTTTTAATGCTTTGAAGAGCTATTTTCAGAACCATATTCAATTCCACAAATTCATGTTTGTAACAAAAGCTTATAATTACTAAATAAACATACAAACAAAAAAAAAATCTGTATCGGATCGGCAGGACTCCAAATAAAATGGGATCGGATCGGATGCCAAAAAATGTGGATGGGGACATCCCTAGCATCAAATTATGGAACGGATTGGGTAAGGAACTCCAATAAACCGCCAGGATTGTTACATTACCTTATCACTTTTCTGTGTATTAAAAAGATAACATATAAAATACAGGAAGTGAATAAATGTACAGCAACAGATGTAGAACAGATGGAGGTTAGGATTAAGTAAACTTTGCTTCTTCCTACGCCTCTTGGACATGTGGAACTGTGAATTGTATTATGTGATGTAGTCCATTGTAACTTGTATGCATGTTCAAATAATATTAATCCATGACCATTCTCTGTTATTATGTCTACTATATTGGGTAATATGAGTAAAGAGGTGTTATTCAATTTCTAGAGGGCTCTAATACTGTTAAAAACTGTATTTAGAAGGTCGTAAACAGGTTTTCTATACTCCAACTACAAAAATATTCCATTTCTAAATAATCCTGCTTTGCGAAAATTCACATATCACTTTTGGGTCTGGAACCATTTCACCACGATAAACGAGGGATTGCTGTATTGTTTTCCTATATTCTGTTATGAAGCTTTAATTGACCACTTGAAAGCACAATAGATTGCTTCTATGAGATAAGGCGTACGTCCCACTGATTAGGGTGTGTCTTCACATATTTATCAGCTGGGCCAGTGGGAGGAATAGATGCGCGCACACACACACACACACACACACACACACACACACACACACATTCAGATTAACATGGAAAGCTGTGCCACTCATCTGGGATAAATGCGGTCAGAGAGCGGAGCAGCTGAGCAAACGGCTCGAGCTCGAGACAGAGAGCAGAGCGGAGTTTATTAGCGAAGCGCAGCAAGGACGATGGACTATTCATCCCAGTGTAGCATCAGTGACAGGTTGCCGCGGTGGGTATGCATCAGCCCTGAACCAAGGAGAACAGGGACCAACAGAGGTAATGGATCACAGACACATTCTCGTGCATATGAAGTATGGATTCACTGAGAAAAAGGTAGTGTGAGTAGTCAAGGTAGTTGAATCTGTCAGTCTGGAGTAGTCACAAGGAACCCAGGTTTTGAGATAATGACTGCCTGTTGTGGACCAGATGAAGCCAGTTTTATAAGAATTTACTTTTTAAAAAAATCATACAATAGTTCAGCACAAAATGACTTCAAGGCAGCAGCAATCACAGACTAAGAATGGTGTAGATGATGGGATGGAAATGCCAAATAAATGCTACATTTTGGCACATTTGGTGATTTTGGTGGTGAAATTCAGCTTTTTCCACCTACAGCACCAGGCAAAGGTTAAACCTTTTCTTTTGAGGCAGCACTTTGAGACAGTAATCCATGCCTTCATTACATCTACGCTAGATAACTGTCACACACTTTATTTTGGAGTTAGCCAATCTTCCCTGTCCCGTCTGCAGCTGGTGCAAAATGCAGCTGTGCAACTTTTAATTGGTACAAAAAAGACAACACATCAGTACTGTTTTAGCCTCACTCCACTAGCTGCCTGTGCATTTTAGAGTCCATTTTCCTTTTTATTTGTTTTAAAGTCTTTAAATGGTTTTGCCTCGATTTTTCAACTTTGCTGAAATGTGTTCTATATTGTTTGTAATTATGTTCTACGTTGTTAGTTTTTTTTTTAAGCAAACGTTAAATAAAAAATTACATTTGAACTTCTGATCTTGGTCTGAATCAGGGGCGTTTCTCAAATGACGTCGGCATAGGCTAATAAAAAGAAAAAACAGTGCATTGTACAGCAGGGCGAGCCATTTGCCATGGCTGGGCTAGATGCTTTTTAAGCGGAAACATGCTGTGAGGAGCCCCAGATGCAGCTGTGAATGCCAGAGAACCACACAGGAGAGCGTGAAGTGAGCTACCCGCCATGGCTGGGCGAGGTGGATTGAAAGCGGACCAATGCTGTGGCCAGCCCCGGGCAGAGCAGTGGATGTCTGGAGAACAAAGCAAATGCTAATTTCCGTGTATGGGATATGGAGCACCGCCTCACGTTCATTTCACTGAAGGCCGCTACGAGAAAACACCTTTAAAAGTGCGGGATAAACAGATTTAGGATGCTAGGAAGCTAGCAACAGGACTAAAGGAGGAGAAAAGCATCAAAGTTGCCACGGAACACAGCAAGTCATGTATTATTTACATATACAGTATATTATTACATAGTATTGTAAACACTACGACACCATAGCGATAAGCATTCAAAGAAATACACATGTTATAAAACTTACTTTTACAGCAACATTTATCTCCACTCTCTCATATTTGTTTATTGTGAAGTTCGACTGCGCTGATGTCACTTAGGAAGCACCCCTGGTCTAAGAAGATGAGTCTCAAAATGGTGAACAGCACTACAAAAATATAATTTTTACGAATTTAACGTTCTTTAAAAAAAAAAAAAGAACAACTTAGAACATAATTACAGACAATATAGAGCATATTTAAGCAAAGTTGAAAAATCATGTTAGTGACCCTTTAAGATAACTCAAACATAACTCAGCCACATTGGAGGGGTTTCCAGCATGAAGCGTCTTTTTAAGTTCACGCCACAGCAGCATCTCAGTAGAATTCAGGTCAGGACTTTGACTAGGCCACTCCAAAATCTTAATTTTGTTTTTCATACACGTAAACAGGGAAATAATCTGTCAGCCTTGTTCACTGCAGTCTTCTTAAAAGCACCATGTTCAGTACTACGAGCAAAGTATTCCAACTGACTCTACTGTAAATCACCAGCCAAATTAGAAGCAAGAAGACGGAAAGAAAAACCCACCAGCAGCGACTGACACACAAGCCGTATACAGCTGGCTAGTGAAATGCACCACGTACGTTATGAACCAATTTTAAGATTGCAACATGCATCCTGCAATGTATTGAGAGGGGTGTATATGTACAGCATATAATGTAGTATGATAGCCATACAGGCAGGATGTTTGATGCAGCTCTATACTGTGCAAGGGTACCTAATGTTGTGGCCAGTCAATGCATGTTACTGTTACTACTGCCAACTGAAAATTAACACAATTCTTACATTGTAGGTAGCACGCCTGTTTTATGATGACTTCATGGAATATGACATAAATGTGTTTCATGGAAAAAAGGGGTCATGCTACCCCAATTGAGTTGTTGCATAAGTGACTGACGCAAAACAAGGCTGCACAGCGCTGTCTTGTCAAATGCACCGCGTGCTTTATGAAACAAGTTTACCAAGTAACTTTAGATACAAACCGAAATAGAGGTGAGCTGAGGAAAACCTAATAAAGTGGAGGCAGTGGGCAACGCCACACGAGCCGTTTTGATCCGTTTTGATGCACCCTGTACGTGAATGAGACACCGCTCAGCTGCTTTGTGGCTGCGGCCTGCAGCCTGCTGAGTCTGTCTAGGGAGGGGCAGTCGCTTTGTGTGACTGGCCAATTACAGAGCGTTAAGAGTGAATATATAATGAGGATTTTCTGTCATCACGATTACGGGTAATGACGAAATGTACTCGTTTATTGCTTATACTCTGCAAAATGCATTATCCGTAACAGATATTCGTTTCTAATGAGGATTTCGGGGCAACTTAATTTCACTGAACACACTACAAATATTTCATCAGGAAAAAATTGTGAAACGGAACATTTCCCCCCCCAAAAAAAATTAAAGTTGATCAATTGGCCTCACTGGGAGTTTATAGCTGTTCACATAACTTTTACCTTGTGTGCAGTTTATCTTTGCCACCTTGCCCAAAATTGCCCTGTTTGGTAGGATCTAGTTTGTGTGAAATGTCTTTGTGAACTCCTCCTGGTGCTTGACCCTAAGGCCTAAACCCTCCCTGTAAGGAGGATCCTCACATGCTTGTTCTTCCTGTTGGATTCTCAGTTTATTATTATTTTGTACATCTATTTAATTTTGCTAAAATTTTGGTAAACTAAAATATTTGTTCATAGTAGACCAGGTCTGTACTTGCGATAAGGCTTCTGTCAAACTTTTGCAATGTTTTCACTGAAGAGACAGAAGCGCCCCTGGCATCCATAAGCTATGCACACAGGAATGTTTAATTGTTAGATAAGGAGTCTATTTATTGTTATTGGGGTTTGACAATGTGGGTAATTGCAGCTTCGTTCTGTTTTGAAAATTGTAAAGGTTTGTTTTATGTTTTCATATGCTTGGGCTTGTTTGTTTTTTTCAACCTACTTTGTAGACTATCATTTTAAATGCATAATTTTTTAACATTGAAAATCCAACTTAACATGTTCAGACACTTACAGTACATCTCAGTCAAGTCTTATGAGATGTGATTGTAAATGTTCTGCTTAGATAGAAGCCTTTTATATGTTGTTCTTTGTTAAAACTGACCTAAGCTCTGTGTTTGCTCGTTTGGGTTTATTTTATTTCATTATAGTCATGATGCACAGCAATCATGAGACCACAGTCTTTCAGGAAGCAGATGGTTTGCTCAGCAGGGCAAACGACAGGAAGTTGCATGTGTGCGTACCTTCACAGATGGTTTTCCATACCTTGCACATGTGTGCAGTAAATGTTTCATTTGTGTGCACATTTTCATGCATTCACACGCATTCTATGTGTAATGGACATAACACTAATACAATCCTACAGTGTGTGTGTGCTGCATCATCACCTCGGCAGACTGGAGCAGCAACTGATTATGGTTATCAAATTCCCACTGGGTCTCTGCCAGTCTCTTTGCATTATTGTCCAGTTAGCAAACCTGCAAACATCTCAGGGGGACTCTCCTTCCTTAGCAAGGTTACATCAAATCAGTTCCCACATTCACAGTATATTTAGCCTTACCAAATTGTTAATTATTCTGAGAGTTCAGGGGAAAAAGAGCACATCAGGAGGAAAGAGGAACATTTTCAATGCAGGACTGTGCCTTTCAAATCAGTTTTAAGCTACGTTTCGGCAGTGAAGTTATTGTAAAAACTACTGCAGTGACTCCAGTGTTTTTAAAGAACATTAGACAATAATGATAAGCATTTTAGTTCAGACTTTCATTGGCAAACAAATCAAGTTTGTGCCAGCAGTCAATATACGGGTATGCTAGTATAGTGTGTTGACTCTTCTTCAGAATGTTTGCAGAAGTTAGTGAAAAACTAAAATTGAGTCACTGCACAAGGTTCCGACCATGACTATAATTCTGTATATTAATAATTCCTTGCGAATGTAGGGGGAAAAAAGCAAGAACTTACGCTTCAAAAATGTTCTATTTATGTTATGATTATAATATATATTATAATCATATGTTATTTTTATCACCCACACTGTCAAATTTGAAGAATGTAAAGAATTTGATGAAACATGTTTGTTCATAGAATTTAACTGTTAATAAAGTCTGTTGACTTTATTGACAAGCAGGTAAAGCTGCCTTGGAGTACATTTAGAACAGGGGTCACCTGAACTGGGGGTCGCTGGAGTTAGAGTCTGGGTGAGGCAGGGTAGTATCAAGTACTCAGTCCGAAATCACATTTCAACCAAATGACTAACTGGTCAACAAAAAAGAGGTCATTACTCAACATAATAGTCTGTCTCACGTTGTCAAGAAATAACGCCATCACAGAGCAACTCAACACGCAAAGGGTAGGTAACACATACACGACTACTACTAGTGGAGGGTAATAAATGACAACAGTGTTAACACTAAATATGGAGCTTTTGCAAGTTTTTACGAAAGGTTTGGCAGGAATGATGCCTGTGGGAGTGTTCTGCCTTGTGACGCCCCTGTTTATTTCACTGTGTGACAAGCTCACTACGAGTTTATTGCTTGCACAATTAAAGAGCTAGTTCCTTTAAGCAACCTAAAGTACCTCTCACCATCTCTCACCATCACCATCTCAGAGCAGGTCACACTTACACTAAAGATTGATGTCAAGTAGGGGACTATAAAATCAGTGAGTTTAAGACCTCTGATTTAGAATTTGATATGTGTTCGGTCATTTGGACATACTAATACCCAGGGTTTCCCCTAGGGTTTTTTGAAGCTGTGGTGGTGGGCTGCATGGGAGGTGGAGTGCCGCTCCTGTGTCGTGCCACTGCTGCGTTGCTGTACATGCATATCAGGGGGGCACACAATCAAAATGATCTACCTCTTACTATAAAACCTATAGAATATATAAAATCTAACCAGTAAACTTTGCAACTACTATACTAAATACTGCTGGTTAGTATTTCATATTCACAGTTTCAAAGTTTACAGGTCATCAAAATAGTTGATGTTCAGTAATTCACAATTCACATCAATATGGCAATAAAGATAATTACAAATAATTCCTCAATAATTGTGTACATAAATTGAGTAATATGTCAGTGAAAATAGCTACGTAGCGTTCATCATGTATTACGTCCAGGTAGTATATTTGCTATACGACATTACAGATACTGTATACCAGGGGTCACCAACGTTTTTTCTTGCGAGAGCTACTTTTAGAAAATGAACATGACCACGAGCTACTCATTTTTGTAGAAATGGTTTTCATACCTTATTTCAACTCAAACAAATCAAATATGCTTGTTTTACCAAAACATTCACAAAATGCTGGTATCCACAACTCACATTTGATGTTTCAGAATACTTTTCTTTCTAGTGTTCTCACATTATTAACTGAAAACCTGAATGAAAAGCAGGCCTGCGGGCGCCTCATGTGGTCGTGGGCACCAGGTTGGTGACCCCTGCTGTATATGATAAACGTAGCCTCTACAAGTGAACAGATAACTTATGTATAGATATAGGCATCTTACCGCTGAGTTGGTTTATATATTATCTGAATAATAAAGACGAAAGTCGCATTATCTGTGTGTAGCTGCCGACAGCTGTTATCCACATTTTTTATGCCGCCGCTGCGGCACAGGAGCGAATCAGGAGGAGGCTTAATGTCAGCTGACTGATGTCATAGGACATCTACGAAGTGGCGGTTATAATGTAGGTGGTACGCGACCAACACTACCATCGCGGTCACCGTAATGGGCACCCCTGATATAGCATATATGTCCATTCATACACTGTATTACTTAACAGGTGTGGCAGCTTTTAATGAGCCATGGCGCCCCGCCACGGTCCATTACATGTAGCAGAAAGCCTGAATACCGTCATGTTTCTCATAATAAACACAAATGCATATGACTAAAAAACATGCTTAGGCTCACTGTGCAGATCGTTTTACTCATACTTCATTGTGGTTTGTGTATAAACTTCTTATATGTGAAATATTATGATATGCTCTATAATGTTAATGAACATTCAGTGCCACTTTTTCAAGCGTGATGTTTAGGCTTCATTAGCCTATTTTATCGGGGACTTCCAAGAGTCATATTTTAGGTTTCCCCTTTTTAAGCTATTGTGGGAGTAAAATGTTTTTTCCCTGCAAGGGGAAATTCTCCAGAAGGGTTAGTAAGCCCTGGGTCACTGTGACTTTTGGTTTAGCGGAAATGTGTCTGTGCAGCAACATGTCTTGTATTCTGTGTTCAACAGCTTGCTCTTTGTGTCACTGGCACTGATATATTGTATACACTCCTGATCCAAATTTTAAGATTTAAAAATTATATTTTGGGTCTTAAGGACGTTTTAAGTAGCGCTTCAGAATGCAAAAAGAAGAAATGGGAGTGAGACAAAAAAAAATTGAGTGAACAATTTATTGCAAACAACCATTAAAAGGTTGAAAAAGTTCAAAGGTGTAAGATCACAGCATTAAAAGCCAAAATATTAAAAAAATGTGCATTCAATGTCATTTTCTGTCAGGTATTCACCCTGTCATGATCTCTTGATGGCAAAGGCAAAAATACTTTCTCTCTTTGAACGCGATCAGATTGTTGAGCTGCGTAAGCAAGGCTTCTCGCGGCGCGCCATTGCTGCTGAGGTTGGCCGCAGTAAGACAGTCACTTCTGAAAAGATCCTGAGGGTTATGGAACAAAAAAAATCACCAGCCCTGACTTGGAGGAACTGACTGGCAAAGACAAACCTCAGCCCAAATGATAGTTATTATGGCCAATAGCCACCAGATGGAATGTACAAAAAACGTCTCGTGAATGAACACAAGAGGCTTATTTTTAAGTTTAATAAAACTGCACCGGTTTCGCTTAAAAATATTAAATAATAACAATTAGTGTCTCTTTAAAAGAAAAGCTGCAACAGTACATCCTCATAAAGTTTCCGATTCTCTTGTTATTGTTGTAGTAGACATTGGGATTTGCCCGAATTTGTCACGCAATTCCTCTTTTTATTGACCCTTGAGTTAGATCTGGGCAGCAGAAGCACTCCTGAACAACTCTCCCATAAGCGAAAGATGTTTTGTTTTGCTCCAATATACATACAATCCTTAGTGAATACTCATTTGCATGTTGCTGTGCTGTAAATTTATGTCCTATGACTCTCGGAAATTTTTCATCCCAAGCTCTAAGCAAGGTTATTTTCTGCGCTCTCACATCAGACTTGGGTGGACACCTCCCCTCCAGTTGTGTTTTGTCAGGCAATGTCACGTCACATTTGCACTTTTGACCTGCACTACAGTTCCAGAGCATGTGAGACACAGCGGTCCGGCACTGAATTCTGGAAGAATGAACATATATTGGTCCGTGCATTCACTTTTAAATGTTCGGTTTTCTCTTTCAACTTTTACTTTTGAGCCAGCCATGGTCCTCTCACTTCTCAGCAAGTCAACAAACAATTTCAATGACATCACCACGTCTGCTCTCACATGACCGTAATAACTGAAGTCATTACACCCGCAAACTGTTGCTGTGATCGGCCCGCAAGCATGTATATTTCCCATTCCCTTTAATTGATCGCGAATACGTAAAGGGCCATCACTGTGTCTGTATCTGGGCCGAGGTCCGCCATTTGGTGATGGCTGTTTTAGAGGCTCAAGCCTCTGCAGTTAATTTTTGCGCCACCAATAGTTTAAAATATATATTTTTTTCACAATATAGGCTACATATTGTACGCATTATGTACATATCATGAAAACTACATTTAGGGTTTTTTATCAGCTATAATCATCAAAGTTATTATTACATTATTGAATACATTGTGAAATATTTTTCTCCGAATTAGAATCTATATATTATATGCCCCCTGGGCATTTCTGTGTGGAGTTTGCATGTTCTCCCTGTGTGTGTGGGGGTTTTCTCCGGGTAGTCCGGTTTCCTCCCACATCCAAAAACATGCATGTTAGGTTAATTGGTGACTCTAAATTGTCCATAGGTATGAATGTGAGTGTGAATGGTTGTTTGTCTATATGTGCCCTGTGATTGGCTGGCGACCAGTCCAGGGTGTACCCCGCCTGTCGCCCCAAGTCAGCTGGGATAGGCTCCAGCATGCCCCCGCCCCCTAAAGAGGAGAAGCGGTATAGAAAATAGATGGATGGATATTATATGCACTTAATTTTATGAAATACTGAATTAAATGAACTTTTCCACAATATTGTAATTTACTGCGATGCACCTACACTTTCTTGCCAAACTAAGTACAGCACAATAATTAAGGACCATTAGTATCAATCTCACGGTCACCCATTACATTGCGGTATAAAGTCCCTACTTGTGAATGCAAAATCGTCAAATATCTTTCCCAGCTTTGCACCAGCTGAGACTTGGGCATGAAATCTAATGTTGCTAATTGCGATCATTAGCATGGTTGTGAGGGAGGCGGGCCTTCATGGTGACACACTCTGTTGTGTTGTCCCCAAAGTGAATTGGGACACCACAGAGTGTTGGCTGGGGTAACTGGGAGTTGTTAATTAGCCAATTGGATAGAGCTTTGTACCCTCCAGAGTGTTCCTTTTGTGTGCTGCTCTTTTCTGTGTGTTTGTGTGTATGCCAGTGTTGATGCATGAACATTTGTGTATATTACATATCATAGTGTGTTTTTGTGTTGTGTGAATGTGTGTGTGCATACATGCACTCCAAACACTGGGGCTCCAGCTAATGAGGTAGCCATTTGTTTAATGTAATCGCCACTGGTTTGTACTCCCCCTGGCACAGGGGCAAGCTGTGTTATAAAAAGGGCATGTTTGAATCCCATTAACACATCATTCCCCACCTCCAAGTCTATTCACGCTAACCCCCTTCATCACATGCCAGATGTGATCATCCATACCAGGCAGCCAAGGCCCTAGCCAGTCATTACTGAGGTCATTCACATGGGATGCACTCCCCCACTTTAAGTACAATACTGGAAAAGGTAGATTTTGCCAACATGTTCAATCCAGCTAAGTATTTGGGTTACACGCACAAGCTGTTGATATTTTTACATAGTTTGTCACCACTAGCGATGGGTACCTTTCACATTTGAACCGATACGGTACCAATGCCGTATCGCAACGTAGCCAATTTTGGTACTTTTGTGTGTGGTTATGTAGTAATAAATGTTAATTTACTATTTTATTTACCTTTTTTCCATTTTAAGATATTTATCTCTCAATACATAATCTTTAACAGGGGGCGATTGTGGCCATTGAATAGCTTTGTGTGTGGAAGAATCCAAAGCTACATGCTATTAGCCGTCGGTCTAACGGGTAATATAACTTTCTACAGCTCTTTTGTGTTGTCGGTAATGTTTTAATGTGTGGTTAAATGCTATCTGCTTTGGCTTGTGTGGTTGTGGTGCTCATCAGAGGCATACAAAAGAAACACCATTGTGGTAGATTCCTTAGACGATACAATACAATACAGTATAAACTACATGCTACGTGGTGAATTATTGTCATAGAATTTCTAATTATGTTATATTATATTACATTACATATAATCTATTATATTATATTACATATAATTGCTGGATTACATGTTGATAACATCTAAATTGTTGTACAGTATATGAACATTGCAGTCTTACTTTACTAAATAAAGTATTATTAAAGATGTTGGTTGTGAATGTTCTTCCTCATACGTTTTTTAATGCAATCTGTTATTGTTGTATATTTATTACTGTCTCATGAAATACACACCTATGATATTTAGCCAATTTTAATTTATTTGTGAATACATAAATTATGTTTTGGTGTTAAAATATGGCTGTTTGATACGTTTCTACGCACCGGGATGCAGCCAGGCATTATGTCACGTATTAAAGTGTCTTTGTCAAGAAGATGCTGCCATTTATTAAATTATGGTATCCATATACTTCAAAAATATGACTTATTTCAGCTTCTGTATCTTTAATGGTGTGAACATTGTCCCCTCCCTCTGGCTTTGTCTCCTTCTCTTGTGGATTGAATGTTGTTAGTAGCAACGCCAACGCTCCACGGAGATTGCTGTTTAGTTACCGAAACATAGTACCTTTTGATTTGACGTGAGTCGGTGCTCGGTTGTACCAACGGAATTCAGTCGGTGCCTTTATATAAGTACCGTTTTCGGTACCATCCCGAGTTGCCACAATTCCGTATTGTCCCAAATTTCAGTTGCAAAATGCGACCATTTTGTCTCAGTCTGGAGCCGTGCAAGAACTCAGCCAGGATGCATTCACAGTCCTACAAAAACTCTGATATTTTAAACTTTTTTCAAAAATTTGCATTTACCCCACTCGGGTGTTAAAAATATGTGAGCATTGCGAAGGGAGCCACAACAAGGAGGCTGACAACTCCGCAGACGCAGGTTGCCAACCCCTGATCTGGTCAATAAAGTGCAAAAAACCCACAAATGTTGAAGTGATCAACCTGACTTCAGACAGCAGAAAGGAAGTAAGTTCCTTGTTCTTTCAGAATGATGAAAGCACAGATGGTACAGTGTTCTATGTTAGAGGGCTTAAAGTGAACAACCCCGTCGGGCACTGGAGGATGTACATGCAATGAACACAAGAGTAAGCATGACTGAGAAGATTACATTCTTGCACATGTGCACAATGATGCCCTCTGTCTGTCACAATAGACGAGATATAAAGGGTTTTGAGACTGCAGTGTAAGCCCGACACATTAGCATTCATTCACCAATCTATTTCCTGCAGATGTTATTTTTGGTTTAAAGGAGCAACATTCTGTCTGAGAAGTGCTTTTAAATTGGGATTCTCAAAGAAAGTTTTTAGGGCCGGATGCTTGGAGAATGTGTAATATACTCCCCCCCATCTTTGTTGGATAATGAAAAGGTGAGGTGGCGCTCTTCATAGCTGTTCTGGATATACTGGAGTCTCTTTAGAGTTATATTTAAAAAACAAGAGAGATTTTTGTTCTTATGCTCTAGTCATCTAACAGAGGTTCTAACAGGACAGTGCAACCTAGAAATAGAGCACAAATATATCAAACTTCAAGGCAAACGAAAAACACAATGTAACTGCCTGAGGGTCTGGACAGTTTCCTTCTATTTGTCGCGATTATTAATGCAGATGGCCAGCAAGCCAGCTGAGTCATCCTTTGGGAGCCTACTGTCCCGTTGAGATGAGGGTCAAATCAATGCTCTGGATTTGGACAGCAGCTGGCTCTTCCCTGCAAATGTTATCTCCCCCACTGCAGGAGATGCCAGCTGCCTTTTTCACCTCAATGAATGATAGCTCATTTTGAAGGAGGCATACATAGGAGGAAGGTCATGCGTGTTAATGGACACAAAGACAAGATGGATGGTGATTTATCAGTGGAAGACCCATTCATCCGTACATGTCTTGTCTTATTCAGACTCGTGGGGAGCTGGAGCCTATCCCAGTCAACTTCATTTAATTACCTCCCCCTATTGTTTTCACCCCTGCTGGTTGGTTTGTTATGCAAAACAACGGAACCCATGCGATGCAAATTTGAATACAATTTGAAACATTTCTTCAGTGTGGTCAGTTCAACCTATTGAATTTGTGACGGCCACTCTTTTTATAAAAAATGAAGACATTTGTGTTGTTTAGCAAAGGGAAAAGAATCCGTGTGTCATTTGTTTTTTTCATCTACGCTGAGGGAAGCCAGTCTGCGTCGCTTATACTGGCGCGTAAACTGGAAATGACAATATAATAAAAAAAACACTTTAAAAATTGTACGAAAGACTGTTTTTGTAGTTCCCATTCTCTTTTGTTCCTTTAAGTTAAGATATGATTAAATGTAGCCGTCAATTACGACGTGAGATGGGCACATGAATGCAGGAGAGAAGCCGCAGAGCTTTGAGAGTTGTTGTCGTAACACGGACCTTGTTTTTGATGTTCAACTAACAGTGTGCGTCTATAACTGTGAGTAACCTGGTTATTTGTTATTCATTCAATGCTAGACGCCGTTTGCACCGTGATATTGTATGTGTTATGTGCCTTAAGCATCCAGCCGCCGGGCTGGTCACTAACTGCTGAGCAAAGTTAGCCTCGTCAGCATAGCCACCAATTCATTATATTGTTAGCATGCTATTTCAATGTGTTTAGTGTACTGCTGATAGCTGAAATGTTACGTTGCTGTGCATTTGTGGATATGTTTAGGGAGGGGCGGTCGCTGTGTCTGACTGGCCAATCACAGAGCGTGAAGAGTGAATACATAATGAGGATTTTCTGTCATCCCGATTACGGATAATGATGAGCTGTACTCGTTTCAGCCTCGTACTCTGCAAAAATGCATCATCTGTAACGGCTCATCCCTACTACCAGTGTTGTAAAAGTTCTCGATCTGTGTTATACTGCTTTAATTCTTGTTTTCAACTTGTTTAATTGGAAGTAATTCTAATGAACTCTTGTAGCCTTAAAATCGTGATGAGAAACACTTTCAGTGTTAGGGCTCCAGTTATTAATACAGGTAATGCATAATTAAAAAAAAATGACTTTGACAAACATTTGCATAATTGGCTCCTCATAGGCGTACTTAACCCCAATTAAGTATGCCTTCCTGAGAAAAAACAGTTTATGCAAAAGCCTCGATAGATGTTATCATTTTGACTGCTAGAGGTTATTTCATAGTAGATATGAAATCATGAGTGTCGCTGACCTTGTTTTCAATATTAGCAACTACCTCAAAGTGGAGTTTGTGGCGTTCAATCATGCATTTTTTTGTTGTTGCTCATGATCACTATGTGTTTTTGTGTGTAAGTGTCACCTTGCTTCACTTCAGTGGCAGTGACTAACGCACAAGCACTTCATTTCATAGTAAGTCCATTAATATGAAAAATGACTGATGACCTACTTAGCGCATTAGAAGAATTGTCTTAATATTCACACAAGCAAATCTACAAAACTGAAAAAAGAACCCTTAATAAAATAAATATACCATACTGCTTTAATCTAAGACCCTCAGACTGCAAGTGTGCTTTTCTGTCTTTTTGTCAGTCTTTAAGTTGTAAATTAAGTCTATGTTGGATTTTCCCAAAAGCAATTTGTTGACCATTTACTCCTCCCATGCATAGAATAACATTGCTGGGTGCTAGGAAGATCCAGCTAGAGCAGGGGTAGGGAACCTATGGCTCGGGAGCCAGATGTGGCTCTTTAGATGACTGCATCTGGCTCTCAGACATTTCTTAAAACCATAAAATGTGTTTTATTTTAATTTGTTTTCCTGACATTTTAAAGTAAAACATTACAGAAATCAGTGTTAAAAAAAACCATTTAAAATACGCACTCTAATGCATTTTAATCCATTTGATTTTGTAGCGCAATGCCAGCTGTCCTTCCCATTTTCCAGTGTCAGACACCAAAACTTGATTATTGGGGTCGTCCCTCCTTTAATCAAATAGTCAGCTAGCTAATTGTGCAACCCTTTTGACGAAAAAGGGAAAGAAAGATACGGAGTAGGGCGCAAAACCATGCAGCAGCAGAAGTTGCATTAATGGTAAAAAGTCATGTATTATTGTTTAGCTTCAATATAACATTTTTATTAAAAAGAATAAATTCAGAGACTTATATTCTAAAATTGTTGGTCTTCCATAAATATACACACATTTGGTTGTATTCGGTGTTGAAAAATTATATGGCTCTCACGGAAATACATTTTTAAATATGTGGCTTTCATGGCTCTCTTTGCCAAAAAGGTTCCCGACCCCTGAGCTAGAGTCTTATACTGTTAGCATGTAGCACTAGTGATGAACGTTTCATTGACAAAATAAGACCATAATGGATCAGTCACTTACAATGTCCGCTCTAACTGGGACGTGGACTGATGGGATGGGTGTATCTTTCAGCACAAGATTTGTGTTCCCCGTTAATCTGGTAAATTCAGAATTGTCTTCAGGTGAAAAACGCTGAGAGCAAACAAGCATCTTGCTGAGTCTTCCTAGAGATGTCGTTTGGTTTAAGTTGAGAGCCAGTATCCACCGCTTCAATCAGTCTCGATGTTTATTTGGTAGTGGAATCTCAAAGTTGACCATCTTTTCATCTTACTGCCGCAACCTTCGACTTTACAGTTGCAAGGCGTGATTTCTAACCTAGCATTAACTTTACTAAACTCAAAGGTGATGCAGCAGCAGCTCCAGTAACTAACATTACCTCTCGATAGTGGTCTGAGACGCTGTGAGTGAGGCGTTTGTTGCCGTTTTTTTAAGAATGCTTCATAGGTGAATCTTTATACATTATACATGCATTGTTAGCTGCCTTGTGCTAGCTGTTTATCTCTCTTTCAAATGCACAAAAAAGAGAAAGACGTGTGTTCACTTCTCACATAAGGATTGTGGAAGATGGGCAAAATAAAAAAAAAGGGCAGTTTTGAACATATTCCTCTTGTTAAGTAGCATTGGTGAACATTTTTACAAGACGCTTCTTCCTATTCAAGGAAAAGTAATCCTCTGCTTTGTTTTTATCTTGTCTCAATGGGATGACTCGTCAGATCACAATGTTTGTTCCGTCTTCTTGTTCTTTACCTCAAATCTTAACTGCTGTGCATTCTGCTAATCGAAGTGGATTGTTTTTGCAGACGTTCCTAACATTTCATAGTGTTTTTCTACAATTCTTTATCATGTTTTCTTAAAGAAATGTTTCTCTGGTGGTAGCTCTTGTACCGGATCTCATTAGGTTGTGCCGGTGTTGGTGTTACATGTCAGTGAGTGTGTAATACGACATGCAAGTCAGAATCTGGTGAGAAAGCTCTGCTCCCCTCCTTTCCATTCTCTGTCAGTTGGGATGAATGTATTAGCCTCATGTATATGATTGCTTTTGTTGTAATACCTGTCTTCTCTTTACTTAACATGTCTTTTGAGACAGGTATTTGTCAGAATAATCTATTGTGTACCATGAGCAGGACAACAGGGCCTAATTATCTTCTGTGAAATACTATACGTGTACGTGCTGCATTGTTATTGTCATTATGAATCCCACTTGGGCAATATAATCACCTATGATTCATTTATTTTTAAAACGTTACATTAAATGCTCTTTGAATGTGAATCCTTTTTTTCTAAATGCTTTTCCTAAAATTGAAAATATGACTGAACATTATCCTAAGAAGCACTATATTTTTGGACTTCATATCAATCAATGAAACTATCAAGTGACACTTGCCAACTCAAATTTGTGAAAATAATGTTAAATAAATAGAAATAATAAACAAACTACAAAACAAAATAATAAACATTTTATATATTTGGGTGTGAAATTATTTTACTTTTGTCCCTGGACGACAGATGAGAAATAGCCTTTGGACTAATTCTGGTGCATTTCCATTAATGTACACTGTCCGTGTCAAATAAACCAATACCTTTTTTTTTAATTAATTAAAAAAATAAAAAAAAAATACAATACAATTTTTATGATTGGTATACAGTATGTTTTTATGAATGATATTGTACTTGCTATGCATATTGCATATTTGTGAAGCTTGGATGTCATGTCAGTTCAGCGCTTAATACAAAATGTAATCATTGAGTTTATCGTGGGTCATGTGATGACATGTGAGTTTTTGGGTTAATCCTTTTGTTGGTTATGCTGTTGTCTTGCCAGAAGGAAATAGTTTAAAAACATGCTTTATCTTCATCTGTGTCTCTGCACAGCCAACCAGTGCACATGGTCTCTTCGGGCTTGTTAATGCTGACCTAAATGCCCCCTCCTTTTGTCCAAGCCAGAACGATACCTGATTATGACATATCCAGCGCTGCTAAGATGAGTCTGCTCTTGAATATATTATATACATTTTTTACATTTAAGAGTAATACCAATCTTGCAAGAATAAGATTTTGCAAGATTTGACCTCACTCATGTTGACAGTTTGATTTGTCCTTAAAATTTGCCAATTTGTATGGTTTGGAGCTTTCACTGTAATTGCATTTTTTCATTTTCCTCCACTCCTAAAGCATTGTTGTAGTGGACGGAAACGACAACAAGAAGAAGGATTCAATTCTGACTTGAGGTCTTCCTATGTTGAGATACTGTAGCATTGCTTCCCCAGGCTTACGTCAGTTTTTCCCTATTCCTATTTTTAATCCCATGACCACAGACCATGAGCTGAGGCACCAGGGCATTGAATGAAACAGTTGTTTAATAATAGTAATCATATTAATAATAATTAATAATAATAATCCATCCATTTTCTATACCGCTTCTCCTCATTAGGGTCGTGGGGGCATGCTGGAGCCTATCCCAGCTGACTTCGGGCGACAGGCGGGGTACACCCTGGACTGGTCGCCAGCCAATCGCAGGGCACATATAGACAAACAACCATTCCCACTCACATTCATACCTATGGACAATTTAGAGTCACCAATTAACCTAACATGCATGTTTTTGGAATGTGGGAGGAAACCGGAGAAAAACCCACGCACACACGGGGAGAACATGCAAACTCCACACAGAAATGCCCAAGGGAGAATCGAACCCAGGTCTTCCCGATCTCCATACTGTTACTGTGTTGTCCAACATGCTAACCACTAGACCACCGTACAGCACATGGCTGCCAATTCCCGCCAGCGGCCTCTTCCACCCCCAGCAAACATTCATTCACATTTATATACCGGTGTGGGCGGCGCTGGAGGCACATTGGGTAAAGTGTCTTGCCCAAGGACACTAGAGCAGTGACTGAGATGGGGGAAGTGGGATTCCAACCTTCTGTACCTCCTGAGCCACTGCTGCCGGATGTTTTTACAGATTCCTTTGCAAACAGTCAGAAACCGTCTGAGGGGAAACCTATTGCTGGGATCCTTGACCTAGAATGTACTGTTTTATTTTGTATACATTTGCTGTTGGCAATGTTGTTAGAAGAGTGGCCGATGGTGGTGGTGGTGGGGTTTAGCAGACAGAAACTTCTAACAAGTAGGTACATGCTCCTGGGCACGTTTGGGATGCTTTAGATTGACAAGTACAAGACTGGCTTCTACATGCAGCCACTTTACACTAAGCTACTCTGGAGGAGTGTGCCAATATTCCACAGGGTGCAGTCAATACTTTGATCAACTCTGTGCACCAGACAAGATGCATTGCACTCTGTGAGGGAATGGTGGTCCGACCAGATGCTGCATTTGTCTTACTGTAGCATCTCCCTCCCCCCACTATTTTTTCCACTTCTGCAAGCACCTTTGTGTTGTCCACTCCTTCTTAGTTATCTGCACTGGCGGCTGAGACTCCACTGGGACGGTGAGAGGTTAAGTGCCTTGTTGAACGCAAGCTCAAGCCACATTTCTCAAACCTGATCTGTAGCCATTGACTCACATGCTTTCTCTCTGCTAAGATGCCACCACGGGGCCACAACACTCTTTCAATGTGTTTCGCAGCGCTGTACTTTAAGAAATGGTCTCTTTTCATTGTTGAAGGCTTTTTTTTGCAGCCTCTCACAGAGTATGAGCAATGATTCTAATTGTGATTGTTTATGAATGATACAAAAATGTACAAGATGCAGCATCCCCAATTTGAAGTAAGTCTCAGAGGTCCCACAATATTTAAAATCTAGCTTTGATGCAAAGTGCTTCATGTCCTACTGGAAACATGCTGTTTTGTGTGTCTGTAGCTTTAATTCAGATGGGCTGTGTTTGTCCACGCCTGTCTCCAACTGAGTGTGTGACTCTAAGACGCGCTATTGTGCATTTTATCCAATATTTACAAACATAGTAGGTCCCCACTTTTAGTGAGAGTTACATTTCTTGCCTACCAGCGAATGGCGAAAATATGCATGTAATTGATGCACCCATAAAAGTGTCTATTTTTAACACACGGCTCCCTCCTCCGCCTCCAAACCGTCCTGCTTGCTTGACTTTGACGTTCTCCTTTGATTTCAGATCAACATTTGCAATAGAAGTGGCTGTTGAAATGATTAGATTCAATTCAGCTCCAGACCCCTGTTGTCTAAAAAATACATTTTAAATGTATAAATCAAATCTCCATGGATCGCAAAGCCTATACAAAATGCTTGCAAAAAGAAAAATACTTTATATAGACAATTCATTAAATTAAGGACTGAAGAATCTGAACATAGATATAAATTCTCTAAAAATAAATTGACTAATATAATAAGAACTTGTTAGACATTATATTATAGCTATAAAATCCTGTATATCTATTAAATATTAATATTTAAAATAAAATTTTATATTAAAAAGGTTTGGGGAATAGTTAACATTGCAATTAAAGGTAATGCTAAAAATAATTCATATACAAATTACACATGTATATTATATATTTATTTTTGTATGGTTCGGAAGCAAACTAGCGAAGGAAGCTAACAAGCTAAATGCTAAATGTACAATCCAGGTGTAAGCCCTAAATATATTAACTTGCAAAGTGTGAAATCTCAATGCTTGATAAAAAAAAAAACATTATCAGTGAAGCATAAAGACATAAACATGTAAAAACTGTTGCCTTTTTTTAACAGTGGTACTTATATTATAATGTATTTATTATTTAGGGTAAATTAGATGTGTTTTTTTGTGGAAAAAATGCCTATTTTCGGAGAAAAACCACAAATAATTGAAAATGTACGATGCCGCGAATGCTGAATCATGAAAATGTCTGAAAATCAATTGCCTAACAGTAGCAGGACATTTGAATCACATTCTCACCATGTTATGAGATGGGTTGCGTTCAAAGACACCACATAATTTAAGTTGATTTCACATGTTTTGAGTGTACTTTCTGGGATTTCCGAGCACACTGAAATGCTGATGAGAATATCCATTGTCTTTCTGTTCATTTCGACCACACACACGCATCATAAAGATGTTGTGATGTTGGGGTTTTGATGTGTCAATAAATGCACCTTGCGGTCATATGCTGAGAATGATTGGTCCATGACAAACGAAGAGACGTTTTTGCATATGGTACTGAATTTGCACTACTGTTGATGTGTTCAGGTCAGTTATAAAAGAGAGTGTCACTTTGTGTGACTGTGGGGAGGACACTTTGCCTCCATCTGCTGTCATAACAGAGATGTGTGGCTTGCCATGATGTGCATGCGTTAATACACTGCAAATGTTGACGTACTTAGTGAAATAAATTGGTTACCACTGTTAATGTGTTTTTGACAGCCCTAACAATAACGTAACATTAAGAAGTTGGACATGAAGACACAGCATATGTATCTAACATTCTAGTCACATTTTAACAGCAACATTATGTATGATAGGTTAGCCTACAGTATTTGCTGGAGAAATACAAAATGATCAAACTTACAGCTCCCATGTCTGTAGCTGACTGACAGATAATTGGCAGAGCAAAGAAGTGTAGCGAAGCCTGCTTTTTTACAAAGCTGTCCTCCATGAAGTGGTGCACACAACAGTAATTATTGCACGTTAGTAGGCTTCAAAATCTGCCTTTGCTACCTCAAAGTTAAGGCACAAATAGAACTCCATTGACATGCACCTCCAAAAAAAACCTTGCTTGATAAGGTCTGACTGTTGTAGCGCTTTAACCAGCCCCTCTCTCCTCAATCTGCATCACTGGCCCACTATACTGAGACAATAAGCCAAACAGTTGTGATTTGCTCATGGGTCCGACGCCACAAGCCCAACCAAAACCAAGAGCCACAAAAGTAGTTGTGTAGGGGTGCCCAAAGTGCGGCTCACGGGCCATCTGCGGCCCGTGGCTCATTTGTCATTGCATCACTGCAGAAAATAAAATTTTAAAACAGCAAGGGGTCTTGGTCTCAAAAAGCTTGGTGATCATCTGCATCACAACACATCCGATCCGGGGGTAAGTTGCTGTTAATAGACTACACAGCTGATGGGGATGTCATACAACTTCATGTAAAAAAAAATCCGAACTATCCCTTTAAGTTTTGATAAATATGAGGAAAACGTACCCGTGAGTTTCCTCAGACTTTCATGATATGTATTCTTTTTTAGACGGCAGCCAGTGAGTGTAGGCGTCAAATCAAATTAACCACAAGCTAACTGCCTCAATCATAGCCAAAGACCATTATTATGCACTGTACATGTAGAAGCCATCCTTAAATTGGGGTCTCAAGACAGGTGGATGTGATGAATTCATGAATTCTGCATGCTTTATCTCGAGTCCGGCAGCCTGTGGTCCAGCGGATGTGGACGCAATTAAAGGCATGCGGCGGGCGTGGAGAAAAGCAAGGCAGCGCCTATCTACGGATTGCAGGCCGACTTGAGAAACACGAGCAGCTCTGTGAAGGTTCCAGCAGCCGCTCCTATTCACTTCTTAATCACCTCCACTAGTCATTAGGGCCTTCTTTTGTTCCACTCGTTGCATTTTCCTGCAGATAGAATTAGCCTGGCACAGAAGTGAGAAGAGCTTGGGAAGACCATTAAAAAGTGACAGAGAAAGGAAAAGAAATGAGGGAGAAGGAGAAGTGATGTCATGGTGATGAGAGGAGTCAAGGGGAGAGTGATAGACATTCCTCAGACCATCCCATCTCATTCATTCCCTTTAGGGACATCAAATTGGGACCTTTTGTATCAGAATCTTATCAAATTCTGCTCACTGCAACTGTGATTGCTTGATTAAACTCTTAAAATAATCTTCTAGCTTTGAACCCTGGAAGTGTGAAGCAATGCAAACTAGTGCAGTAACTAGAAAAACCAAGGCAATCTTTGTCACAGATAGAACATAATCCAGTTAATCACATTAATCCATTCCATACACCCAAAGCTGAAAAATAAATACAAAAAATTGAAAAACAATAGTTTACATGCAGAAGACCCGTACATCCTGGCAAGATTGAATTCAATAGTCTTTCTCACCTTTAGCAAAATGCTCGCACTCGTAACTTACTTTGGCCCCGTGGCAGGTTATTTAGCAGTCACGCTCAATTTAGGGACTTGATTTCGTGGAACGATACAGTACAGGGCAAATGGACTAGTTTGTTACATGCAATACACAAACAGAGGCAACATTTTGAGCGATAGTTTTCAGTGAAGGGAATATGAAAAACAAGGTTTGACTGCACACTCTATTTAAACTTTATATACAGTGACATGCAAAGATCTGCAAGTTTATTAAGTGGAGAAAGACAAATGGCTAAGTAGTAATTCTTACTCTGTGATTCGTTTAAAAAATGCAATGTGGCGGGTGTTATATCCTCAAAAGGCAATAATAATGTATGCTAACAGCTGTCCTTATACTTCAACCAGTCACTCATAACTGGACACACAGGCAAGGCCTTATAAAGCCCATATAGCAACTGTGATGACTAATCTTGCAGTATGGCTATCACTACCCCTTGACCCCAAGCTTTTTCACCCAGACACATCTGCCTGTAATTATAGCTGGTAGTTGGACCAGTAATGGCTTCCTAAGAGCTAGCTTGTGGGTACTAATGGTGGTGTGATGAGGAAGAGGAGGAAACCAATGAGGAGCAGATGTTGCTCTAATGAGCTGCAGTGTGATAGAAGAGCCCTGCGTGCCTCTGTGCAAATAATATATTGTCACTTCTATATATGTAAGTAAGCACCTGGATATTTGTATGTTTTTTTTGTTTTTTTAAATATACTTTCTAAAAAGTTTCGACAAAACATACAGTATAATTAAAGACAAAGCTTTGTGTTATTTGTTTATTTATTATTTGTCTTTTTCTCTTTATGTAGTGCATTTACTTCTATTTTTTCCATTATTGCTGGGTTTTTTTCTGTTATTATATTTCTACCATGTGCCTTGGCCCAATAAAAAAGGAGCCACAGGCTGGCAATGGCCCCTGACCACTAAAAACTGTGCATTGGTTTGTAACAGTTAAGCATCGATGCAATGACTGCTTATTAAAGTACGAGCCATGGAATGATTTACATTTTACATTAAAAAAAGTGGATGCATGCGTTTGTTCCTCAAAGCATGCAACTTGTCACTGTTGTGCGCGGCCAGTGTCACTGCTCCTGCTACTACTACTACTACTACTACTACTGCTATTAGAGCCACAACTACAGTATAGTGCCAAACGTTAGCTCAGCTAATTATCTCCAAGGCAAGACCCTTTTTTCAGGTTAACAATGTACCTACTAGCGTATGTCCGGACTCAGCACACCTTCTCCCGGCTTGAGCCATCCCCTGGTGGAAGGGGAGTAATGTTGTCCACTAATTTAGCCTCGAAGAAGCATCTGCACACATATAGGACCCTTCTTAAACTTATTTTACCACCAGAGCATGTGCTTTATGTGTCAGTGAATAAAAGAGATGGACAAAAACAGAAAGGGATGTAGCTTGTCTAGCATTAGGCCCACAGGCCATAGTTTGGATACCCCTGATTTAAATGACACGGTTTTGTGAACACATAGGGGAGGTGCCCTGGAGCAATGCATTTATTATATTGTCACTGTATACCACTTGTGGTAACCAAAAACTAGATTAGAAACCAGTGAACCTCACAGGAAACATATCAAACGCTGTCATAAAAATGCTAATATTGTGTTTTGTGTTTAGACAACTTTCTACGATGATGCATTCAGGGCCTCCGGTAAATGCTGAGTAAGCTATTGGGGTGCACAGTGTGTGTTACCTATATGCACTGAGAGATGACAGATACATGATGCATGTTCCAAAATGTCCCAAAACAATCTGTTTCCTGTGCATAGACCATATTCACAAACCTTCGTGTTCTCAGTACAAACAATATTGATTGTTCTTCGTGTAGACAACAGAGCAAAAAAACACAAGTGCAGCTACCATATTGCACGTTGAATCAACAACATGGTATTTGTTTGTGTCCCCCAGATGCATCTCCCCACACGAGGCAGAAGGTGCCCTCCACTGAGCTGGGCTACACCAGTGAAATAAGCAGTCTAATGGACTTCAACTCTCCTGATGCCTCCCTGGACAAAGGTAAGACCCTGCACATTTCTGGTCCAGGTACTTGACTTAGAGAGGGTCACTATTTGTAGTTCTTGTAGAGAGACGATACTTTTTATATAGCTAGTTGATGTGTTATATACTCAAATAATAAATTACACTGCTTCAAATATTCTTTGACCCTTTGTGAGCTATTCAAAATCACCTGGCGAGCTAGGAGACCCCTGTGATAGTATCACCATCATAAGGCTGGACACACTATGTGTTTATGTTCATTAAACAACCACACACAAATAGTGTTTCGAGGACAACACATAATTAGTATAATGACAACAAGATAGCAAAATTGTTCAGTGACACTTGAAAAAGTTAGTATGTACTCCATGAACGTGATATCCACTTCCTTGTGGGACAAAAACGAGCTCCAAACTAACCGCATTGCGTGTTTGTTTTGAAAACAAAATGTCATTGTGGTAAACATTCACATTTGGAGTCCAAAGACGAGAAACTACTTCTTTATCCATTGGCGTATTGTGACAAGAAACTGTTTAATTCATTTGAGGACAATCGGTATTCAATGCAGGTGTATATAAATTATGCACACCTAATTATTGCTATTACACAGGCTGGGCTGTACACACATTGAAATTCATAGTTTAGAATCTGTACATATTGTCAGCCAAGTTTCAGCTGCTGAATTCATTGTGTGGCTGTTTCTTTAGCCAAAAGATGCAGTCTACAAAGGAAAGAGATCCTACTACCACTGCAGTGTCCAGGTCTTCCATCATATTTGTGTGTCTTGTCAAGATATTCTGCTCATGATTGTACGGTAGTAAGACCATGAAGTTGGTAACAGTCAGTCAGCATGTTAACAGTCAGCTTTGTTTGCACATTCAGCTGGCAGTGATTGCACACCCTGGGTGGTTTTTCCTCCCCCTTGTGAGTATTTGCTGGTTTAAAATGAGAAGGTCAAGTATGGGATATCTAGGATAAAGTGTGTCACCGGAAAAGAGACATGGAGGAGGCACGTTGAGGAAGATGACATTAATTCAGTTCATGAGTTCAAATTCCCCCTCAAGTCATACCTAAGCTCCACACCAAATGTCATCTAAATCCGCTCACAATTTTTGGACTTATGCTGCAAAGAGAGTACATAGTGTGCATACACGTGAAGGTGAAAACATAACCTCCGCTGTTAGCAGACATCATAAAAGAGAGGTGAATGTGGACATATGTGGAGAGGTCTCTTTTTACCCTGTCCCCACGGAAACCCTCTGATAGTCACAGAGCGTGCACTTTAAATTGCCACCATTAACAATGTCCAGGCCTCTCCATTGCCATTTCCGTGCCTTAGTAATAGCTACTCCAATGCACTCTAATACAATGCTTTGCTTAGGCTCTGTGTGCCTATTATCATGTATGGACAAATGCATTGGCCCAAAAACTGTATAAAGCATTCCCTCGCTCTATCACGGTTCACCTTTTGCAGATTCACTGTTTCGCAGAATTATTTTAGTGCTTCTTTTTTTTTTTATTACAGTGTACAAACATCGGCCTGGCCCTTTAAGAAAAATTGCATTGTGGGATGTTGAGTTCCCCTCTCTCTCTCTCTCTCTCTCTCTCTCTCTCTCTCTCTCTCTCGCCCATTGTATTCTGCGTCCTGATTGGCTGTTGAGCATTGTTAATCAATCTGCTTCGTGCCGCCCTGCTGTGGCTCCTGTGTCATCGCTAGCTTGCTAGCTTGTAAATTAATCTTCAGTTCGAAGGAGGACTGCAACATGAGGAGTACTACAGCAATATGTTTTAAGAATGATACAAAAATGTAGTACAGCGGAACAGCGCCAGTACAAAAAGGCACGGTCACAGGAGTGAAATGCGCATGACTTCATAATTTCTTGTGTCCGACCTGTAGGTTGATCATTAAAATTTAAACCCAGGTTTGAACTTTTTGGAGAGTGTTTAAACAAGAGAAATGTGAGAAAATGTTATTGCCTGTCCGTGAAAAGTGTATAAAGTGTATGGTGATGGGTTTTACAGCCTTAAAACATATACAATCACTGTAAAAGAATGAAGTTGGCTACTCTACGGATTTCACTTATCGCGGGCTATTTTGGGAACCTATCCCCTGCGATAAACGAGGGAACACTGTATTGCTTTTAATGTCATCACTGTCGAGTCAGGTTTAGATGTACTTATGATCAAAATTTTGTGTCTGAGTCTGTCTCCTCTTTTAACCTTGAAGATGAGGACGAGGAGTAATTTGAATTCACTGCAGATAGCGGCAGTAGTAATACATGTTTGACAATAAAAGTCAGGCTTTAAAGACACAATACGTTTTCCAGGGCTAGAGTGCCTCAATTTTTATTCATGTTATCCTCTCAGTGGCTTTTTAAAGAAGAGGTGACTGCAGACTTACTGTCTGTAAGTCACAGGATATGTTTTTTAATTAAAAAAGGCCACTGACAAGTGGAGTTCAAAAGCCATGAAGTTGTTGCAAACTAAGATGCATCAATTACATAACTTAAAATAACCTAAAACACAATTAATTTAACACAGTTTTTTCTTGATACAGAATTGTAGTAACACTCTATTATATACTTAAAGGCTATAAGTAAGTGGAGGTGGAGGTATACAGAAGAGATATAATCTGGATGGATGGATGGATGGATAGATGAATAGATAGATAATGTGTTTTTAAATAAATTTCTTAAATACATAAGTCTGTCAGAGCACAACTAGGTTTGTTTTCTATTTCTGAGAACCAAGCTTGGACCTGTGGCTTCACATGAGGTGCATAACCAGCTGGTTCGTGTGCTCAGCATTCGCAACACTTTCTGTATGCCCTTCAAAAGTCTGTTAAAATGACTCACGGGCAGGGGATCAGTGCCAGAACCTGGCAGCAGTGAGTTGGCAGTTCAGAATGTGAGAAAACTAGAGCAGAAAAGGTTGAAGACTTGAAGCCTAGCAAAAGGTAAAATAGAAAAACAAAATAATGTTGTACATGCACTTTCATGTCAAAACAAAATACTTTAAAGTTGACATTTTACTGCTGACCCACTCGACCCATCTATGTGCTCTGCCTGCTGTAACATACTGAAGCATTGCAAGGTGAGACAGAGGTCATGGGAGAGGAAAGGGCATCCCTTCTGCGTTGAACATTGTCAAATCATAGCAGTTATCCACCGGGGATCCTGTGAAAGGTTCACTATGCTTGGAATGAAAGCAGCAACAGAGGTGCTCTGACATATGTTAGGATGGTACACAACAACTTTCTTGTCTCAGGTGATTTTGAGACTAACAAACAACGTTGCAACAAGCAGAGCAACATAGTTTGAGGCAAAAAAGCAATAGACATGACAGCAGTAAATATTGTAACACATCACTACAGGAACACGCAGTGACGCGCAGTCGGAGGAGGCAGTCATGAAAAATTTAGAAAAATATGAAAAAAAATATGAATGTGTCCGTTGAACTGTATTATACTGTAAAAGTATTTTCTGTGTGATTTCAATTGTTCTTAAAAATTGCTGAATTTGTACATTTCCTCATCAAACCAGAAACCAAATGTGAGGTATACGCCATGACTTTCTACAGCCCGTATATTGTCTTTAATGTAAGTGTGACATCAATATTCTGGCCAATCAGACAATAAAATACACAGAAATGTCATACGGGATGCATTTGCAGTACCGGTGCATCTTGTAGGCGTCAGGTGTACGTGACCTGGAAGGTGCCTGTCACCGCCGTGCTTCCACAGAGGATAAGCCAGCATGTTTTTTTTTTAAATACACTAACGGCAGTTCCGGCTAGAGCTAGATTTCCAAACAAGTGCAAGATATTTTTATGCTCTTATGCTTTTATGCTCTAATTAATTTGACTGCCAAGATGGAGTGTTACATACCCAACCTCACCAGGAGGTCTTTTACAACAAGGTATCAGAAGTTTTCCTGGAGATGAATAGGGTGCATGTACCTCATATACAGAAAGAAGGTATGAACACAAATATTTTTTGGTTAAAATAAATTCTAATAAATAATAATAAATAATGAACAACCTGTTTTAACATAAAAATGTTAAACCTCGCTGCAAGTCACTGGAAACAGTCATGAAGTACCATACCATAGTAAATACAGTACTAGAAGTACCATAGTACCAGTCATGGACCAGTAGAAACATGTAGTCATGTTACAATTAAAAACTTTACATAGGACTGCAGCTACAATAGAAATACAACAGTAGAGTGCTGTGCAAACCATTCATGGAGCTCTAGAGACGACTGTAGAAATACGGCATTCACCTGAATATAAGACGATCATAAATATAATGACCTCTTCTTAAAGTCCAGTTTTGGACAAATATTGTTCATGTTTTCATTAATCATATTTCTTAGCAGCTGGCCAGTTGTTTTAATGCTATTCAGTCATGAACTGTGGATGATTGCTGAGTGTCTCTATCACCTTGTACAGCATTTGAGTTAAGAGTCTTTTGACAATACACGGCCACATGATAAATTACACAATTAAGGCTTTTCTCCTCCTTCCTCCCCTTGCAAGATTTTGAGTACAAGTTCAGTGCACTTCTGATTCTTGCTAACATGAAACCATTTCTTACTCTTGCTAAAATCCCCTTGTGCCTTTTACGAGTGAAAGTAAACCCTGAAAACCTGCCCCAGCACTTGACTCAGATTGCTTACTATATATGTCATTTAAATGTTGTGACATATTAACATAAATCCTCACATTTGTCTAAAAATCCAGCTATTATTGTAATAATTATTCAGTCTGCAGGTCTGCATCACTTTGTCCATTATGCATCAACACAATAGAAACAGATGAGATTTGGGGGACATTAAATAATATTGCTGAATAATGAAGGGAAAGCAATCATGATTTTTTGGCAGTGAAATTGACTTGGAACACACTGATACGAGTGTGATGCTTTCAACACCAAAGAAATTCATAAATGCATAAAATGTTAGCTTTTTTTTTCTTGGCGATTAAACAGGCCCCCGAGTATGCTTTCTAGGTCAGTCCATAGTTGCGAGAGCCTCATTTAGCGATGCAATTATCATATTGACCTGAATATAAGACGACCCTCAATATAAGATTACCACTCGTTTTCAAGACAAATCCAAAACAAGAAGAAGACAGTTTTTAATATCAGTGAATTAACAACTGGTAGATTGCAATAAAAATGGGTATCCTATTTCTTAGCTATTGTTTGATGACTCTGCTTCATTGACCGTCATTATCTTAAAATTAGCATCATAACTCCTCATCTGTTGTTTGCTAACTTGCTAACTTTTTTTGAGTGTATCATGGCTGCATTTTTTTGGTCACAGGTGTGTGAGTGACGGGAAAAAAAGCTCAGTTGGTTTGCATGTATATCTCTCAAAACCCCGAATATAGGACGACTCATCTTTTTCAGATTTCTTTCCAGGGGAAAAAAAAAACCCACAGTGAAACCTCATTTAGCAGTTAGCGCACGCCCCGGTTGGAGGGTTTATCAGTTAACGTCGAAAATGTACGCCAAGATTTTGCCTCAGTTGCGTACATTTTCCAGTTAGCGTACAATATGGTGCACGTCTTGTTGTGTTATTAATACACTACATTTGTGTTCTTAATGTATTTTTATCACAAAACATCCTTGTTAGCATCCTATTAGCTTGCTATTACATGGGAACAGGAACTGCAAGTCAGGTCAGTCGCCTGTCTATGATGTAATTAGTGGTTGACTGGTCCTTTGCTAACTAACACAGTTATGCCACAAGTCGCAAAAAATTACCACAAAACACCTTTTTTTTTTGTAGTTTTACAATTATAGTTTTGCATGCATAAAACAATTCAAAATGCATGCAAATACATGAAATGAAAGGAATAAATGAACATTTAAGGTTACTTTTACCTTCATTGAAGACGTGGCTGTTGACAAAGACATGATGGAGGCACAGTGTAGACACGAAGACGGTCAACACGGACACCACCTTCGTGTTTTGAGTTATTTCTTGAATTCAATAGTGTTTCTCCCCTCCGAGTCTCTGCTTTTCTTTTGATTACGGCTACAAAATAACCCAAAATAGAGCCAAAGGTAGATGCAAGTGCCAGCATTTGATAAAGAAGGTAAGAAACACTATTGAATTCAAGAAATAACTCAAAGAAAACACGAAGGTGGTGTCCATGTTGATTTCGCTGCCACATTGTGTTTTTGGCAGAAATTACATCTTCACTGCAAGTAAAAGTAACATTAAATATGTATTTATCCCGTTAATCATTTATATGTATTTGTATGCATTTTGCCGCACGGTGGCCGAGTGGCTAGCATGTTGGCTATACAGTCAGGAGATCGGAAGACCTGGGTTTGAATCTCGAGCATTTCTGTGTGGAGTTTGCATCTTCTCCCCATGCGTGCGTGGGTTTTCTCCGGGTACTCCGGTTTCCTCCCACATTCCAAAAACATGCATGTTAGGTTAATTGGCGACTCTAAATTGTCCATAGGTATGAATGTGAGTGTGAATGATTGTTTGTCTATATGTGCCCTGCGATTGGCTGGCGACCAGTCCAGGGTCTACCCCACCTCTCGCCCGAAGTCAGCTGGGATAGGCTCCAGCATACCCCTGCGACCCTAATTAGGATAAGCGGCATAGAAAAAGGATGGATGGATGTATGCACTTGGAATTGTTTTCTGCACATAAAACTATAACAATAAAACTATAAAAATGTGTTATTTGTTGACATTTTTTTGCTTTCTGGAATGGACTAATTTGATTTACAGTAAGTAATTTATTATGGAAAACCGGATCCGGTTAGGGTACATTTCGGTTAGAGTCGGACCTTCTAGAACAGATTAATGATGCTAACCAAGGACCCACTGTACTGTCCAATAATTGGGTCAATACAGTAAGTAGAAAATACTTGCTAATTATTATTCAATAATAATACCAAGAACATTTTAAATGCCTCCAATGTACTTATTTCCACTACCTGTCGTGAATCCAGGTTCAACCAAAACAGTCATTAAAGTAGACAGATTTTTTTGTCCTTCAGTTTCATTTGGAACATGTTTTACTTGTTAAACTCTCAACACGAGGCAAAAATGTCACCTCCTGTTTCAGTTTTGGTGAATGTATGACATTTTGGTGTCCAAGAGATGAAGGGTTACCAAGACTATAATTTAGAGACTTTACATTCACTTTTATAGAGCAACTCTGCATTTTTGCCTCTGTGCTTTCAACCACTTACAGTATGTTAGCATTACTAGAGCTTGAAAAAGGACACACTTTTCTATTTTTGTCGAAGCACTCTACATTAATTGCACTTGAATCTATAAATAGATGACGACATCGTGTGGTTAGCACATCTTGTAATCTAAATGCATGCATTATTAGCATATTGTTTTTCAAGGCATTTTGTTTGCAGAGAGCCCCAGGCAATGTCAAACAGCTGTCAGGCGAGTTGCGGTGCAACCTGCGCTGTCAGCAGCACACATTCACACTCACCTGTCTGCAAGCCTACACCTTGGCTGGCTTGGCTCCACCCTTGTTAGTGTATGCATTTGTGTGTGGTTGTGTGGGAAAAATAACGACAGCCCTCCTCCACTCCCACCAATCCACTGTTTGAGTGCATCACTGAACCGTTGGGAGTCGCCTTGAACAGGTACACTGTAAAACTGTAACAATACAGCTGCAGCACCTGGATACATTTCATGGAGACAAGGAGAATACTGCTACTAGTTGTTGCTGACTGTTGAAGGAAAAAAGGGATTTTGTGGACTGTAAAAAGGCCTCGGCAGACAAGCGAAGTCTGGTGAGTGGAAATGACAAGTGCAGCCGCCACATTATGGGATTTTCAGTCGTCTTGTCAGGGTTTTACAGTGAAAATGGGAAAGTGGTTCATTGTCTTTTGGGAATAAAGCGCATAAAGAAGTGAGGATTCACTTGCTTTTTGGCGTGTTGAGTAACTCACTCCTATGTCCACAGGGGCTTTATCTAATGAGTCTCCTATCCAGTCACTGTTTGAATGCTGGGCCGTTGGGAGACTTTAACCTGCTCTTACATCAGTGGAGGTCTTTTAGTCTGAGCTGACGGTTGATATGGAGCTCCAACCTTTGACCCACAAATTCAAATGACTGAACGGCACAGACAAGATTGCCCCTTTTTTTGCTGTATGTGTGTTCAAGGTTTTTTGTGGATGAGAACACGGACTTGAATTGTGTAAAGCAAAGTTTGTCCTCAAACAACATGGTGTTTTTATGTCCTTGGAGTCACTGTGCCGTGTTTTCACTATAAACACACGGCCTGCTGATTACACATTCACTCTATTGGTTACAGTTAGTCTTTGTCAGGAGGATCCCCTCGTTTCATAGATTTCTTTACTTTCCTATTCATTTGTCACCTCTGCTTTCAATACAGTACACTGGTTATATGTAATCACCCTCAATGGAGCTCTATAAACCTGTTTGTTAGGCAGTATTTACAGTATGTAGGGATGCCATCCTCCAATAGCACAAAAACTGGACAGAGCTGTACGTTTTTGTTTTTTTTCTTTTGGTCTATCTTAACCCTGAGATGTGGTTGTGACACCATCGGTGCTGAGCAAAACAAACACCTGGAGGCTATGAATGCATGTCTTTGCCAAACCACTCAAAGTGTGGTAAGTGTGTTTGCAATTGTGCTCGGTTACTCAGCTTTCTTTGGAAGATTTCTCTGATAGCATGTGTGTATTCTGCTTAGATCAACTGTTTGGCTTTGCAAAACAGAAGTGGACAACATGCAAGACAGTGTCATCATTGCACTTAACAATAGCAGTAGATTGCAGACTAATATAAGCCAAATCAAAGACAGGGATGTTAGCCAAACAACTCCCTTAATCACCTAGAGATTCGATTTCTACTATTGTCTGCACCATGTCGGACGCTTCTAGCAAAGTAGTGACAGTGTCACCATTGAAGTGTTGGCAACAAAGTGAGCTCGTTGCATTTGTCTTCTTTTTGTGTGCTGCAGGTGAATGCAGGAGGAAGCTCCCTGGGGCATCCTCACATTGTGGCACACTTAATTAGAAATCAAAGTAAGATCATCACTGGTCAAGTCACCCACATTATCTTGAGCAAGAGTTTAAATAAATACTGTGTGTTACGTCTTTTTGAGAGGATGGGATCATTTTGTATTTTATTTTCTTTTCCTAAGATTATCTCTGCAAGCTACAGGATGCACACAGTGCTAACACCCGCATTGTCAGATAAAATATGAACCCCATAACTACCTGTGCAAACTAATCTTTCCATCTACATAACAGGATTAATCTGTTGGAAGTTATGCATTTTGTCGACTGGATTTGGCCCATTGCGGAGACATCTTGCTGCTGAACAAGCAAATGTGTTTATTGTTCCTGCGGCATTACAAAAATGACGCTTTGCTATGGACTTGACTCAAGCTCACGCACAAGACTTATCTGAAAATTGAAGCGTAATAGCAACACCTGGGGACAGTGATGTCACCGTAATGGAACACTGAGAAAGAAGCATACGGAATTAATGCAACAAAGAGCAAATGTTGTTGCTTCACTTTTGGCTTTTTCCCTGTCAGGGGTAACACAGTAAAATAATGTGGTATAATATGTTTTGATATCTACATTGAAAACATGTCCTGACAGCAGCACAGTTCTTCAAGCATAAATAAAGCAGAAATTATTGCCTGGCCTGATGCAATAAAGTGACATTCTAATACTAATGTCTAGCGTCTTCTACCAGGCGAAACTACCTTTTGTGACTTGTATCTGATTTTTTCACGACAGTGCAAACAGCACAATTCCCATTTTTTAAATTAGACTCAGGCCTCATTCGTATGTGGATATAAATCCAATATGTACAGTATGTAATGCAACTGCAGTACGGACGATCAGGTCGCATATATCTGACTTATACGTCGTCGAAAGACATGTAATGCCGTGCTCACCGAGACTTTGATAAGGTACGCACCGATATAGGCGAAAGCTCTTCTTGTCATCCGAAAACTATCTTTAAAAAGTGTCAGTGAAGCGGTTGACGGTTCCTGCCACACACACGCTCCTTAGAACAGACATCGCAGCAAGTTCTCCACAAACTGCCATAGCCCAAATTCTTGCCCTCTTTCTTCTTAATCTGCTGCGCAGGATCATTTCCTTAAGAAAATATTGACTCTCGTTGCACAAAATCCTTGAAATTGCCACAAACGCACCGAGTAGCACACACACTGCCGCAATCTTCACTTCCGCAAACACACGGAAATGCATGTGGCGTTGTGCTTTTGCGATAAAGTTCCTCCAAATTTGCCTTGACAAACTGACGAGCTAACCTGGGGAACCTCACTCCATTTACTGTCTCCATCAGATGTAAAGAAAGTTACGCTATTTGCAACAGCAACTGATTGCCAGTCAAACTCATTAAAGTGCTCTTGAAGTGTGAATTGAGCCCATGCCTGCTGTCACGCTATGTGAACCACTACACTACCAATAGCTCTCCATACTAAAGAAGCTGGTCATATATCTAAAGACAGCATGAAGGTGATACATGTAGAAACCACTAAAAAGAATGTGTTCTTCCTTTTCTTTAATATATAATCTGTCATCTGCAGCAATGTGACTTGCAGACATTATAGATGATATCGTCTGCAGCCACGAGGCAACAGAAGAGGCGATTGTTGTGGAATGTGAAGATTAGAGCCTATCTTTCTCTCTGATCACTTGTCTGCTCACGGTGGAGTTGAGTGTCACTTTCACCCCACTCTCACTCAAGTTCAGCCGTCATTTGCTGCAAGGACTTGAAGCATGAAATAGTCTTTTGCCAGCATGTGGATGTCAGTTGGAGGGGGGATGTAGCCTTGTTGATCCACACTGTCTGATGTGAAGGGAGTGAGACATGCACTGATCGTCGTTGCCATTTAAAAGCATTTTGATGTGAAGAAGCATTGTATTCCTTTAAATTCACATTGACTTCTATTTGAGGTAAAAAAACTCCAGAATGACCGAAAGGCTTACTTAAAATAACTTATTATATTATTTTTGAATATACCTTTAAAACAGGGTTGTGGTCACAGCAATACAGTAGCCCCTAGGTTATTGCGTTTAATTTGTTCGAAACCTGACCGTAATAAGTAAATATGATTCCTTCTTTATAAATGGCATATTTTTGTAGTTATGGCATACAAAACTTGTTTACAACTTTCAAACTAAGTTTTTTTTAACATTATTAGAGCACTTTTGACATGAAATAACACTCATACAGTCAACTTTACATTCTTGTTACCCAATATAAGAATATATCATCACAGAAAATAAGCCATTTAAGACATAAACAAAACCCGTGCTCTTGTGTGTCACAGTAAATGTGTTCCGATGCAGAGAAGCAGAGTGGGTGGAGCTCAGAAAGTGACGTTGGGGGTTCAGACTTGAGTTTTAGCTTGTCAATCAAGTCTATCGATCAAGTCTAGTGCTGGTCTCACCGAACATTTACTGGCACCTAGTGACCAATGTAGAATACTACATTCACAATTTGAATCATCTTCTTAATGGCTTATATTTGTATTTCAGTTCGTTTAGCCATTTTTATGCTTGAAAATGCTTAATTTGGGCAAAAAAACCCCATCTAATTTTCTTAAATATGCATTTTTTTTTACTAATAATAGGCCATATTCAACCACGAAACAGCATGATTCATTAATTGTTTGAAAAACTGTGATAGAGTGATGACTGTATTTGTTTTCATAGGCTAAAAATCTAAAGCATTTAGTTAGTTGGATGTCTGCATAATTTGCAGTTTGTCTAATGAAATGCATGTATGCCTTTTAATGTAATTTTTTTATATAATGTATTTTATAAAACAGGCCTTAACTTCTCTTACGTTAAATTAAGGCAGTGCTTCTCAAATAGTGGGGCAGGCCCCCCAAAGGGGACGCGGCGAACTGGCAGAGGAGGCGTGAGAGGCAGTGAGGACTTTCAATATTAGTGCAGACCTTCCAACATGCATGAATTTGTTGTACTCAGCATGCAATTTGATTCTGGAATGTGCTTGTATGATTCACTACTCTCCATTTTGTTGCATTTTGCTGGTTTCACTTTCAAGATCAGTCTATACCAGGGGTCACCAACGTAGTGCCCGTGGGCACCAGGTAGCCCTCCACGACCACATGAGGTGCCCGCAAGCCTGCTTTTCATTCAGGTTTTCAGTTAATAATGAAAGAACAGTAGAAAGAAATGTATTCTGAAATACAAAATGTGAGTTGTGGACACCAGCATTTTGTTAATGTTCTGGTAAAACAAGCATATTCGCTTTGTTTGGGTTTAAAATAAGCTCTGAAAATAAATGTTACAAAAATGAGTAGCTCTTGGCCATTTTCATTTTGGAAAAGTAGCTCTCACAAGGAAAAACGTTGGTGACCCCTGGTCTAGACAGTACAGATAAATAAATAGACATTACCAGTTTCTCAATAGTATTTCAAATCAGGGGGGGCGCGAAAACATTTCTGTCCGCCGGTGGGGGCATGATAGGAATTAATCAATAACCACTGGATTAAGGGAAGCGACAACAAGGGAAGTGGTGAACTGTTGGGGGGGCGTTTCGGCTTTGAGTTCAGTCTGTACAGTACAGGTAAATAAATTTATATTATCAGTTTCTCAATAATATTTCAAATCGGGGGGGACACAAAAACATTTCTGTCCCTAGTGGGGGCAGGACAGAAAATATTGAGAAAGACTGCATTAGCCTAGCATGCATGTTTTTGTGTTGTTGTTGAGGATGCCAGAGTAGCCAGAGAAAACACATGCAAGCACAGGAAGAACATGCAAACTCTACACAGAGATGCTTCACTGGAGATTTGAATGCTCATTCCCCTGACTATGATGCCGACATGCTAACCACTAGGCCAGGGGTCGCCAACCCGTCGATCGTGAGCTACTAGTCGATCTGGAGTTTGCTGGTCGATCGCAAGAACATTTGAAAAAAATGTCTTATCACATCAGTGCCCTCACGTCCGGAGAGCGACCGACAGGCAAGCAATTTGTCCACTGAACACGCCCGTACGCCTCGCCGCTATCCAGGCAGCAACCCGCAAGCCCAAACAGGAAGCCTAGTCCCCAAAAGCCAGCCGGAGGTACACTAGTACACCGGCTCACCTCGTACACCAACTTGCCCCCCCGCGCTAGCAAAAAGGTCAAGAGGGAGTGACAGAGCCAATGCAGCAATGTACCTGCACATACAACAGTAATTATTGCACGTTAATAGGGCTGATAATCTGCTTTTGCTACCTCAAAGTTAAGGCACAAAAATAACTCCATAGACGTGCAAAATGAGAAAAAGCTGAAATGTTGAAGCCAACAACAAATAATAACACAAAGCATATATTGTATATATATATATATAATTTTCTCAGCAGATATATGTATATATACAGTCAAAATTATTAGGCCACTTTTGTTTCTTCACTTTCTTGTTCATTTTAATGCCTGATACAACTAAAGGTACCTTTGTTTGGACAAATGTAACAATGACAACAAAAATAGCTCATAACAATTACATTTTTTGGCAGTACAATGCCAAAAAACAATAGTTATTATCAAGAAAACCATGGATGTTGTTAGATACCGGCTCTTAAATTAAACTCCTATGAGCTGTAATTGTTATCATCATTATATTTGTCCAAACAATTGTACCTTTAGTTGTATAAAATTGATGAATAAACTGAAGAAACAAGGGTGGTCTAATCATTTTTTCCATGACTGTATATCCTATGGTGACTACTGCACTAGGCTATCATGCAGCCTTGAAAAAGTTCAATATTGTAAAAATAATAGTGCCACACTGTAATCAACAAATTAACTGCACAGGCTTCCTCAGCTTTGAAATGCTCTCTTAATCTGAATTGCACTCCTGAATGAAATGACCTTCTTCACACTATTCTCATTTATTGCGATGCACCTCTATGATGCTTATGTTGCAAGAAAATATCCTTATTATGAATCTAATGTAGTGCTTAACTTCTGTGTGTTTAACACGGCATGTGGATGAGCAGATGTCTCTTTCCAGTAGTGGTTACCATTATTGGGGAAATGATCCCTTCAATATATCCATATCATATCATGGATATGTTACTGTATAAGTATGAGCAAATGAGTTTAAAAGAGGCTAAATACCATAGAGGCTCCATGTGTCCTCATCTATAAATACCTACTCATACTGAATACTTTTCCTTTTCATCAATGTCTAAAGTAATGCAAAATATTACAGTTTGATTTCTGTGATTAAATGCCTCGAGGCAAGTTGTGTTTGATTTTTTTTTAAGTATATTTTTCCCACCTTTTCTCATTTTCATCAGATGTGACCCTGTCATTCCCTGAGGCGACACAGGGAAATAGTTCTACTCATGAGAATTGACTAGCTAATCCTGAGCCAAGCACCTGCAGACCCTCACTGAAGGCTGTCTCCATCACTCACTGCTGTGGCATTACTATCGTCATGAGCCCTTGATGAATTTGCTATCAGTCGTCCTAACAGACCTGTGCGTCTGTGTGTGTGGGAGAGAGACAGACACCCCTTCCAGCTTTTATTAATGGTCACAGCGATGCAGTTCTGCCATCATTTATTCTCATAGGAAACCCATCGTTTTGCAGTTTTTGTAAAACTGTCGTAAATAAAACAAGTCTACTTTATGGATTTTATTGAGCTCATAATAGGTTTTGATGTAGGGTAGACTAGGGCAGCTGTGCACTTCTGGAGTGTATGATGTAAATAGTTGCTTGTAATATTCTACCTCTCAAGTGTATAAAAGAGGTAGCCAGAAAGACCACATCACACTTGTCTACAAGCTCAAATAATACACAATAGAACTGTAACAGTCAAAGCCTCTGAAGTTGTATAACTTGACCATTTTGTTGGGGATATAATGCCTTTAAAATTTCACAAAACCTGGTTTTATTTTAAATTTTACAGTAGTCAATTTATATACAATCTCAGGGGTCCCACTGGAGCAACACCGTCTTGCAATATGTAGAATGAGCATCTTATTATTGCCATGGCAACCCTTACTTTAAATGTATATAGACTCTCCATGTGTTAGTGGTAGCATTGGGACTAACATTACTGTTTCAAGTTGTGTGCAAAGCCTGAACAATGTTTACCACAGATAATTATACAGTATTTATGACAATGTTTATTTCTAACATGATATTTTATAATAGTCAAATTGATGTCTACTGCTGTCTGTTTGCATTTATCAGTTGCTTAAGGGTAATTTACACTTACAAAGTTAGGGGGGAATTTATTCATTTCTGTTTCAATTTGAGTAAATAGGAAATGCATGTTGGATGCCCATCCATCCATCTTCTATGCCGTTTATCCTCACTAGGGTCGCGGGTATGCTGGAGCCTATCCCAGCTGACTTTGGGAGACAGGCGAGGTACACCCTGGACTGGTCGCCAGCCAATCGCAGGGCACATATAGACAAACAACCATTCATTCTCGCATGGACAATTTAAAGTCTGCAATTAACCTAACATGCATGTTTTTGGAATGTGGGAGGTGTACCTGGAGAAAACCCATGCACGCACACAGAAATGCCTGACGAAGATTGCGGCTGCATCTATGAAAATCCATTTGTTTCAGTGGGCATCATCATGGGAATTGAACCATTTCAAAGTTGAGAAAATAACCTGAGCGCTTGTGACCCTGTAGACAGTGCTTCTCAAATATTGGGGCGGGCCCCCCTGGGCGAGGGGTGAACTGTCATGGGGGACGTGAGAGGCAGGGAGGACAAAACAATTCTCAAAAAATTGAGAACCGCTGCTGTAGGCAGAGACAAGCATTACCCAAATATGGCGTCCCCTTCCATCTGCGATTTACATGCACTTACAAAAGAAATTGAATGACATTGTTTTTACAGTTGTCTTGAATTTGTAAGATAATGTGTCACCCAATTTACACAGTTTAAAAATCAATACAAAAAAATCTGAAAAACAATATAAACACTCTTACCACAAAATAAAAAAATGATGTAAATAAGTGAAAAAATAATGTGAACAAATTATGATAATATATGATAATAAACAATTTAAATAACCACACAGTAACTCTAAGCTACATTTACATTATGCAATAACTATATACAAAAATAACTACATGCAAAAGCTGTATAAAATGCCTATCTAAAACCAAATGCAAAATTACGTACAAAAATGATAGGCATGGGGAGATTTACTTGTTATCATTTAGTAGAGTGGCGCACCCACATCCACAGCAAACTGTATGAGTCTCCCGCGGTTTAGATTGGCTGTCAGATGTGGAGGGAATTTGGCGATATCAAAGTAGTTCAGAGGACGACAAGCGGCTGGTGTTGACAATTCGCTCTGGATGTCAATGCGTTACCCACCGGTGCAGCCGGCCAGAGCCGCCCACCGCCTCCCGTGCGCACGACCAGCCACGTGCCGGTGACGAGCCCCGCCAACCGCAACTGCCCATTGCCCCCATGCGTGGCGCCCATAAGGCGGATAGCCCGAAAAGTGATTGGATTTGTCGGACGGCCTGGGGGTCCTGCTGGAGTGCAGTCAAGCTGATCTTGCATCCAAATTCTCCTTCAAGAAGGCGCCTGATCCTCTAAGTTTCACTAGTGATTTTGAAAAAGTAAGTCAAATATGTTTTTGTCTAAATTCTATGATTCCCCTTTCATATCATATCGCCTGGGCGTCACCAATCTGCATGGTGCCGGCAGGCACGAGGGAACCCCCTGGAAGCATGACATGACCACATGAGGCGCCTGCAAGCCTGCTTTTCATTCAGGTTTTCAGTTAATAATGTGAGAACACTAGAAAGAAATGCATTCTGAAATACAGAACATGAGTTGTGGATACCAGCATTTTGTTAATGTTCTGGTAAAACAAGCATATTTGCTTTGTTTGGCTTAAAATAAACTATGAAAATAAATGGTGCAAAAATTAGTAACTCTTGGACATTTTCAATTTGTAAAAGTATTTCCTACAAAGAAAATGCTGGTCACCTGTGATACAGCCACTAGTACATCAAAAAATTTACACGTGATCGGTTTCAGTATCGGTATTGACCAATTTCACTCATGGATGATTGGTGTCAGTATCGTCATCATAAAGCCCTGATCAGAGCATCCCTACTTTGTAGTAATATTAATTGGCCATTGCTTTACATTTGAAGCAATGTGAGTTTTTCCAATTTAAGAGATTGAAGTAATAGCTACTTTAAACATAATTATATTGGAAGTTCATTTTTTTCCTGATTTTTTGCCCCAGAGCATCTGCCCACATTGCCTAATGGGCCAGCTGGCTCTGCCTATGAAGTCATGAAATAAAGCTTCTAGAACAACGCTGCCACATGTCACTGAATTATGGGATACAACCATGACGAGACGATTTTAGAATAAATATAAATATGTTGAACTATTTCAATTGCTTCATTGTTTCTTGTGAAGGACACACTTGGTATCAGTGAGTAGTATATTTTCCACTAGTGCAACACAACAGATGGGACATACAAAAAAAAAAAACATCATTGCGTTTTTTTTTACAGTGATACATCACCATTTAATAGGCTCCTCTGAGGAAAGTTAGAAATTGGCACTCGATAGAAGTTGTCATGGCTGATAAGTGTTGATGGGCTCCACTGCTGCTCTGAGAATATACACGCTGGTACATCACTGGTGCATTCAAGGATTTGTTTCTCTTCGGTTGCAAAGGCAAGCCCCCCAGTTGCACTAGCACAGACAGCAGTCTTTATTTATGCTTGTAAATATTTTGGATAGTTTTGATAGATAAATAGACTTCGGTTAGTACTGCATGAATCATATTGTCATCTTTATGTCCCCTGTATGAAGGTGTTCATGGATGCTGTGATTATGTTGCCATGTAACTGTAGTCATCATCATAACAATGTGCACATTAGTGTGTTATATCAATTCATGTTATAAACTACATCTTTTGAGGTCTTTGTGTTGTGCGTTGCTGCTGTAAAGAATATCAAATTACCTTACCTTAAATTACTTTCTTTATCAAATGTGCTGTGCCCCTGTACAGATTGTGGAGTGATACGGTGTGTCACAGTGTTGTCATCATATAGCGAGCAGAGAACTCACTCAAGCACACACACGCACACACAGATAGTGCCGTTGCATCAGTTTTCGACCAGTCTCACTTCAGCCAAGTTTAAGTCCAATTGCCTCGTGTCCACTGGCCTCTATGACGGATGTTTTTTCAAGATTTACTTTCAAGTCTTTTTTTTTGTAAACGTGGGAGAGGAGAGTGTGACAGCAGATGTGTTTTCCATTGATGTGTTGCTTAAAAGCAGCTTTCTCTGTTTACCGATGCAGCAAAGCATAGTGCAGTGTCATTAAAGCGGCCATGTTGTTTTAAAAAGGAAAGGTAGCTGTAGCCGTCAGTGCGCTATTGGCCGTGTGTAGTCATAAGCAATGCATATTTCCTGCTGTTTAAAGGATACATTATTCAGACTGTAAAAAACACTTACAATGTGCAACAAGAACAGAAGAAATTACAACTACTGTATTCCATCACTGGGCTCCACTCTAATAGACATGGTTGCCCAATAATGGCAGGGTGCATCGTACACATCCCTGGGAAAAGTACACTGTCATTATTTTATGTGGTAGTAAATGTTAATTCACTATTTTTTATTTATTTCTTTGTCAGTGATATAACTTTCTACAGCTCAATCGGTAATGTTTTAATGTGTGTTTAAATGACATCTGCTTTGGTTCTTGTGTTTATAGTGCTCATCAGAGACATAGGAAAAAGATCGCTATTGTGGTAGATTCCTGTGCAGTGATTGTATTGTGACAATTTAAATACTTCTTTCTCACATAAGTTTTTCGCAATCTACCGGCCTGTTGTTCTATACTTATCACTGACTAACAAAATATACCCCAACATATTTGTCATGTTCTGGCCTTGTGGTGTTGCGTGTCGACCCCAAGGATGCGGAGAGCAGAAACCAAGTGCAGGTAAAAAGTCTTTTTAATTATGGTTGCTGTTCTGCAACGGCATGGACACAGCAAAGAGCAGTGACATCCTCTACAAACCACAATGCTTCCACAACACAACGGACAGCGCACCTGAACTAGATAGGGAAGTGACTCAAACTAGAAACAGGTGCGAGTGATTAAAGTGAAGCATATGAAACAGAAAACAGGGCAAGGCAGGAAATGATTACAAAATAAAAGTCTTACCACAGGAACAAAGGCATAAAAGTGAACATAAACAAACTGTCACACTGGCTAATTTACTTTTATACTTTTTTGTATTTATTTTCTGCTTCTTTAGTTTTTTGTATTATAAATCTTCTATATAATGTGTGTTTCTTCTTACAAGCATTTTGCAGTGCTTTTGTCATCCAGGGCCGATTTCTCTTCTTTTGCTTATTAGACAATTCTCTAATGGACAATGCTTGTCATAGAACTTCATATAAATGTTTACAACGTGTTCATATGCTTCATCCACATCATTTTCACCATACACGTGTAGCCGGTTTGTGCTAACACTGGCTAAAAATAGATCCTGCGTCGTGTTCTTTGACGTTTTTGAGTGACGAGGAGACAGTTGCAGTTCTCTTGCCAGCCAGAGGGGGCGTTTATTCTTTGTGCACAACCTGTGTACAACATATAAAATGTACAGTAACTTGAAGAAGTTTCCTGCACACTTCTCCTCTCCTCAGCAGTCCAGAAGGCGACTGAAGCATTTTATACAAAATATACAAAAAGAGGGAGCTGACATACCTGTGCACAGCATATAAAATGCACAGCAACTTCAATAAGTTTCATGCACATTTCTCCTAAAAAAAAAAATAAATAAAACCACATGAGTATTAATATTAAAATAAACAATGCAACCAACATCTGTTCAGGTTGAATTAACAGTTTGTTTAGCTGCTACTTTTGCTGTTCTTTTTCAACATAAAAGTAATACAAACACCACATTAATATCAAAAATAAAGTGCAACCAACATCTCTTCAGATTAAATGAGCAGTGGGTGAACCTGCTACTTCTCTCATTTTAATAAACAAACAGCAGTCCCCTCGCTCGTCTGTCTGCATTGTTTTCTGCATCCTGATTGGCTGTAAAGCATTGTCAATCAATCTACTTCGTGCCGTCCTGCGCGTCTCCTGTGCCATCGCTAGCTTGCTTGCTTTCTAGCTTGTAAATGAATCTTCTGAGATCTATTTAGTCTAAACCATACAAGTAGGAAATGACACTGATCACAGTCATAAGTCACTGATAGCAAGAGCTGGGCTGATGCGTGGGCGCTATTATGCAAATGCAGAGGTTCAAGCAGTCATTTCCAGGAACGTCTGAGGATGGAGGTTCAATTTACTGTTTCACTGAGCCGTAATAACAATGGTGCAAGTCTGTTTAGGACAATCAAATAGGATAGAAGCGGAAATGGATGACTTTGAGTGCACAGATTTGTTTGCTGGTTCACGCAGACACAAAGTCCAGATGCCATTAGCCACAATTTAGACCCATTTTGTCCTGAACTGTAGTGTTTTGCTGCCATGGTAATCAGGAGTGGCTTTTAGATTGAATTGCTCTCATAGATATTGTCTAATAGTATTCTTTTATTAGAGAATACAATACCAAAATATTTATAATATATTTCTATCTGTTCTCTACAGTTCTCTACATTCTTTGTTATTAAAGATTTGTTTATTTATATATATATATATATATATATATATGTATATATATATATATATATATATATATATATATGTGTGTGTGTGTGTGTGTGTGTGTGTGTGTGTGTTTGTGTTGTTATTAGTAAGAGCTGCCACTGCCATTGTAATCAGGAGTGGCTTTTAGACTGAATTGCTCTCATAAATATACGACACATGATGATTATATGTACTTTAGTTGTGATTCTGTGCCTGTATTTTTATTTTATTTTATTGTTTTAGTTGTTTTTATTCTATCTTATTCGATCTTAGCCTGTTCTCATTTGCTAGTGCGTGTTTTTACTCTTGTGAAGGTCCTTGGGCACCATTGGGATGTTGTAAGGTGCTATACAAATAAACTTTGATTTGATTTTATATTTAAATTATATTTATATTTGATAAATATTGCAGAAAAGTATTATTTTTCTGCAAGAAAAAAATTAAAATATTTGATATAATTATGTATATAATGTTACACTGGATATTTATACACATTCTTTGTTTAAGTTATTATTAGAAATATTAAATGTTAATAATTTCATATTTTAATCTGTAATGGCTGACTTTCCAATCTGTAATAATATGCAGAAAGTTAAACACACTTCATAAATCTCGAGAGGACAATTGAGGTTCTGCATGTAAAGATAATTATTAGACATCTGTTTTCACTTTACATTAATGTCCACACAGTACATTTGCACAATGTTAAAATGCATTTTGCAGTTAAAATGTGCTCATTTTGTGAGCCCCAAAGAAGTTGTCAGCTTCAGCGAGGTGGATGGTTCGCCGCCTTATGTACACCTGGAGGGGAAGCACACATCACGCGGCTCTCTCCCACTCAAGAGAGTGTCATTTGTAATGCACAGCTTCAGTGCATGCGTCTTTGCCAAGCTAGAGGCCCTGCGAACATTGAAAAATAGGTGGCTGTCTTAACTCTTTCCAACCTACTGCCTTTCTCTCCGCTTTGAAACTTTTGACTGTCTTATCTGGGGAGCTCGCCAGATATGATAATATCCACTGCAGTATAGTATAGTATTTAGACAGTGAATCTAGCAGAGATGTTGTGGGTTTTCATGTGTTTGCAGTGATCATGTTCATCATGAGTTACAGTTAGGTTTTGGGAGACAACACTGTTTAATGTACTTAATGTATTTTTTCGTTTTTTGAACGAAGTGAGCTTGAGGCATCATCATAGAAGATTTCTGTGGTATGGAGCAGTCGTAAGAATTGTTGGCAAAAGAAAGTGTGTGCTTCTGAAACACAGGGTGTACTCACACTAGGCCAGGGATCCTGACATTTTCCCCGAGGGCTGCATACAGAAATATTTAAGAATACGGTAATACGGTACAATATGATACATTTTGTGCATTTTGTGAAATCCAGACTTCCCAGTTTCCGCCCACCTCTCCCAGTTCCACCGTGGGGACACCGAGGTGTTCCCCAGCCCGCTGTGCGAAATGGTTCCTCCAGCATGTCCAAAGTCTATCCTGGGCGCTCCTCTCTGCTGGGCATGCCCAGAACACCGCACAAGGGAGGTGTCCTGCAGGCATTAGATGCCCGAGCCAACTCAACTGGCTTCTCACAAATATATATATATATACAGTATATAATGAATGAATACATTTTATTTATAGAACATGCAGTGAACCAACAAAAAATATGCCATGGGCCAAAAATAGTCACAGGCCACACTTGCATCCTGCACTAGGCCATTCATACCGTGCTGGACTTAGGTGCAATTCCCCCTCCCTCTTCTGGCCCCCACTGATCTGCACTCATACGGGATATGAATGCTATTGCCTGTTTGATTGACCGTCACTTCTATTCTGCTGTATTACTAAATGTTTTTCTTATTTCAAGTCGCTCTGATTATTTATTTTGTGCAAAGTGGCAGCTGTCATTAATTGCGTGTAAGAGGAGCGATTGCGTTAATTATGACATGTGCTGTGGGTTTGACATCTGGACTATGTTGAGTATTCTTATTTATTGCTGTAATGAATTGTGTCATTATCATTAAGAACTTGCAAGAAGCGATGACACTGTCATCATTTATGACTCGGCTCCGTTGTGTGCATGCATGTGCATGGAATGGAATTGTGCCATGCCCTGGCCCACTTCTTCCAGTCGTGCACGGATCAGTGCACTCACACTATCCAAAACGTGCTTTAGGTGTGAAGTGTGCCCAATCATGGTGTGTTTGGCCTACTGTGAGTCCGTCCACAAAAAGAGCGTTTTAATATGTTGCAAGACTCATTTACTTTGTGAGTTTGTTTATTCATTTTGTTGTTTTTTCCTTATCACAACAAGTAGAAGTTGAATATTAAACTGTCTCTGTATATTTTCCAGTTATTCTTTCAACACAAATCAAGCAGGCCCCACACTTTCACATGTCAGTGTGTTATCAGTCCTCTTCTTCATCTTCTCATTAACTGGCACTGCAGTTATCTAAATTAAAAATGTAACAGTGTCCTCACATGTTGATGCTAAATTGGGTTCTACTGTATGCACAGAGCAGCCAGAGCATTATGACCACTTGCACAGTATAAAGAGATCTAATGCAAGAGATGAAAACATCCACCTTTACAGATATAATAATGGTCATGACAATGCTTTTGAGAGAAGGTATTACATTTTTGTTCAGGGTGGACCTTATTTAGTTACTCGAGAGTCTAAACATCAGACTCACATTTCTTGCTATTGTTTAACACTTTTATATGTGTTGTAGTTCTGCTACGTGAAGAGGTGGCACAGCTCCAGGAGGAGGTGCACCTGCTGCGCCAGATGAAGGATATGTTGAGTAAGGACCTGGAAGAAAGCCAAGGAGGATGCTCAGCCGATGTACTCTCTGCCACCGAGCTCCGCGTGCAGCTGGCCCAGAAGGAGCAAGAGCTGGGCCGAGCCAAGGAAGCTTTGCAAGGTCAGACCTTGAGCATGGTGGCAAATAAGCTGCGTGCGCTATTTAAAACTCTACAAGGTCACTAGGATGCACTGTACTGTCATTGTCACAGCAACGCTTGGTCCAGAATACTGTATACTTGATGCCCACATCTTTAGTTACACCTGCAAGGTTAAATACGTCAGAGTAGAAAATATGAGTATGAAAGAATCAATGAAAATTTGAGAGAACTGAACTTATTTAGTTAGTAGAATATTGGAAGCATACAGCAAGAGTACAAGCAGAGTAAAACAGGAGCAGGTTTTGTATTTGCCTTTTATGACTTTGTTTTATTCCTCCACACTTTAACCAGGACATTATTTTCATGTCACCATAATGTTAATGAGATGTGTAGCTGCTGCCTATTAGCTGCAATTATGGACCACACCTGGGTTTTTCGGTAGATGATCGCACATACTGCAACATGTGGCGCTTCACATGCAGTATACATATTTGAATGTTGTTATACCCTCTTTACCTTAACCCTCTCGGGTCCCTTTATTTTAATACCCGTTGAGGTCCTGAAAGAAAGAAGTCTATTCTCAAAAACTGCTATAAAAACAACAGATTAATAATTCTTTCTACTTTTTTTGCTTGGATCTCTCAATCAACTTGAGTTTCTAATCAAAAGTACCAAACATGTAAATAGGCATACTGTATGTCATTAACATAGGTTCTGCATAAAGCAAAGTTCAGTCTCTTCACCTCAATGGCACAGCACATACAGCACATAGACACACGCATGCGCATGGACACATGACACACATATGCAGACACATGAAGCTGTGAAATTCGAACCGCAATGTGGCGAGGGATGACTGTATACCTTTTTAAAAAGGAATAAGCTGATGAAGCTGACCAATAATTTCCAGTTTTTAATGTTACTGTGTTGTCTATAAAAATTTGTGAACAACCAATAATCGGCAGAGCCGATATTCGGCGCTGATATTTGGTATTTTGACACGTCTGCTTTTTTAAAAATCCGGCCGACAAGTAGGGTTGGGCATCGATGGGAACTGGGACTAACATTCTGATTCTCCTGGGATTGTTAAAATTTTAAAATTTTGATTCCTAGTTTTGATGCACAGTCCGCGAACTGAAAGAAATAGCCATGAACACCAACAAAGAAGAAGCCAGCGAGTACCAACGAAGAAGAAGCGGCCGCAAAGTTTGGCTTAAGTTCCTAAAAAAGAAACGAGCCATCGGCTCAGCATATCATTTGCATCACAATGAGATAATCCAAAAGAGGGTGCACGACAAACATGATTGAACACCTCCATATTCATGGTGTAGAAATAACAGTGCCCCGTTTTTGATACGCTATGTCAGACTTGTTCTCAGCAGCAAGAATCATGGAAGTCAAACAATGAATGACGTCTGTCCTATGCCAATGTAACAGAGTTTCAGGATGCCCACTGATGTCGTGGAAGTTCGGTGTAAATAAAGGACGAGAACTACGTCTGCAGGATGCAACCCACACAACACATTTCCGGCCTTCAAAATAACAGCACTTTGCACGACATCCTATCTACTGTGATAACAAAATAAGGGTGTCGTAAAAAATTACTTCTTTGACCTGTCTGTTACACCCAAACCAACAGTTGGGTCTGCAGTTGTTCGGGGAAGACTCTATTAATGCCAGCACAGGGACACAGTTCATGGCAAGGATTAGGTTTGAAAACTCCCCATGTTCTAACATTGATGATCTGTTGAGCTCTTATACATCAAGTCTTGTAAATTTTTTTGATACCATTGCTCCTTTCAAGGTTAGAATGGTTAAAAATAGGTAAAAGGCACCATGGAGAAAAGAAGAGTCTGTCAGGGCACAGCAAAGTGCCGGAGAGCCGAACGAAATTGGTGCAAGTCAGACCTCCAGGTTCATTATGAGGTTTACAAAGAAAAGCTACATACTTTCAACCAAACCTTCTGTAGAACAAAATAGGGTTATTTTTCTAAAACCATTACCAACTTTAGCAACAACTCTTACTGTGTTTGCCCCAGTTAACAGATTAACGAACCCTCCAGTTTCACTGCCCTTACAACTCATTTCTACATCTAAGTGCAATGAGTTTGGAACATTCTTTCATGACAAAGTTCAAGGTATAAAAAATGCAATAATTTCCACAACACAAATAACTATTCTGCAGCCAGCTAGCCTCGAGCTGACACATTTCACACCTGTCATTGACAAAACAGTAGAAGAGATTATCTGCAGTCTGGGTCCATCAACGTGCTGCCTTGATGAGTTACCAATTAGATTTCTAGAGTCTGTGCTGAGCAGTTTTCACTCATCTAGTGAACATCTCACTTCAGACTGGAACATTTCCAAAGGCCCTAAAAACTGCTGTCTTGATGCCACATTACTGAACAACTATCGGCCCATATCAAACCTGCCATTCTTGGGAAAAGTCTTAGAAAAGGTTGCATACTAACAGCTTACTGACTTTCTCCTCTCTAACAATGTGTTTGATGCTTTCCAATCAGGCTTTAGGCCCCATCACAGCACTAAGACTACTCTGATGACAAGTGATATCCATCTGAACACAGATGCAGGCAAAGTCTCACTTTTAGTTCTGCTAGACCTGAGTGCTGCCTTTGACACAGTTTGTGACCTTATTACAGCGGCTAGAAAACTGGGTGGGAATCTCTGGTACTGCTCTAAACTGGTTGAAGTCCTATCTGGAGGACAGGAAGTACTTTGTTGGAATTGGTAGCTGTGTCTCAGACTAAATGGCTATGACCTGTGGGGTTCCCCAGGGGTCAATCCTGTGACCCCAATTATTCAATCTGTACATGCTCCTTTTAGGCCAGCTAATACGCAGCTGAAATGTGTCCTACCACAACTATGCAAATGACACTCAGCTGTACGTGTCACTAACGGCCAATAAACATGGTCCTGCAGATTTACTTTGTCACTGCATCAAACAAATCAGTGTGTGGATGCAAAACAACTTTCTCCAGCTAAACTCAGACAAAAGTGAAATAATTGTCTTTGGCCCACAGAAACACAGAGAAAGTGTTATTATATGTTATTATAGCCACCTTGAGACTCTTTCCTAAAACCTAATCACCAGGTTATAAATCTAGATGTAATAAATCTAATAATAAATCTAGAGTCCTACGAAGAACACACAACCTCATCAAGGACAGCACACATCCACAACATTCATTATTCACACTCATACCGTCAGGCAGACGCTACAGGAGTTTGAAGTCCAGGACCACAAGGCTGGCAAACAGCTTTTACCCACAGGCCATCAGGCTTCTCAACGAAGCACTCACACACGCCGCACGCAACACACGCACACACTCATAACACTGAACATATTATTGTTGCTTTTAATTTATTGGTATTAATGTTTCTTCTGTTCTTGATGCTTTTAATTTATTGGTATTGATTTATTCTTCTGTTCTTATTCATTTTCTTGTGTTTTCTTTCTTTTTTTTTGCGAGAATGAACAGAATAAGAATTTCATTGCGTAGTATAACTACCTGTTTTACTGTGCATATGACAATAAAACTCTTGAATCTTGAATCTTCGATAATAGACTCAGACCTGAACTTTAACAGCTACATTAAATCAATAACATCATCAGTTGTTTACCACCTAAAAACATTGCAAAAAACAAGGTAATAGTGACTTAGATTTAGAGAGACTAATTCATGTCTTTGTCTCCAGCAGGCTAGACTACTGTAGCAGCCTTTTCACCAGGCTCTCTAAACGAGCTGTAAAACAGCTGCAGTACATCCACAATGCTGCTGCTTGAGTCCTGACTAGAACCAAGAAATATGACCATAATAGTCCAGTACTCAGGTCTCTGCACTGGCTTCCTGTCACTCAGAGAACAGACAGAGAATAAACAGCTCTGCTTGTATACAAGTCTTTTCATGGTCTCGTGCCAAAGTACACCTCGGACATGAGAGCCGAGGTGAGGCGTCGTCCACCGAGCTCCATGGGCACCCCCATCGATCCTGCTAGGGGGTCACTGCAGACCAGATACAGGCAGGTTCTTTCTGGGTTGCGTGTAGTCGATATTGGTCTCAGACGTGGAATCGATGTGATGCCAGCAGGTCTCTATTCTTCAGCGTGTTCACTGTCCTGCTCGGTTGTCCAGGCAGATAGCGAGATCAATTAGCACAACCAAGGTAGTGGTGTCGTCTCGCACCGCCAACTCTTCCTTAACACGGACGTTGAGGGCCTTGCGAAAGATTCCCAAGATTCCCTGCAACGCCACCTCATCATAGCCACTTTCAGCTGCTAATTCCCTCCAGTCAATGGAGAACGCCGCCACCGAGCGTCCTTTCTGTCTGATATCAAGTAGCTGGCTTCCCACTTCTCTACCACTAATGGGGTGATCAATTCTTATTTCTGACAAAAATACTGGAAGAGAGAAGCAAGTGGCGGGGTTGGCTTTGCCACCGCTACGGCGCATGCGGCATCCTTATCAGTAAGTAAACTCATTTTTAATGCCACCTTGGACTGGTCTGAGGCAAATGTGCCTGGCTGTTGCTCAAAAACTAAGGAACATTGGTTAAGGAACTGTTCACAAGAGATCAACTGTCCGGAAAATCGAGGAGGATCTGGGATATTGGGATCGCGGTGCGGTGTGGCCGTGGGGGCTGAGTTAGTTTATCCATAATCGAATAATAAAGATGAAATTTGCATCTTTGTGTGTGGTTTGAAACGTGACCATTGTTTTTTTCTACATTCCCGCTACACCCCTCACCATTAGCGGTTTAGCAAAGCATCGGCTCAAGTATGCTGTGTGTGTCATTGCGAGCGGACTCACTGCCGCACGCACAAGGGGCTTCAAAGTCTATAAACGTATAAACTTTGCATAGAACATGCCCACAAATGTTGCTCACATTGAAGTTACGGATGTCCACAATCTCCTGGTGTAAAGTATTCATTACATGAGGCACCATATTTGCAGAAATGGCTTGTTAAATTCAGCAATGTTGCTTGTCGCAATTTTGGGACTTTGGCGCTTAAAGTGTTAAGTGGGTCCAGGGGGTCTGGAGTATGTGTGTGTGTGTTTGTGTGCGCGCACGCATGTGTGTAGGACGACAACAGGAAATTCCCTAAGAGTTTGTCTCTGTCACAGGCAAAGGAAAGGCAAAGGAATTTGCTTTATTAGGGCAACAGAACGGAGGATAATATGATACAAAGAAGGATTAGGGCCATACTGGAAAGGAAAACAATATGAGAAAAGCTGTAAAGTTACAAAAATAAAGTTGTACTGTTCCAACAGTAAAGTTGAAGTTATTTGAAAACTGTTGTAATAATACAATGAGGAAGTCATCATTATAACAAGTGATTTTTGTAAAAAAAAAAAAAAAAAAGGTTGCCATATATATATTAATCGGGTGATAAAATTCTGGCTTTTTCTCATACATTTTTTTCTCAAAATTGTATGACTTTATTTCTGTAATTACAACTTTATTCTTGCAATTGTATTACTTCGTATGTATGTTTCTATTTCAGTCATAACCTATGTAGCAGCCTTTTATACACAAGCAAACTGTTTTTCACCCACTTCCATTAATCTGCAAAAATACGCTGCACGTGGACATAAAAATATAAATCAAATACATAAATCAAATCTAAACATATAAATTAAACATAATTTATATTTGTTTATTCTGATGACACCAAACATTTCCTCTGATTTGTGTTTTACATGAACATTGGGGATGCTCTGATCAGGGTTTTATGCTGCCTATTGCGACACGATCATCCATGAGTGATATTGGCCGATACGATACTGATAACATGGATTGACTGTACATTTTTCAATTTATTTATGATGAGTGGTACTGGTCAGGGACGGCGTTACACAATTCCAAGAGCCCCTGGCAAATAGGTAATTATTAAGAAATAAACGTTTGGCCAGATTCTTTTTTTGTATACATTTTTTGTATATTTGACATAAACCTGAATTTAATTTGATACATGTTTTGGAGTAATACGAATACCTGTACATACTCACTTTGATGCAAGAATAGTCGGACAGAGATAGGTTTGTAAGGAAGGGATCAAAGATGCTGGCATCCATTGTCAAGTTCAATACAAGACACGCCATTTTGTTGGCAAACCTACGTGACACAGCAGACATGTAGGATTTGCCGCCACACGCCGATCGTTTTTTGTGGTCGGCTTTGAAAGGCGTTTATCGGCATATTCCAATCACATGTTTTTTTTACCGAACCGATATTGATTGGTGGCTGATCGACTGAAGCATATGAGTATGCTAATAAACATACATGTTCATTTGTACACTGCTTCTAAAACCCACTGACAACTAAAAATGTATAGTGCTGACTTTAAAGCATGCTTTTTTCAATTTGTATGGACATTCTAGATAGCTAGTACAGTATGTACCTTCCTATGATGTATTTCCTTAGTGGTGCCTGCAGCTCCAAAATCAAGTAGTGAGGATGGTTTTTGCTTTTTCAATGTGTAATGAGGCACCATTAAGGGATCAAAGTACAGCTCTCTTGGCTCCCACATGTGTCAATGTGTCGGTTTAAAAAAAAATGTACACACTTTCACTTGCAGATGGTGACAAAGACTTATCTTAATAATGTACTTTTAATAGGAACTTAAGCTGCATTAAGCTATGACAAGGGTCAAATACCATAGCTGAGTTGTGTTGATGCAAACATTATTCATTTTAATTGAAATATGTCAGAACCACCTATTTTTAGTGATGTTTTAATAATATTGTTTTTTTATTCCACTGACGGATACATTGGCTAGTTGCAAACCACATTGAATGTTAAAGGTAAACTGCCCTTTTTTTAATTTTCCCCATCATCCACTGCTAGCACGTGGGCGCTAATAATCCACGTACGGGGGATTCACGTATTCAGCCTATAAAGCCCTCTAAAAAAACCTCCAACTATGTTTTAAATAAATACTGTGACCATGTAGTAATAGGCACATCCATGATAATGTGTAATACTTACAGTATTTTGCTGTATTTTGGTCATTTCAAGCATTGCCGCAACTTCTTTCCTGGGAGCATTGATTTCACAGAGCCCATGGCAATGATCTCTACTTCCATCAACAACAACAGCACAGAATGCGCATTTGCTACCATTAATCGTGGCAGACATCGTGAGGGCCGCCGGCACTGACTACTTTTTACTTTTACTCCCCCCAGGCAGAGAATAAAGCTGCTGGGTGCTAGCCAGATCCAGCTATAGTGAAACACTAAGCCATTCTCGTAGCGTTATCATGTAGCACTAGTGCTAAACGTTTCATGGACAAATAAGAACATAACAAAATAGTCACATATTGTACAATGTCCGCAGTGCCAGTAGCTAGTGTTACATCTGGGTAGTGGCCTAAGACCCTGTGAGTGAAGTGCTGTGTCACTACACCACTAAAGTAGTTTTTTAGTGTTAGCTCCTACAATAACAATGTCGCTGTAGCTTGGTTAATATGCAGGTCATGTTATTTAAATAGAACATTGTTGGAGGTTTTTGGAGGGGTTTTTTTAGAAGCTTTACAGGCAAAATAGGTGAATCCCCATTGCCTGCATTGTTAGCTGCCTCATGCTAGCAGTTTTTCTCTACTTAGAACACACAAACTGCCTTGCTGTCCAGTTTCCAATGGGAGATGTTGAAGCTCTGCTTCAGAATGTCACAGTGCAGCTTCCCAGTGCCGGCAGAACTCATGCAATGACTGACAGAGTTGGCATGCTCTCCTCAGACATCACTAATGTGGCATCTTTCATTGGCTTCAGTGCTTTGAGTACCTCCTCTGCACATGTGATGTCAGTCTCAGTCAATGTGAATATGTCCTTTTCATTCTTTCTCACTTCATTGGAAAGGAGTGTTGCAGTCATGTCAAAGGAGCTGTTCCATCTTGTGATCACATCTGTAATGAGTCTATGTTTTGGTAGCTCCAGTTGGGCTTCTTTGAGCTGTAGCTGATGATTTGCGATGGTACCGCATCTGAAGAATCCAATAACACGTCTAATTCTGCCAAGCAGCCTGGCCACTGCTGGTAGTGTGAGTGTTTCTGTGGCGTGAGGTTAAGACTGTGTGCAAAACACTGAATGTGCGGCATCTCTGCCAGTCCAACCGCCACAGCCATGTTGGGAGCATTGTCAGTAATGCACTGTTATTGTTACGGATGACTTGGTGGCCCTGGAAGTCCAGGCATCACATGTTAATGCAACTCTCTCGGCAAAATGAAGATCATCCAGCACGTCGCTTTTGACTTCTCTGTACAATCGTGGCAAAACAACGTCAGTGAGGTGTTGGTGGGACGGCATGGAATAACGGGGTTCTAAAGTGTTCATCATGTAACGAAAGCCATCACCTTCCACAGAGCTCAGAGGACCCATGTCTTTGCACATACACCATATTTTCACGACCATAAGGCACACTTAAAAGTCTTAAATTTTGTCCAAAATGGGCGGTGCGCCTTATAATGCAGAGCGCTGTATGTGTGTACCGAGTTCCAAAATCTGTAAGTGTTGCTGTGTGACTTTTATGAACGCTCCGCTCAACTGTGAGCGTCTCCTGCCGACACGCTGCTTGTATAGAGGAAAGGTGGACGTGATTGAGGACGCTGAAGGCACGCCCCAGTAGTTATATAAGTATATTTTATGAAATGGCGCTATCTGTCCGTCCCGGCAAGGACTACCGTGGCGCAGCAACATTCAGCGGATTACAAGCAAAGCTGGCCATCTTCCGCTCCTACTGCAGTAAAAACATTGCAGACAACTACTACCCAACTACATCACCAACATGGACGACGTGCCGCTCACTTTTGACATCACACACAACGGGGCACGAGAAGTCGGCTTTTACTGTTGTGCTTGGTTACCATGGTAATGGACAGAAACTGCTACCTGTGGTGGTTTTTAAGAGGAAGAAAAGTTTCCAGCCGGTCCAATCAAAGGGGTTGGAAGGCCGAGTGCGTCACAAGTGCAGCAAATTAACTTGGAGCTTAACTTAATTCCGGGAGGCTTGACGAGGGAACCACAACTGCTGGACATCGGCGTAAACACGGCGCTTAAATTGAAGTTGCGAGCGGCGTGGGAGCTATAGATGACAGCTAGTGAACACAGCTTCACTAACACTGGGAGGTAGCGCCGTGCAAGTTTCGCCACTATTTGTGAATGTATGTAAACACGGCGTTTAAAGTTAAGTTGCGAGCGGTGTGGGAGGGATGAATGACAGCTAGCGAACACAGCGTCACGAATGGATTGTGGATGCTTGGGCTAACGCGTCTGATGCACTGTTGTTTGAGCTTTCACGAAAGCCAGCATCATTTCTGAGGCGCCGCACAGCAACGAGACTGACTGACAATGACGACAGGGAACCTGGCGTGTTTGATGGAGAATTTGCCCCACTGTTTATTTGGGATACAAAAGATGAGGACTTTGATGGATGTGTGGACGAGAATAGGTGAAAAATAACATGAGTGCATTGTTAAATACTTCAGTAAAGTACAACCAAACTCAATTTTGCTCTCGCTGGCTTTTTAAAAACAAACAATAGCAAGCATGCTAGCGTATTGTAACGTCGGTGGGAGCACTTCCTGTGTTTTGGTGCAAATGCTCTTAAAGTTACATTTTTGAGCTACATAGTTGTTAGTTATTGTTCTGCAACAGTAGCGGGAGTGTCTTGTCTGTTTTTGTGTTGCTGTGTGACGTTTTTAGTAGTGCACCATGACTGAGACTGTTGTGTTGAGTGATGACATCCTGATTTCAAGTGGGTTTGATAAACTGAATGAGAGTTCTGCTCTTAATTTATCTAAAGAAATAAAGCATTGTCGCTTCCTCACTGATTTCTGAGCGTCACTGTATATTTTAGCGTGCATACCTGCGCCCAATAATACGGTGCGCCTTGTGTATGTGTTAAATACAAAAATAGCACCTGTAACTGAGACTGCGCCTTTTAATACGGTGCACTTTATGCCCGTGAAAATACGGTAGTAAGTCACTAAGTGTGTTATTTTGGTGGCACACGGTGAGCTTGAAGACAACTTGGCTAAATTAGCTTGTTCAAGAGTTAGTTGAGACGAGGTCGTTGCTTGTTTTCCCTTTACCTCCACTTCGCCGTGATGTCTGGCAACATGTGCAAGGAGGTTCGTGGTGTTTCCGCAGTATTTGATTCTCGCGTGACACATTTTGCAGATGGCGTGGCTTTTGTCATAATCTGGACCTCCGTCTGTTGTGCTGTAAAAGCCAAAACGAGTCCACATTGCAGATTTATAAATGTGCTTCGGAGCATCTTGTAATTCCTTCACCATACTGAAACTTTAGCTGTTCTCTTGACAGAATATAGTGTAAAGATACCACCCTGGGGTAACTGTTGTCAACGCTGCAAACTAGTGACCAGGAGTGTAAGTGCTGGACAAAAAAGGCGCTACAATGAATACATTGTTAACCCCCAAAATACATATATAAACATCGATTTGAACGCATTTTGAATCGATATGAGAATCGTGCGATGTGATATCGCGATATATCGCCAAATCCATTATTTTCAACACCCCTACTGACTACTCTAAAGTTTCATTTGTATAGGATTGTCACTTGAGAAGACATACTATCTCTGCGTACATACTGTATCTGCAGTATATGTATACTGTCTTTGTTCTTCATCAAACCAAGATGACGCACATCATCCATTTTGATTAAACATGCATTCAGGTTATAGACGTACTGACTGTCAATGGGCCCTTTTACCGGGTTACAGTGGGCATCTTGTCTTGTGTCAAAAGACATCAGGCGGATGGCGGCAGCCCAACAGTCACAGGTGCAGGATGTTTGGCCGCCGCAGTGTTTTCAGCTCATCTCAACAGCTTCTTTGATTTCACTCAGGCAGGTGCGACGAGCTTTTCTCTTTTTCTCTGCCTCTCCGCCTCTGAGGGTGCTTCCCTCCGGGCAAGTCCTATCAGAATGTGTTCAAGAAGTGGGCTAACATGCAGTGTTGAGTATTAAACTCTGAAACTGGTGTATGGGATCATTGACCACTCTGGGGTTCTGGTCGGACACACAGTCATCGAATGGACTCATCAACTTTGACTGTGGACTTTGTAATGGACACACACATTACTTTAGTTCAGTATCTGAAATGCACAAGTACAAGATCTTGTTATTGTTCTGGCATCTAATGAAATAAACTCAGTGCCTGCATCTTATATGCATAAAAAATGAATATTAACAATGGCAGCAAATACACTTGCATATAATAAACTGCAGTCTTAAATCAGGATGTGCAGGTTAGCCCCCAATAGCAAATTAATTTATCAGTCATTCTATTTATGAAATAAGCACAGCTTTCATTCCGACTATGATGATATCAGAACATCAATAAAGCATCTCACACACTTAGGAGAAGCCATTAATGCTTCAAATATGTCTACACCGTAAAATCCATTAGTTAACCTTACTTAAAAAAAACATGCAAAATGTTTGCCTTGAAAAAAACAAGTAAATGGAACTTAATAGTTACATTTTATTTGGTACACTCAAGTGAGATTAACTTTTTTTAATAAGTTTGTTGTACTTATTTGAGTTTAGAGTGCTATTGGACTTTACAGTGTAGTTTTGCTATCTTGTTGGGCGAGCGGGCTGACTTAGTTGTCTTCACCTCTACCGGTGTGGTGATATTTTTGTTTTTTTGCCTTTTTTATTTGTGTGAAACTATTTTTATACTATTTGACTTTGACTTAAATTTAATGATATTCATGTTTTGGAGTCGTACGAATAAATGGAAACAAATTGTTCTTGTTCTTAATTTTTTTTACATAAAAATTAACAGAATAAATAAATATCTTTCTTAAATTAAAAAATCTAACTGTGGCGGTCCAAATTTATTTGTAGCGGGCCACCACAAATAAATGAATGTGTGGGAAATGGGAAATGGGAGCTTCGTACACAAATACATTTTACCAAGCATATGCTAATTTAAACCGAAGCCTAATGGCTAATGACTAACCTGAAACAAACACTGGGGGAATTTTAAAATGCTACGTAAAACATTTTCTGTAGATTTAATAAAGCTTTTATAATGCCTGCAATAATGACTGATTGTTTTGAAATTAGAACAGCCTGGAAAAACATTAAGTGCAAGTGTATACTCTTAAAATCCTTTGAAACTCTCGTTAGAGAGTGACAGACGGGGCAAATGTTGTCCTTGTACGACATTCCAGCTCCCCGAGCAGCCTCCCTAGATGCAGCTCATGAAAGTGGAGCTGTTAAAAAGTTAATTAATGACACACAGCTGCCTCGGAGTGCAAAAGAGGTAAACAAAGAAAGGTACATTAAGAGGGGAAATGTCATGAGCTATCCAACAGTCAGGGGTGGCTGCTGTGCTGTCGACAAATAACAGCCAAGTGACGAGGACAAAGACGGTTTGGACGCTGTGCGAATACATAAAATGTTCATAATACAAATGCTTTGTTAGTTTGGAAAGATAACTGCGTGGAAGCTGTCAGAGGATGTCAGGGGGAATAAAAACCATGCATGAAGAGATAAGAGAACACCGACGGCAAACGGGAAAGGGAAAAAAAAGAGTCGATGTTGTCTTTGAGACACTTGAAGCCTTTCTGAATAAACATGTTGATTATTTATCATTATGCGTGGGTGACTTGCTGCAGAGGCATAGTGTGACAAAGACACTGAAGAACAGACAGACTGATGGTCTGCATGAATCACCACCTTATATACAGCCATTGTAGTTTTTTTCTAATAACTGAAAATAACATTTGTTGTTTGTCCTGCAATTGGCTGGAGTCCAGTCCAGGGTGTACCTAGCCTCTCGCCCAGAGTCAGCTGGGATAGGCTCCATCCAGCATACCCCCGTGACCCTAGTGAGGACAAGGAGCATAGAAAATGGATGGATGTAAATATAATTTGTGGCGCCCTCTATGGGTCCCACCCATTCTCTTGTTTATCAATCATCTTGCTCACATTTTACAGACATGTGATGGTCAGTCCCCAAAATTTGTGTACCAATTTCGGTGGTACTTTGGTTGAACACCTGCAGTGGGTGTTTTGTAGAGTGCATTGAACTGTGTGGTCAATTTTGAGGCAATCCGACTTATGCTCATTCAGACTTTGGGTTTAATGATATGTAATGAACTTTATTCATCACATATACAATCTACAGTGAAATTCGTCTCTGCATTTAATCCATCGTCCTGACGAGCAGTGGGCAGCCACTGTGCAGCGCCTGGAGACGAGGTTGTCGGTCAGCATCTTGGTCAGTGTCATCTGTGTGGGCGACACTGGGAAAAGTGGGTGAAGTGTCTTGCCCAGGGACACAACAGCAGTGACTTGGATGGACTACTAAACAGTGACTTGGATTAAACAATGTTAGATCGATATGTGTCATCCTGAATGGAAACATAGCTGGACACAGATCGATGTAGTTGGATGATAGGAATATAAATCGATGCATCGAAGTATCGATGAATCGTTACACGCCTACATACAGTACATGCACACATACGTACCTTGACAGCTTAAAAAGGTCGCATAATGAAAGTATTTGCTCATGATATTTTTTAATAATCATCCAGTAATCTAGTCCTGGAAAGTTGTAAAACAATGCGGATACAGTACAACACATTTGTCATGCTAAAAAAATACAGTATGTCTGTACTACTTCTGTACACTACTGTAATACTAATGCCCTCTCGCTTCCTCTCTCTTCTTCATTCAGCCATGAAGTCAGACCGTAAGCGTCTTAAGGCGGAAAAGGCAGACCTGGTGAACCAGATGCAGCAAGTTTATTCCACGCTGGAAAGCCGTGAGGAGCAGCTCCGCGATTTCATCCGCAACTACGACCAGCACAGAAAAGTATGACACAAACTGAACAAAAATCCTTTTTTTATAGGATTTTCTTTAACATCAGGTTTCTTTCTATAGTTTGCTGTCTTTTCCAAAATAGCACTTTTTCTCCTTGAAAGCATCAGCAAGCATCCAGTCAGATCCATTATATGTCATCCCATTTTTACACCCAGCCTCAAAGTGACATATTGGATTGGTATCTAGGATTGCTATCATATGCTACAATTTATCAAACTGCATTATGGTCATCAAGTCAGTGATAATATCTTTCAACAAGAATGCACCTTTTGAGAGAATTGAAGTTTTTTGTGATGTCTGCAACAACTTCAGGCTCTAGTCTGTCTCCACCAGGAGAGCGAGGATGCAGTGAAGGCTCTCGCCAAAGAGAAAGACATGCTGGAGAGAGAGAAGTGGGACCTGCGGCGGCAAACCAAAGAAGCCACCGAGCACACGGGGATTCTTCGCACTCAGCTTGACCTCAAAGAAAACCGCATCAAAGAGCTGGAGGCTGAATTGGCCATGGTGAGATGGGAGATAGAGAAAATTATCATTTCTGAACCACATAGTATTGGACAATATACCATATTTATGGTTATCACTGGTTTGCGACTTCCTGTTTTATGGAAGATGACAAAAGGCATTACCATTCTGATTCTTCAGTGAAATTAACTATTGATTTCCTAGTGGCTCAAACGGCAAAAAGTGAAGGAATTCCTCAAATCTACACCAAAATGTAATGCTTCTTTGGGCCATCCACCACCTCTCTACAATGTTTTGTGGAACTTCATTGTGTTCATTTTGCATTCAAAGACACACCAACCAAGAACCATGTGGTGATCAATACACAGCATGGCATTCAGGAGAGCAGAACTACAAATTTGAATCAGCACCCTCTATTGCAGGGTTTCAACCATGTGACCCAGAGGCATTTTGCATCACTTCCGGTGTTGACAACTTGGCGACTTTGTCGCTAAATCTGATGACATTCCAAACCCTCTTGCAACATATTTTCTCAAAAGTGACTCGCGGCAAATTTAGCGACTTTTTCTGGAGTCATTTGAGAATTTTCTGGTATTTGGGGGCTTAAAAGCACGTATTGATCTGCAGTTTGTGTTCTCACTGAGCAGCAGCCGGTGCTGCGGAGAGGTCCGCCCCTTCCCAAAGCAGTCACAATCCGGCAGTTTCCGCGGCACACAGAGAGCATAGTGGAGCTCTACGCATCCATGAATTGCTACCAATAGCTCGCCACCCGATTTTGAGTACCTCACCAAGGGTCAAAGAATATTGGCTCCAAAATGTTTATAACCCTTCAAGTCAGACACGATGCCTCTATTTAATTACAAAATAACAAAATAACAAAATAACATTATTACAATGATCACACTGTTTTGAGTGGAGATCGGCTTTGTAAATGTAGTTCAACTGAAATGGTTCCGATCATATTAATAAAACACAAATAGCTCACATCTCCTTTCTTTTTGTCAAAGTAGCTTTAATAGTGATGTAAGTTGGAGACCCCTGCTCTATTCCCACCTCCTGTATATGCCACATTATATTAAACATCATTCATGATTCATTAATGACTTGAAATTCATTGGAAAACATAATGGTCTACCTTCAATTTATTCACACTATTTTTCCTATAATAAACAATAAAAATTCAAGTAATCTGTCAAGAAGTCAAAGCTGACAGTGTTATTAAACCTTTATTAACTGTACAGGCAATATTTGTAAGTACAATTTTAGCATTTTAATGGCCATACATGTATAAAGAATAAATTACCCCCTGTAATATTAATGGATGCTTTGATAGTTGTTTGCAGGTGTGCCTTGACTTCTTCTGAATTGTCATATAGCCATGGTAAAACGTAAAACCAATAAAACACACCACTGATAACAAGTGTTGATTACTGTGATGCTAGCTGTAGCTGCTAATGTTAGCAGTCCACCACAACCTGACAATTTTTCCTGTGCTAACTTGCCCTTGTAATGGTAATGGTTTAATTTTATCTTGAAAATGCATACAGGTTATGTTGGAACACATCACATGTTACAATTCACAGTTCCACATGTCCAAAAGGAGTAGGAAGAAGCAAAGCTTAATACTACCCCCTTTCCGTTTCACATGAGTGAGTACAGAAAATGTAATACTTCAAGTAGTCCAAAGAAAGGAGAAATAAGTAGTACGTGCAAGAGTGATTGGACATAGCATTGAATGTACACAGTGGTTTAGGGCCCTTATTCCTAGTACTCTGTAAACATCAACTGCTTGTACTGTTTCTTGAAATGGCTCATTTACTGTAAGTATGTTGTTTTTAGTTTTTTGCTCAATCCGTTCCATAATTTGATTCCACATACTGAAATGCTGAAGGGTTTTAGTGTTCGCGCCTAATGTCATATTTCTCCTCTCTTGTCTAAAAGAACTGTATAGTGCTTTTGGGTAGCATATTATTGTTTGCTTTATGCATCATTTTAGTTTGTTTGAAGTTTTACCAGGTTTACTTGTGGCACCGCTAGTCAATTCTTGGCTCAATGTTGCATCATTTCCAGGTGAATTGTTGGATTTTTGCACTTTTATTGGGAACCACAACAAAATGTTTTGGAAAGTCTTCACTTTTTTGAGTAAACTGCATGCAATTAAATCACATAAAGCCTTTCAATATGCAGTGTGGGCCTCCCTAATGTCTCCACCCCTCCTTCAGATAAGTAACTGTGTCAATCAAAGAATGGAGTACCGGGTGTTTGAGCGCCTCGGGGACAGGGACTTCTCTACTAGGGTCATGGCGGTAAGATGAAGCCCACCTAGCTTTGACTTAACTTCTCTAACCCCTTTCTGATCCTTGGAAAGCTTCCCTTAATCGTGTTGTCTTCTAAAGCCCCTCCTTAGCTGCATGTGTTTGCCTAATCCCAGGTTTACCCTAATTGAACCCAGTCAGTGATCCCAAAGGTTGCCAGTGTGATTAACGGGAACGTGCTACCAAAAGAGAGCATCAATATTCAAACTGCTAATGAAGGGTTGTGATTCTATTTTGTTTTGCATGTCACACCTTGTGATTGATGATTGTTTGACCGTTGTAATGAAGTGGTGATTGCCAGCCAGCTGGTTGACTGTGTTGGTGATGATTTGCACCCTCCTGCTTTGCATAAGATCATTCATGCACAAACCAACACTTGAGGCTTGGTTTAAAACACCATCCTGTACTGGTCTCCAGCCAATCATAGGGCACATAGACAAACAGTCATTCCCACTCACATTCACACCTATGGACAAATTAGAGTCTGCAATTTACCTAATGTGCATGTTTTTGGAATGTGAGAGGAAGCCGGAGTACTCAGAGAAAACGTGCAAATGCCACACAGACATGTTGAAACGAAGATTCGAACCATGTATTTCCTGACCGTCAGGTCATCATGCTTATCACTAGGCCACTGTGGGGCTCATTATAGACCTTTTAAAAGCTTTTTAGTGTATAACCACATAAATGAGAACACCCAATTCTAGGTCTTATTAAAACTGAGTGGTTGAGCAGTAGCGTTCTTTACACAGACCACAAAAAGTACCATAATCTCTTTTTATCTGGCTTGTTCATTCAAATTTTTAATCAAAATTGATGTTCTAATGGCAATGTTATACATGATCATTTGTGATTGAACTGAAATACATTAAAAGACATTAAACAATGTAGCTTGAATAGCTTTATTTTGTCTTTTTATTGAATAGATGTTTATTGTATTATTTCCAGATTCAGTTTTAGGTATATTAAAATAATAAAATATTTACATGGTATTTTTGATTAGAACTCAAGTTGATTGAGAGAGCTGAGCAAAAAAAGTAGAAAAAAATATTAATCTGTTTTTATATCAGGTTTTGGGAGTAGACTTTTTTGTCCTTGGTCCTTTTGTCTTGAGACCTCAAAGGGTAGTAAATTAAAGAGATCCCAGAGGGTTAAAGGTGGTTTTAGCTTGACACTTGCAGTCTTCCTCAGAAGTGTCACCTGAGCACTGTGATGTTCTACTTATCAGCTGTTCTTCCTAGACGTGGCCAATCTGATAGACCTGATAGATCTACCAGATCAGCCACCCAGTGGCAAGGTGACAGTCAAAAGCTGTCAAGGTAAAATGCCATCTAATATACATAAAATTTGTCTGAAAAATAAGAAACTAGACATGTAGATCAACATCGTTGCTCCTGAAAAATCAACCATTTAGATAACCAGCAGAAACAGTAAGTCAGACATGTGCACACTTAGGAAATGGCCATATTGATTGAGCTGAATATAAGACAGCACTAAATGTACTGAACTGCTTTTTTATTACCTGTTTTGGGGAAAGAAATTAAGCCAAAATCCAAGAAAAAAGACAAAATGAATCATATTTTCAACATCAGTGATCGGCATATAAAACAACCTGTCTTTTTGAGACTGTTTTGTTGCGAAAAAGTACCACCTTACATTTAGATGAAGAGCCAAATTCTTTTTGGATAAAGACCCCATCAAATGTCAGTGGATCATCGTACATGTATACCTGTTCACTCTTCTGGATACATACAGTAACTCAACATGAACATGCACTCTGAGTAATGTATCTCTTTTTTACTTCTCTCAAGGCCAAACAGTCGTTAGCCACCCTGACCAAGGATGTGCCCAAACGTCACTCGCTGGCAATGCCCACCGAGACAGTTGTCAACGGCAACAACCAGGAGTGGGTGATGCAGGCAGACCTCCCCCTCACCGCTGCAATCAGACAGAGTCAGCAGACTCTCTACGTTCACACAGGACATCCCACCGACAGACAAGGTAGGAAGGCGGGATAGCTCATTGAGCGGTGGCATGCGCCCCTCCAATTCACATCATCTGCTCTTGTAAGCGTGCTGTTAGCCATCATCCATGTGCTTTGTTAAGCTGACCGACCTTACCTTCCACTTGTCTTGGCATCACCAAAACCTTTACGATGTGTATATTGATGGATACCGATTAACACCACAGGAAAATAAGCAAAACCACTAGGGCTGTCTCAGACTAAGGATTTTTATAGCCAAATCTGATTTGTTCGATTTTCGACTTTGTCGACTAATTGTTGAATGTTTTTCTTTTTTTTTTCTTTTTTTAGAGCACAGCTAACGGGGTTCCCTACAAATGAACAGATCTTTTTGCGACTTTTCCGCCTCAAAGAAAAAAGCTGAAACACTCAGATAAACAAATAAACATGGTAGGTGTGCAACAACAGTACTTATATTTATTTAGCCGCACAGAGATCAAGATGAACAAAACCGTAACACGGTCATATCACACATTAGAAAAGTGCACATAAAATAGGACCAACATGGCTTCAAAAAGAACAGCTTGCCAAAACTCTCAGTTAGCAGACTCATTTCTTGGATTAGAATCCAGAGTCAGGATATAAAATTAAGTTGCAATAGCAGCTTTACCTGTTTAGATAAATGATAAGCCATGCCATGTCGGTTGTTGTCACATAATATGCAAGAAGCTGCTGACACAAGTTACGCTTTACATTCTTGGGGTTAACATTAACCTTCCAAAATACTTCCACATTGTTTATTATTTTTTTAATAGCCTTTATGAGCCAATGAGTCCTTCAATGCTGAAGATCATCATAGCGCTCACCTCAGCTCCTTTGGACTGTGCCACTGAAGTGGGTCACTTTATTAATGCTTCTTCTGTTAAACACACACAGCATTTTAAATTCTTTATTAACACAAATTAGGATGATTTCGTATCAAAATTGGCTATGTATAACAAAAACGCAGACATTCTATGTAAAAATGAATTGCTCAGCAGCAGCTGTGGGCACCCCATATGGACAGGATGGTACGATTTTGATCACGTGACATTTTCATACGATTCGATGGCCAGATTGATAGTCAAATCAGACTCCTTCAAATCAAACCGTTGAATAGTCAACTATTCTAAGAGACCTCTAGAAACCACAATTGTTTGATTCAGTGTTGTCTGTGGCTTTAATGCAGACATGGTATGATATGGTATGTTATTGTATGGTTCACAGTATGTGTTTTCTTACAAGCTCCATTAAGGAACAATACATGGACTTATTTGCACAATTCAAAAGTAGGAAGAAGCAGACCTTATTTAATCCTATCCCTTCTCCATGTCGATTAGTGATAGTTCATTCACACCAATATTTAGTTTGCTAACATTTTGTCATTTTAATTTTGTTCACCTTGTTTGCTTGCTGCGGGAAAAGAGGGAAGGTGTTTATGTAGTGTGAAGGCAAAGGAAGACATGAAATGTTAAAATAAGGATAATGTAAGATTAAACTTTAATAAAATAGACGTTAGTTCAAATAGGCGTTAAAAAACCAAATACAAATTGTGGGGACATTAAATAATTATAAGTAAAGCAAGACATTGAGAATAGATTTATAAATACTGGAGTAAAAATTTTGAGTGAATTGCACAATTCTTGAGTGATTTTTGAATATCGGCTAAGTAATAACTAATTGGTCAAGCTCAATCTCTGTATATTCAAATATATTGCTTAATATTACTGAAGTTGGCATACATTCAAGATTCAAAGTGTTTATTGTCATGTGCACAGTAAAGAAACACGTTTCCCTGTACAATGAAATTCTTACTTTGCTGTCCACTCAGAGTACCAGCATTAAAATTATATAGTATAAGAATAATAAAAAAATGTGTAAAAATAGATAAGGCAAAAGTAAAATGAATCAAGATAAATATTAAGGCATAAAAATAGCATATACATTGTTATTATTGTAGAGTTATTGTTGATTCTTAATGACTTCAAGCCTCATCAAGTCTTTGTAAGTTGTGTGTTTTCTTGTCATCAAGACGATGTCATCTGCAATATTTGTCCAGTTCCTTGATGTCTTTGACAACAATTACTTGGCCTCCCACCGTTCCCTCCATTTAACTTGATGTAGATTTTGCAGTTGGCGCTGTAACAGTTTCCCCTGCTTCCTTAAATTGCGTGTTTCCTTGGTGATGTTGGCATAGCATTTTGTCAGATGCTCATTTAGGTAGACGTTTGTTCCTTTAAGCTTCCTTCTCTTTCCCAGCATTGCCACCTTGTTTTTTGGTTGGTGAGCTTTATGACGATGACGCTGCCGTACATTGGAATGCATGTATGTATGGACGTGTTGCTCTGTTGAAGCAACATCATCTTGTTCTCCTATGTGATCAGCTGCCCTGGCATAAGACCTGTGTGTAATGAGTAGTCCAGTCACAATCACATTGTTCATGTGCTCAGACCAGGGGTCTCAAACTCAATTTCACTGGGGGCCACTGGAGGTAGAGTCTGGGTGAGACTGGACCACATCGAGGATTGGGGATGGGGTACCTCACAATGCGATACATGGCTCACAATAACGATAATAGGGTGACACAAAAAAAAGAAATCCATAGTTTGTATTTTGCTGCATTCAGCTGGGATAGGCTCCAGCTTACCTGTTGCACGAATGAGGACAAACAGTATAGAAAATGAATGAAATTTTTACAGCATATTTTAACCAGAATACAAGCAGCAATGCCGCAAAATGAATGAGTGCAACACAAGTGTAAACAGGATTTTTGTTTAGGTGTCTGACAAAGAATGACACTGTTTTAAACTCATTCAAAAAACTCAACATCTCATGTCTCTCATGTCGAGCAACTCTGAAATAGAAGCATAACAAAAATAACTATTTAGTGTTGTATGGCAGTAGTAACATATTCGCTGGAAAGAGAGAAGATTAAGCAACACGACAATTTTGACAATAAAGGACATAAGCTAAACACACGTCTCTTGATTGACTAGCACAACATATAGCATTTGAATACCAAATATTTCTTTACTGGGCAGTTTTCTCCATGAGCGTGGTGACGAACAAGGTTGCTCTTTATGTCTGTCATGCCGCCTGTGTGTCCTATGTTTGTCGGACACTTCATCCATACTGCAAAGTCAGCGTTGTCTCGTCCATGCTATAAACGCTAAAGTGAGTCCATACCTTTGATTTTGACTATGCTAGCTGATCTTTCCATTTAACTTCACCGGCAGAGTCTGCTATTAAGCCCGGTTTATTTGTTATTTCTTCTTCTTCTTTCATTTCATCTTCTGTGGTTTCTGCCCATTTTCTGCCATTCTGGTGAGGAGCTCCTCCTAGATGACATGTAAAATGGTGACTCGTCTCGCTGAGAAGGGACTGGACTAGAAGTTTATAGCGGCTATATTTTAATAATAATTTTAAAAATGATACAAAGCGAGGTTGTATTGATAATCCATAGCATCCCCCGTCTCAATGTGATAAACACCACTGTTAGTTAAGTGTTGCTGTTTACTTGCTCCTGTAAGTAATGAATTTGCCCGGATGTCACGGGCAGCAATTACACTACTCTTTGAGGTCAAGTCACGGGCCACAAAATAGGATTCAGCCTGCTACAAATGGCCCATGGGCTGCGAGTTTGGGACCCCTGGCTAAGACTTCCAATCCTTTTCATCATTTTGATTCTTTAAAGCATCTGCTTTGTCTTCCAGCCCAACCACGTTTTCTTCCAGCCCATCCAGTTGTTTGCAAAGCGATGCGTTATAATTCTTCACTTCCTTAATGTGTTTTGTTAAGCACTTAATGTCATCCAACGTGCCTCCAATGTCGTTCAGACTGTTTCCCATGTTGTTCAACATCATTACTTTTTGGAGAGTACCTGCTTCCTGGCTCTCTTCACCATCCTCTACCTCTGCATTCGCTGTGGCAGAAGTCATTTTTCTGCTCATTTTGTTGGTGGTCAATAGCCTTAAAGTTTGGACTTTGGCTACAATTAGCTTGTCTAGTGATTGTTGGGAGTCCTAACTCGTTTTTTTGACAAGTTATTTGCTCCCGTCAGATGGTAATCAAGTCATTGGTGTCAGCAAACAGATCTGTGATTGTGGTCGAGATCTGTGGTTGGGGAAAATGCCGAAATAGTCAGAAGCCTTTGAATCAGTGCAGAGCTCTTTTCAGGATGTGACGCTACATTTAGACACATGCACAGCTGAAATGCCATAACAAGATTTATTTTTATACTTACTCTATGTTAGTGATTCCCAAACTTTTCACAGTCGTGTACCACTTCAGACATCTGACTGGAAGACATTTACCCCCTACTCCTGCACACTTAAAAAACATAAACCACACAATGAAACATCTTTGATATATTATTAAATATATTATGACATTATATTAAAACGCCATGTCTTATTTTTCAACTGCACACATAGGCTACTAATTTAAAACAGAGGGTTTTGGGGGAGCTGAGGGTACTGTCTCTGGCCAGACTGGGCGTCCTGGCGGGCCGGGTAGGGCCTGTGGTGTGTCAAACGGCCCGTAGCTTGCCCAAGCCTGTTGGCGAGTGGTCTGTCGGTCATGTGTCCTGAGTCCTCCCCGCTCGGTTTGGGCGGTGTTGGGGGGTGGGCATGTGGGGCCCTCGTCCTCCCTGTTCCGCTGCACCAGTTCACATACATATAGGACTTTGGGTGTGGTCTCTGGTCGGTCGTGGCGGGGGAGTGGAGTTGCCTTGCGGAGGCTCCTTAGCCCCTGGCGTGCCTCTGACTGTGTCGACCCTCAATTTTAATCGCACAATAGACACTTAGGGTTTGGGGGGGCTGGGCAGGTGAGGGGCCCACCATACTTCAGCTGTCCCCCAATTTTAATTGCATCGTTAGCTGTCATCCACATACATCCCATCATATCCATGCACACACATACACCCCTCAGGGACACAGAGACCAGCCCTTCAGAGCTGCATGTTTTTGGAATGTGGGAGGAAATCGGAGTGCCCAGGTCTTCCAAATCTCCTCACTGATGGCCAACATGCTAACCACTAGACCACCGTGCACCCCATGAATGATTATTATTATTAATTATATATTACATTATATTAAATGGTGACAATCTGTCGTGAGATGTAGTGAACTGTGATCTTTTTGCTGTTTTTCTATGCTTTGTGCGCAAGAACATGGTATGTAATAATTAGAATTATGAAAACAAAGGCACATAACGTACAGAAATCAATAAGGAAATGAAGTCAAATACGAAGCTTATTACTGAGTCAAATGGACATATGAGCACACATAGCATAAGATTATGCACCAAGCAAAAATGCACAGCAGCACAGAGCTAGCATTATTAAAGCTCACCTCTCTGCATTTACGCACTGCATTAACATTTGCGAGCAAGTACGAGGTGAAAGGAAGAATAGAAAATATCCATCTGTCTGTACAGCGTTGGAGAAAGTCATACACATAAGTCTCAATCTGCGTCACACATGGTTTGTCCAAGGACCGTTGAACAAAGCGACCGCAACACCCGAAGAAGACACATTATTCGTGAAAGCATAAATTTACTTCCACGTGCAAAACTGGGGGCTTTCTAGTATAGTCAGTGCATCCATTCAACAAACAATGACAGGCTCACACAGCTCAGAAAACACACTAGTTAATAACAGCACCATAACCAGCTCTCATTTAGCACACAATAATAATGATCTGGAAAAAACGTAATGATTAAACACTTTAAATGCACAACGTCATCATCAAACCTACTTATCTTTTCATCTAACGCACACACAACAATGAACAACTTCACTGCCGTCACCCTTTTTTTGCACTGTACTTAGCTACTACCTGTGCTGTGGCTGTTCACATGAGGCATTCGATAACATTACGTAAATCTCAGTGTTTGGCGCTAATGTAGTCAAGCCGCTTTAAATTTTTATTCACATACCCCCTATGGCAATCTGTGTACCCCTATGCTCTATATGATTGTACTATTATTTTGTGCAGCTGGTCAGGGAGTTTGCAGCTTAGCATTGAAGTCACTGAACTAAGATTTCACCCTAATACTTGCTTAAAACACATAACAAACAGAAAATAATCAAAGAAAAGGTGTAAATAACAGTTGCTAAATGTGTACATATCTGTCTCACTGGTCTATGCACACTCACTGTTGCCTGGCAACTGCAGATGATTGCAGGTAATTTCAGGCTTTTGATTTGGTATTATATGTCGTTATGTCTGTAAAGGATGTCAATTCTGACTCATATATTCACTGGAGAAAAAACGCATTTTCCCAATTTGTTCCATTCAGTGTGGAAGCCCACCTGTAAAAATGAAGCTTTTTTCCCCTCCGTTTAGTGGCTGCTGTGCGGTTGAGCCCGTGCCACTCGCGTCAGCCCTCCATCATGTCCGAAGCCTCAGCAGCTGAGGGAGACAGGTCGTCCACACCTAGTGACGTCAACTCTCCACGTCATCGGACTCACTCGCTCTGCAATGTAAGACACTGCCCCCATTTCCTCTTTGGTCGCACTGAAATGTCTGCCATTGTTTATGTGTGCTGGTTGTCATCATTTGGCCTGATGCCGTCTTTGTGCTCATTCTAAGGCTGCCTCTTGTGTGCTTTTAACCATTTCCACCAAGCAGTATTCTACAGTGCAACTTAATTCCAAAATATACAACTGTATTGATTTGAATATGAGACGACCCTGAATATAAGACAACTCCTCGTTTTCAAGACCGTTTTCAGTGTCAGCGAAATCATATTTATTTCATGATTGTTTGATAACTCTGCTTCACTCTGATCACCATTATCTTAAAACTAGCAACGTAACTCCTCCTCTGTTGTTTGCAAGCTGGCTAACAACCTTTGAGACCCTTTTTTCTAGTGGGCTTCTGTGTCCCAGCTGCATCTCTCCAGGTGTGTGTGAGTGACAGGAAGAAAAATTCAGACTTGCTTGGGGAGAAGTCGTTTGGCGCCACCTTTTGGTTTGTATGTATAAATCTCTGGACCCAAAATGCCGTGAAAGAGCATTTTTTTCAGACTTTTTTTTTCTTAGGAAGATCAGCTTATATCATCTACACCAGGGGTGTCAAACTCGTGCCATGGAGGGTAGAGACACTGCAGGTTTTCTTCCCAGCCAGTCACTAAAGCAGGTGATTTTAATGATCAACACCTTCAATTTGAGGGAAGGAGCTCATCAATTAAATCACCTGCTGAAGAAACTGGTTGGAGAGAAAACCTGCAGCGTCTCGGCCCTCCAGGGCACGAGTTTGACACATGTGATCTACACGGTCGTACAATATGAGCACAATATGAGAAACTGTAAATTAAAATTCCTATTGCTGCATTGCTTTGAGTTAGTCTCACTAAAACAGCATTCTAAAGTATGGCATTTAACCTTAATATCGTAAAGGCCTTTAACAAGACAACAATGCTAAAACAACCAATCCATATGATGCTAATTTGAATAGGCAAACTTCCAATGAACTTGTGTACTTCTACTAAAGCAGACATTAACTACATGTTTTTTATAGCATTAGATATTTAAATACTATACATACTTATATATTTAAATAATTATCATATTGATTTACTTGCAATAGATGGATTTTGGCACAATGTTGCTATTGCTGGGGGCGACATGGCTCAGGTGGTAGAGTGGTCGTCTCCTGAAGGTTTCTGGTTCGATCCTCCATCCTCCTGTCGAAGTATCCTTGGGCAAGATACTGAAGTTGCAGTTGCTCCTGATGGTGTGTCATAGGTTGGTAAATGTGATAACAGCGTCAAAGCGTTTTGAGTATCTTGAAGGTAGAAGCACTATACAAGATATTCTTAATTATGTTTGTTGAACATCTGGGCAAATAATAATAATTGGGCAGATTCATCCTAGCCACATCATTGTAACATTCATATGTGACTAGAAATGACAAAAATAATTCAACATAACAACGTTGACTTGCCCTGCTGCTGTGCCTTAGCTCTGGACACTTCTGTATTATAATCCACAGTCTCTGCTTGGCGGCAGTGCCCCTTTTTCTTGCTGTCCTAAATCTCCTCTGGATGAAAATAATCTCCTTACCATGGTCAACATCTACATTGGTGTGAAAAAGTGTTTGCCCCCTTCCTGATTTCTTATTTGTGTGTTTGTCCCACTTAAATGGCTCAGATCATCAAACAAATTTAAATATTAGCCAATGACAACACAACTGAACACAAAATGGCGTTATTAAATGAAACATTTTATTATCCAAACCTACATGGCCCTGTGTGAAAAAGTGATTGCAGCCTAAACCTAATAACTGGTTGGTGCTAACCTAAGCCGCAGCAACTGTAATCAAGCGTTTGTGATAACTTGCAATGAGTCTCTTACAACACTGTGGAGGAATTTTGGCCCACTCATCTTTGCAGAATTGTTGTAATTCAGCCACATTGGGGGGTTTTTGAGCATGAACCACCTTTTTAAGGTCATGCCACAGCATCTCAATAGGATTCAGTTCAGGACTTTGACTAGGCCACTCCAAAGTCTTCATTTTGTTTTTCTTCAGCCATTCAGAGGTGGACTTGCTGGTGGTGTGTTTTGGATCATTGTCCTGCTGCAGAACCCAAGTTTGTTTCATCTTGAGGTCACAAACAGATGGCTGGCACAGATAGCAAAATTCATGGTTCCATTTGTCCTGAAGGAGCAAAAAGATCCCCAGACCATCACACTACCACCACCATATTTTACTGTTGGTATGATGTTCTTTTTCTAAAATGCGGCGTTACTTTTATGCCAGATGTAATGGGACACACACCTTCCAAAAAGTTCAACTTTTGTCTCGTCAGACCACAGAGTGTTTTCTTGGGGGTCATCAAGATGTATTTTATAAAAAATAAATCAGGAAGGGGGCAAACACTTTTTCACACCCCTGTACATGATCCCCAAGCTAAGTTAATATAAACTACAATTTACTACTTAAAAATGGTGTACCAGAGTGACTCTAAAGCCTAGGTCACAACCGTTCGTACGGACTCCTACGGCAGCTGGTTTACGAGCAAGAAACGCACGAAGGACGCGCGTGTGATGTGCTCATTTTTGTACGGCTAACTTGTTTTTCGTACGTTTTTCTGGTGTCAGGTTTGGGCAAAATGTAAATTTTTCCATAACATCGCACTTGCATACTCCGTATGTGTGTTGTGCACCACATGCGCACCCCACATACCTAATTAGTGTAGCAAACGCACATTTACTGTAGATACTGTATTTTTGATATGCGTGTTAAGCAAGTCAGCCGTGTGTTGCCCGTATGGCGAGAGTTAGGGCTGGGCAATTAATTGAAAAATGACCGAAACCAACATTTAGAGCTGTGTCGGTTATTTTGGTTCACTCACTTCCCCCATGTTTGCTTTGTTTGCATTGAATTTTAATTAATTTTATTCTGTATAAGCATATATATTTATTTTTCTTGCAAGAAATAACATTTTTTTACTCTCATTTTTTAGGAAATTCAAATGTGAATTTTTTTAACAAAAGATTTTCATTCTGGTTGTGTGTTTTCAGTTCGATTGTTCCAATAAATAACCCAAAATTGTTCATGTGTATATTCGTTTCACTTGTTTCAAAATTATACAAATATTAACAGAAGAAATAGCTGAGAGTGGGATAATCGAACATTAACCAAAATCGAAGTTGGACGTTCAATTAATTGTGATTATGATTTTTACCAAAATCGCCCAGCCCTGGCGAGAGTGCATCAATTGCACGAAAACTCGGATATATAAAGCTGCTGGGTTGCCTATGACTTTGTTTGATATGGTTTACTGTATCTACTGTATATTTGTATTTGTCAATGTATATTTGTTTTTTTCCCCTCTCTTTACTATCTCTCTATTGTAATATACTGTATATTTATATTTGATTACTGTTGCAGTGCATATTGTTATTTACGTGACGGATATTTATATTTATTTACGGATATGACGGATGCGCCTGTGGCGAATCTGCGCATGTGTTGTGTAAGGTCACGGTTGGTGAATAAAGACGATCTACATGCCTGTGAAGTCTTTTAATAAGCGTCATTAGGGGAAAAAACCCTGATATATTTCACATATTAAGTATGGTTGTTGACCATTTATGTTCATAAATTGAAAAAATATATATACTGTATATATATATATATATATATATATATATATATATCAGGGGTCACCAACGTTTTTCCGTGTGAGAGCTACTTTTACAAAATGAAAATGGCCAAGAGCTACTCATTTTTGGAACATTTATTTTCAGAGCTTATTTTAAACCCAAACAAAGCCAATATGCTTGTTTTACCAGAACATTAACAAAATGCTGGTGTCCACAACTCACATTTTGTATTTCAGAATGCACTACTTTCTATTGTTCTTTCATTATTAACTGAAAACCTGAATGAAAAGCAGGCTTGCGGGCACCTCATGTGGTCATGGGGGGCTACCTGTTGCCCACGGGTACCACGTTGGTGACCCCTGATATATACAGTCAAACCTGTCTTAGCGGCCACCATTATAGAACGGCCACCTGCCTATAGCAGCCACTGAAAAATCCCCCGCAGGAAATTTGCGTGTTATAGACCCTGTGTATAGCGGTCACCTGTCTAACACGGCCAGCGGCCACCCATTTTGTATCCCTTGGTCAATATCTGACCGCATATAGCGGCCAAAATGCCGACTCAAGCAGAAGCTTCATGCACGAAAAAGTTTTGTTTTTTAAGCAATGAAGCCGTCGTGTGTAGACTTTAATTACCGAGTTGTAGCTCAGTCACAATCATTCACAAGATCCACACAAACTGTCAGTTGTTCCACATAAAAAAGCCGTCTTCTTTGAAGTTTGTTGCAGACAGTGACACCGTTTATTTCCTGGTGTGAGACAATGTGCACTGGTAAATACTGTAATGCCCCTTGTTGTGGGGAACCATGTGCAGAACCATCATGTCATCATCATGTTTCTGGTATGGATCTTTTGTTGTTGGTATGCACAACATACAGCTCGTGCGTAGTTCTTGCAGCCTTCATACAAAGCCCACATGGAACGCAAAGTCTGTACTTTTGTTGCAAGGTTGCCGTTGGTCTTACAACTTAGGTGCGTTGGCTGTACAAATAATCCGACAGCCGTACATCCGAGCAGCCTCAGATTTTGTTGCTCACGTTAGACTTACAGTTTGTACATTGGGGGCGCGGTGATCTTACTCTTTAATGGTCACCACAACTACATTCTCCACAAGCCAAAAAAAAATGCAGCGATTTGGTGAACACCACAAATCACAGCCAAAAAATCGTAAGTCCGGTTGTGACCTCGGCTTACGTGTACTGCTTGGTGGAACTGCTTTGTCTTTCTTTGTCAAAAGGCTCATCACTTCATGCGTCTTTGTATTTACCTGCTCTTTTTTTGTAAACCCTGTTTCTCCCTTTCCTCTGTGCTTCAGTCTCTAGAAGATCTGGAGATGGCGAAGTGTAAGAAGAAGAAAGAAAAGATGGGCCTTGGCTCTTTGTCACGTGTCTTTTCTCGGGGAAAGCAGCGCAAGTCCCTGGACCCCGGTTTGTTTGACGGTACTGCAACACCTGATTATTACATAGAAGAGGACGCCGACTGGTAAAAAGCCTCTGTGGAAGTGATCAGACGGCGTTGCTGAGCATGTATGAAGGTGTACAAGTGTGTGTGTGTGTGTGTGTGTGTGTGTCAAGCTGCCAGACAGGGTGGAGAATCCAAACAAGCAAATTGCACCTGTATGTATGTATGTACAATACTGTAAATAGAGTATGACAACATGGCGAACAACGGTTTTGTTGTTGGACCTTTCCGATGTTCTACATTTTGACTTTCACTCAACTGGAAACTTGAAGGACTGCTGTACGTGTAAATAACTGCAGTTGATGTGCACTTTGTGTGTGTAAATGTGTCCTTGTCCTGAATGCCTTTTCTTATTTTTGATATGTAACCCCTCCTTTAACCCCCCTGTTTACTGTCCTGCTTGGTTCATTCCTCTCCTCCCACACTGCCATGATGAGAAGAGTTTTCCTGTGGGCTGACTTGCAGAAACCCCTCAAATCCATCCCAAAAGCATAGCCAGGAAAACTGATTTTAGAGTCTCTTTTAGCGGAATGACCTTTCCATGCAGAGCAGTTTGTTCCCTAGCAACGTGAGGCCCAACAGGAATTGTGGGAAATGTGATTTCTATCTGTTTAGATAGAAGCCTTTTATACATGACATATCGTGCCATGCATGCATATACTGTACATCATAGCTCCTCTCCCAGAATGCATGCTATTTAACAGAGACATCTCTCTACACTGTTTGTTTAAGAAAAGAGAGGTCAGTTACTCATATCATACTCTGTTCACTTCACATGGAGAAACCCTATTTACACATTCTCATTCATTGTAATTAAACATAAGCAATTGAGAGATCTTTATGTCAACAATTGGAAAAATATTCTTATTAATATTATAGATATACAGTATATATAAATATGTAATAATATATACAGTAATTGTAAATGTCATTTATATATAAATATTATTTTGAATTTTTAAATTAGCTTTTAATTTTAAAACTAACATGATAAAATCACTAATGGCGTATATTAAAATACTGTATTTCCTCATCTGGTGGCTATGAGCATTAAACTACTCAATTGCAGTAGTCTATAATACGGATTGAGGCATTTATTTTTGCAAAAGAATATCAGTTAATATTGTTTATGTGTTCCACAAATAAGACATTTAAATACGACATTTAATATATATTTTTCTTTTTTTATATATATATTATTTTTGCCCTCCATGAGGCCAACACTGTACAGCAGTGGTCCCCAACGTTATTTCACCCACGGACCGGCTTGTGTTCCCACAAATTTCCCGTGGACTGGGGGGGCACGGGTTTTGTACATTATAGCGATCTAATTTATCTTATTTATTATGTATTGTGTAAAACTAAGACATGAATAACTTCACATTAAAAGCACAAAATGAATGCCGACCCACCATCCACCAGTTCAAGCCTGGAGTTTTTCCAGAGAGATTATCACATCGCTCGCTGTTTGACGTGTGTGGTAAAAGGCAGTGTGCTAGCATGAATTAACTTGAGACAAATGTGCACATTAGCACTCAATAAGTCATCAAAACGTACCTTTATGCATTCCCACATAGTATCAGCATTTGAGACCAAATATGAGGTGAAAGAAAAATGGAAAAAATAAAAATACAGTAGTAGTCTAATCTGTGCGGCGAGATAAAGTTAGCACACGCACAATGGACATGCGTCAAGTGAGACGGATGTAACATAGAGAATCCAGCCACTTTTCATAATAAAACATAAAAAAAATAAATATGGAAATGATTTTTTCTTTCTGTGCGGCCTGGTACCAAATGACCCACAACCCGGTACCGGGACGTGACCCCGGGGGTTGGGGATCACTGCTGTACAGCAACAGCACATTCTCTTTCATCTCGATTTTAAATGCCAGCTTTACAGATGCCACGTAAGGGTCGCGTGACTTGTGATGATGACGACATCTAGTGCCACACATATTCAAGGTTATTACATCCATCAAATTTTTGAACTGAGGCGTCCATTTTTACAAGTGGACGACACGCTCAACGATGAATCGAGGCACAGTGTTTATTCAAGTGGGGCCATTCTTCGAGGGAATACAGTATATGTGACATAAACATTAATTTAACGAATTGAAATCTGAAAGAAAAGTGACAAAACTCAAATTGAATGACGCTAATTAAACAAAGACACATGCAAACCTTTTAATCGTAACCTTGTGATCTCACACAAAGATAAAGCAATTAACGTTGTGCCAAAGGTTAATAGCATTTCTTCAAAGAGAGACATTATTTCCACCCTTTCATTGGATTGAGCCGGTGCCTGCACAACCTCACCCCCAGGAAATCTTTTTTCTCCTGATATTAATCTACCACTATGTATTTGTCACGTTCCCCTGCAATACTACAGATGTCACAGATTATGCTGTGTGTGCGTGTGGGAACATTTACCCCAACCCAGAAAATTATGAGAACACAACACAAAAGTAATTATGCATTTATTTGTATGTGTAACCACTCGGTTACAGTTTATTTCATGAAGCATTTATTGTTTTGTTCTCTTGCCAACTTTTATAATTAGCCTCTCTTGACAGTTGTTTGAGCCAGTCTTCTTTGTTTATTTTTATTTTTAACTTTTTGTAAATGGGATAACATAATAGAATTTAAAATAATAACATTATTATCATTGAAGAAATTTATTTAAAAATAGCGGTGTGCTGAGATGTGTACAAGGCATGGTTAAGAAATAAAAAGAAACAGAAAACACATAGGAACTAAATGGGAAAAATAAGACTATTTTAAAATAAAAAGAAGTCATGTTGAATTTTAATGTGGCTCTCCTCTCTTTCCCTGTCTTAATATGTGTGAGTGTGTGTGTTCATTTGTGGCTCTAATCCTGATTCATGCTGGGGGTGCTGCCATTTTAACATATGTGCCAGTGTCCCTCAGCCTTGTGAGTCCATCTGTGAAAGGAAGTTTTCCTCTTTCCTCTCTTTCCAAACATCATTGCACTTCTTCTGGCTTGCATTCAAATCAAGACACGAGGAGAGAGGGAAAGGAAACTGTGGAAAAATCAACACATGATGTCAATAATAGTGTGTGCCTGGTGCTTTGACCCCTGACCTCTTAACACCTGCCCCTTGTTGTCTGACCTCCAATGGACTGTCAACCCAGTGATGTGACCCAAGAAGACAATCAAACTGGGTGTTCCAGAAAGGTACACTGGTTCCATGTTTGAATGTGACCTCTAACTCTTAAAACAAATGTCAGTGCTTCTTCAAGTTCAATCGTCTTCTCCTTAAAAACATCACAGTGGATTAAAGCGCTCTAAATGTAGCTTAGCATCCAGAATGGTGTTGTATACATTTTTAGTACATGCATCTGTTAATCGTGCACACGTGATCATAAGCCGCGGCCACCAAATTTAGAGAGAAAAAAGCCACAGGTATCTATAAACCACAGGTGCCCAAGTTGTAACACACAGAAACACAAAGTATAAACCTTGCAATCCTACCTACACTCAGTGTTCCCAGAGTCACTCGTTAGCGCCAATGATGACAAGTGACACGCTTTTTTTTTTTAGTTCAACAGCTGTCACGAGGCTGTCATCAGAAGCTGTAGTAATTAGTTCTTCACAACACAAGTCTTACAGCACCCACGCGGTGAACTGTCGGGGGTGGGAAGCAGAGAGGACGTTCAACATTAGTGCAGACCTGCCAACGTGTATGAATGCAATTTGACTCTTAAATACGCTTGTATGCTTCACTGCACTCCATTTTTTGCTTTTCACTGGTTTCACTTTTGAGTTCAGTCTCTACATTACAGGTAAATAAATAGATAAAATAAATAGATATCAGTATTTCAAATCGGGAGGGGGGGGGAAACATTTCTGTCCCCCAGTGGTTGCATGACAGGAAATTGAGAACCACTGCCTTAACTGAACCATTGGAAGGTCAGTGACATTAGTTACTAAAGATCATGTTTAATTAGTGCGCTACTTAATAGCTTGGGTGAATGTACATCATGAAAAATGATGGATGATCTTCCCGTATGTTCAAGTTATTACTTCTTGTGAACTTTTAAAACACTTGTCATTTGAAGTAGATGAATCATGATGATGCTCAGTAGTCATTCATTTATTTCATCTTGGAGCAGTAATGGCTCCACACTGCCATCTGCAGGAGAAGCCGTTGAAATGTCACAAAATGCAAAAAAAAAAAACCCAAAAGTTTAGTGTTTTTACCTTACTTTTTTTTTTAAGAAATCTGTTGTCGCTGCTACTCACACTGCCAACAACATCACCCACCCACATGTCCTCCTCTCCCTCGCCCCTTACTTCCTCCTCATTCACGCACTCACCCAGACTCAGACAGCGTCTCCAGCCCCACACGCCTCAGCCTCAGCTTGCCGGACGGCCCTGAGGAGCAGCTGGACCGCCTGCAGCAGGTGGAGCTGGCCAGGAGCACACCCATGTCCCACTGGAGGGCAGGTACCGTGCAGGCCTGGCTGGAGGTTGTCATGGCCATGCCCATGTACATACGCACCTGCTCAGAGAATGTCAAGAGTGGAAAGGTAAGATCTAAGGCAACTGCAGTAAACTACCAAATGAATAAAAACTACACTCTTTAATTCTATTATGACATATGCACTGATTCATCTGCTTGTGTTGACATTTTGTAGGTTTTATTGGGGCTAACAGATGAAGACCTGGAGCTTGGTTTAGGTGTCACCAGTTTGATGCATCGTCGTAAACTGCGTCTGGCCATTGAAGATTACAGAGAGGCTGAGGATGGCAGAGGGTGAGCAAAGGATGAGTAACTTTCCACTGTACTGAATGGGATCTCATTTTCAATCTCCATTTAATTTAGAGCCATTGTAATAATGAGCCCTGTGCCCCCATCAAGTTGTGCTACTGGTGCCCTAGGAGAGATTTTAAATGGCGCTCCCCTCCTTTTTTCCCCCTCGCTGTCAACTGGGGAGGACGTACATGGCAGGAGCTCTGTTGACGATGCTGGAAATTTGAACTATTTGGTGCTTTCCTGACTACACTTCACGAACACAAGATTAGAATTGCTTTTTGACTGCCTCAACTTTAACTCGGATAGGCGAGAGGTACGAATTCCTTGAAATAAACTAGTTACAAGTGTTGATAGCTACTAGCAAGTCAAGTTAACTGACTAACTGCTGAAGTTCAAAGTCAATTGATACTGGCCCTGGAGTTACGGATTCAAAATCAGAAATAGGGTCAGTCTGGCTGTCGGATAAGAAGGAGGACGACGCCTCGAATGAAAAAACAGTTCCAGAATTCGAAGATATTCTCAAGTGCAAAGATTTGATGTTATGACAAGCCTTGAGGAAGGAGATGAATGAGATACAAGAGCATACTCCATTACAGTGCGAGAAATTAGGTGTCTGCAATCACAAACAGAAAGATTCTTCAAAAATAAGGCTAGATTTTGCGTGTCTGCAATCACAGATTCATTTTCAGAACAAAAACCTCTTCCAAATGATCGCGGAGGTCCATCATGATGTCATAAGCCTTATGGAATACAATAGAGCACTGAGCGAGGAACCAAAGAACTAAGAGAAGAAATGAAGGAGTGGAATGAAAACGTGACCTTGTGCTCTTAAGGAGGTTCAAAACCCTATCGAAGAAAACAGAGCATTATGCAATGATATCAAGGTTCTGCAGGACGATATTAATGAATTATTGGAAGACAATGCTGCCTTGCACACTGCTCTTTCATTCAGTGGAACACTGGAGCTTCAGGTGGTGCGGGGTCGTCAAATGGTGGCTGCTTATGTGCAGATGTTGCGGCGGGCATCCCTCATGACTGAGGGCCCTCAATATAAACATCTTCTTGTCCCTTCACATACAAACAAAATGTAAAAATATCTTTGCCCATTTTCAAATTATATCTACCTAATCCAACTTCCCAACTCACATACTATTAATAATTGTCCATACACATATATATTGCATATATCTGTCCATAAAGTAATAATTTAAATCTGGAATGTGAAAATCTCTGTGCACTCGCATAATATACGCATCTATCTGTCCATTCAGATACACACAATATGCACACGATTGTCGTTCCATTCATCCATGCATTGTCCTTACAGGAAACAAGTCACCTTGCTGACACACGTCACACTTCCACTGTGCAGGTTGTCCAAGGCTGCAGACATGGACCATCACTGGGTGGCCAAGGCCTGGCTCAGCGACATGGGCTTGCCTCAGTACTCTCAAGCATTTCACACTCACTTGGTGGACGGACGCATGCTCAACTCACTGACCCGCCATGACCTTGAATGCCACTTGAACATCTCCAAAAAGTCCCACCAGCTCAGCTTGCTGCTGGGCATTGAGCTGCTGCAATCGCTCAGTTTTGACAAGGACGTAAGTGAGAAAGCACACGACACAGCAGGCAGGGTGTGTCGAGTGGAAAGTAAAAAATAGAACCTTTCACTTGAGTGAAAAGTGCTTGTTGAAATTCTCGCCAGGCACTGCAGGCCCGCCGGATACAGTGTGAACACCAGAATGTGGATCCTTTGGTTTGGACTTCTCATCGCGTTGTCAAATGGATTAAAGAAATTGACCTCAAGGTGAGGTAAAAGTGTGTATAATATAATTTTCCATAAAAATAAGTATTATTAAGTAACCCTCCATTGCATTCCTCATGTGTCGATGTAGGAGTTTGCAGAAGGTCTGGTTAATAGCGGTGTTCATGGAGCCGTCATGGTACTGGATCCCACTTTCACCAGCGACACCTTGGCAACAACAATGGGAATTCCCAACAGCAAACACATGGTTCGCAGACACCTTGAAGAAGAGGTGACAAATCTAATTGACTCGGCCAGGTAAAAGCATGCATCCAGTAGATAGAAAGATAGACAGGTAGACAATCCAATGATGTCTCACTGTCTCCCTGCAGGGTAGATGCAAATCAGGACTTTGAGCGTTTAGTTTTGGGAACGCCACCGACTCCTCTTCGCCAAAACTCCCCGAGCAGGTCACCTGGGTCTGCCAGTCGACACACTGATGATGAAGGCTCACTGAGGAGGAGGGCTGTCAAGGTGGGAACACTGTTACTATAATACACTCAAACCTCAGTTTTCGAGCGCCCTAGGTTTTGTATGATTTTTTATCAAAAGTTTGCCTCGGTTCTCACACACCATCTCGATTGTTTTAGTTTTTGTACATTTCAGTTTTTGTCTCACCTTTTAGAATTAATTGATAATGGAAACCGAGGTACCACTGTATAAGGTTTGTGTATTTGTATTGCAGTAACAATGCATGGTTGTCTATTCTAGCCTCCAACAGGGTTCAGCCCAAGAGCGCGCAATGGGCGAGACTTGAGTTGCCACAGCAGCTATGGCTCCCTACCTCGTGATGCCAGAGAGCAAACACCACCAAGAACACAAGGGAGCCCTATCAGGTCTTATGCCAACATCGGGGTCACCAATGTCTGATGCCATGATAAGTCCTTGTGCACCTAAACATGATGTGAATACATTTCTAAAGAAAAAACAAGAAAAAAAAGCCTTTTAAGGACAGATTGCACTTACTTTTGTTTTGTTTGTTCAGGTGTTTCTGTTTATCAGACTCATTATGTGAACTTTTAGGGGTTGTTTTCCCCAAATAACAAAGAAAAAAAAGAATTTAATCTTATTAATTATTTTTGTATTTATTGTGACCTACGACTAATGAGATTTGTATGATAGATTTGTATCAAACAGGACAAAGCACATGTTATACTAGTGTCAAATGTTCTTTTCTTTACGGCGCTGCTGTTTGTGATGCCTTGTCAATGTAAAAACACTTTACAAAAAATTTGTTGAGTATGTTGTACGTTTGATTGTGAATTTTACAAACAGTTGTGTTTTACATGGAAAATATTTCAACAATTATGTAATCTAAAAATGTACACTCCACTGCAGTGTATCTGCGCTGGGAATGAGACGCATGAAAAAGTGAAAAATTAAAAATGAGATGTTATATACACAAGTGTCCTGTTCCATCTAGCCGGAAACGGAGGAGAGACTCAGGTGGTAAACATGACACTAAACAAGAATGATGCAGCCTCCTACGTGAATATCTCGCAGGGACATTATCATAAAAGTGACAGCAACAGGATATGAAAGGCAAAACTGACATGTACATGTTTGTATTATCCTGTCTCTTCTTTTACATGTGATAGGACGGCATTCAATTCAAAGCATGAAAAGGAGAAGTGTGATGATAACCATAGAACAGGAAATGGAACTTATAACATAAGAAAGTGGCCATCTTGTACTTAATGCTCACTACAAAATGGATTTAGGTGAAAATACATCAAGAATAGAATTGAATATGCTTCACAAAGTCAGCTGTTAATGTAAGAAGACTCACCTGCTGGACACACTCGGAAATCCTCTCATAGCATGTTTGTCTCCATCATCAACTCAAGGGTGAGCCCATAATATGTCGTTAGTCATTTTTACGACACAAACACATAAGACGTTCTACATTAGCATGTTAAAATGTTACTTAAAACATCACATGTGCATTCGTATTTTGTATGACAACAAATTGACACTGGAACAGATTCTTTCTATTTCACTTGTTTCTGATGGGGAAAAACAGTTTCAAATCAGAAACAAATCACAGTAGTTTATAAGTTAGATGGATTTGACCGATACTGTAATGGAATTTTTCATCACATAAAATAATGATTCTCTTATTAATCAGTCCAAAAATGGTTTGTTAACTAATGAAATAATATAATAAAACATTTTCATTTCTCCGTTTCTGCCAAATATGCGCAAATAATCCAAGCATTCAACTAATGCAGAAGTAGGTCCACCAAAAGTGACTACATTTGTTTTAATGTAGAACTACACTTGCAGAGTATTTTGATGAGTCACATAAATGGCAAAAATCATAGTTATTGGTTAACTCAGTTCTCAGTTTACATTTTGCAACTTCCTCCTCCTTACTCATAATGACTGGAGCTTTGGGACTTTCTAATGATGACATAACACAAAATGAGATGACTGATGTCTGACTGGCTAGAAAGATTAGGATAATAAAGTTCCACAGTTTACAATTTTTCACATATATTTTGAACATACATATTTAGAATTTACCCGCGGCCCTAGTGAGAGCAAGCGGTACCGAAAATGGATGGATTTTTTAATTTTTCAGTTAAATAATATCCATCCATCCATTTTCTACCGCTTATCCGAGTCCGGGTCTTGGGGCCAGCAGTCTCAGTAGGGAAGTCCAGACTTCCCAGCCTTCAGCCACCTCTTCCAGTTCCACCCGGAGGAGACCAAGGAGTTCCCAAGCAATCTGTGAGACATAATCCTTCCAGCGTGTCCTAGGTCTGCCCTGGGGCCTTCTCCCGGCTGGGCATGCCCGGAATACCTCACCAGTGAGGCGTCCGAGGGGCATCCGGACTAGATGCCCGAGCCACCTCAACTGGCTCCTCTCAATTTTGACGGAGCAGCGGCTCTACTTTGAGCCTCTCCCGGATGCCTGAGCTCCTCACCCTATCTCTTAGGGTGAGTACAGCCACCCTATGGAAGAAACTCATTTCCGCCACTTGTATCCGCAATCTCGTTCTTTTGGTCACATCCCAAAGCTCATGACCATAGGTGAGGGTGGGAATATACACTGTGTGCACAATTACTAGGCAATTTGCATTATTGATTATTAGTTTTATTATTTAACAATAACAGTGCACTTGTTCAATCCAAAATGTTAATAACCCTCAAATTTTAAGGAAGTGAAAGTGAGGTTTTGGCTTTTGTTGAGAATATCTGTGTGCACAATTATTATGCAACTATTAGTGTGCAGAATTATTAGGTAACTCAAAGAAAAACAGAAATATTCCCATGTCATGACTTTATTTTCATTTCTTTAAAAATCAGAATGATAAACAACACAAACTTTAGAAATAAATATTTCTGACATTTCCAAAAATCAGTGCCCAATATACAGTAGCCACCCTTCTTTTCAACAACACGGAAAAGCCTTCCATCCATGGAGTCTGTCAGTTTCTTGATCATTTGACCGTCAACTTTTTGTGCAGCAGAACCAAAGCCTCCCAGACACTGTTCAGAGAGGTGTACCTTTTTTCTTCACGTAAATCTTACGTTTAAGGGCCCACAAGTACTCAATAGGGTTTAGGTCAGGTGAGCAAGGAGGTCATGTAATTATTTTTTAAGACCTTTTTAAGACCTTTACTAGCTAGCCACGCAGTGGAGTACTTGGATGCATGAGATGGAGCATTGTCCTGCATAAAAATCATGGTCTTCTTGAAAGATGCACACTTTTTTTCCGTACCACTGTGTGAAAAAAGTGGCAGTAGGTTTGGGAGTTCAGTTTGAGTCATCTTTTAATAATTCCAGCCCTTACTAGTACCCCACCTCCACCTTGTTGGCGTCTGAGTTGGAGTGGAACTCTCTGCCCATTGCTGATGCAGCCATGGGCCCATGCCTCTGGTTCATCAAGAGTCACTCTCATCTCACCAGGCCATAAAACGTTTGAAAAATCTGTCTTCACGTATTTCTTGGCCAAGTCATAGCATTTCAGCTTGTGTGTCTTGTTCAGTGGTGGTCAGGTTTCAGCCTTTCTTACCTTGGCCATGCCTCTGAGCACTGAACACCATGTACCGCACTTCTGGACAATCCAGGTAGACAACAGATCTGGAATATGACAGCACTGGACGGGTTCCTGGGAGCCTCACGTTAGATTTTTCTCAAATATTTGGCAGTTAATTTGCATGTTTTTCTCTCTACACGTTTCTTGGAACCTTTTTGTGCATTTGCAAAAAAACATTTAACGGTTCTGGGGTCACGTCCTAATATCTTGCCAATTTCGGCAATTTCAAGAGTGCTGCATCCCTATGAAAGATGTTTTACAGTCCTTGACTTTTCAGAGTTCTGGCCCATTTTGTCAGAGGAAAAGAAGCTGCCTGTGCACACCTAATAAATGGTGTTGATCTCCTAAGGCAGGGGTCGGCAACCTTTGCTATCAAAAGAGCCATTTTACCCCCTCGCCCACGAAAGTAAAATAGTCTGGAGCCACAAAACATCAGATTAAAACAACATTTTATAAACTTTCAAAAGTTTTAATCTGAGTTTTACCAGTTATAACAGCAGATTACAACAAACAAAAGTTCAGTGTGCATGTGTAACGGATGCCAAGTCGTAGGGTTATGATAGTAGCATCTTGGTTCAAGAAATGTGCAGGACATTATTAAGTGTGCAGCCTATTTTTTTTTTAGCTCTCTGGCTGTGGCGACAAACAGGTGTGTCGAACAACGCGCTCACATCCAGAGTGAATTATGAGTTGGTTTTGATTGACTGTCAGATTTGGAGGGAATTTTGGGGTATCAAGGTAGTTCAGAGGAGAAAAAGCTGTGTCGATCGAGTACTCTTGCTAGTACCGGATCTTGCTAGTAGTAATGAAGGTAAACTTACATAAATGTTTGTGTAAATTTATGTAAACTTACCTGATATGTTTACTCTGGTGCCCATGCTGCTGCTTTTTTCTTTATATCTCAAATGTCTTTTTTAGAAATGTCAAATAGCTCCAGGAAATCTGACACATGACACATCTGACACCTGGTCTTCGGCAGACAAATCTGGTTCTTTGTTTTTAAATTTCAATTTTTTTTCAAATTTAAATGGAATATTGTACATAATTGTATAATTATTTGATTAGATAATAGATATAGACATAGACCATTACAATTAATCACGTATGAGGCCGTGAAAGTTGATCTATATTTTTTAGTTCTTTTGACAATGAATTGGGAAAAACACTAGCTGATAGGGAAAAAAACATAAAGTATATATATTACAAATGGGTCATTATAACAAATAAAATAGTTCATAATGCAACAATATATAGATGCAAGTGTAAAACCAATATAGTCAGTCTTTATTGTTGCATATGTAACACAATTCATACATTATCTAATAACAAGTGGTTTCAGGTAAAACCATAAGATGCAACCGAGGTTTCTCACATCTCTCATCTGTCTCTTTTCCTGCATGTGACTGAAAACAGAAAGCAGATAACAACATTAAGAGGAAGAAAAACCTCCCCCCAGCACAACAAAACAGAACAATACAGCAAGTGGCCTGTGTATGGATTGGTGTTGTCATCGTTGTAGAACAGAGCTTTTGCTTTATGTCTTGAAAAACAACACAGCTTTAATGTTCCTCATGTTTGCATTGACATGATTTCATTGGCTTGGCATTGGCCTCTTGTATCATGTGACCACCAATTCCAATTCACTAAGCACGTTAAATACAAAACAAATTTGTGGCTGCCTGTTTTTGCATTAAATAAACAAAATGCAAAACATAAAACTACATAGCCTTGTGTTTCAAAAAAAAACTGCAATCTGGTGGCAAGTAATTATCCAATAAATTCTAATATTCCAAAAAATTCTCCCCCCGATATATAAATACATATATATATATATATTGTATTGTATTGTATTTGTACTTTATTTATCCCACAGTGGGGAAATTCACTTGTTACAGCAGCAAGCAAGATACGCAAGTAAAGAATACATTGTAAAGAATACATAGTGACTACAACATGGTTCAGGTGGTGCAGGTGTTGTAGAGCCTGACAGCGGTCGGTATGAAGGACCTGCGGAACCTTTCCTTCTTACACCGTGGGTGTAACAGTCTGCTGCTGAAGGAGCTGCTAAGGGAACCCACAGTGTCATGTAGGGGGTGAGAGGTGTTGTCCATGATGGATGTCAGCTTAGCCAACATCCTTCTCTCCCCCACTTCCTCCACGGAGTCCAGAGGACCGTCCAGGACAGAGCTCGCTCTCCTGATCAGTCTATTGCTCCTGCTCCTGTCCCTATCCGTGCTGCCACCTCTCCAGCAGCCCACAGCATAGAAGATGGCCGAGGCCACCACAGTATATATATATATATATATATATATATATATATATATATACAGTATATGTATATCTCATTGTGTGTGTGTATATATAGTATATATATATAGCATACAGAAAAACTGAAGGGTCTCTGATGTGTACATTAAGGATGCTAATCTTTAATCCAATCCAGTGTAGGTCATTATACTATATTATAAGATATACAAGCTTTGTGTTTTAGGTGACAAAGCAAATTAGTGTTATGTCTAATAATATATTTCATTAATGAATTTTATTTTTTACAATACACCACAACAACAAGCTGTTTGCCGAAAAATAGTCCCCGGGTTGCACTTTGGACACCACTGGTGTACGTTTTTAGGAAAGTGAAAGTGAAAGTGGCGCGGCATGGCTCAGGTGGTAGAGTGGTCGTCTCCCAACCTGACGGTAGTGGGTTTGATCCTCCGTCCTCCCGTGATCATGTTGCAGTATCCTTGGGCAAGATACTGAACCCGAAGTTGCTCCTGATGCTGCATCATCAGTAGGTAAATGTGTGTGTGGTGTAAAAGCGCGTTGAGTGCCTTTGAGGTGGGAAAGCACTATAGGGTGAAAGACCATTTACCAAAGTGCAACAGTTATGATTGAACAGTGTGAATTATTATTTTATTTTAAGTAAATGAATGTTATTGCCTGAAGTGCAGCATTAATAGTTTCAACTTGTATCCCAGTTGTCAATGGCAGCGTAATGATGGCACATGTTTACAAAGTGTTCCAAATCGGGATACTTTAACGATGGAAGAGGGTCTCCAAAAAAAAGTTGCTGTCAAAACCACCTCAAACTAACACTTGTACTCAAAATAACTACTTTAGTTCAACCTTTAAAAATACAATAATAACTGGATACATTCTATAACACAGCCATATTGGTATGATATACCTTCTATTTCACTGGAAAACCCCCAACAAATGAAATTACACATCGCTGGGATGCCCTTCCTGACACAACCCTGAGCAGGACCAGGGATCGGAACTATGCCTATGAACCTATGAAAGGCATAAACATTTACCGCATGTACCACCACAGCACCAGGGATTGCTCTTAGGAGGAGTTATTTGTTATTTATTTTTGATATAACCTTAATGATGTGTCCTCCCCTATTAAACACTATACAGCATGTCTCGTAAACGCCTGGTCCACTCTGTAGTTGAGTAAACAGACGCCCCCTATATGAGGAAGTAGTATGTAGTCCAGTCACCAAGGGGTTAACCTTGAAGTGGAAGTAACCGCCTCCTCTGTCTGGTTGTCTCTGTTTTTGCGGCGGATCCGTCTATTTCAGAGCGAAGCTGCTCTTTCATGTTGCATCATTTAGTGATTGAAAATGTCCTGTGGATGACTTCTTCAACCGTCGTCTTCATTTGACGGCAAACTGCAGCTTTGGTGTCGGCACTGAGGACGATTTAATGGGGAAGTAAGTGTGCAAAACGACCGCTTTAGGCGGCCTCCTCTTTCCAAAAGTTAGACGACGACCCTTTATTATCAACTTTACGACCTGCCTCCCCTGGCAGGTCGTAAAGTCGTGGCGCGGTGTTAGGATCATTCTGGAAAGCAAATGTGTTTAAGTTGTGTTCTATTGCCGATTGGAGCCTTTTACTCCTCAATCAGGAAACTTTTCTCATGAACAAGCGGACGTGATTGTGATGTGTAACAATGGTCAGGTAACCAGAAGAACGCTACATGTTGAATTTTTCTTCCAAGTGAAAACGTATGTGTTGTTTTGGTGAATTATAAGTACTTATGTTGCATTGTAGCAATGCTTTTACATGTCGAGTAGGTGTGTCTAATAGCAGACCCACTTGGCACGATGGGGGTACTTTACTCAGCTGTCCGTAATCATTGTGGCTCATACCATACATTCTTCTGAGTACACTCCTCTGTCTAGCTGTCCCTCCAAGCAGGTCAAGGCATGTATGCAGGAGCCAAAAAAAAAAATCCCCTCATATTGGACAAATTAAATTAGCCCAATAATGTGTGTGTTTGATCAAAAGGGGGAAGAAGACAACGGTATGTTTCATTGCAGTCAAATAAAATGTTGACAATTTGACAGGAAAAAGTGCAATTTGTGTTCAAATTAATGTAGTTGTGTGCCATTTGAGACTGGTGGGAATTTTGAAATATAGTTTGGGCTTGGTTGACGTGAACAAAAAATCATGGTGTCACATTAAGCTGGTATCTGCGGGTAAGTTTTGGCAGCCTTCGTCATTCAGTTATATTCTACACCTGACCCCCTGAAGTGGTCACCAGTAGGGCACTTATAGGCAAACAACCATTCACAGCTATGGCCAATTTAGAGCCTCTAGTTGGCCTAGCATACATGTTTTTGGGATGTTTGTGGGAGGAAGCCCATAAACACTGAAAGAAAACATGCAAACTCCACACAGAATGATCGATCTCCTGACTGTGAGGCCAACATGCTAACCACTATACCACCGTGCCCCAGCCTTGATATTTTTTTCTGAATACATTTCACCAAAAAGCCCTACTTTCATGCAGTGATGATAAAGTGATTTGGCGGCACAGAAGTACAGTAAATGCAGGTATAGTCTTTTGGTGCATCACAATAGTGCAACTTGGTGAAACGCTGGGGTTCATCAGCTTGGCCAGAGAAAAAGTTCAAACTCTGACTGCCATTCCTATGTACATTTAGAAATGTCCTGCCTCTCAGTTATCCAGAATGCAGTATACTGTATGCTGCATTCTTCCTCATCAGCAAGGCACTTGTCATCATGTTTGGGCTCTTTTTATCATGTTGGAAAACTACCACGTGGTCCAGTTTCCCAAGGGACTGACTTAGGCTTTGCTTCACTGTGTCACAGTACATGTCGCAATTCATGTTTCCCTAAGTGAAATGCATAGTGATTCACATACAGAAGTGGAGTCCAGTCCCATACTGTGATCCTGAAAAGGAATACATGCTATAAAAATTGATTGATGAATGTGTTTAGCAAACGATTTTATAGCTGTTTTAGTTTGCTTTTGACTCTACAGGAGCTGCTGCTGTCCATATTGAGCTTATAATGTCCTCACGTTAAAAAATAAGTGACTTTTCTGTAAATCTTTGACTTTTCAACACACCCTTTCTGTTGACATGTCAGTGGCTTTGTACGTCACTTTATTTTATCTGTGTAACTATGAAAACTGAGCTTGAATTCCCGTTAAGTGCAAACCTGTGGGTGGGAGTGACCTGTTTCCGCATACTTTTATACATGTTAATTGTTTGAAGCAGTCTCACAAGGAATTGTTTAATAAACTGTGTTTCTCTCTGTAGTTTATCACCCCTTTGCATTTGGATTGACTGAGTTGGAGTGACTGTCAAGATGCGTTCCAGTGCGGATGGACAATCCAGCCCCCGCAGCAGAGGAAGCACTAATGACAATAATAACAATAGCAGCAGTAATGAGAACAGTGGAAACTCTGGTTCCCAGTATGCACTCTGTGCTCTGGGTGTTGGACTGGTGGCCCTGGGCATCGTGATGATCGTGTGGAGCGTCGTACCTGCAGAAACCACTGCGAACAGCGGCAGCAGCAGTGCGGGTGGAGGAGAAGGTGATTCTACTGGATCAAGAAAAAGTAAAGCTTCCTCTGTGGCCTTTGTCCTGGTGGGCTCGGGGGTGGTCATGCTGCTGCTGTCCTTGTGTTTGGGGATGAGGAACAAGCAGCGGGAGCAGCAGAGGCTCCAGGAGTCCCAGAACCACACAAGAATGACAGCCAGGGAGAATGGGGATGCAGAAAGGTGAGTTGACCCATGTTTCTTTCTGGTTAAACATAATAAAGACATCAAAATACAATGCTCTGACATCAGAAAAGTAGCTAGTGACTGTCCTAGAAGTCGCTACATTATGTCATCGTACACTTTGCATATGATGTTGAAAAATGGTGTAGGAAAAAAACATAACCTCGTAGGAGAGACAAAAAAGTGAGTAAAAAAACACCCTAATTATGTTTGGAACTACAAATAAACTAGGTTCTCTGTTCGTTACTTTAAAATTTACCACCATTTCATGAAAGTAAACACACTAATATTTTATCTCGGCCAGCACCTCTCAAAGTTCTCCCATCACATGCTGGCTATTGAGAACTTAGTTAGCACTAAGTTAGCACAATTGAACAGCGAATAACAGATTATGCTGTGTTTATTCTATGGCTCATATTAACTTGAATCAGTGTGGTTCGTGAGTAGCACACTCTTCTGGTGAATATATGTAATAGCAATTCATGGCTTGTGACTGCCTTTGGGCTGGGTGGACCTGTCAGCAGCACCCGCCGATACTCAGTGTGAACACAAAATGCAGAACAGTACGTGCTTTCACCATCATAGAAAACTCCCCAACGATGCCAGAAAACGTTGCTTGATTTGTCACTACTTGTTTTTCAGAAAATGTTGTCAAGGGGGGGTAGGAATGCCATTCGATCTAATTACAAAATTGCCAAGTTGGCCACACTGTTTTGTGGTGTTATTGAAGGTTGCAGTTTGTTTGGCCCATGACTCAAACTGCAGAGATGCTTGAGGATAATTTGGTTGCATATCATACTTTGTTCAAGATTCAAGAGAGTTTTATTGTCATGTGCATAGTAAAACAGCAGTTATACTATGCAATGAAAATCTTATTCTGTTCATTCTCCCAAGAAAAGAAAGAAAACACAAGAAAGAATAAGAACATAAGAAACATATATACCAATAAATTAAGCAACAAAAACAGAAGAGACATTAATACAAATAAATAAATAAAGTGCTATGAGTGTGTGCTTGTGTTGCGTGTGGCGTGTGTGAGTGTTTCGTTGAGAAGCCTGATGGCCTGTGGGTAAAAGCTGTTTGCCAGCCTTGTGGTCCTGGACTTGAAACTCCTGTAGCGTCTGCCTGACGGTAGGAGTGTGAATAATGAGTGTTGTGGATGTGTGCTGTCCTTGATGAGGTTGTGTGTTCTGCATAGGACTCTAGTTTTATAAATGTCTTGCAGTGAGGGGAGGGCTGCCCCAACAATGTTCTGTGAGGTCTTGTTGTATATCACACTAGTAATCCACACCTGCATTTTTTTTACAACCTAACCTGACAACACATGGTTTAATTTGGCAAATTTGATAGAATTTGTTTTGAAAATCTTGAATTGAGATTATGAGAAAATTGTGTCTGTCACATGACAGCCCATCTTGACAGCATCCATACTAATATCTTCCTGTGCTGCCATCGTTTATAAGCTTGCAGTTTCACCTTGACAGTTAAAATATCCATTATATCATGCTGCTTGGGAAGATGGATTTGAGGCAATAGAATAGGGGAGAAGGCTTCTGTATTATATTGAATGTGTTTGTGGATTATATCCTCTTGAAAAACCAGTGTTGATCAAACATGTTTTAATCACCATTTGTTGTTTCATATCAAGATAAAGTTGCAGAGGAGGATTTCATTTTCACTTTTGACTGTTAACAGTCTGCTTGCATTAAGCCCACGATCCAGAAGACTGAGCTGTGTTTTTTTCCCAAGCTTGCTTGCAATCACTTTGTAATGTGCAACACCGCCACCTACATGACTAGAATGGAACAGTCCCACCCAGAACATGATTTTTCAGTTCAGTGAGTATAATTACAGTTTGACTTGATTTGGCCTTCAGCCATTAAGAAGATCTCAGTCAGTAAATATAATGGCAGATTGGCAGAGCTTGATGAAAAATTGATAAACTTGCGGAACTGGTGAAAACAACTGCGAAAGCTAACAATTTATACATTTATCAGTGCATTTAGGTTATATTATTATGTTATAATTTGAGGTGTAAATATGACAGAAACTAAATCGTCAAGGTTAATGAAACTAAACGGGCTTAATGATGAATATGATTTATTCCTCCAATTTGAATGAAAAATTCAAACATATGTGGATTTCATAGCCGATTTCACAAATGTTCAATATGCGCTCCGGGTTGTATCTTGTAGGGTTTCATTATCAAGCGTTTCCTCAGGATGCGCCAAACTGTTGTTGGAGGAATCGGAACAATTTCTTTGGGCTTCGCAACAATTTTTGATGAACACACTCCACCGTCTCTTCTGATGTTTTTGGTTGTCCAGATCCTTTTGTCCTGCACAAACAGCCTTCCTCTTTGATTTTTTTTTTTTTTTTTTTTTTTTGTGCCATGTCCAAATTGGCATTACTGTTGGTGACTGTTTTGAGGACTCCCTCACAAATACACGCTGCACAGTCTTGTTCGACTGTGATCGAGCATACACCAACACACAAAAGGCTTTTTCTCTTCCAGTGAAGGGCATCTCTATGCCTGTGAAGATAAGAATATTAAACCTCAGATTTTGACCTGTTTAAAAACATGCAAATGAGAAGAAATTTGAACGGGAATTCGCTTAAATATCACCTTGCAAAAAGATGGCACTTTTTTTTGAAACAGCCTGTACCACTCAAAAAGTTAGGGGTATGCACAGCTGTTATGTTGGTGAACAGCAAGTTGTGCGCCGAAAATTGGACATGTTGGACATGTGCATTCAAAATTAGAAAAGGTCAAATTAAGTTCACCTGTAAAGTTTATACAGTAGGACATTTTAGGTTAATCGTGAAATATATCTGAAATATAACTAACTTCTTGTGAGTAGTATATAATTGTCATTTGTGTCATTGATCAGTGATTTCAACTTTCTGTATGCAGCCCGGAGGAAGATGCTCAGCGCTATGCTGTACCTACCTATGAAGAGGCAGTCGGCAGTGGCCAGTACCCCGTACGTCAGAGCAACCTTCAGCCCGTCTCCTCCCAGCTCCCCTCCTATGATGACTTGGTACAAGTTGATGGGGTGCAGTATGAATTTGAGGGCTCAGATGTCACTGGATCACAGCCTGGCCCCACTTCTGTCCCGACAACTACTGCTGCTTCTGCATCGAACCGTAAACATGGCAAAAGTGGTCGCAAGCTCCTCCCCATCAAGATCCGGAGGATTAAATCAGAAAAGATGCATAATTCTCAGCCAGCTACTGGGATCAGTATAGAACCACTCACCCCACCGCCACAGTATGAGGACAAGGTGCCTCCCCTTTAAGGTTTATGTTGATTTAGGTCCGTATAGTTGCTAGAAACTACCATCATGACATCATCAGCTCATGGTGAGCACAATCCTCCTGGAATCTTCTCAGTATCAAATTAATCTGTCATGTTCCATTATTTCAAAGAATCGACAAACAGAAACCTGTGCTTTGACAAACTGGAACTCTTTTCTGCACATGAGACAAAGGTGAATATTGGAACAAAAGCATACACCAAATAGCGCTCTCCTTGTAATGCCAAAGTAGCTTCTTTGACATTCATTGTGATTATGTAAGTGACACACATTGATGATATCCTAAGACTTCACGGGGGAGGATTTTTAAACACAAGAGGATGAGAAGAAGCTGTTAAAGCAACTCTGACTGACTAGCAGCAGAGGGTGACAGTGACAGTGCGTTAAATCTTCTCAGTGGGCTTGACCCCATCTACCACCATTATACACACACGTACACACTCCTTGACAGGCTATGAGATTGTTGCTTTTAGAGCTTCTTGGCTTCTGTTCAACCAGCAGCTTAACTCCCACATCCTCCATTACCGAAGACTTCTTTACCCTCTGGAATAATTCACTTTGATCAATGTGTTCTCACAAGAATTCTGCAGGAAATTGTTCTATAAGTTAAAAGCTAAAAATGAAAAAAAAAATAATAATAATTTTACAGTTGCATAAGTATCCCTGTGCCTGAAACACTTGTAACGACATTCCAAAAGAGCTGGCTTGGAGTCCCACAATACACTCTATAACATGATTGGCACAATGTGCTAAAAATTGTTATTTTTGGCCAACACACGTTATCATTATTTGAATTTGAGTGTTAACTACTCTGTCCCGATCCAGCTTTTTCACAGCCAAACAAATACTGATATTGCATCCTTGAGTATTGGTCGATACATACAAAACATACATACTTTTTTTTTTTTTTTTTTTTTTTTTTTTTACTTATTCTCTTGTGTGAAATATTAGAAAAGTTGCTAAAAATGACATCTTTTATCATGGACCCTTTAGCATGTGTTCACACTTGTCATGTTTGGTTTGGCTAAAACAAACTCTGGTGCGATTGCTCTGCTAGTACTGTTCGTTGGATGAACACGATCATACGAACTCTGTGCGGTTCAGTTCACTTGAGCTGAATTGTGAACACAACACGGACCAAAGATGGGTACAAATGTTAAAATTACAGCAAAAAGCATGCAGAAGTTACCAATATGTAAGAGAAAATGAGTAGGAAGCGCTGTCTCTCTGCTCTGCCCTCTCACAATGGCACTCTTTGAAAGTATATTTAGAAGCTTTTGTAAAATATAGCAGAATATAAAAATAAGTTATTTATTCAACCCAGCAAATTTTGGATTGATTTACTTATGTCACAAAAGCTGCTACATCAAGTCTTTACTTTTATGTTGTGAACACGAAGTGAAGCGCTTTTTTATTTTTGGTTTGGACCAGCATCCCGAACCACAAGTGTGAATGCAGCCTTAGTCTGTTTTAGCCAGACTTTAGTTGGACCACAGTGTGTCTCGCTCCTCAGTTTGTGTACATACCGTAAAAGTTATGAAAACGTCACCTCAACTAAACTGTTGGTGATGTGTTTGTAAACTTTGTGCATTTACCCACTTGTTCGGTTTGTACGAGCAAATAAGCCTAAACACACAAATCACACTCTGATGGGGACTAAATCAATCATTTGGACACCACCTAGAAGAGGTTCCAAACTAACTTAACTTTCATGGTGCATATACTGTACATCATCATAACCAACTGAAAGATGCCTGGTGGGATACAGTGCCTTTCTCATTTTTAAGACATGTATTAATAAAAAAAAAAAGTGTTTTTCTCTAAGTCTGTATTTCACTCGTTACACATTGCAGTATATTTCATAAGATTCAGATTCACAATGGTTCCCTTTGTTAGTTGGGCTTTATTGACCACACTTTCCATGAACCTTGGTTACATAAAGTGATTTTAATCAGTCAGTCTTTTAGACTTCAGCGATGTGTGAGGGCTTTTTCTTAGAATGCTGCCGACGTGCAGTAAGTGAAGGGCCTTCCCTTATCCTGCGTCAATAATCACCATTCAAAAAATAGTTTTTGTGGAACAACCTTTTTCTAGAGTTTTAAAGTTATGGGAATTGTCTGTGCCCCACTTTTATTTTTGAAGACTACCCCTACCTCACTAGTCACTATGACTGAAGAGACTTGTGGTGTGTCCAAGTCAGCTTCTGTAGTATTCATAATAAAAACATCCCGAAGGGAAGGAGGTAAACAAGGGAACAATGGGAGTAAGCTTGTGAATAGCCAAAGGACTTGTCACAGTCGTCATGGGAATATCAGTTGAGCTCGGAAAGCAGCAGCGTAAGAGTTGACTGTCACCATAGGCCTTTTTTTTTTTTTTTAAGTCTTATTCAAGTTGACCAACAGAAAGACGCTTTGAGTGTGCAGCTGCACTGTTCTAACAGCAAGGCTTGCTCATCAACCACAGCTTGACTTGCGGCCCTGTTTTCACCTCCAAGTATGCTGGCAAAGAGCCACACAGCACAATACTCCATTCAGTGGGAAATGTTGCTATTAGCATACACTATTTTATCAATACCTGCCAAATGTCATAATTGACCAACTTACATTAAGAATACACAGTCTGTCATTGCCCTTGAACATTACAAGTGTCCTTTTGCTTTGTTTAGTGTAGTTAATGGAAAAAGTGCTAGAAATTATACACTGCCACTATTTGTATGAAGCAACAAAGGTCATTTAGACACTCGCAGATTTGTCATTCCAGCATTTATAGCATCTCCAAGCTCCCACAACTTTTCTACTTTTTTTTGTTTGTTTGGTAATTGAGTACCTCACAGGTTTATATCTTCCATGAATGATTTTATGACTTTGTTGCTGAATGATGATTGCAGACAGAGTTCTATTTTATATTGAGTGTTGAACACACGTATGCTGTTTGTTTCATTTTTTTGTATTACGTTTATATGTGTTGTGAAAATATGTTGGGGAAAAATTCCTTTCCTCCTGTGGCGTGAAAACAAATTTATTTTGAGAGTATTGTATGGGAAATAAAAAGTAGTCCATTTGTCAATGACAGATGTTTACTTCTGGCATTTTTCAGCTTTGAAAGATGAAAACATGTACATATATTAGTGTTTTTTAAAGTGGCACAAATTTCTTGGCGCGCCCCAGAGGACTTCACAGAAGGTGCAGCAGCTTGCAGAAAAATGAAGAGAATTTTGTGCACATTTTCTAAACCTGCTAAGCAAATGCCATCTATTCAAAAGGCAAAATGTATTCATTCTCACTTCCTAAGAAGACAAAATTAGACATCAGAAAATCAGTAGGTTATCAAGGGCTGATTTTAAAAGGATTTAAATGCAGTCAGGACTGTGCAAAAATGAATTGTGATGTCATCTGACTTGAATTTGCAATGGGTTTTATTACATTATAGTTACAAGTTGTTTATATTAGCAGGGGTGTTTATGCATTTGTTTTTAAATGTTAAATGAGGTTATTTAAAAAAATAAAATTCCATTTGACCTTTCAGGGTTTCCACTAGGATTTTCTGAAGCTGTGGTGGTGGGCTGCATGGGACTGCCGCCGCTGTGTTGTGCCGCTTCTGCGTTTGCAGTTTTCAACAATTTTTTAGGACTTATTTATTTATTAACGTATTTAACTTTTATCAACTTCCAGCGGAACATGAACCGAGAACATTGCAAAATTGTTACTTTAATGGCAAAGTTGCTGAGAGCACTTAAAGTGAGTCTAAAATGTCGAGCCTTGTTTTCTTACCTCACGTATGTAGTCCAATAGTACTATGTGACTAGTACAAAATGTTGTACTATTTGACACAACCCTACATTTAATCACATGCACGTGCCAACAGGACAGACAGCCGATTCAGGAATGTTTTATCAAAATAAAGCGCATTGATATTTTAAATAGTTTTCAAGCTATTTGTGGTCAATTTGTGCATAAATATTAAGCTATATATGTATCTATATAGCTTATACGTATATCCATTCATACAGTATATTACTTTAAAAAAAACCCTCATGTTTAAGTTGTGGCAGCTTTTATTTTGTCGTGGCGCTGCGCCACGATCACTTCCATGTAGCAAAAACCCTGCCTTCTGCAGCTGCTACAAACATGAACAGCCTCTTCAATAGTTACTCGTAACCTGCAGATACAAGAAAAATTCAATCATACACACCCTGTTTTTACAAAGCTAAAACTTTTTGTCCCCTTCAGACTTCTTCAGTTACAGTATGCTCATGAAGGCATTTCCTGTGTGAAAAATGTTGCTCACTTTGTCGATCCAGCTCATGTAGGAGCTAACTTGGGTAAAAACAGTGGGCTTCTTGAAGACATTGCAGCCTTGACCAGAACCGAAGCTCACCACTCCGTAGACGGTCCATGTGCCATCAGGGTTCTGACAGTTGAGAGGACCTCCAGAGTCTCCCTATAACACGCAAACAAGAAATCATACATTTTTTAATTGTAATTTGAAAGTTCCTCGCATCCCTCTTTATTCCTCACGTTACAGCCAGCAGAGATGCCGTCGCCACCGGCACAGACCATCTTGTCAGTCGCCAGGACGCTCCACCAGTCAGGCTGTGAGCATGTGTCATGGTCGACCACAAGCAGGAGAGCCTGCTGCAGGACGTCAGCCATGGGGCCATCAGCTGGGAGAATAAAACACACAGTAAGACCATTAAGATGGGTTTGGAGGATTGGGGGATTTGGGGATTGAGGATTTGGGGACACCAACACTCACTGGACAGCCGACCCCAGCCGGTGATGTAGCATGCAGTGCCGTGCGAAAGCACTGCATTGGGTTGTGGGAGGCAGGCAGGCATGATGGTGTCAGAGGAGACCACAGGGGAGGAGAGCTTGATCAGGGCAATGTCGTTACTGCAAAAGCCACGTTCAAAGTATTACACCTAATGTTATGACACCTAAACAATTTGTCCACTTGCGAATTGACTGTGTGATTGTCTGTCGAATATATGTTGTTACCGGCTTAGAAAGATGTTGTAGTCCTCATGGGTGATGGAATGGGACACCCCCCGAGTTATCGAGTTCTCCTCGCTCGCCTCCAAGCTGTGTTTACCCACTTCGACTCGGTAGGTGGAGTGGCTTCTGTGAGATAACACATGTTTTCATAGACCGACCGTGGTAGGCCGACATGAAAATTATGATACTTGACTTTCTTTCCTGGACTTGGCTACTGTGTTGACTTTTAAAACAAATGTCACAGCCTAAGCCTAATCGCAAGTATTTCTCAGATGTTTTACAATGTTGTTTACAGCCACCTTGAGAAGCTAATTGCTGATGCTGTATCCATTAGCTTCACAACTGATATGTGTTCATTTCATTTCATATGTGATGTTACACATATCGGTATCGGTAGATATCGGTATCGGAAATTGAGAGTTGGACAATATTGGCATATCGGTTATCGGCAAAAAAAACAATTTCGGACATCCCTATGTGTGTATATATATGTCATATTCATAACAATACATGATACAGACGAAATGATTAGAAGCAGAGCACTGAAGCTGCCGCATTACCTCGTTTCCTAGTTCTAGTCTGCACTCACGCAGAAACATTTTGGACCAGCTGGATCATCGTTAGAGACTTACTGGAACTTGTTTCAATGAGTTCATGAAATGTCAAATGTAAGACGACCCTAAATATCTCTTGTCTGTCTCTTCTCTCTTCTTTTCCAAGAAGAAAAGAAAGTTCAATTTCTTATGTTCAGACAGACTGTTTTAAGGTACATTGAGTGGAAATTTGACCTTGCTACTTTTCCTAGAGCTATTATTGGAAAAATACTTTATACGACAAAATCAAAGACAGAATGAATCTTTTTAGATCATGTTCCCAATCTCATTGAAATAATCTTTGATTCATCATATTTTATTAATGACATTCCTTAGATGCTCAACCCCTTGCTGTTTAATGATTCTGCTTTATCGAAAATCGTTATCTTAAAAAGAGCATCAGAACTCCTCTGTTGTGCCTACTTTTTTTCGCCAAGTCATTGGTGACAGGAAGAAAAGTTCTGAGTCGTTATGTGCCACCTGCCGGCTTGTGTGTATAAATACTGTATCTCAACCCTACACTACATTACATTACACTACAGACACTTTAATACCAACCTGAATACTTGAAATTGTCTTTTTGCACAGCACACACCTCTTTCATTTGTATATACATTTGCATGCCTTAATATTTATCTTGTTTATTTTACTTTTGTCTTATCTATTTGTACACTATTTTTTTTTTACTATTTCATACTACTTATACTATTTTTTTAATGCTGGTATTCTGAGTGGACTGCATTGTACAGGGAAACGTGTTTCTTTACTGTGCACATGACAATAAACACTTTGAATCTGTCTTGAATCTCAAATATAAACCATCTGTCCTTTTCAGAATTTTTTTCCTAGGAAAAAAATATTGTTATATATTTGGGTACACTGTATTGAGTTATAAGTTCATAATCTATTACCATTTGTACTACTTTACTACTACTATGGATTAAAATACCATAGGCTGCAAGCCTGTTGGCCATCGGTTTTGCAGGCAGACATCATCCTCATTCGGGGAACCCTGGTGTTGCGAGTCTACCTGATGCAGTGTGCAGCAGTGAGGACCCATTCCAATGTGATGAGGGTTCCTCCACAGACGTGACTCCAGCGCCCACTGCTGTCTGACTGGAGGGAGACCTGCATGGTGACAGAATAACGTACCTGTACATTCTGAGATGCGTGGAAATAAAACATGAACCCTCTGGATTCACCTATACTGTAGTCATTTCTTTTTAACCATTTCAGCTAAGTAATGTAGTGAAATTTCCAAAAAGTTAATTTTCAATCTCAGCGTTTTAAATGTAGAATAAAAACATTTAAACAGTACATCAACTTCCACCATTTGACTCTTTGTGGCCACATTTGAACAACCGAAACCCGTGAAAAGCATGTGGTTTTAATTCCTTGTTATTTACAATATTAAATCCTATAACTTAGATAAAATGGCTTTCATTCTAAACTCAGTAATTGGACAAAAAATATAGTGTTGATATATAGAAATATAGTTTGAATGTTTTGTACTAGATTTGGTCATTTATCCAAGTTTCATCAATAATATTATTCTGATTATATTCTATTTAAAAATATTTGGACAATAACATTATATAATTATAATATTCGTAGTTACGTGTGTGGGGGGCGGGACATACAAGTGATTTGAATAAAAAACATTTCAGAGAATATGCAGCATTTTTATTGTCAAGGTTGTTTTCTAATAAGTTCATAAGGCAAACAATTTGAAGGGATTAAAAAATATAAATGGCTATTTTATAGCTATATGCCAAGAACTGATGTTTGTTGAAAACATTATGCAGGAAAAGCAACAAAGCAATTGAAACAAAGCAAAAGCAATTGATCTAGTTTGTTGCAAGAAGGGAGGAAAAAAGGTTTTAAATAGAAGCAACTCAATGACTGTGGAATTTCGCAGTTAAAGGTGCTGTCTGCCTTGGTAAGGTACTGCAAGGGGGATGCTAAATTTTGAATGTGTTGACAACTATGAAGGCTGTTACAGTCTGAGCCTGGTCCTTTTAGAAGAACTGCATTGTGGGAAGTTGAGTGTCTATCTCTTCCCTTGTCTGTCTGTTTTCTGCATCCTGATTGGCTGTAGACCAATGTCAATCAATCTCTTTCATGCTGTCCTGCCATGTCTGCTGTGGCAGCACTAGCTCGCTTGCTAGCTTGTAAATGAATCTTCGGTTCGTCTGCAGCAATATGTTTTAACAAGGATACAAAAACGGCGCAAGGACAAAAAGGCACAGTCACAGGAGTGAAATATGAGTGAGTGAGTAAATAATTTCTTGTGTTGATCATTAAGGTTGATCATTGAAATTCAAACAAAGGTTTGAACTTTTTTGAGTGTTTGAACATGCGATACATATGAAAAAATTGTATTGCCTGTCCAAGAAAAGTGTATAAAGTGTATGGTGAGGGGTTTTACAGCCTTAAAACATATATAATAATTGTAAAAAAAAATGAAGTTGGCTACTTTGCAGATTTCACTTATTGCTGGCTATTTTGGGAACCTATCCCCCGCAATAAACGAGGGAACACTGTATCATGCCCGCTTCCTGCAAGCCACGCTCCACATAATATACACACAAGCATTAGTTATGTTTGTTGTCAGTTAATAATAGCGATTTGGCAAATGTTGGTTGCGTTTCTGAGACTGCTTTGATGTACTGTATGTGTACGCGCGATCAGTGGAGGACTTAGCAATTTTGGGGCCTAAGGCAAACATAGCCAGGGGCCCTCTTCATATGTTCTTTTAACACAAAAAAGCAGGAAAGGCAGCCTCAAAGACCCCTATCAAAATACTGTACAGGCTTGCACTAAATGAATACGGCGTGAACAGAATGAGAGAATAACGTATATATTTTGTTTGAAAAAAGTGTACATTGGCCAAAGAGGAGCAGCACATTTAGGAGTACACATACATAAATCACATTACGGCCTAACATTCATGCCCCATTTAATTAATATTTCTTTAAAAGTCAATAAACGGGCAGCATCGCCAAAACTAATTCAAATATCAGTGCAACCCTTGTTTGGACCTCACCTGCCAGGGCCAACTGTAAGGCCTGACGTCCACTCCTGCTACCACTCGGTCTACTGCAGGAGGATAGGTGGGAAGGCCGCATCCACAGACTAAAAACATGTCAGGAACACACTTTATTTCCTGTTACTGATACCAATCATGTGAAGCTGCATCTGCGTGTACATATATGCATTTGACCTTTTAACATTAACTTACAATTGCAATGTAAAATTATTTTTGGTCAATATTCTACACATTTAATCAAAAAGGTAAACTGTCTTACCGCTAGTTACCATAAATGTGAGAACCACCAGTCTCCTCATGACGTTAGGACAAGCAGGAAGTGTCCAAATGACTGTCCTGAGAAAAAGTAGCCGATATGCACAGCAAACAGGCACTGAGCACTCACAACATGTGGTTGGTGAAAGCATTTTCCCAAGCTTTTATCTTGTGGGGATTGGTGTTTAAATGTATGATCATTTCATTTTGAAGTGTTGAAAAGTAATACTTGAAAAAATACTGACTTTAATCTATAACACAACAAGACCAGCAAAAACATACTGTACCGCCAGCAAGGGTACATGTTTTCTTTCTATTTTTTAGGTATTAAATACTGCAAATAATAATATAAAAGGAGGAAGGTGAAGCAAAGCTACTAACATCCATCCATTTTCTATACCGCTTGTCCTCAATAGGGTCACGGGGGTATGTTGGCGCCTATCCCTGCTGCCTTTGGGCGAGCGGCAGAGTACACCCTGGACTGGTCGCTAGCCAATCGCAGGGCACATACAGACAAACAACCATTCACGCACACATTCATACCGATGGACAATTTAGAGGTGCCAATTAAACATGCATATTTGTGGGAGGAAAAAAAATGGAGATTGATATTTTGCAATATTTTGCCACAAGATGGAGACAGATGACTGTAGTTGGCCTTGTGAAACATCACCATTTCACCCAGGATAAAATAAAACATGCTTCATTCATTGGCTTCGCAAAACACCACGATGGTGCGTTAACGTAAATTGTAAATGAAATATATTTTACTGACCTTAGCTTAAAACTGTTCAACAATTATTTAAATTACTGGGTCATCATTTGTTTTTCATCCACGTGGGTTGAAGGTTCCTTAAAAGACCTTCAAACATATCTAACAAAATGAATACAACGAAAAAAAACACACTTCCGTCTTTGAGATACACTAATCGTTTTTTATTTTTTTCCAACGGCATATAATGGTTTATGTGTCTTATAAGAAGTCGGTTGGGTGGAAGCTGTATAGCAGCAAAGGGGTGAGAGAGGGTGGGGGGGTTGTCACGTCATATTCATTTTTCAATACCCGTATGTGTAATGGTGCAATTGATTCCAATGAACGTGACACTTACCCCGGTTGACTTTGAGATCACCAGTCAATGACATCAGAATAGAAAACCATTGACACACCAATGTGCTAATATTCATGTAAACTCCAAGCCTTCTTGCTGTGAGACAATCACCATTGCTTCTTGAACAGGCTGCAAGTGTTAGTAGACCCCTAAATAATAATTTAGATATTAGGTCAGACCCAAAGTTAGGCTTACTAAATGGCACTTCCATTACTGCAGTGAGGTCACGAGGGAGAAATTAGCACCTTTATCAACAAGGCATTAATAGACCATAGCTGAAGTCATCATCACCATGAATGTATGTGTGTGTATTCACACATGTGTATGTTGACTCTCCTGTTTCGACATCATGGGGACAAAGTAGCCTTTATGCAGTGTGCCGTGCTCCGAGGCAGAAACATTGTTAAGCATTATAACATTCTGTAACTAAAACCACATGTGCCAAAGTGGAGGACAGACAGAGGCCCACTCTGCTGCTCAAGTGATGGTGGACCAGTGACGACTGAAGATGGCATTCGACTGAGACATTTGTCATGAAGTCATACCCAGAAGCCTAAAATATTATACTGTAGTATAATATTAAGTATTATAGTATAGTAGTATAGTAATAGTAATAGTATAATAAGTATGTTATTTTCTTGTTTCTATTTCTATTCTTGTTTACTTTTAAGTAACCATTATTTACAGTAGCTCTTACACTCACATGCGTGAGGCACATCTTCACAAAAACTCTACTAGACTTACAAATATCATTGTTATTGCATTGTGTAGGAATAGTGTGTTCTTTTCATGTAGCAGAATTAAGTAACCAAAATATTAGAAACACTCCTCGATGCAGCAAAGTTCCATCCATCCATCCATCCATCCATCCATCCATCCATCCATCCATCCATCCATCCGTCCATCCATCCATCCTGTCTTTGAGCGTGAGGCCGGGTACACTGGACTCTGGACAGATTTTATTGAATTAGTGTTTCTCTACCAATAGCAACAAACAACAAGAATTATTACATTGCTTTTCATGAATTACAAGTGTACAGTACCCAAAGTCATGTGTATGTTGGGTTCATGTTAATATATATTAAAAAAAGAAAACTGTATTCTCGCCCAACTGGGTGGTATTTTCTTCAAGCTCAGGTCCTCTACCAGAGGCCTGGGAGCTTGATGGTTCTGCACAGGATCTTACCTGTTGCCAGTATTGCGCTCTTCTGGACGGAGATGTCAGATGTTGTTCCTGGTATTTGCTGGAGCCATTGACCCAGCTTGGGAGTGACTGCCCCCAGTTTCCCCATCACTACTGGCACCACTGTTGCCTTCACACCCCACATTTTATTTAGGTCTTCCTTCAGCCCTTGGTATTTATCTAGCTCTTTGTGTTCCTTTTAATGGCTGTTGCTAGCATTTGGGATTGCTACATCTTGTATGTATGTACTGTATGTATGTATGTACAAGTATATATGTATGTATGTATATATATGTACTTTATTTATCCCACAGCAGGGAAATTCACTTGTTACAGCAGCAAGCAAGATACGCAAGTAAAGAATGCATAGTGACATAGTGACTACGACATGGTTCAAGTGGTGCAGGTGTTGTAGAGCCTGACAGCGGTCAGTATGAAGGACCTGCGGAACATCTCCTTCACCGTGGGTGTAACAGTCTGCTGCTGAAGGAGCTGCTCAGGGAACCCACAGTGTCATGTAGCGGGTGAGAGGTGTTGTCCATGATGGATGTCAGCTTAGCCAACATCCTTCTCTCCCCCACTTCCTCCACGGAGTCCAGAGGACCGTCCAGTACAGAGCTCGCTCTCCTGATCAGTCTATTGATCCTGCTCCTGTCCCTGTCCGTGCTGCCCCCTCTCCAGCAGCCCACAGCATAGAAGATGGCTGAGGCCACCACAGAGTCATAAAAGGTCCGTAAAAGAGTCCTGCACACACCAAAGGACCTCAGTCTCCTCAGCAGGTGGAGGCGACTCTGGCCCTTCTTGTAGAGGGCATGGGTGTTGACGGACCAGTCCAGTTTGTTGTTAAGGTGAACACCCAGGAATTTGTAGCTGTCTACCAACTCTATGTCCGCTCCCTGGATGTTCACCGGTGTGAAGTGAGATGTTTTCCTCTGGAGGTTAATGATCATTTCCTTTGTCTTGCTGGTGTTGAGTTGCAGCTGGTTAAGCTCACTCCAGCTGACAAAGTCCCTGATGACCGTCCTGTATTCCAGATCATTACCCTCTGAAACACAACCAACAATGGCTGTGTCGTCAGAGAACTTCTGGATGTGACACTGTGTGGAGTTGTGTGTGAAGACCGAGGTGTAGAGGGTGAAGAGGAAAGGGGAGAGCACCGTACCCTGAGGGGCACCTCAGGTAAGTATATATATATATAAAACCAAAGTATTGCTGAATTTACTTTATTACACTGCATGACCAACAATATTGTTTGGCTTTTGTAAAAAACTTCTGTGAGTCAGGTCCCTAATCCCATAAAAGATTGGATGGAAAATAGTTTTAGGGTAGGACTAACCATTTGACATGGTCATAGATACTAATCATTTGACATGGTTATAGATCAATTTTTGGTGTGATTTAGAATATATTACATTTTTTAACAAACAGAGAACATTTTGTAACATTGTCTTACTGTTATGAGCAACAAGTGGTTCCTTTTGTAACTATCACGTGATGTGGGCTGCATGTGCATGTTTGGGTGTGTTTCTCAATTGAGATCTATCAGTGTGGAAAAGGTTATAAGGCCATTTCTAAAACTTTGGGACTCCAGCAAACCACAGTGAGAGCCATTATCCACAAATGGCAAAAACATGGAACTGTGATGAATCAACCAAAATTACCCGAACAGCGACGACTCATCCAAGAGGTCACAAAACCACAACATCCAGAGAACTGCAGGCCTCACTTGCCTCAGTTAAGGTCAGTGTTCATGATTCCACCATAAGAAAGACACTGGGCAGAAACGGCCTGCATGGCGGAGTTCGAAGATGAAAACCACTGGTGGACAAAAAGAACATTAAGGCTTGTCTCAATTTTGCCAGAAAACATCTTGATGATCCCCAAGACCTTTGGGAAAATATCCTGTGGCCTGACGAGACAAAAGTTTAACTTTTTGGAAGGTGTGTGTCCCATTATATCTGGCGTAAAAGTAACGCTAAATTTCAGAAAAAGAATATCATACCAACAGTAAAATATTGTGGTGGTAGTGTGATGGTCTGGGGCTGTTTTGCTGCTTCAGTACCTGGAAGACTTGTATATACTTGTATATACAGTATATACTAGTTAGAGATGGTAGAGCATTGACCAATTATTTAAAAAATAGCTCCTTTTTTACTGAACCAGGACTCGTGAATATTCGTCTCTGTTACTTGTTAACTTACCCTGCTGCCGCTAGCTTAATTGAAAAGGTAACATTGCATTCATTGTGCCACTGTTACTGTAACTGCATTTATATAAATGTATTAACCCCGTAGAAAAAGCAACAGATATGCTCTTTGCCTCAAATTAACTCTCCTTTTCACTTCCTGTTCTGTCTGAGCTGCTCGCTTGCTAACGCCGAGCAGAGCCAAGCACTCGCTGCCATATTGGATGTGGCGAGAGAGAAAGGGGAAGATTCATGTTCTGCAGAACAGAACTGTACCAACAGGTTTACAATTCAAACAAGATCTCACAGGATTATTTTTCACAGGTAAGGCTGAAGAAATACTTTTGCTTGTATTTGGCCATTATAACATAATTATTTGAACAAAATGTGTTGACTTTGTGGCATAATGCTGTGGCATAATGCTGTGGATTCCCGCGGTTAAACCACCCTCCAAAAACCTTGTAGAAAGGCGCTTCTTTAAGTTTGGTCCATTTTCTTATATTTGTTTAAGGGCCACATCTGCCACATCCAAACATATCGCTGCCATGGGCCGAACATCTCAAGGAGGTGTTTGCTTAGTGCGTATTCTGTATATGTCTATGGGAGTCTCTGTGTGATTTTTATTTTTTTTATTTTTTTGCACATGTGCGCTGTGACACCCGACCCGAGTAAATTCACTTTAGTGAGTGACTCATAAAAACTCGAGTCAGTAAAAGGAATTAAATTTATCACCACTAGTGTCTGTGCATGAGATGTGAGTGAGTGACAGCCATGAATGCCATTCTCCCTTTTCGGGGTGAAGAGCAAATCTCATTCGGTTTAACTTGTAGTTGTGAAGAATATAGACATTATTTTCTACAATCTGTTCTCTGAAACTACTATTGGTAACGTGCAAGCCGGTGGTGGTGTTGTATATATTTTTTGGGTGAAAAAGTGTCATTTGTAGCCAAGGTGGAATAGCACCTATAAGGCTGAGAGTTACGTTGTATTTATGTATTATAGTACTTAACTTCTTTCTACACTTGTGTGACATTTAAGAATGTTCTGTTCAGTTGTTGTCATTGTGAAATGCTTTTGACACTTGTATGATTGAACAGTGTTTCAATGTTACTTAAAACAGACCTGTACAGTTACTACATTTTGCATGTAACAACATTACTCTGGAACTGAACACAGTGCAACCTCGGTTACCGTCCGCCTCGGTTAGCATGTTTTTTGGTTAACGTCTAAAATTTACGCCGCAATTTTGCCTCCGTTTGCGTGCATTGTCCGGTTAGCGTACAATATGGCACACGTCTTGTCGCGTTATTAATACACATATCTTGAATTCAATAGTGTTTCTCGTCTTCTTTGTCAAAATGCTGGCACTCTATTTTGGGTAACTGAGGTGAGAAACACTACTGAATTCAAGAAACGACTCATGTCAAAACAGGAAGGTGGTGGCGGTTGATCTCGCTGCCACATTGTGTTTTCGAGGACAATTGTCAAGAATCACATCTTCATGGAAAAAGTAACCTTAAATGTTTATTTATCCCTTTCATTCAAAATGTATGTGTTTATGTGTTTATAAGCAAAAACTGTATGAACGTGTTTTGTCTTAACATTTTTGCCTTTCTGGAACGGGTTAATTGGATTTACATTATTTCTTATGGGAAAAAATGATTAGGTTAGCGTCTGTTACTATTAGTCAACCCTTCTGGAACAAATTAATGACCACGGTTTCACTGTATTTCCATTTACATAATGTCTTATGGGAAAATTGTTTTGAAATTAAAACAAATCGAAGGTTGATCAACATCACACAATAGATTGTTTTGACCTTGGAGGCTCCACTCTGCTTGTGTGTGGGATATTTGTGTTGTTGCAGATTCCATTATTTGAGGACCTCACAGGTTCGTCCTAATTGCATTGGATATGCGTGCCTCAACTCTAGATGCTCTCCAGAGTTCTTTAGATCTAGAAGTCACTTGTCTAAATACAGACTTGTTTAATTATCAGAGGGGGCAGATGCGTGCTCATGACCACATAAAACCCCCAGCTCTGCCACCACGTTCTCTAAGCCCAAATAAAGCTGCATCTGAGACTTGTCAGATAATCAACTTTTTCCAGATAGGAGCTGGTTTTGGGCCGCCTTCATACCCAAAGCCCTTAAGCACCCTCACCATGACCTTTCCAGTGACCTCACAGAGCTTTTCCATCTAGTGTAAACACAAGAAGATCCCCCTAGTCTGTGGCTCTGCTTCCTGGATCCACACCAATGCCTCCCATCCCTAACCAATCCCTGACCACCTCAGCCTTTACCTCTATATGATACGAATTGCCAATCCCAATCTAATTTATGGAATATTTTGGAGGTAACTGTATACGACAGCAGGGGAGATAACATCTCCAGGCTTCTGTGAAGGACAGGAACTCTGCAGTATGTACTTAATAACAGAAACTGCTGAAAAAGGGCCTGGTCCCATGCTTTGGCAGAGGAGCAGGCCAGTGAGATGGATCGTAGAGGAGGGGGGACCCAGTGTTCTAGGGTGGGGGCGTAATTGAGACCATGTGAGCTTCCCCCCACTGGACTGGATTAGAGAAGAAACGGAACTCTCTCAGCCCTAGATCGCTTTCAATTAGATGCGCCTAGAGCAAATGTACTGGGGAGACAGGGAGGGTGAGAGACTAGCATGGCCCATAATGTCCAGTGTGGCCATCTTGAACACCTCATTTTGACTTGTCATCTTTAAGGATAGTCAGACTTGTACATCCCTCTTTCCATAGCTTTGCATTTGCATAAAAAGCCCTACCCTTATTTATGCATTTTCTATTGAGTATACTCACTGAACAACTGGTGGTCGTCCTCACCATGCTTTCTTGGAAATCAACTGCACATTCATTGTAAAGCTGGGAATCTCAGGGTACCTCACGATAAGTTAAGATTCGCAATAAATGACTGACAATAATGATAGTACTGTATCTTCATAATAGGGTGACACAAAAACAAACATAATTTACAGCAGAATTTAACCAGATTACATGTGAGGATATTATATTATATTAAATATTGCGATACAATTATAATTATAATAGTTATAATTATAGATATATTGATATTTCATCACTCTCCTAGCTCATTGATCTCAATTTGTAATGGGCAATAGAAACAATATGCAATACAAACAATATAAATTAGGCCTACAATTGAGATTTTAATTCTATCACCCTGTCTTGACAATGCATGTTGATCATTCAGTCTTGCCACAACCCGTGACAAATTGCAAAACAATGCTGAAAGCAAACAGGAGGAGCTGATGAAAATGACCGGTGGAACATCCAGCATTTGGATTTGATTTGCATTTAAGACTAAGGTTATCCGCAGAAAATGCTACTATCCTATATTACAGTACTATACTAACAATTCCGGCAAAGAGCAGCAATACAACCGAGATGTTTCATCACTTCAAAACAAAACACGTCCTTCAATACAAGAAATTTCACGTCACTAAAGCAAAAATGACAAATTAAATTAACTGGCTGGAGGCCTCCAGAATGCGACTGAACGGTCACATTTTGCGACTAAAGTTTGAGACATTGTGAGTACATTTTTCATTTACTCTCACGTGTGTGACCAGTTAATTTGCCCATTTTATTTTATTATTATTGTATTTATTTTTTTTTACGGACAAACTTCTGCTCCACACTTCAGCCCTGTAGTTATGTGTGAAAAGAAGGCCGTATTGGAGTTAGAATGTATGGATTGGAATGTATTGGTAATGTATTAGTTGTATTATGTTGCGTGTAAAACAAACACAAGCACAATGTAAACAAGTGTCTTTTTAAAATGACCACTGAAGTTGTGAAAGCTTAACGTGAAGGAAAGATGACTACATTTATGACTACATACGTGACTACACACTTCCAGCCTTCACAATAAAAGCACTGCACATTACCTTCTGTCTGACTGTACCAAACAAAAGTGTAAAAGAAAAAGAAACGTCCAACAACATCAAATTAAAAGCACAAAATGAATACAGACTCACTATTGGTATGAACTTGGAGTTTGTTTTGCAGGGAGACGATTATCACATTGTTGTTTGATGTGGGTGACAGGCAGTGTGATACAGTAGCATGAATGAACTTGACACAGAACAAAATACGAACACTTGTGCTCACCACACACATAATAGCGTAATCAGAGCTCGATTTTATGCATTCACATGCAACGTCAACATTTTGAAACAACGATGGATGGGAAAAATATAAGTCTTATTTGTGGCAGCATTGGACAAAGTTATACATAACTCTCACTTTGTCCCGGAGCATACAACAATGGCGCAATGACCGCTCCGAAGCAACATAAACATAAACATGCAAAGCTATAACTTTTAACAGTTTATTATTTTCCATTCTTGCAGTTATTTACAAAACCTTTTTTTAAAAACTTGTTTTTTTTTACCATTGCTTCAGAATGTTCTCCACGGCCCCCGACCACGGACCACAGTGGTTGGGGACCCGTTTTAAATCAAACTATGCTTGAACTCAACATATGATGACAGGGATAATGATTAAGCTGTTAGGTGTGATGACAGGCTGGTGGTTCTTAGTCTACAGTAAATACTGAAGGGGTAATACATAATTGTGCACAACAGTCACAACATGACACTGTTGAAATCACATGATGTGATTAATTTGAAGGTGATGATGCCACCGAAGAGGCCTTCTAGAGCTAGGGGCAGAAGCAGGGTGGTTAGAGAAGACAGTTGCCATTTATTGTTCAAGTATTTATCAGTAACACAGTGAAAATGAGAGAAAATTTTAATATTTACTTATTATTTACTACTTATTTATTTACTACTAATTTAATATTTACTGCAAGTCTATTTCGGTGTATTCTTTGAAGTTTTCTGTTTACGCTCTTGAAATCTCAAGTGCCTTCTGCATTGCCTTAAACGTTTTACTGTCTATGGCTTGCATTATTGGAAAGAAACTTTTAAACTAGAGCTGTCAAAATAGCGCGTTAATGGCAGGAACTAATTGATTTAATTAATTATGATTAATTAATTAGTACTTGAATTTCCTTGTATTTAAATGTATCTGCAACATTATGATGTACATGTAATTACTGTTAAGGGTGTCTTAGAATAATCGACTATTCGATTCGTGGGGTCTGATTCGACTATCAACCTCAGCAGTTGAATTGTATGGAAATGTGATGTGTGATGTTATGTGAATGTGATCATGTGATCAAGATTGTACCATTCTGACTACATGGAGGTGCCCCCTGCTGTTACTGAGCATACATTTTTACATAGAGCCTCATAGTCTTTGTTTTTGTTATAAATACCCTTTTTAATACAAAAAAACTCTCAAAAAAACAAAACCACAACATTTGATGATGAGTCAACTATGGACAAAAGTAAACAAATCAGATTCGACTGTGAAAATTCTTGGACAAAGACAGCGCTAATTACAGTTTTGCACAAGAAATGCACTCAAAACTGTATTGGTTCCTATGTTTCTTTTTTTTAAACAATCTATTTGAACAGTTTGGCCTTCCTTATGTAAAACTAATGTATGTTATCTACGTAACCTGTTTTGAATGATTCTATTATCATTTTTATGCCAAGGAATATTGTCATATTCATATTGCCCATCCCTACGGTAATCTCAGTGGACATTAGCATACTCTTTCCATTAAATTTAGATTTGCACCTGGTGATGTTTGCACATGTGAAACAAGAAATGGCTGCCAGAAGTATTTTTTTTCTTAAGTTAAGCCTTTAGTATATACAGTACAATAAAAACAAGTAAAAAAAAAAAAGTAAAAAAAAATAAATAAATAAAAGTAAAAAAATAAAAATAAAAAAAGTAAAAAAAATATTTAAAAAATTAAAAAAAAGTTAAGCCTTTAGAGTGCAAGTGTGCGATAGAGACACATTTAAATAGATGCAAATGGGTTTTTGCACGCTTTCATCAGTTGTTAGACCCAGCTCAGACGTACCTCATTTAGGGGAACTATACAGGTACATGTTGAGTCGCGAGTTTTACTTGAGTGTGTGATGGCCATTGGGGATCCTGCCCACTTCGCACAGTGAGCTCATCGAGGTCTCGGTCATACATCACTACACAATTTGTCGACTACGTGCACAAATGTAAAGACCTTGTCAGCTTTTTTTGTGTGTCGAAAGAGCTGTGTGCTACTTATTCTCTTCACATAGTACGTTGCTATTTTCTTTGTGTCCATGGTTACCCTGTGGATTTTCAACAAACAGACGGGGAATCAAAAGGGTTTTAGATGGAAAATGTGCCAGGATGTCATCATTAAACCGAAACATGCAATAGCTAAGGAACAATGATGAGTCATGATACAAGTCAACTTGGGACTTGATGAGAAAATGTATCAACCATTCAGTCGTGATATTCTGTTTTTGGTTTGAAGTTTGAATTAATTTTTTTTTTTTTTTTCGAGATAGCCATTTGACTCTGTAGCCTTGATTGACTGTGTATATAGATCAATTACCGTAATTTCCAGACTATACTTTTTCACATGCTTTGAACCCTGTGGCTTAAACAACCATGCGACTAATCTAAGGTTAAAAGAACTACGGTTCCCATGATGCTTAGAGTGGCAAAACAGAAAACAGTGCGTTTCCGCAATAGAAGCTAATATTGTCAGACCTTTCTGTCGGGGTTGTGAGCTGAACTCCAAATTGCAGACACCTTAGTGTGAGTTAAGAAGAGAGTTTATTAGGGCTTGGAGGTGGAGGATGGGGAAGGGGAAATCCTCGGAGGACTGGGCAAGGACGGCAAGGCAGTAAACATGGCAGTAGGCCAAAGATGTATCTCACCGCAAAACTGCACGAAAAACTGATGGTCAAAAACTGGAGATTCTATCTTACTTGCACGTTGAAGTGATCCAGAGTTACCACTCGAAGGTAGTTAACAATCTGGTGAAGTCTCCTCCTCTCGGTGGGCTACGAAGGGATGCCATTAAGGATGATGCAATGATGATTCCACTGCATCAAGGATAACAAACATACTATCCAAAACCACTGCATTGTTTGTGTGTAAAATCCAAAATAACACAATAAATAGTCTTGAATGCGACCTTTTATTTGTGACTTTCATAAATAGGGTTGTTCGTTTGAATTTGAACGATTACCATTCAGATTCCTCATTTCGATTCTGGTTCCTAACGATTCTCGATGCCGATGCTTTTAACAGGCAGGGTCATAAAAGTTTGCATGGTTTAAATGAGGATGCTAACCAGAGTTCTTTTTGGATGAAATGTCTGAACTTCTCAGTGAATTGTTTAGTGATATGAACTTGTTATCAGCTTTACTGTACATTTCTTACAGAGCTATTCTTCTTCTTACAGGAGTGCACTTTTACAAAAGATGTTTACTTTTGAAAAGTAGTACCCCTAAATGTTGCCGTAAGCTGTTTTATTATGACGCCCTTGTCTGTAAACACAGGTAAACAGGATATAGCCGAAAGCACTCTTATTTTAAAGGCCGGAAGTGTGTTGTGTGAGTTGAGACGGTCCCTTGACTGTTGCTAATAGAGACGACTGTGCAAATGACAAACTTGCATAGCTGTAGCCGTAGCTTCCATCCTTTATTTACACCGAACGACCACATCAGCTAGCATCCTGAAACCCTCGGTTTGGCACCAGACAGATGTCATTTATTGTTGGATTTCCATGAGAAAGTTCAACGCAGTGCATCAAAGACGAGGTACTCTTATTTCTACACCATGAATGTGTGAACATTAATCGTGTTGGTCGTGCACCCTCCTTTGCATGATGTTGTTGTCTTGCAAGTGTTGCACTGAGCCGACCGCTCTTTTTAGCCGCTTCTTCTTCGCTGGTCCTCACCAGCTTCTTCTGTGTTGGTATTTGCAGCTAATTGTTCTGGTCGGCAAAGTGGGTATCGAAACTAGGAATCAAACTAAACAAATAAATAAATCGTCAAATGAATCGTAATGTTAGTCCTGGTTCCCATCGATGCTCGAGACTCGATGCCCAACCCTATTCATAAATTATTCTCCTTTAGTATTTTAAGTGTGCGAAATACATTTGCTTTGAAGCATAAATTCAGTCTGTATTGACCATCCACCTCCCTCCCACCTCAACACTGAATACAAAGAGTTCAGTCAGAATAAATAAATATCGGAAAACCCTGCTGCACCTAAATCCTTTTGTCTTGCTGTTCTGTGAATATTAGACGGCAATAAACAAAACGAAAGTTAATGAGTGGCTTCGAAAAACAATATTGTCACATCATCCGAATATATGGTTTGTTATTTATTATTTATGAACATGTGCAGTGTATGATTTACAACAAGTTTACATTTGTCTTTCTGAGGTAAAAGGCCGACTCAGAGCTCAAAGTGTATGAGGTTAAAGGCCAGAGTCATTGTCAGTCCCTATGAGGTAATTATGTGTATGTGTTTAGATCGTGCTGACTCCCCAGTCTGCTTCTCCTCTGCACTCCATCTTTCTGGCCAAGTCACCCAGTAGGCCCCCCCACTCTTCTCCCCCGCCTCCTCTCACTCTGTTCTGTGCACAAGTAGTCTCCCTCTGGGAAGAGGTGCATGAGATGTTGGCTCAGCCATACATCTCTGTCAAAATCTCTATGAATAAATTAACCTTTTAAAGATTAGTCCACCCTAATACCTCAGGGTTTTTTAAACAGAAGAGCGGAGCCCCTCCACTTTCTACCCACTGCACACCAAGCCTCACCAAGTTGGAGTTATAAGAGGAGCGAAAACTTCTAAAGGCACCGATGTTTCAACTCATTTTTTGATATGTTTGTGTTTTATTTTACTGTTTCTTTCAAGCTTGACGTTCATTAGAATTTGTTCTTCCTTTTAACATGAATGACTTTGTAGTGTCCTTATATCCCCAGCTCATGTTATGTATAGATGAAAACGTCTGAACATTTTGATTAAAGATTATTGTGGCCAAATTTGATGAAACACACTTTGACCGAGCCCTTTTTGTAGGCACAAAAATATTTCCATCGCTGTCAATTGATTTGCCTTTGGTTTTGTTATTGAAAAATATAATAAGGTAAAAATGAAATCATCATCTCTGGTTGTGTACAGAAGGTCAACTTTCTTTTTTGGATTGTAACATTTGCATTGTAATGTGTGTTACGTGTTATTAAAATGAATCCTCCACTCATTTATATCACATTTTAGAGCACTACATTGATCAATGGATTTCACCTCAATCAAAGAAGAAAATGTGCAGCTCACTCATATTATTTTTTGCAACCGAAACACTGACCAAACCCCGAATATTGTACAGTGGAACTTCGGTTTTCAAAAGCCCCACATTTCATATGATTTGTTTTGCCAAATTTTACCTCAATTTCTGTACACTATTTCGGAACAACATATGTGTAACAAACTACACTCGTCCCTCGCTATATTGTGGTTTTTCAAAAAATGAATAAATGAATGAATTAATTTTTGTTGTTTTTTTGGTAGACTCTAAGCTATTAGTGAAAACATTGAAATACAAGTGATATGTAGTATTCTGGTCACTAGGCGGCAGTAATGACACAAAAAATTGAGACATTCCCTTACATTACATTACCTTAACACTGCATGAAGTCATGACGTCAGCCATGGCATGTCCGACATGAAAACAAAGTTCTACTCCCATTCCATGTGGAAGTGGTAAGTTTCTGGCTTCTTAAGTTTAGAAGAAATAAATTCAAGGCTACCTGGTTAGCTCACTAGCTTGCTAGGTAGCAGCTGTCTCAAGTCCCTGCAGCATAAGAATTGCGCACTATGATGTAAACAATGAATAATAGGAGTGTAAAGGTGACGATAGGCAAGTTATTTCATGTCTGAGGGACTCTAATAATGTTAAAAACTGTATTTAGAAAGTCATAAACAGGTTTTCACTTACAGTGCAGGTAATGGGGATTCACCTATTCCACCTATAACATCCAAAAACCTCCAACAACATTTTATATACACACTGTGCATTTTATACACACAACCTATTTTTTTATCGTTAATTCTGTGTTTTGCAGTGCTGAGGAAACTAACAGCTAATAGTATGAATACAGTTAGATGAGGAATTAATAGGAACGTTTGTTGTTGAAATTAATTTAAAGTTGGTTAGGGCTTATTATGGTTGGTTTTCAGCTGGTTGATTTGACTTGAAAAGCATGCTAGTTGTTGAGGAGCGATTAAACGTCATTACACAATTTTTTACACATATTTAAGAAAGCTAAGTTTAGTAAGTGGAAGCAAACACAGGGTAAAAGGAAATAAGCTGAACTAAAGTGAGAAGTGGGAAATGTATTTGAAAGAGTGTCAAGATGGTGTTATTGAAATGTGAAGGCCAAAAAGATGCATTGAATAGTTCATCTTTTCAGAGTTCCTTGTCTCCACCTTGTCTCAAACTAAAAGTTACTGTTCTTGTGTTACCTCTTGTCTGGCTTGGCTGGTGTAGGCTGCAGCTCGCAAGTGACCCCAGTGAGAACAAGTGATATAGAAAATGGTTAAATTGATTTTTTTCCCCGTCTCTCTTTAGTTGTAAACTATAATCCACAAAAGTATTAGGAAATCCATTTTTGGAGTAAATATATGCAGTATCGGGCCACACTTTTTGCATTGGATTATTGAAATACGTTTGCTTTAGGATGATCCTCTGGTTTGTTGAGACGCATTAGCATACATACACAACTTTGCACTCACGCCTCAAAGAGATGATAGAAAGCATGATTACCGTTATCTGACTTATGATGATTATTTTTTCCATAATTGCTCCATTGTTGTAGTTCAGCACAAGGATGAACACTTTCAGCCTGCTGAATGCAATGTCAGCATCTAGCCTACATCTGCACAACTTGCTACATTAGTTACATTTACACACATGCACTTAAACAGTTGACAGCGAAAGAGAAAACGTGACATCAAGGACTCCCCTTTTCTTGACCTGAGGGGGAGACAGTATAAAGAGGATTCCTAAGCTAGAGGAGAGCAGACATCTTGGGATGGAGCCAAGAGGCAATGAAATGTCTCCCTTTTCGGGACGGCCACCTGAAATTGTATCTTTTTGCTTCAATCACACTGTAAAATAAATCTAAGATGGTGGATCTGAAACTGACAGATGCTTGGTGAGTTTAGTTTTGACAATGAAAAAAATTCTGCGCTAACAGGATCCGGAACCTTATCTATTTGAGCCTGAATATAGGGAGGTGTAAATGGTGGCATAAATGTGGAGTTTGCCAAACCACAGGGGCACACAGTGTTACCATCCATGGAAAGGCTTTGTGTATCTGGCAAGGAGGACACTGCACCAAGAGACTGCATCACAACAAACTAAGAATTCCTACCCAAAATCAACTGGAAAAGACTTTGCAGGTCAGCTGGACCAGACGGACACCTGTCCATAGAGTAAGTCACCATGATATTGATTCCGATACATGGATCACATAGTGCTTGATATCACAGCGCAGCCCATCTAGCTGTGGCACTACACCAGAAGTAGTTCTTCTGTGTTAGCTCCTACAATAAGAATGTCGCTATAGCTATGTTAATATGCAGGCTATGGCATGTAAATGGAGCCTTGTTGACAGTTTTTGGATGTTTTTTGGAGGGCTTTATAGGCAAAATAGGTTACTCCCCATTACCCGCATTGTTAGTGGAACAGCTGCCAGCACGAGACAGTTATCTAGAATGCACAGTTTTCCTCTGCCCTCTTGGAACATATTAGAACAAACTAATTGGATTTACATTATTTCCTATGGGAAAAATTGCTTCAGTTTATGTACGATTCAGTTTTGGTCTGACCTTTGGATGGATGAATCACGAAAACCTAGGTTGAACAGTACCTTTTTTCCTGAACAGAAATAGAAAAGAAGTGATGCAGCAATGATGCCATGGTATTGCTCATATCATTGTCCAATCACATTACCTGATCTACGATGGCTAAAATAGACTGAAGTATATTCGTTTTGGCTTGGTGACGTTCACACACATTTAAATCACATTAAAACACTGTGACTGAGCTCAGATTCTTAGTGATGCATGGGAATAACACTACACAGTCATCCATTCATGCAGTCTGGCTTTGACTGCAGTTGCACCGTATAGATTGCATTAATGACCGATCACATTTCCCCAAATGACTGCTCTAGAATATATCTTACAGGGATCATTTAAAATCTCAAATATTTTCATTGCAACAGTATGTTTGGTACATGCTGTATGTATACTTTCTCTATACTGTATCCTGTGCTGTACAGGAAGGTACAGTGCATGAAGGTACTTGATGCATGACATCCATCAGCAGTTAACTGCCACATGCATGTGTTATTGAAAATTGATTCTTGAAGGTGTCCTCTTGAAGGTATCCTCTCAGCCTAAAGCAGACAGGCATTTGGATGGCAGCCTTTTTCAGTGTTACAATTATGTAGGCAAAGTGTCATGAGAAGAATAGATTTGACTGAACAGGCTACTTTTACATACATTTAGTGTATTTCTGACTTTGTGAAGAAAACCTGAAATCAGAATGTTGGCCACACAGTCAGGAGATCGGAAGATCTGGGTTTGAATATCCATTTGGACATCTCTGTGTGGAGTTTGCATGCTCTCCCCGTGCGTGTATGGATTTTCTCCCGGTACTCCGGTTTCCTCCCACATTCCAAAAACATGCATGTTAGGTTAATTGGTGACTCTAAATTGTCCATAGGTATGAATGTGAGTGTGAATGGTTGTTTGTGTATATGTGCCCTACGATTGGCTGGCGACCAGTCCAGGTTGTACCCCGCCTCTTGCTCAAAGTCAGCTGTGATAGGCTCCAGAATACCCCCGTGACCCTAGTGAGGATCAGCGGCATAGAAAATAGATGGATGAATGGATGGATGGAAATCAGAGGAGAACATCCTCGTTATGCTAGTCTTTAGATGGATAGGAGCTGTTTGTCAAATAGATATTACTAATATCATTAGTATCCATCAATCCATTTTCTATGCCGCTCATCCTAATTAGGGTCGCGGGGATATGCTGGAGCGTATCCCAGCTGACTTCGGGCAAAGAGGCAGGGTACACCCTGGACTGGTCGCCAGCCAATCGCAGATATCATTAGTAATCAACATTAATATCAATTACTCAGGTATTTTCGCAATTCGCTGGCAGGCGTGGAACATAACTCACGTGAAAATTGGGGACCTACTGTATACAACTTTCACTGCATGTTTGTCATCGTTTAACAACTGTGAAATATTATGTTCTGCTAAAAAGCACTTTTTTCTGAGCTGAACAAAACAGTGGTCTCTTGTTGGCAATTGGGCCAAGCCTATCCACCTTGGTTTTCCAAACAAATCAGGATAATTATGAAGAACAGGTTTTAGGCTGAAATTCCTTGGAAAATAAACCATTCGTGACTGAGGGAATATGACATGTATTGGCTTTGTCACTGGTTTTAGGTTTCACTCTCGGGGCCGTCAGAGGCGTCTCTTGGACTTCCTGAACTCTAACTTGTGGCAATTTGTGTACGACAGACCCGAAGGTCTTCTCCTCCGTTATGTTGTCCCTATGGGGGAGGGGAGTCAGTTAGCGAGGGGTGAAGGACACGAGTTTCCCCATTCTGCTAGTCCTTGCTGTCTTTTAGTCTACCATGTTCAACCTCATCACTCAATCTTCGTTTAGCCCTGACAGTCTTAGCCAAGCACTCCTAGACTAATTTATTTCTGTAAAGACAAGCTTGGCAAACGAGAACTTCCAGTAAAATGCCATTGCCTTAGCCACTGACCCACACTGCAGGCATAGTGATTAATTTAATTTCTTTTAGACGAGAGGAGGAAGCAGTCATGTCTCTACTACCATGAAAAAAAATTGTCTGCCATCTTTGGAATTTTTTCGGCCACACACATGATCCCTTGAATGTGTTTTTTCCCCTTGGCCCGAGGAAGGCATCTTTTGATTAGAGGAAAAGGGCTACGCTGACTTGGTGCAAGCCTTTAATGACTGACTGCTTGTGGCTCACTGATATCCAGAACACAGTAGAAAGACCAAGGTGGCAGAGTGTCACCCAAGTATCTTACCTTTGCGATTTATGGCCACAATTCCAATGTTTAGTTAGTCTTCGATTCATGCTGCCTGAATTTGTGTGATATTACAGGTTATAGATGTGTGTAACATAGGTTACAGATGAGCTTGAAACATGACAAGGACTGTGTGATGTGACTGACGTCTGTGTTAACTCACAATCTTCAAAACTTCAAATACAGAAATAGAGATGCTTCCTTCTCAGAGTTGCTTATTTTTGTTCACTAGGGGGCTCCAGAGATCACAGATTGTCCCGGCCAAATAGCACAGCCCATCTTTTGGTGGGGTGCCTTGCCCCATCACTCTTTGCCAGACCCACAACAGCAGGCACAGCAGTCCACATATGATATAGTATCATTTTACTTTGCAGAAATGGGTGTATGCATGTTCTTCCCCTGTCTGCAGCCCACAACCACCACCACTGTGACCCACCAAGACACAAATCTGGTGTTACAGCCTGTGCTACTATGGAAAGAAAAATAATAGATCTTTGCACTGACATAATCCAATCTAAAATTAAGAATACAGCAAATTCAGTTATAATTCCTAGAATTCCACTACATCTTTTTGTGCTTGGGTCCAGTACCAAAACAACAACAAAGGGTTCTTGTTGTACATTTTACAAGAAATAGAGATACTTGTGCAACTTGTGAAATGCATCAATGCTGGCATTTAACGTATGGAGAGCTTCCTCTGAAACAGTGAGAAGTCCCACACGATCAATGCCATGTTTGTTTACAAATGAGCTCATGGGAAGTTATGACAGGCAGTTTGCACATCACAGAAAAGGAGCGCTTCATTTGCTCATGCTAACCCACCTACAGCACAGTACGGGTAACATCGCATTGGAGCTAGGTCATCGGTGCTATTTTTTCATTTAAATATTACCATTTTCGAATTATGATACTACATATGCTGTTTACATAATTGCCACTTGCAAATGTGCATCATCTTTGATAACAATACAGATTTGCTAGTGTCAGACTAAAAACTATTGAGTGCTGCTTTGGTCTGGTGGCTGCATCGCTAGTAATGGCTGAACTGCAGCTACGTGTGCTGGCAGCAGTTGCAGGCCGTGCAGACTCCGCTTGCATTATTCCACTTTCCATTTCGGAGATAACCAAATAACCGCCTCACAACCAACGTTGACAATACTCTCATCTTCGGAGGATAACTCCAGGTCATTGCTGACTTCTATTTTGCTGCCCTCAGCTCTGGGTTTGTGTTTACTTTTCCGGCAACTTACAAATGCAAGTGCCGTGAGAAAAGGCCAGACTCTGATTGGTTGTTCACAGACATTTCTGCCACGTTTGGAGTAAATATGCTACCAGTTGGTCACTGTGATTGACCTGAAATTTATCGGGGTCACCGATCATGATCATATAATCGCCCAGCCCTACTACTTTGATATGTCATCAGGTACATCCGCACATCTAATGACATCTAATACAGTACTTAGACTTGATTGACCGGGAGGCATTATTTTGCAATATGTTTATTGTTGCTTTCTGTGGTGTAGAAATCTACTGCATCACATTGATGGGCAAAACATTTGATACAGCTCTTATACTGTGCAGGTGTACCTAATACTTTAGTATGTACATGGCGATTAAGCCTCCTATTTATCGCCATGTAATGCATTTGTACCAAGTAGTCAGGATTGAATGTACTACATATTTACCTGTGCTGATATTATTAATCGAATGCACGGGACTACAATTCCGACTTTCTCAGGCATTAATCCTTTGTGACCACGTAGAAGAACAAAAATTGTCGTAAGAAATGTGAACAGGGCAGCCATCTGTTACCTTTTACAAAGAGAACCTGAGGTCTGTCTGGCTGAACAAATAGACCTGTCCTGTGCCCAAGAAGGACAAAGGCACCCCACTCCAATGCAGCCTCAACCATTGAGGAAGACCATCAAAAGTGTTCAAATGTTTCCTCTGCCCTAGAGTCTGGACTAGTTCCCCTGAATCTCACACTGTTTGGGATCTCAAGAGTCTGTCACCTTTTCTGTCATGCTCGGCTGCCTGCAGCCCATTGGCCGGCAGCAGATTTATTTCTCCCTGTCAGGACCAATAGCGTGGTGATGTGGCTCAGCCCACTGTTTAGTTACAGTGACAAACATGCTGATTAGAGAGGCCCCGATGATGGATGGCTCCTCGCCGTGGAGCGACCAGAGTTTTTAGTGGGTCATAATAGGCCTGACACTGTGCAGCCCCACTCTCTTTCTTTCGGTCCTCTCCTGCTAGATGGGCCCCTCCCCCCACAGGTCATACTCAAAAGGTTAGGAGTTAACGGGCCAGCTTTTGCGTCCTGCCGCCAAATCAAAATGACCCTGTTTGGATTCATATTTGTAGACACTCCATCATCATCATGGCCACTGCGACATATCTATTCCCTCCTTCCCCGTGGCCTTTCCCCCTGTGACCGCCAGCTCTCGCATAGGTAAAACAGGAGGGAACGCAACCCTGTTAGCTTATTTAAACTACTGAGCCTTCTCGCTCACTTTTGTGCCTCTGAGGCGCTCATGTGCACAACACACACAAACACATACTCTTACCTCCAACGCAGGCTTTTTTATACACTTGTATTGAATTCCTTTTCTTGCAATTGGATTGAGCACGCAGCCTGCAGAGTGTGTCGGGAGAGCTCAACGTTTGGAGTCATGCTTGGGAGATTATTCTATCTGCAAATATAGTAAGTGGAGGTCTACATCACACTGACCTGCAGTCTTTGACTGTAAAACCTCAGGAAGTGTTGCGAAACAAAGAGCTAAACCAAGCTACTTGCATTCTCAGCTAGATGATTAACATTTGCTGCGTCTGATGAGTTTTGCATGTAGTTAGCGATGGCAATCATACTACATTTTCTTGACAGACAATTTAGGGAAAATGATCAATTTAAAAAAACATCACATGCTAGGCTATGCTGTTCCTTTTCAGTCCTGCAGAAGGTGGTAGTGTACAGTAATGAGTGGCTGGGGTATTTTTGGACATCAAGTAGTCATTTGCCTAATACTTAATTAAGCAACCAAACAACAGCAGCAATCTGCTATAATGCTAACTTTTCCAGTGTGCCGAACCACACGCCTTTCTTTTACCTGAACAGTTTCATGTTCTGGGTGCAAATTATTTGCTCCTGAAGTACTGCGCCCTCTGCTGTTTGCTACCAGTCGTGAAATCCAATCATATCCTTACCTGCAGACAGGGCAACAACAACATGACTTCTTCAACACAAGAATTACATGGATCAAATTCCGCATTGAATGCCAAAATTCTTAATAATTGCAAATTGACAAATTGATTTATTTCGTCCATCCATTGTATGCATTAACTATGACATTTTAGGATAAGCACAGCAAATGCTAAGTCTTGAGCTGCCACTTTATCGGTAACATGAGCCAGCAAGTTAGTGTGGAACAGCATTTCTGAACAACTTTGGATGTGAAGAGCCAGATGTTTAACCTGCTTGGTGATTTTAAATATGCGGCCAGTCAAATCCATCGAGATGGGTCTGGCTTAGCATTGCGGAGTTCAGGTCCTTGGGGCCACCATTTTCCCGGAACATCAAGATGTTATGGCCAGAGGCACTGCCTGTGTGTAAGCATGTGTGTTCCATGGTGCCGAGGAAGTGCATAGTCAGACAGCACCTCATTTGTATTCTTTTTCTAAGCAAATGCCTGGCTGCATTAATGACTTCTAACTAAAACATTCATAAAGTGTTATTGGATTTTTAGCAGTGAGGTTAAGAAGTGTGACCTTGGAGGTCTGAAGGTTGCCATCTCCTCTCTTGTTTCCTCCTGGCCTCCTCCCCTTCTCTTCTTCTCTCTGTTTGGAGGCTCCACTGACATCACAGCGGCCCTGCTTCAAATTGGATGCAGAGAGTGAGAAGTTCAGCAGTAGCCAACGGCGATGAATATTTTTCCATTTATTTTGGGAGCAGGGAGATGAAGTGGGGGTGGTGTGGGACGTGCAGACAAAAAAGGCGGGAGAATACATTACAAATTAAGTAATAAGTAATCAAAATAATTCCATCAATGTACTGTATATGCATGCACTGATCAATCTCATGGTTCAGTAACCTATGGATGGGTAAGACTGGAGACCTCCTCAAGGGGACCTGCTGCTTTTTATGTTCATTCATTGTCAGAGAGGTGTAGAAAATGGAATACAGTTAGCCAGTATGAAGGTGGTGAGTGTGGTTTGACGTCCTGCTTGTGTTCTCAATAAATTCGATATTGTCGCAAAACTGATTTCTTGTTTTATGTTCAGTCACAGTTTCTAGTACCACTTATATCATATTATATCATGTTATGCATGTGCTTGCTATGTGAAGCTTACCAGTGGCTATCTTTTGACTCAAAAGAATTAGGTTATGCTTTGTTTGAACTGTCACAACTATTTGTGCTCTATGTGGTGAAAATATATCATGATGGTCATACAACCTCCACCACCCACCCAACACAGCAAGTGTAATCTAGTGAGACAGAAAGTGCTAAGCCACTATGAAATAGAGGTTCGGTTTTGATGCAAAGCTCAGTTTATCTTGTCACCATGCCAAACCATCTGTACAGACCAGCAGGAAACAGTATTTTCTCTTCTCCAATCTTTTACTACACTGGAAACCTGGCAGGACCAGTCATCAGGAGGACCCCAAATGAATAGAAATCCTTAACTGTGACTTCACACTTTTCACAGATAAGTCTGTGTATCTCTATTACGGGGAAACACATGGAAGCAAAACACTTGTGACATCTGTGACACTTAATGTACTGTACATTCTTCTGGGAATCTGTTGAATAAGATTTTGGAGTGCGTCTGTGAGAATTTTTGTCCATTCACCAAGAAGAACATTTGTGAGATTAGAGGTCACTGATGTTGGATCTGAGAGAAGGGCTGCTGGCTCACAATCTGTGCTAGTGTGTTAAGGTTCAGTCGCTGATTTATTAATGATGTGTATCACAGTGTTTCCCCTCCATTCATTTATTTGTGGCAGCTTGTAACTAATTCATTTTCACTGCCACAGATTGATTTGGCGCTACCTATTAGGAATTCTCCATATTTATGCGGAAACTCTTATTTTGAAAACATTTTACTTCAAAAGTGTCAGTTCCGCTTCCTGCACTCTAAAATATTGTTTAGTTCCTTCAAGTTATTTTTGTGCATCAGGTCAACAAAATTTTGCCAAAAAGTTGACACAATTAAATGAATTTCTCTTGGAGATGAATAAATTAATAAATAATCTATCGATCTATCTATCTACAGTATCTAAATGTTGGGTTTTGATCCTATCAACTAATGAAATAGTACAGTCTCTTAGAAATGTCAGTGGGGCCAACTTGTACAATAGTTGATGGCTTTTGCACATGCTCAGAACATTGCCCCTGCGCAGTCCCCTTTGTCAACCTGTGTCTGCATGATGGCATTCATTTTCCTTGCCTCATGTTAGACCTCCATGTCGGACCAAGGAGTATATTTTTCTTCATGAAAATTGAAGCGGTTGGAAGGCTTCAGTTACTTTAAAAGGTGAGTTTATATATATATATATATATATATATATATATATATATATATATATATTTTTTTTTTTTTACCATACAAGTGTTCAAATGCTTGGTTGAACATAAAGACGGTTGCTGTCTTCCGTCTGTCTTGTGCAATGCAACCTTGCTAGCATAGTTAGCTAGCTTAAATGGCATATTTCTTGTCAAAAGCGTAGTTGTCTGTCTTTTAGGTACATTGACTCCCAGTTTAAGTTACGGATGAAAACTACTGCTCAATGCCTGTTTGCTGCACATGTGTAAGACAACCAAGTTGCGTGTAGTTGGGTAACATTGGTAATGTTGCTAACGATTTGTATCTTGCCAGTTTGCTGGCAAGTGAATGCAGGTAGGAAAAATTTTGACTACATTTAATTAGGGTATGCAGAAGCTCGGTGTAGTTTGCTACATAAAACATTTGCTACTTGTTTGTATTTGTATGGTGGCCTGGGAAAACTGTCGCGTGGTGGCATTTCGATATTTTCATTTCTTAATAGAAGTTCTGTGCTATTCATACTGTGACTGTTTGAATGTTATGAGCATTTTAATCTACCATATGTCAAAAGTTGGAAAGTTTTAAACGTTTGCTGTCTCTGAATGTCTCTCATTGTCCTAAGTTAACTAAATCTATTTTTTTTTACAGGAAGGAAGAGAATTCCATTACATTTGCAGTCATATGAAGTAGACATTTACGTTTTGTATATTTTCCACAGCAAACCAGTGCAGTATAATTAAACACTGTAAGTTGAAACATGGAAATTATAGCAGGTATTGTCAGTTGCCTTGCATCTACAGTGACTGTGTTTGATTTTTTAAGACACAGGTAGCTCTCAACAATCATTTACTTAAGCATGAGGCAGTGACTGGTTGACCTCAAGATGCTGTGGTTCATGGAATTAGCATTGTGACATATAGACTGCATTGTGAACAATGTGAGGTGTCAGAGTCATGTACAGTATTCCCTCGCTATATCGTGGTTTGGATATCACTCCTTCACTATATCGCGTTTAAAAAAAATAATAATAATAAATGGTGGCTGTTTTCTGGTTGACTATGGCCTATTATTAGTCAAATAATACTGAAAGACAAGTTATACTGTATGTAGTACTGTGGTCACTAGTCATCAGCAATGCTATGAGGCATGACGTTAGATTCCATACCTTTCACACTGCATGGAGACTGGCTACTAAGCTAGCAGAGCCCCGCCGACATGCCATGGCTTAGATCGAGTGAAAAAAGGTCATCTCATTCCATGTGGAAGTGGTAAGTTTTGTCTACTTTGTCCTCCTCCCCCACTCCTGCAATAAGAACTGCATTTTATTCATTACTTAGAAATCATTGTTATTTAAAAAAAAATATTAAATAGTATGTTCCACTTCCGTTATGTTCTATTATATTTTTTTAAAAGGACCGTTCAACAGAATTTTTTTCTCTCTTCTTTTTAATAAAGATATTTGAAAATAACACATTTTAAAGCTGTAACTATAATACCGTGAAACCAAACCGTGACATTTTTGCCCAAGGTTATAATGCCGTCACAATCTCATATTATGTCCATGCCTAATTGACTCATATTGCAGAAATTCATTTTGATGCAGTCGGATCTGGAACCAATTAATCGCGATAAACGAGGGATTATTGTACACTTAAAGATGACTTTGTACATGTGTGAGTCCATTTGAAAAATAAGAGAACTTTAAAGTGTCTTTTTAAGTCAGATGTGTATTCCACTCCTCAAAGATTGGTGCAGAGTTTACACGTCTTGTATCTGCTGACATCCTGAAGTCCTTCCTGAGTGAACTTGACCTGCATGAAGCACGGAAGCAACACGAAACAAACCTGGGACATGACACTGAGCTCCTAAGTCTTCTTGAATCTCTGGATTCCGAAGTAAGTCAATAGTAAACACAAAAGGGGGCGGCATGGCTCAGGTAGTAGAGTGGTCGTCTCCCAACATGAACGTTGCGAGTTTGATCCTCCGTCCTCCCGTGATTGTGTTGAAGTGTCCTTGGGCAAGATAGTGAATCCCCAGTTGCTCCTGATGCTGCGTCATCAGTATGTAAATGTGCTAGCAGTGTCAAAGTGCTTTGAGTGCCTTAGAGGTGGAAAAGCGTTATACAAGTGAAAGACCATTTACCAACAGCCATGTTTGCTATGATAATCTGTTTAGAAAAATGTACAGATTTCTGGGACCATTGCATTATGTCACCATACAGTATGTTTGGAGTCTGTTTTTCAGGCACCACTGGGTTGGACTAGCAAGAATCTAGTCCATCCCAGCAGTGCTTGGAAAATGGAATATAAACAGATCATGATGTCAAGTCATAACGTTAAGTGTCTTAGGATAAATGAAATCAATTCACAGACAAGTGAACATATTTTGTGTCTGAAATGCTCAAGTTTTTCTTTTCATACTGTCGAGCAGAAACACACTAGAGTCCATACATTTGCTTCCCTAATGGCTGTGAGGTGTGTTTGAAAGTCACCCAGTATTGATACTGTGTTGTACTATGTGACATACTTGATGTTAAGATGTATAGGATTTACCTTCAAAGGGCCCCACTAGAATGTGTAGTGGTGTGACGATCTTTCCCACTGGCTGTGTTTTGGTAATTGGTAGAGGCCTATCCTTAACCTACCCAAATGTCAGAAGAAAGAACCACAACAAAACACATTCAGAGTGAGGGAATTCTGCAGAACTACATCAGCAAATATGATCTTTTTGAATGCTAGGAGTATAGACATTTTATGTTCTTATACTGATGTCATGGAGGAGCAGTGATAAAAGGAGTAAATGTTGGCCTGCTGATCACCACAGAGCAAAATGCGGAGATGACAGCCCAATCAACGAACATCATGGATGCTGCTGTAATCCTGGAGGAGCGCATCGTTTAGCAACTGCATTGTTTAGTAACTACTTCACTGCCTCAACATTATCCGAAGGAACTGAAGTACACCTTGGAGGTCATTCAGAAGGTACTCATGGGCACTGGGGGAAGCACCTGCTCAGCTCGTGTTCATGGAATGCACAGTGTAGAGATGTTCTTCACACCAAACAGCTGCCATGTCATTTCTGTTCTAACACTACAGTTAATACAGTACATACCTGTTTCTGGTATCTTTTCAAGGAATTGACGTTTTTGAACTATTTAGAGATGTTAATAATTTAAACAGATGTGCTAAAGTGTTTGCAATGGCAGCCACTTGCTCTCGCTGCTTGTGACGGTGCCACTCTGTGTACACGCAGGCACATGTGGCCTGGGGTCTGAAAGAAAGACCTTACACAGCAAGTGCCTTCCAGGAATGAATTTGGTCATGTTGTGAGTATACTGAATAAAATGTTATTAGAATGTCAAATGTGAATTCTCATTTACAAAGTATATTTTGTACAATCTTTTGCTTGGAAAATGTACTTGTTGATTAAACCTGATATTTTTGTTGGGGAAACTTAACATTAGTTGTTAAGACTTGATAGAATTTGCTGGGAAAACTTAATTTTAGTTGTTAAAGTATTTGTTGGGAAACGTAGTACATGTTAGGAAAACTTCTAATAATTGAAGGGACAAATATGCATTAGTACACCCAACAGTTCATTATGCTGACACCACCAATGGAAAAGTAGGTAAAGCTCAAAATAATTAATGCAACTAGTTCGCTCATTTTTTTAAGTTGAGGCAAGTAAACATTTTTTTACTGTGCGTGTGTGTGTGTTGCATTCAGTAATGCTCTAGGCCACTTTCAATGATCTATCTGTGCAGAGTTTTTTTTTAACGTTTTAAGATATATTTGAAGCATTAATGTCAAAGTGTGTGTGATGTTTCATTGATGTTCTGATATATCTGGAATGACAGCTGTGTTTATTTAGCATAGCATCTGACTGCTGTTTACAATTTAACTATTATGGCTAACCTGCACCTGCTGATTTAAGACTTCCGTTTAATAGACGTTTATTTCACAAGATCTCACATGATTAAAATACAAATAAATGAATTAATCACACGATAAATGAAAGCAAACTTAATAATGTGCATGCGTGTCTGTTTTCCTCAACTCTCGCCTCCAAAGGGCGTTCACTCTTTGCATTGGTTCAGCCCCTAGATGCTCCATAGAACAACAGTGTTCCATAGAACAATGGAGCGAACTCCTTGTCAGTCATACAGTTGCTTTGTTTCTATGTGGAGAGGCAGGGCCACTAGCAAACACACGCACACACACACACACACACACAGTGCAGCAATGTGTATATTGAGAGGTGTGTCTCAATATTTTTCTTCATACAGTCTAAAATTCAGAAACTACTCAAAATTGCGACCACCCATAAGATACATTTATTTGGGTTGTTTTTCTGTTCACGCAAAGAAAGTTGCATGCATTGTAAAATGGATTTGATGACATCATTGCATTTATGCTGCTTCATCTGAGCATAAAGCTGTTACCCAATTGCCCAGTTGGGCCATGTGCCAGTCATATAATACATATTTTGGAATGAACTAAAATTGCTCTGTAGTGCATATATATAACGTATGTTAATGTTAATTATTAAGTAGAACAGAATGTTGTGTCAACTTTCCTGTGAAGGCCTGCACACTGATGTAGCCATACTCTCATTTTGACTTTGTAATGGTTCAAACTGCTACATGAGGAACTTTCCTCACCAGGCTATACCACTCAAGGTGTTGAACTTTATTTCACTTGAGAATTACATGCTGTGTGAGGGTGTGATTAGCATCATTTTCCCTTGTTCACATATGGCTCGTATTGACAGTGGAGCTGGGCGGCATATCAAAGAGGATGCCATAACCACAGTAATTACTAATGGGGATGCAATTACTGATATTATTCCCTTAATAATTGCGCTTTGACGTCGTACACACAAACTATAGCAAAAGTGTGATGGGGATGGGGGGGCTTAAACCTCTCCAACTGCCTGCCCCGCTGGTGTTAATTCTTAACCTTTGTGACACGACTTCCTCAGCTGCGTCTTTAAGGTTAATATCTTTAATAAAAGTTAATATGTGGAAAAGCTAACAGTCTCCTGGTCTGTCCCTCCAGAATAAATTAGAGCTCTCCCCGGACCCGACCTAGCTATCATTTTTGGGGGTGATGTGTGCGGAGCAGCAAATTGCTTTCTCATGCTGAGTGTGCAGGTGGGCCAGCGAGCTTTTTGTCTGAGCTGCATACCCACCTTATCATTTTGCCTCTGTTGTGTTACGGTTTCATATCTTGTGAGTGCGCTTTTGTTGCTTTTGAAACATTACATGACAACATAGTAAGGACAGAATTATTTTATTTTTTTGATAAGTTCCACATCCAGGAGCAATATAGTAAATGTAAATATTTGCTTTGCTGGACATGCACTAACATGACCACAGTGCTGTGTTCTTTTGTGACGAAGCAAACCTACTCGTACATGCCTCATCTAGATTTTTAACACACATGCACATGCACATGCAAAAATGAAAAAAAAAAAAAGTCAACTTTTTTACTAGATTGTGTAAACATAGACTTGGTCTCCAAAAATGAATGAATGAGCACTTTTTTGTTGTTGTTTTGTTTGACTGTACTTTTAGCACTCTGTTATACTTTCAAGATGCCCAGGGGAGGATGATTCAGTGTTTTCATGCATGCACTGTTCAATGCTTGTGTTAATGCACATGCATGAAGTGGGTATAGGGCAGCCTATTAAAATGTCCCTGTGTTAGTGCCTGTTTGTGCAGACAGATGTGCATGGAAGCGTAAAGACTGTATACCTTGCGCGCAGCCACAGTCAAGTCCTCGGGCCATGTTTGCAGTAGGTGACAATAACCTTTTTTATTCTGCTTCTGCTTTCACCAATGTTTTGATTTCTACTTAAAGTTTTATGTCAGTGCCCTCCCTCAAGGGTGCCATTACCTTCTATGCTAATAGAGCCATGCATATTCCATTACCGCTGTCAGGGCAAGATAAGGGACGCGTTCGGCAAAGGAGCACTTAGGGGCCAATGAACTCAGCGAGGGGTCCTGCTGCTCCCGCATTATCAGTCATCTTCACATGTGAATGGAGCTGCCTTATGGGCCTTCTTGTCTCCATCTCTTCTCTCTCGCGCTCTCCCTCTGCCGTAATGACTAAGGACTCTCTTCCGTTATAATCAGTCACTGGGAAAGCCGCCGATCTCTATCTTGCACACACCCAGACCAAAGCTACCACATGCATGCGCACACACATACATGAAACCACGCACAGCTGCAAGCTCAATCTCAGGCGACCACAAAGAATGTAAGAGCAGGGCAATAACACTAACACTGTCACACAGAGACAAACATATCTCATTTGGGGTCAGTTTGGATGGGGCTAAGTAGCTCTTTATTTTCAGACTGACTGAAGTCTTCTCTCCCGCATAATGGTAATGAAGCCATATGGTATGTGGAATGGGATTACTAACAAATGTTCCATACCGTCGTCTTTTTTTCCCCCGAGTTTGCTCTCCTGCCTCACCGTCCCCCCTACCGCCCTCCCTCCATCCGTTGGTGTCACTGTCCCCCAGTAAAGCAGCGGTCTCAAATTGAAACAGCATGTTTCTCCCGACTGCGCACCTCATTTATAAGATTAAATTAAAGGCCAGCCATGCTCGGAGTGTATTTTGTGATGATGATGGGGGGAGTGGCCCCAATTCAGCTGCGCACAATAATCTTCCTGTCAGGTGATTTGCAGGTTCCTGGTGGTGACACCTTCTTCCCGTCACCTACTATGATGTGTCAAAAGCCACACCTAAAACTCTAAAGCCAATGTAGACAGGATCATGGGGTCCTAGGTCTTTCAAGCGGACTTTTCACAAGTTATGAAAGTCTTTGTAACATGTGTTGTAAAGTAGCCAAACATGGTTGCAGGTTTATCCCAGACACAATGAAATGTGTGAAATCACACTCCCAGCTGAAGGGCGTTTGCAAATTGTGCTCCATAAATGGGAGAAAATCTCATTATGTTCTCCGCCATAAAATTGATGAACTTTTATTGAAAACGTGGAAGCGATTAGTTTAAGGGGGCGTCTTTTAGTGTAATTCCCAAATGAAACAAGCAGGCCCCTCATTTATGATGCCTGTAGCACAAAGAAGGGAGCTCTTAATGAGGCAATTAAGGCAAAAGGGTCGAAAGGCTTTGATCTGCAGTGCTCTGATTTTTACGAAAACATCGCACACTGATAGATACTCATAACTCAGGGGCCTTAATTGTGCTTAATTTGTTTGGAATAGAAATGTGCTTTCAATTAGACTGTGGATTTGGGCCTGTGTGTTTAAAGGGGGTTGTCAGGGAAAATTAAGAAGCAGTTTGGTTTCTCTCTTGTGTTACTGCGTTTTATCACAACCAGAGAGAAAGACTCCTCAGGTGGACATGTGAGGACGTCCAGCAGACAGCAGAGAGGTAATTAATCCACAAAAATTGAGCCCTCAGCAGAAGCCATGGATGGATGGATGGTTGAACAGAAGCAGATGATTGGGACCTACTTCACCTCTCTCTACCTCCTGAATGAAGGAATGAAGTAGCATTTATTGTCATCTGCTGAGGTCCAATACAAGAGTGGCATGAAGAATTCTGCAGTTACAAAGTTAACAATTACACTTTTGATTGACACTGTCAAAGATGTTTATGTTATTTAGTTATTGTGGTTGTAATTTAGAGTGCTGTAGAACATCATCACACTGGTGGGTGTTTCTAATATTAAGTTACATGACAGAAGTTACTAAATGAACATAAAACAAAAAGTTCAGAAGTTTGAATTTGATGGGTTATTTTACAGTTCTAATGTTTTTATACCTTTTGATAGCATGTTTATTTCCTTTTTAAGCACTACCTCGCTTGTAAGGTGTAAGAATATGCTGCTGGATGGCACGCCACGCTTTGGCAGTTAGGCACCGGCAGCGAAGGTTTGGCCCAGTTTACAGGCGTGCAACACACACAGTTGTGTGTCCCACAAATGCAAACGCATCGTTTTAAAAGACAAAAACTATTTCCACAAACTCTGTTTATAAACTACAATACTGCTGTCTGAGCAATCTCAATTGGTACAAAAAAACATTATAAAAACATTTTGACTTACTTTCTACAGATGTCATTAAGATTTACTTGCTAAAACAGTTTTTCCCAATGTCAAGAAGTTGCAATTTTGCTGGCAATTGATGTTTTCTAACAAGTGTCTGCTAGCTAAAGAGAAAAACTGGCTTTCTCTATTGTAGACTTATTGCTCTTGACCTGAGTGAACTGATTGCTCCTCAGTGTGCGCACGTATGTGTGACAGCCTGATAGAGACTGTAACAAATGAGATGACAGGCAGATGGTCTCCCTCGCCGTCTCCCGAGGTCTTCCAATTCACACCCCATTACACCCGCCTCTTCCCATAAGCCCGTTGTCCGTCATTCACTCAGCTCTCAGAGTTGCGGCCTTCCTCCCTCTCTCCTCCCTCCGCTCTCTTCTGCTTTCACTCATGCTTTGTGTCTTCCCTTCATGCCTGTCTGCTCTGCTTGGTTGCATGTCAAGTGTCGGCCGCAGTCTCAGCTGACTGATCCACTGTGGCGTGTGCGTGGGTGTAAAATCAGCAAAGTGATGTCCCGCAATCCCTGCCTGTCTCTCCTCTTCCATCCTTTGATCCTCTTGGCTGTCTGCTTCAGTGCGCTCTTGATGATGGGAGGCCAGCAGGTCCTCACATGGTCTCAAAGGAGCTGTTAAGGTGAAATCTTCCCAGCAAAGATATGTGGTGGCCATTTACAGCCATCAGGGACAGAACCTTGACTGCTTCTGCTCTTATCTCCTGTCTTCGTGAATAGCTAACTGCCTTGTGGGCATTGATGACTTATCACTACAAAGAAAAGCCATAATGTATTCAAACTGGCCTTATGTATGACTTACTTTATCTAAAAATATTAATATTTTATGTGCAAAATGATCTCAGTATATTTTTTCTTTTTTCTTTTTTTATTTATGGAACATTTTTAAGCAGCAATGTACAACCAAAGGAAGAAAATATTAAGGATTGGCACAACCATAATCAGTGCTGTCAAGAGATTTAAAAAGCAAAGTGAATAATTAGGATATGTAAGTAACTGATCAAAATAATCTCTTTCTAATTCCACCTAAAAATTGCTAAGAAAAGACCTACTTTGAGGTATTTTCATTTAAATTCACTACATTATTGTGGCAGATCAAAATATTGATATATACTGTATATAAAACGTGGTTTTAGAAAGTAATTTGTTGTTTTTAACAGACTTGAACAGATGCAGTCCTAGCCATTTCTACTCTGCTGCATTTGAAACTGGTCCCAGGTGCTGCCTACAGCTCTTTAGTTTCAAACACCAGGGGATATATTGCTATGTTATTTTGTCAGTCTCCAAATAATTACAAAATAACAATCAAATGAAACATCAGGTCCATATAAAGATCAAAACAGTAAAAAACGCTTTTCTGAACAATACACGTGTTCAACGCTGAACCAGCTGAGGTCCAGTGAGCTCTCTCGGACAAAGCTCCCCCAATATCTTACGTTTTTTTTTCTTTTTGCCATTGCACAGCTTGCTGATTTTGTAGTCCTGCACGGTGGTTTGTATGATGGGTCATTGAACACAGTTTGCGACATCTCTGTTAACCCCTCATCATCCACTCGGCCTACAGTTCATCACAATCCACTTGGCAAGAACCTTTGTTAGCCTGTTGGTTGTAGACTTGCTCATACACGGGGTGTTCTCGTTGAATTTAGTTTGGTGAAGAGCTTTTCTATATGGTTTTCTAAATTAAATTAAATTAATGTCTTCCCTGCTAACATTAGCTGTGGCTGCACTCGCGCCTGGGTGCTTTGCGGTAATGTGGTAGGCTTAAGTTGAGCTGCTTTACTGGTAAGCAAACTGTACTCTACCTTTATCAGTGGTGCCGGTGGAGCATTTTTAAAATGTAATTTTCCCATTCATTGGACCGACAACTCTCACATTCTCCTCAATTTTCATGTCATTATTCGCCGCTCCTCACCATGCCCTCCCAACTATAATGGGAGCTTAAATATAAGTGGCATTTCCTGTTAGATGCTCATCTTTTGGTGGTGTCACAAAACTTGTGAAGCAAATTTTTTAAATGCTCACTGAGCTGGAATGCAAGAGATGCGCTAAAGTAGTGCAAGATTTGCAATTCCATTTTAGGGCATTTGAGTTCCACTTGATCTACTCTTTGTTGGGATTTAGCAATTCATTTTCGGTTTCTTCAAAACTTTTTGACAAACTCCTCAAGGATTAGTAAAGATTTGCTTGCCTAGCAAACTTGCATGAGCAGTTCCCTGCCTCTCACTCAGATGGCTTTGTTGCATAGGTAAATCCAGCCTCAGAGGGTAAAAAGAGCTTTAATTATCTTGAATAATAGCCATGCTTATATGGATTTAATCCCTTTGGCCAGCGCTACTCTGTTAATGGTTTCCTTGTCACTCACTGGGCAGTGAATAAAAGCGCACACTGCTTTTCACTCCCAGCCATCTTTCCTTTTGTACTATTCCTCCAATTCTCACCTGCCACTTGTAGACCATCCATCCTTCGCCTGCTGACCAGTGCAGATGTCTTTTATCCCTGCCTTCCATATTGTCCCTTTTGAATTGAGCATCTAAAATATGATTGACCGCTTCCTTGTCTTACCCACTGAGGTTCACCTGCTCCTACCTAACAAGCGATGTTGTAAGCCCTCCTTTAGTGTTTTCTGTTTGAATAGTATTTTATCTTATATTTTGTGTGATTCCGTTGACATTTAGTAAGCACTGGCTGCTTCCCTGGTCTCAAAATTCGCCAAATGCCAATGACTCAGTCACGGTGCATAGTTTGGTCCACTGACAGTAAAGGTGAGAGCTGCAGTCCTGTTAAAAACACTTCACCTCCAAAGACTCTTAAGGTGTAAATCAATAAGACATGGAACAAGGCAATACATTTTCATTGTCCGGCTTCAGTCTGGATTGTCAGTGCGTGACCTGTTTCAGAGCGAGATGGAGAATAGCTCACCTACATCTAACCAAGAGCGATATTGAGTCAAATTGTCCTTCTTATTCATTTTTTTTCTGATTGTGTGCTTTTGGACTGTGTAGTTTTCTTTTTCTCTGAATGCCAAGAGGCAAAAAGATGCAGCTTTAACATTGAAAGAGAACGAATAACCTCAATGTCTTACCACAGGTAATTCTTGACTGCAGTTCCAGCAAGCGCAGTATAAATCTTTTAAATTATCAATCAATAAATAGTTAATACAATAATAGGAATCTTTATAAATATTTAACTAAGAGCATCAAGGCAGAGTGGATGTGGGGTCTTTGTTAAGCTCCATGCACATAAAGTAACATTGGCCATATGTACTCTCATGCATGTTAACAGTGAAAACACACAGAAGAGGCAGATCCTAATTTTGGGAGAGCTTTTTGTAAACATAGCACACTCCCCCTTGACAGTTATGTAAGCAGAATGTACAGTAGAGCAGAAAAAAGCAGATTTATTTATAAATGGCATTTTCTGCCTATGGCTACTCAAAGTATCTAACTGGAAAAAAAAGACTGACAAGCCAGGTTAGCTCATTGAAGAAATGAAATTAAAATAAAGCTCAACTTCGGTAGATTTAGGTACTGAAATTATGTTTTGACACAAGAAATAATGTTTGCTAAATGCGCTAGGAGAGTGGTCTCCAACTTTCAGAACTAAGAACTGCTTTTGCAAAAAGAAAGGACAGCTATTTGCTATTTATGAGACTGGTGACATTTAAATTGTACTTTATTTACAAGCAGATATCCCCTTGAACAGTTTGGTCATTGTCTTTATGCTATTTTGTGGTCATTTGTCATTAAATAGAAGCATAACATCTGAACTGAACTTTAAAAAATACTAAGAGTTGAAGCAAATATTCTTTGACCCTTTTGTGAGCTACTCAAAATTAGATGGGGAGCACCTGGTAGCTCACAAGCTACCTGTTGGAGACCCCCATGCTTGAGTGAAATTGAGTTTGGTACAAGAAGGGGTACGTTGCTTGTGCTCAAGAAAGTGTGTTATGGATGTATAGTAGACTCGGCAAGGTTTCAGCACAAAAAAGGCACGGCTTGTTATTGCTTTTTTTAATGGTCACTGTCAGGAACATCACAATTACAGTGAAAGTGAACATTGTCCTGTTGCAAATACTGTCAAAACGATGACTCATGGTTTGAATGGATGATAAACAACAGTCTATTATGAAATGAACACGATCACTGAGATGATTTTCATCCCATAAATAAACAAAATACAGGAAGAGAGTGCAAACAGCCTCCCACACACTACACACAAACACATGTCCCCTCTCTGTTTGTCCTCCCATCCTTCTGTCTCCCTGACAGCCATCCATCGAGAGTTAATTTGCCAGAACATTCCCGCTGCACATTGTGATCACCCCGAGAATATCCCCATAATTCTCTCTGCCTCTGCTTTTCCCTCTCATCCAGCTATATGGAAATGACACAGCAGATTTGACATTTCAATTTACGCGTAACGGATGGTGGCTATCATAGCAGCAGCCGCGTGCCAGCTCCTTTGCTGTTCACTTTCATTTTGACCCGCGAAGGGAGGGATGCTGCTGGAGCGCGTGCGGGTTTTCACTCCTCCTCCTCTTTGCATCACCGCTGGGTGTCTGGGGACAGATGCTGCCACTTGTTTATGTGGCCCTGTCAGTGCTCACGTTGTTATCAAACAAATACTGGAACTGCTCCAGTGACCCCACCCCAACCTTTCCCACTCCCTCTGTGTTTTCCTAAATCATAACTGCAGTTATTGATCTATATCTTTGGTCATAATTCCTCTCAGCTTGTTACCCCATCAGTGCAGCATTTGATATACTCGCCCCTCCTTTTCCAAATGATTTTTTTCTCTTTCCCCTCGCCTCTTTCCCATTACCCAGCTCCGTTTTACATAAATCCAGCTGGTAATTAGATCTATCATAAGCTAATAATGATCGTCCTTTTTCTTTCTTCCCCTTCCCTTTTCTTTTTTTCTGTTGTGGTCCATTCTCTACTATGAATACATACCTCAAAAAGCATCCAAGCGTGTTTATCAAGTAAAACCATCACTTAAGCTGGACTAATGTGCAAGAAGTCTCGTCTTTCAGATACACCGTTACCAAGAAAGTACTGTCATTCACAACGTATTTATGTCATTGATGATCCCCTTGTGTACTTTGCTTGTAATGAGCTGCTTTTGTACGGCTATTGTCACGACGAGCACAAATGGAACAAAGTTGCATAATAGTCGGGACTAGCATAATAGACGATCAGTCGTTTTGCAGATAGCTTTGTCGATATTGTGTCATTTTAGATTAATTGTGACTTGAAGCAATTTTGGCAAAATTGTGTGCATTACTAGCAGTGCTGCTGTTGATTCAGTCCATAACTACTTGTTAACCATGACAGTGGCTGAGGTCTATATCCACTCTGGCACAATGTTATTTTGCTCAATATGACACTGGCGAGGAAACAGGCGTTCAGAACAGTCACAGTGCGATTCTCCCATTGCTTGACTGCAGACCGACACCATGATGAAAGGTGACTGGAGTGAGTTTATCTGGACTAGAGAAGTCAGCCTGTAGGCTAGCAAAGTTAGTGCCTCAGTATAGCTGCGTTACTTTTGCATGTTTACATTTGCTGGACTAATTGTATCTAGATGCATTAACGTGCACATATTTACACAAATGTATGTCTTAAATGCATTATTATAGCTACTATATTGAGTAACATGAGTGTAAAGGTGACTATAGGGATGTTATTTCATGTCGAGAGGGCTCTAATATTAAAAACTATTCAGAAGGTCATAAACACATTTTCTAACACATTGCTGTAACTATGACAATATTCCATTTATAAATAAAGACGCTTACTTTGCGGAAATTCACTTATAACGGTCGGGTCTGAAACCAATTAACCGCAATAAACGAGTGATTACTGTCCACAATACAAACAGTTAAATGCAACTTCAAAATATTTAAACATTTTTTTATTATAATTTTCTTCTTTGTTTTGTGAACCCTCATCCATCCATTTTCTATGCCGCTTATCCTCACCAGGGTTGCGGTGTTTTGTGATAAAACTTGATTTTGATGATTTTGTTGGGCTGATGCAACAAAATTAAGTAGAATTTACAAAAAATGGTCCAAAAATTACATTTGACAAATATGAAAGAAGACAGCAAATGTGTTACACCAGACCGAATTAAAATACATATTTCAAATTAAAAGTAAAAAAAAAAAAATCCCACTTCAGTTACTTGGTTTTAGCCAATTATTCTTTTGAAAGGTTTTCAAATTCTGCGTGCATAAAAGTTACTTAATAATACATATTAATGATTTGCAGACATTGGTTTCTGTATTCTTTAATTTGTAAAATAGTTTGTAATCAATTAAATATTTTTGTTTAGAACTACAGTGTAGTATAAAGTACAGTATAGTATAAAAGGTGGTCAAATAGATTTCACAATGAGAAGAAACATCAGGCGTAATCCCCCTTCAGCTACAAATGACACTTTTTGAAATATAACACCACCACCACTGGCTAGAATGTTACCAATAGTGGTTTAAGAGAACAGATTGTAGAGATAAATGTCTATATTTGTCACAATTCAAAGTTGATCTTTGTAAACATTGCCATTTATCCATCCATCCTTTTTCTATGCCGCTCATCCTCAACAGGGTCATGGGGCTATGCTGGAGCCTAACCCAGTTGACTTTCGGCGTGAGGCACCCTGGACTGGTCGCCAGTGTATATTGACGGTCCCTAGTGTAAACAGCCAGTGGTTACAGCAGCACTTCCCGTGCAAGCTTCCCGCACAATGATAAAGCAGTCTGAGCACTGTGAGGGGGAACTACTGCTGTAGCTACAGTCATGGAAAATATTATTAGACCACCCTTGTTTCTTCAGTTTCTTGTTCATTTTAATCCCTAAAAAACTAAAGGTAACTTTGTTTGGACAAATATAACGATTACAACAACAATAGCTCATAAGAGTTACATTTTTTGGCAGTACAATGCTGTAGCTATTCATGTAAGAACTGATTTTGGTTATTATCAAGAAAACCATGGAAGTTACCAGATATCAGCTCTTAAATTAGAGCCGACGGCTCACCCTGGCACGCCACAACCGTCCTGCTTCAGACCTGGCTGCTGCAGTGGATCCATGACTGCGAGTGCCCTGATGTTCAGCCACCTGAGCCTCTGCAGCCTGGTCTGCGTCCTGTGAGGACCCGCCTGAGGCCTCTCTACTTGAAGGACTGTTAAGCCTCGGTCACAACTCACCATGCGTGTTTTTTGTCCATACGTTTTTTGGGGAGGCCACGGCTGCCACCTTCTTCTGAAAACGTGGGGAGGGAGTGGCAAGAGCAGGGAGGGAGTACGTCAACGCACGTCACTCGAAGGGTTGCGCAATGTGTAAATACGTGGCCCGCACGTCATCGTACGTGCATCAAGTTGTATGTGCTGACAATGTGCTTGCAACGTACGATCTCCGTGCGATTGCCACGTTACCGTATGGAAGCCATAAATACACGTGCTGCTCACGTACGGTGTCCTGACTCACTTACATATTGTAAGTATGTGCAAGTGCAATGAATGTGAGTTTTTCCGACCTTCTGTGGTTCTCCAGGAGCCCCTGCGGCTGCTGCCTCAAGATGCCGCACATTTCACCGCAGTGACTCCGAGTTCTGATGCTGTAAGAGCAGCTTCAAGTGGCAGCGCACCTCCAGCAGCACCATCTGACTCTTCTTTGCTCCTCTTATCGTCTTCCGCGGCGTGCTTCTGCTGGGCCCTCATACGCTGCCTCTGAGCCGCAGATGCAGCCGACCCCCTCTTCTGTGTCCTCGTCATCCTGGAGACAAAATGCCGACACTCGTCCGTCAGCTTGGCCCCACCGCAGAAATCAGTGCAAACAACGCGTGTTGCAGGCGCCGAGCACGTGCTCACTCGGCATGGTCCATGCAAGCTCTGCGCGCTCATTGGACAGCCGAACTGGCGAAGTGCCGAGACGGATGCCGCACTGGCAGCAGAGGGCATGCGTGTCACATGTCATCCTTAGCCCGACACACGCAGCCAAAGTTCCTCCTGCACTAAAAGTCCCTGCGTGCTCCCAAATTCGTTCTGAGGCGGTACTCACCACATACTGATCCGCAAATTTTGCCCACGTTTTTGTAAGGGGACAGCACGGACTTGCAAGTATGGCGGGCTGGGACTGCGGTCTTACTGACTTTTAAAACAAATTGTATTCTAGGCTAGTGCCTGGCCTGTCACGTGGCAGCATAACCCACAAGGGCAGGCAAAACACACAGAAACCAGCAGTTGACCCCATTACCCAGTTAGGTTGGCTATTGTTAAGTCTACTGCGTTTTGTTTAGCCGTTTTTTACAAAAAGGGGGGTACATGGAGCATATGTCATAGGCTATCAGGTTATTGGGTCACAAAAGAGTGGCATGTGGTGTCATAAACTGTTGCTTTGGTTTGTCAGAAAGCACAGTGTTGCACTTTCATTTGACTGCAACATGAGATTCCAACGAGGAATGAGTACATGGTCGAAGCACGGTCGAGCTCTGCCTCTCATCGCCGCATACCATCAACAGCAATGTCCATCACCTTCCTGACTCTCTTTCACTTCTGACACCAGTGTAACGTCTGCACAGATGCTATTAAAATCACGAGGTCAACAATCTCTTTATTGCAAAGAAATAATGGCTACTGTCGTATGAAAGCTCCCAAAAAGCGACCAAAGCCTCATTTCGAGATAGGCAGTTGTTGTTGATTAAGAAAATGAAGGCCTTTTCAGACAGGGGCGTTGTCAAAGAAGCAATGATGCTAATTCCTAAAACTGTACTTGAAGACCACAAATATGGAACCGATGTAATCTCCACTCCCTCCGGTGTTCAACCGGGGTCAACTACAATGGTAAGAAGAGTGTCAGCGATGTTTTACATGATTTATAATTTGTACAAACATGGTGCAAAGTAATTCATGATTTGTGAAAAAATGTTAGTGGTTAGTGAAAATGGGACATTGTGATTTCCTTCAACTATTGTAGAAGTGATCATTTGAAAATGTTCAATTTGAAAAACACTTGCACTTAGAGAAAATCTAGAAATAAACTGTTGCATATTGATAATTATCTGTTTCTTTTCCATTTAAATCATTGTTATTTATTGGGAGAAATAATTAACATGATCAGTATGTGAATATCATTTGATTTGATTTGATACGATTCAACAGTTACATTTGTTGATGGAGACCCTAATCTTACATTATAAAATAAAGAAGCCAAATCTATAAAAGTGACATTGTTACAGAATTTTCATATGTGTAACAGAGCACATCATATCCCCAAGCATGCTGAAAGGCAGGGGTCCCCAACCACCGGGCTGCGGAAAACATTCAAGTTCAATGATAAAAAAAAAAAAATCACTTAAAAAATAATTTAGAACTAACGACATCAAATTTGATTTAAATGTATATACATTTTGGAAATATGGGAAATTTAAAAAATCTCACAGTTTACGCATGTTTAATGTGACGGTCCTTAAACACACCATCTAATTTGTCCCACGCTGCACAAAGTGAATTAGTCTCTTCTTTTTTTTTGGTTATCCTGTTAATGTGCAACCTGTATTAACATAAAAAACAAACTCCAAAGGAGTCATTGCCTCACTAGCCATGAGCCACTCCGCATGTCACTGTATTCTACACTGGTCACTAGGTGTCATTGGAGTCAGTAATGTTACTGTAATGTTCTGTGAAACACTAAATCACCAGACTTTATTGCCACAACAACAGGCTTTTATTGCAGGTTTGAATTAGCCCACAACAGGCACAATAATAACAACATATTAATTGTAATAATAATCATCACAATAATAACACGGGCTACTGCTGTGGCCGTAATCCACTCAACTCTGAACCCCCAACGTCACTTCCTGGCCTCCACACGTCTGGAACACATTTATTGCAAAACACACTAGTGTCAGACAAGTCTTATTTATGTGTTAAATGGCTTATTTTCTCTGATTATGTCTACTATGTGGGGTAATACGAGTGTAAAGGTGATTATAGATGTGTATATAGGTGCTGTACAGGTTTCTAATAATGTTAAAAAACATATTTAAAAGGTTGGAAAAAGGTGTTGTGTACTCTAACTGCAAAAATATTTGATTTATAAATAAGGAATCTTACTTTGCGGGAATTCACTTATCACGATGGGGTCCGGAACCAGTTAACCACGATAAACTAAGGATTACTGTATTGCTTCGCTTTTTAAATGTTTCAAAGTGCTAGCTCCAGTAAGTGCAGTAATTGCAGGCCCAAAACACAAGACTCAGTTTATCTAAGCAATTTGCATGTTTGCACGTCTAACAGTTGACATGAATTCACCTTGTCGTTCACCAAATGTGTGCATGCAAAGTTAGTAAAACACTATTGCATGAAACAGATTTAGGTTGTCGTATTTATCTTTTTTTGTCGTGGTATAGGCTTCATTTTTCCATTTAGATGTCTTCAAAAGATGTTTACGTGATAAATGTGCAGATACTCTGCTGTAAAGTTAGCTGAATGCCATATACTGTACTACACCAGCGAAAAATAGCATTTACTGCCACCATATCACAAAGCGGAATCTCCAGCCACACTTTGATGTGATGCAATTAGATTCAGAGCCCCTAGTTGTCAGCCTAGGTGCTTCTCCTTTGCAATTCCCTGCTTGCCCCTGAGATGTGGAATTGATGGCAAGCCAGCATGAACCTCCCACCCACAGTATGAGTTCCACTGTTCCTGACAAGCAGGTCCAAACCCACTTATATTTCAGTATCCTGTAGATGACAATGTATAATCAAAGAGTCAGCTTCCCTGTGTCCAAAAGTTGAGGCACTGGAGCGATATAGAAATGGACACGCAGGGGCACACCGTCTTCTCTCTGCAATTTGCTCTAATCAGCTTCTGATTCGGATTCAGCCTATGGGGCACCATGTGAGAAAAGCATTTAGCTGCTTGACAATCAGTTGGCTATCAGCATGAGGGGGCATCCGGGGCTTATAAAGAAGACCCATGACTTCACCGAAGCAGAATAGGAACCTTTTAATAATGAGATTCAATTATTCCCCTGTTACTTATCTGAAAAGTAACTTTCCTTTCCATTGAATTAGTTCGATGATTTTAAGCATTCACGACTTCTTATCATTGGTTGAAGAATTTGTAGTATAGAATACATTTTCTTTAGTATTGCAGTATTAAGATTTTGTTCTTAACTGAGCACTAAGTCACAAACTGGGCATCAAGGCAGCAATGTATACATATTTTTCGTTTCAAAACACACATTTTAAATACATTTGGATGGCACGTTGGCTTGAAAAATTGGCTTCATTATTATTTTGTACAGTTTGTGCATCCTAATCTTTGTAAATGTTTGGTTATGTTTGGTTATTATCCGGTTATTATCAGACTTTGAGAAGAAGCCCATGTCAGCACCAAGGTAGGGCCAGAAACTGCAGTCAAAGCACTGTAACAGTAATGGGGGAATGGGAGAAAGAGATATGGGGGAAAAAACTGATTTTTCAGCAGATTTTTCATTCTAAAATTCCCTTCCCTGCTTCCTTTGTCAGCTCTGTTAAAATATTATAGGCCTATCCAGAGCGGCGTACCATTTGAGTCTTTCAGCAGAAGGCGAAGATGAAATGCATCCTCAACACAGCCGTTGTTAATGTTTAAAGAGAAAATAATGGAAATACAATGTCAGGATCACACAAGAGCGATCATAAGAGTGTTTTATTATCGGGAAGTGTGATTAAATAATATATTAGATGTGCTTGTTTTACATCATTGTGAATATTGAAACACTATGGAATGGGCTGAACGCTGACAAGCCCGTGAGCTTCTACTGGCACAAGTAAACAAACGAGGCAACAAGATGTTTTAATGGTTGCCATTGCATGTTTGATAATGGATGCAAGACATGCACATGGTCTTTTAGACAAAAAGACTCTGACAGTTCTGCTTGCTTGTGTTTTTTTTTTTTTTAGTGATGCATTTTTTAAGCCAATCGGTGTGTAAATTTTGCATGACAAATTCATGTGTTCCCCAGTGGCATAGATGAAGTAAATGAAGAGTTTTACCGGATAAACCTTTTTTTTTGGAGCAATTTAATTTCATATTTAACTTCAGCTGTCAATCCATGATAATGACCTTTTATTCCTACTTTGCAACATTTTTTGTGTCCATTCCTAACCAAGCAGAACCAAACGTTACCAAGATATTCACCGGCACTGTTGGTGATGTGTGCACAGGAAGGTCAAAGCGACCGAGGCTGCCCTCAGGACAACACTAAAGTCACTCAAGCCTGCTTTAGTGTCCGGACAGCGTGATATACTCTCACACGGCTTAAGTGTGACCTGTGGCAGTGAAACCAGCGCAAGGCTCTCTGATCAGTCACATGGTATCCTTGTCTAGCTTGATATGGGCCAACACAGTATTTTAATACATCGCGTCCCCCAAAGATTTGCTGAAAGTCAAAAAAGTGTAGGGTGTAATGTGACTTGTATGTCATATGATATACTGTAAGGATTTAAAATTCAAGTCTGTGAAATTATAGCCCCTGGCACTAGGGGGTGCAAGTGTACCAGAAGTACTCATTCCGTGTCAGAGCAGTTTTTGGTGAGGGGCAAGGGCACTGTGACACTTATTGTGATGAATTCATTAAAGGAGACACCAAATTAAGTTTTCAATTAAAATAATAACTGTAGTTGATTTTTTTAACAGAATACCAAAGACACACAATGTACACTTGCACTACACGTATACATGTCGGTCAAAGGAACCATACGCTTTTTAACACTCAAGGCAGACCTCTGCAGGATGGTAAATGCTGACCCAAGGAGAAAGGGTTGGTATTTAACTTTCACCAGGCAGGGCTAAAAATAATCAGCACCGTCAAAGAACATGGAAAGAAAGGGAGGCGCAAGGAAACCAAGGCAACTACAAAATAGTGTCATTAGTTTTTATAGTTTGCTGAGGAAACTGTAATACGCCAGAGCTGGTAAACCATACCCGTAATTAGATAAGAGTTGATGGAGGACATGCTATTTATTTGTCAGCGATGCAATGCCAGGCTGCAGCTTGAGTTCCCACACCTTCACATGGGCCAGTGGAGACCTCTTTTTGGGCCGCTTGGCAGTCGATAGCCAATATACTTTCTTGCCTTTTTAGTGGATTTAAACTAAAAAAAACACAGACTCTGAGTTTGACACAATTGCAAGAAACCCTTTTTAACATAATAATCTCAACTATAAATTCTATATAATTATTTCCACAACAGATGTTATGTTTTCACTTGTCTCTTGATATGTTTGTCTGTTTGATTCTGCCTTTTCGGGTTAAATTTTGTGGAAACATGCATGCAGACCATGGAAAAACCCACAGTGCTGCTGCTGAATGTCTTTTTTTCCCTTCATCTTTTAACATGGCATTTTTGACATGGAAAAAGTTGCAATTAACTTTGAAAAAAGTTGAGTTTGAGGTGTGTACTTGTAGATTGTAAAATACCTACACATTAAATAACCATTAATGCATATAGGCCTCTTATAGGACATGAGATGAAGGTAGTTTTTGGAAGGTCTTTCTGGTGTCCCTCATAGACCAAATGTGAGACCGGACATGGCTAACTGAAGATTTTTTTTTTAATTAACTGAAAAACACTTGTTTTTTTCTATGATAATAATTCTACATAACATGACATTACATTACTGTCACACTGCATGTAGTAAGCCATGGCATTCATGTGGAAATGGTGAGCTTTTGGCTACTTCTCACTTTGTCCTTTTTCCCCACTCCGTTTGAAACACTTTCTTAAATTTAGAAGTGAACTGGAGAGGCTAACTAATTAGCTTAGGCAGCGGTCTCTTATTTCCCTGCTGTGATCCTGTAACCTGCGCAATGTGGTGCAAACAAAGAATAATAGGCAAGTAAAGGTGACTGTGGGGGTGTTATTTTATGTCTAGAGGGTTCTAATAATGTTAAAACCCGTATTTAGAAAGTCATGAACAGGTTGTGTATGCATGAACTACGAAAATATTCAGTTTATATTGAATTTTGATATTCTAATATTGAATCCTACTGCGTAAATTCACTTATCATGGTCGGGTCGGGAGCCAATTAACCACGATAAAGGAGGGATTAGTGTATTTTATTTTCCGATTAGCAAGAATAATGGTATCACACTTACATAAGAGACATTACATAGACTGTAAAAAGTCATGGTGTATGGTGCATGTTTATGCAACATTATATTATTGGTGCCAAACAGAAACTGGCAGGTGTCATGATCCATCTCACTGTGCACAGTAGGCGGGCCTTGCGCACTAAGTCTAGAACCCTCATCTGAGGTTTCAGCCCTCTCTTTGAACAGAAAATGTAAATATTTCATTTAAGACAATGTTAAAAATTATTGGAATCATACATAAAATACATTCAGCCTCACCTGCCTCCCCTGACTACACGTCACTGCCTGGCACATAGCCCTTCTCCTCCTGTTAATCATTTTCCATTGTGCTATTTGGATTATTAACCCTTTTCCTCAACATCCAGTGTCATGCAAATGATTTCGGAGTTCTTCTCTAAGCCTCTTGAACCACTCCTTTGTCCTTCAACTTGGTTGTACATTTATTAGGAGCGCCACTGATCAAGTTCAGTGGAGCATTTAAAGAATGTGTCCTGCGCCTGGAACAAGAGCCAATATTAGCGTCACTTCAAAGCTGGTGAGGATGGCTTCAGGGAAGGTGTTCAGTGGGCTAGGTTAGCATCATCTGGCCTAGCGCTAGCTTGGATCTTTGACTGATCAAGGGGAGAAGACTCTGGCTTGAGTGGTTGGCTCGTTTCTGTTCTACATTTCTGTTCTAATACTGCTGGTGTTTAAATACGTTCATTTTGTTGTCCGTCTTTGTCTTTGATAGTATACCAGGTAAAGCAGTAACGGGTTTTGAAGAATTGTGAAGGCCGGGCCCGCATTTGTAACTTTTTTTTTTGTATTGAAGCTATGAAGCTGCTTAATTCAGATGGAAGAATCCACAACAGAATTATGTTTGGGAAAAATCCGGTGTTCATACCGAATGCATGCTGACAAATGACGTACCCCCCCCCCCCACACGCACTTGAGTTTGTGTTAATGGGAGACCCTCACAGGTGGAGGTCTCTTCTTACACAAACACCAGCCTGTGATTTCCTCCACTTAGGACCAGTAAACGTAATAAATGATGACTGATCGGGCCACACTGTAAATTCTGTCTTGCCACTTGATGGATAGCTACGTCTTGGTGTGGTCTAAGCCAGAGCAGTCGGTTTAACGACTACTTGGTTTCCTCCCACAAGCTCGTCTGTCTGAGAAACAAATGGAGGTCACAGTTTGCTTTACTTTTTTTCTGCAACGCATCACAATTTTGTATACTTTTATCCGACTCGACGTTATTCATCCCAATTTTTCATGTCAGAATTTCATGTGTCAGTACCATCATACTGTGTATTGGTGAATTAGCATATTATTATTTTTGATTGTTTGTTTTACAAATAGTAACTGCATCGGTAAATCACACAATAGAGGTAGCGTTTATTAAGATCAATTTATTAATTTATTAAGATCAATTTGCAACTGTGCATCTCTTTGCCCCCTCGGCCATTTTTCAGATCCCATTAGAAAATAACAACACAGTTGTTTAACTTTGCCACGACACATCCTGCAGGGACTGTAATGAATCCCCTTGCCTGTGGTATTCAAAGTCTCGGAACACTTTGCACACTCCAGGATGGACGTAACACTTCCAAAAGTCTTAAATGAGTGATTTTCCTTCAAGCAGCTTTGATTAATGTCCAAAATTTAAATACATCTTTTTGAAAGAAACTAGTTAGTTGAGTGATAATCTTACACTAAGATGTTGACAATGAAAATAGGAGTCAAATTTGGCTGAGCTGTTAATGAATTGTACTTTCACTCAACACAAACTAAATCATTTTTTGTGGCCGTAGTAAAATGTAAAAAAAGATCCCACTCCTGCAATAAAACCCTTGCGATATTATGTTCCTCTCTGCCTGGCTGCTATGTAAATCCATGCTGTCTGCCGTGATTCACTACGCCACATTAAATTCCTTTAGATCAATTAAACTTCCCAGCTCGCTTTACAAACCACCAGCCGTAATGTTGGCTCCCCTTCACCCCCTTGAGTTGTTGGGCGAAATATGCTTACAAGGTAGGCGGCTTATGAATTTTGCTTTTCTTATGGCTTTTTTTGTGATGCCACTGAACAACACTCAATTGTAGCCAATAAAATGCCAACAGAAGACATTGTAAACACATCCCTGTTCCCTCACCGTGTGTCTGTCAGGAACCTTAGGGTTTTGAGTAGTTTTACTTTATTTTATTTTCAAAATGTACTGGTTAACGTCTCTTTATGCTAGTACAAGTACTGTACAACAGTTATTACTAGCTTTGTGTTTCCCCACATATTGCTGTCTACCGCATGGCTCAATGTTAGGATGGCTCATGGTTGCTATGACTTGTCAAGATTCCTTTGTTTTTATTTATAGAGATGCAATGATCTGAGAGGGAACAGGTGGACTCACACTTTGTAAACAGCGAGCCATCATACAGTATATCCGTTGTCTTGTTCAACATGCTATTACATTTAAATAAAGTCCCTTGACATACTTTACTCCTACATTTTAGCCATGCTTTGTGCTCTCTCCGTGTTCCCATCTTGTTTGGGTTCCTAATTGCTCTCCATGTGTTCGCACGTGTACACATTACTCATCAACTGTGCTATTTTTGTGTATGCTAAAAGGTCATTCTCACTCTCTTAGTTTTCACATTCGCAGGCCATTAATGCTTTAACAAGCTAGAAGCCACATTCGAATATCAATTATTCTTTAGTATGTACTGCCATTGGAAATACAGTACTGGAGGGCTATTATTGGTAAGCTGAATAGGACAAGGTGTGCACCCTGAACATAATCGACGCATACTACACTTTTTGGGGTCCTATGCGGTAATTTCCCCACTTTTAACACCCCCAACAACACCCACAGACACTTAGTGTTAGGTGCGTGCTGAAGCCGGCCTAAGTAAATTCATTTTATGACACTGCTGTGTGCATCTGTGATTTCACACGCATAATGTAAAATTTATTGTTGCGGTATTGAATGTCACGCAGGCTGCGGGGAGAGTGGGGGGTAACTGGAGCCCCCAGAGAACAAAGCTGGCGTTTTGGCCCCCGTCCCCCCTTGCGCATGCCTCCCCGGCTGCCACCCCGTCCTGTTGCTCTTTACAGCTGTGGAAGTGTGATCCGGGTGCGGCGCTTGGTCGTATAACTGTTAAGCAAGCACCATGGTGCTTCTAATGGGCAGGAACTCATAATGACCAAAACACCTGGATGTATTGCAGTGCAGGGAGAGATGGATTTGCTCTGGGTGGGTGTGGAACAGAGGCCAGTCTTGTTCCCATCTCATACATGAACACTGACTCCTGTATATAATAATCACCTTAGTGACCATATCTTCGCGCCAGCTTTGGGGGCATCTGCTGGAATGGACTGGTCATGTTCAGAAGAAAGAGGCCCACCCTCACTTAAAGTTCAAACCTGGATTAGGCACGCTCGTCCCTTGGTGTCATGTTCAATGGCAGAACGTCCCCCCCCCCCGGGAATTGATCCCGCATACTCCCCTGCAGCATTAATTCAGATCTACGTAGATTAGAAACCTATAAACTTGAGCCAATTGTGCCAATAAGCTACAAGTCTCACATTATATCGATATATAAAATGTCATTGTTTTACATCGGTCTGGTCTCCAGTTTTAGTGCCAGTAGCGATTTGAAATGAAGAGGTTACATTTCTCATGGGAAAGTTGCATTACAAGACCCAAAGCCCCCGCGACTCGACCCATAAGCGGAAGAAAATGGATGGACATTAACATAGGAGTGAATCAGATTCTTCTTCAGTTTTATTTTATCATCACTCACTTTTTCTGTCCTGCATGCCACATTTTTTGTAGTAATTATGCTTTCATGCACTAAATGACATTTGGAATTCCTTAAAACAATTACATAGAATGAGTATTGTTTATTATAGGTAGCTTTAGTACTAGAGATGGGAATAGGAAGGAATTTATGATCCAATACTATTGCGGTATTGTATTATCATCATGATATCACAAAAGAGCATTTTGCATGAGCATTTAGCATTTCCAAAGTAAAACTGAATGTCCATCCAAGTTCTTCCGCTAATGGGTCGGGTCGCGAAGGCAGCTGCCTAAGCAGGGACGTCCAGACCTCCCTCTCCCTGGCTACTTCATCCAGTTCCTCCTGGCGGATCTTGAGGTGTTCCCAGGCCAGCTGAGAGACATAGTCTCTCTAACGTGTCCTGCGTCTTTCTCGAGGCCTCCTACCTGTCGGACATGCCCTGAACACCTTCCCAGAGAGGCACCCGGGAGGCATCCTGACCAGATGCCCAAGCCACCTCATCTGGCGCCTCTCAGTGGGAAGGAGCAGTGGTTCTACTCTGGATGACATTGCTTCTCATCTTATGTCTAAGGGAGAGCCTAGCCACTCTATGGCAAAAACTCATTTTGGCTGCTTGTACCCGCGATCTTTGTCCTTTCGGTCACTACCCAAAGCTCATGACCACAGATGAGGGTAGGAACCTATGTTAATGTAACATTAAATCTAAACAAACAAAAAAAACCCCACCCAAAACAATCACCGAATGTTGCACATTTAATTTTGTAAACATATGTGAGTATGTATCAGAATGTGTATAGATGATGCTGATGCTGCTGGGCAAAGCAAGTCTATGATACATTACATGTTTCCATTATTTAAAAGCAGTGTAATCTTTGTTTTGATTCTATTCATTTTTTAACATTAATTAAAAAAAAAATAACTTCAAGTAAGGCCAAATTGCTGCCACTTTTCAACTACTTTTCCATCATATCATATTACTTTAAGTAAAATACTATTTTTAATTCCTCTTATCAACTTCTTTGCTTTTTTACTTTTTGGTGTTCAGATTTCCAGCAGCTTCATCAATAAACAGAAACAAGCGTCTGTGATGCTACTTGTGGGTTGTGACAAAATTGTGACATGGCCCCTATGTGCAGTAGGGTAATGGTCCATATACATTAATAGTGCACTGGCTGGAGGTCACTAATAAGGTAAGGCACAGGGCATTCTATTTTTCATTTTTGAATACAGAAATACAGTGGGGTCAGTTTAATTGTTGTTTTCAATACGCTTTTTGTCTCACGCCCCCATCTTGCTTTTGCATATTGTAGCTCTACTTAAAACCTCATGAAGATCCAAATGTGCAAAATGCAAATTCTAGCAATTTTTCAACTGGTCTTAAGATTTTGATCAGGAGTGTATATTATGTTATTGAACTGCATGTAAGCAGTAAAAGTGTTCCTTTGTTTATCATGTTATCTAACTCCTAAGCGTTGTGTCATGTGACTTCACAACTTGGGTGTGAAATATGTGGCACATTACGGGAACTCTTGTCGACGCAAGCACACGCGGCTACTTGTGTAACACAACTCGCCGCTAGAACACTTTAATGCTAAGCAGCTCTTACAAATTTCATAACAACAAGAGAGGATAGGTCTTCCTCCACCACAACCACTAAAGACTCTTTCGAATGAGATCCAAATGTGCTAGACAACATGCATTTGGTTGTGCTGATGTAATTCTACACTGCAGCCACAAAATGCTGACAATCAGTGCTAAGTTGTGGTTGGGCCAGATGTCTAAACACACTACAGTGTTGACAGGCCGGGACCCAATGTTTACAGTTGCCTGGAAGGATGCTGCTTTTCAGTCGTGAAGAAAGCATGATTGGAAATAAAGGATAACCCCCACGGTCGACTCTCAGGGTGGATTAAGAGGGCAGACCTACTGTATATCCCATTTCTGAAATCAGACAAAATACCTGAATGTACTTTTGTGGAAAAAATGTTGCATGATATTTTTTAACTACTCTGGACCTTCATATATTTACTCAAAATGAACACTGGTTACAATCTTGTTGCTTTTTGTAGTCAAAGGTCAAGTCAGTGCCTATGTCACCTGTAACCTTTGTCAACATTTGGGTTTTTGCCACGAGACCGAAGTAATTTGCAGTACAGCCACCATGACACTTCACTTCACTCTGTCACAGTTTTTCAAAATATATGAATTAGTAAACCATGCTGTTTCGTGGTTGTTATCAGTCAAAATACTGGTATATGCATATTAAAGCAAGTTGTATGTAATTTTTGCCTAAATTAAGCATTTTCAAGCATAAAAATACCTAAATGAACTAAAAATACATATATGAGGCATTCAATAGACGCGTCACTAGGTGCCTGTAATGTCAGTGCAATGTTTGGGGACACACACAGACACCAGACTTGATCGCCGGGAACAACAGGCTATTTATTGCAAGCTAAAACTCAACCCTGAACCCCCGATGCCACTTCCTGTACGCCAATCACTCTGCTCCCCAGGGAACAAATTTATAGTAGCACACACGAGTACGAGTCATATTTATGTCTTAAATGGCTCATTTACAAGCAGCATAGAAAATGGATGGTTGCAGGGATGGCCCATTTACTCTTGTTAAGTCTACTACAGTATATTATATAACACAAGTGTAAAGGTGACTATAGTGGTGTTATTGGTGGTGTAGTGGTGTTACTGTATGTCTAGAGAGCTTTGATAATGTTAAAAACTGTATTTAGAAGGTCATAAACAGGGTTTTTATGCTTTAACTACAAACATATTCATTTTATAAATAAGGACTTATAAATAAGGACATTTGCTTATCACGGTCAGGTCTGGAACCAATTAACCGCGATTAACAGGGGATTACAGTATATTTTATTGTCCATAACGAGGGCTGCACGTTATTTTTAAGGCTATTCCACTGGATAGATGTTAGTCAATGTTTGTGTATATTCAGGGATTTGTATTGGAGTCGGTCAATCTTATAAAAAAACGAACTATAGTGTCCTTCAAATCACTGTTCAGTGTTAGTGCACAAAATGTCCATTCAAGGTTAGGGTGACATTAATACATTACATTACGCTGTTAATCTAAGGTTGAAAATGTAAATTGTTCCGTTTTTATGGCATCAAAACTTACATTAAATATGTTTTTTTAATATATTTTTCATGACATTAGAAAAATCTAGACCCTATCAGTTGTGCAGTTTTTAGTATTAGTACTTCCAACATTGCAGACATGCTGCACTGAAAGCATTCATTTTGCCATGGAAAGCATGAAGTAAGTTAGGATTAAGATACAGGGGTTTGGGGCCTATTATTTTTGTGACATTAAATTACTAACCCCATATATAGTCAATATATGCAAGCAAAATAGCTTTAAAAGGACTGTGATATGTACTTGTGGTTCAAACTGCAAGTTAATGGTTGTTCTTTCTGTACAACAACCTACTGCTGACTACAGACTCTTCCCTAAATGGCTGACGAAAGATATACAACATGAAAATTCACAATACTCAATGCACATACACACTGAAAATACGCATGTTTAAGTTATAATGTAATTTATTTATCAGGTCGGTTTGTAAAATTTTTTGTTTTTTATATCAGTGTGAGTACAGTACTTGTCAGACATTTTGACATTTAATTTAATACATAAGCGAGTGTCTCCACTCTGCTGACTGGTACTGCACATCAGAGAAATCCCGGTCATGTTCCCAATCCAGTATGAAAATGATACAGACATAAGCATAGTAACCAAATCAATAACTGGAACAAACAATTAACTATTCATTTTTTTCCAAAACATAGTATGCTTAGTATGATGAGCTGCCTAATCTTCAGTGGAACATGAAGTGAAAATGGACCAGTCCAGGGCGTACCCCACCTCTCGCCCGAAGACAGCTTGGATAGGCTCCGGCATACCCATGACCCCAGTGAGAACAAGCAGTACAGAAAATGGATGGATGGCTGGATGAAGTCCAAATCATTTTAACCACCCCGATTACCTTCAATTTGGTTCCAACCGAGGATTTCAATGTTTGTATTTTACTTCATCCGACTCCAGACCATGTTTATTTAATGTAACATGGATAATCAAAACATCTGACCTTCCAGCCCACTAAACCAGCTTTTAAAGTTTTGTCTGGACAAGAAATGCCCGTGACTATCATGACAGACAAGCGTGTACGGGAGAGACGCTGTGGGTACAGTCAGCATCAGTTGGGCTCAGCACAAACACGTTTACATTTTTGCAGAACTTTGCTCCTCTCTGCTGTGGCCTGATGGCACCTCACTGTCTCCATACACCCCCACGCACATCCTGATAATCACAGAGTAGGTCTCTCTATTCCACTCCTATCCTTTCTCACAGTTGTTTTTTTTTTTTAAAGGAAGTTCCACAACTCCACTTGTGTGGCCAGCCCAGACGTTTTGCATGAACTCTGCAAAACCCATCCTTGGTGTGAGGAAGAGTGTAAGACACAGTGAAACAGACAGCAGGGCCGTTTGGAAGCACACCAGCCGAGAGAGACATCTGATTTATTATCACCAAAAATCGGCTGCAGATGTCTGCTCACAGAGTCTCCCTCTGCCGCCAATTATAGACACTCACGCAAAAATCTGCTCAACCCCAGTGTGCCTCTTCACGTACACACAAACACACACACACCTGTACGTAAGCATATGCACGTCCTTAAAATGGATCAAATCTTGACCTTGTGTTTGCACGGGGAGTACATTTTTGGATCTTTTTAGTTGCTCTATTTAAGCAAATGCCAGTGAAGCTCATGAAGATGTCCATTTTTTTTGAAAAACTAGCAATGTGATGTCAGCTGTTCAACCCTCCGGCTTTTTCCTCCTGCACGTTGTTCCACTGTGGCCTTCATTATGTGCTATTGCCAGTCGTTACTGTAATTACCAAACCATCCTCTGGATTTAGCCTAATCTGTCCAGATTTTGGGGGGATTTCATTGTTTAGAGGAAGGAAGATTTGAACTTGATAATGGCTCACATAAATCATGATGTTGAAACTGAAAGCTGAAATGCGACTTCATCCAGCATTGTGCAGTTTGCGCTCATAATCCCCACAGTCAAAGGAAAATGGGCTTTAATTGATGCTCCTAGTTCTTCCTTAAACAGACATAATGCTCTTGTGGATTTGTGACAAGGATAACACAGATATGGACTGCAGCCAAGCCTCATTTGTACCAGAACCCTGCAGCTCCACTTTAGTGGGCATTTCGTCAGCATTTACTCTTTCATAATATACTTTTCATGATTCCTCTGATGAGATCGTAATGATATCAGTAATTGGTTTTACATGTCATTAATTCATTGGTTTATCAAGGCAGCATGTGCAGCCAAGACTTGCACGCCAATGCCAGTGCATTGGCACCTGCTAGTGGCAATGTGTGCTATCATAGCCCAATGTGCTAACAGTGCTAGTACACACTGCCAGCCCTGCGGTTAAAACACCAAATTAGTAGGGGCCCTGCTAAATGTTATGAATAGTAATGGTTTTTGCCTTTGAGGTTGACCTTATTGTGTGAATGCTGGAAGCTTTCACGCAAGCTTTCACACATACAATAATCTGATCCGCCTTTTTTTTTATGACACCTTTTTTTGTCCGCTAACTAGTCCCACAGTTTTCAACCGATTTTAACCACTGATACAGCAAAACATTCGTCTCATTCGGGAAAAAGCTGCTACCTAAAAAAAGATTTCCGAAAAATGCCCAGATTTTCCACATTTCCGCATTTTCCGATACATTTTTCCCATTAAAAATCAATGACGAGTTTTTCAAAGTTCATATTTATCACATTTCTCAACCGACTCGGACCGCGTCCAAGACAGAATGCTTAAATCATTTGGTACTTTTTTTTTTTTGCAAGCACTTTTGGTCTGCGTCATACGGTGTGGAAATTTTCTTAAAAGAATCCAATCAGGTGAGACTCCACAGCTGTAATTCAGGGTGGATGCAGCAGAGGGCAGAAATGCTTTTTTAGAGCCAATATGTGAGTGAGGAAGAAGACATTCAGGAAGTGTTTACAAGGTTTCCACATAGATTATGCATTAATCCCTACATAAATACAAAATAAATGGTCAATTGTAAATGACAAATGTACAATTGTAAATAGTTAAGATGCACTGTTTGATGTGGTGATGTATGTATGGGAGATTCCTTTGATCTTTGATTGGCTCCACAAAACTCTGTTATTGCATTGGCTGCCTGCATTCTTGAATGATACACAAGCTTCTCGCTACGTGGACGCAGTGCTGGAACTAATCAACAGGCTCCTTGTTCAACCCAGTCGAACAAGCTAGCATGCTAACCAGACTCCTGAGCTGTAATTCAGGTTCTCGCTAGGTGGCAGCAGTGCTCAAACTAATCAACAGACTCCCTGTTGAACACAGTCAAACAAGCTAGTATGCTAGCCATTAGCATGTTAGTATTGTTAATATTTTTGTTAGCATCTTAGCATTTAAGCCATTTTTATAGGTATAAACTTGCATAAAGACTAAGCACGAGCATGCTAGGTGTTACCATGTTGGCTTTTTTGTTTTTTTCAAAGATAGAAACTAATATAGAGAGTGTCTTCATGTTAGGTGTTAGCATGCTAATTATTAGCATCTTACATTGCTAGCATGCTAACATTAGCATGTTAATATTTTTGCTATTTTCAAAGTCTTTCATGTTCAATGTTAGCATGCTAACAGTTAGTATGTTAGCATGTATCATGCAAGGTGTTAACATGCTAACAGTTAGCATGCTAATTATAGCATTTCAGTTCGGCGCCAGCTCATCAGGGCTAGGTGTTAGCATGCTACCGTCAGCTCGTCAGGATTTTGCTGCGCGATTCGACAGCGAGTGCCGCACTGCAGTTCGGCGTCAGCATCGCCAGCATTCACACACAATTTCTCTAAAAATTGCACATTTCTAGTTTACTGAATAGTATGGTTATTATGATGACTACTATAAGCTTTGAAATTGGTGATTGTAAAATTTGCAATGCACATTTTAGTATGACGTGCTACTATAGTCTCATGAGAACAAACTGGTAAATGGAACTGGAACTGGAACTGGTACATGAAAATGCATTTAGTGCTTATTTAGTGCAACACAGGTGCCTTTTGGAAACTTCAGTTTCATCCAAGCTTTTAAAACGTGATTAATGAGCAATCCATCTTGGCTTGTTGATTGGCCCAGAATGTTACGTCCAGTATGACAAATGTGGCAAAGTGATGACACAACATGGTCCGCCTAATCAGAGGTTAATGTGTCTGTTTACACTTAAGTTAATGATCGGTTAAGTTCATGATCTGTGGGCAACATAAAAAATGTCGCCTAATTAGTATGTTTATGAGAGCACGTTCCTTTTGATAGACAACATGGCATGGCTAGCTAACCTAATGTAAACGCGCTCGCACGGACAGACCAACTTGGGAAAATAATAATGTAGAATTAAGAGAATCATGGGGGTTGAAAATCACTTGTGCGTGCGCTTGTGGATATATGAATATATGGGTAATTTACTTGTTTTTGGACATTTTTGCTCTTGCTTTAAAAGTTTAATAAATGTTCTGAAAGTAATATGCTCAAAACCCAAACTGGACTATCTCTAATATTATGGCACATTGATTCATTTCACATTTTGTTTTACCTTTAATTTGATTTTGGGATAACAATTTGCACAGTCTCTAATTTCAATATGAAGTATAAATTAGGTTAATTATAATGATATTAATATAAAAAATGCAGTATATCATAAAAATAAATTGCCGACTTCCTCATGCTGTTTTTATTTTTTTGCGAAATGTCGGGAAGTCCTAAAGATTGTACCATTTGCAATGCAACCAAAAATTGCAGGAAAAACGTAACTCAAAAGTCACACAAACATTCAAGCTGTCTTTGCTGTCATTACGGCATGAGAAACATCAGTGAAGGCTTTCTAAATGATCCTGTTTTTGCAGCAATAGCCTGCTGTTGATAATTATTTATTAAAAAATACATAAATACATTATATATGGCGATCAAACAAAGGCTGTATCCACTTTGAGCCACACATTCACAAATGGGTGAAGGTTAATGTTCGGCACGCTGGTTCAACTCTTCCCCCCTAATTAGTTCACCATTAGTAAGGGCAATCAAACATATGCTGTTTTCAAGAACAGGAAGTCGTAAACCTCAGTATTTACTTTGTGCTCTCCTGTTTGCACCATTAAAGCAGCTAATAGCCAATAATGCTTTCCCCCTATTTGATATTACAAGCGCATTTAAATACTTTGAGGCTGTTTTTTGAATCATGGCGTTGTTGTCATTTCACCTCATTTCAAAGCTTTTTTTGTATTTCTGAGTGAACTTAATAAGCGTTTGTAAGGTAAATAGAATACTTGCATGCAGGAACTACACATTAGTGATCAAGTGATTAACTCAACTCTTTTCATCCCGCTAAGGATATCATGTATGTCATTTTCGTGACCCAAGGCTTCCTGCTAGTATCATTCAGTGTTACACTCGACGCCTATAATGAAACCGCACGCAGTATCCCCTGCTAATGGCTGCTGAGCGACTCACCCCCTTGGCTGTTTTTATGACTAGTATTCTTTATGAGACCACAGTGGCCCTTGGTGCCCTGAGAGGTCAGACGGCCTGACAGGCAGCGGCCAGAATAAATGGCTCATTTCCGAGCTGTGGTGTGATGGGGAGGATACAGTGGCTCTAGCCTTTCCTCCTGGCTGTGAGTGACAGGACGCACAGACAGAACAAATCTATAGCATGTCAAACCACTGTCTGCCAGCTCTGCTTCATGTTCTCCGCACCATGTGGGTCATCAAATCAAAGCTGCACCTAATGGTTTTGTTCGTTTGTAACTGGAAGAGGCAGCTCGTATTTAGCCGACCTCTGAAGTTGTGGTTGATTTCATTTTATATGGAGTGAAACAGCGAGCCGGGCTTCTGCTGAGCTCTGAGTCAAAATGGCAACCATCCCATCTGGAGGTGACTTGAGTGGGATTTGTATGAGCCAGCGCTGGATATCCTCGCTGTCGCCTTTTATATGTTCATAAGGACAAAGAGGCAAAATGGGGGAGGAGTGCAAACCAGAGGAATTCTGGATTTTATGAGAACGTGGAGTAAACGTCATCGGGAGGTCCACTTGCAGATCTCGCCCCTGCGGCTACAACGTATCTCTGGTTTTCATCACGATGAGACCAGCAGGACCATAGGAAAGGACAATTATTCACGCGTGCCATCGAATGTTTGCAAACACACAAACAGGCTTCTGTGTGTAAGCATTAAGCACATGCAAATATTCACACACACACACACACCTAGTGGTCACTTCTGCATGTTAATCAATGTCAAATCAAACACACAATTCTTTCTCTCACACACTGCAGAGAAGGTCTGGGAGTAATCAAATAACCGCGCTACATTGCCCGCCTGAACTCTGCCTTCCTGTGCGTCTGCACCCAGATACCAGTGATTTTTCCCCAGTGCGCTAATAAAACCTCACTAATGATCCCTCTCGCCCCCAACCCTTTGCCCACAGTCTGGCTCTGGCACCCGGCCTCTAGGTGCACAAACCAAGGGGCACTTTCCTTTTTTCTTTTTTTTTTTTTATTTTTACAAGGTAAGCGGCCGTTCTTTGCTGTGATGTCATCCACAGCACTCACTTAAATCCTACCAGTCCCTGTAAGAGCTGCCAGCCAGACACAGCTGCTCGTTCTGCCTCATTCTTTACCTCCATTCATTCCTTATTTTCATGTGTTTGTTTGTTTACCTTGCAGGCCTATAAACTTTAATTATGAGCACCACACATACGCTGCAAATATGTCGGTGGATATTTTTATAAAGGGCTTTCCCCAAAATATACTACTTGTGCAATTAGTGACACATTAACTGCCTCTCATCTGGCACAAGCTGTTAGCGGACAGGCCCAATAGAGGGATTTTGCACAAACTTCTCCAGTTTCCCGTGTCCAACTTTGGAGTAGTCAGACACACAGTTTATAAATCTCCCACCTGTATGCCTTGTCAAAGAAAAAGTTTCATTTCTTACACTGCAATAACTGAAATCTAAGTTTAAACCTGGGAAAAAAGGTAAAAATTGCAAAAAAGCAGTTTCTAAATGAAAGTTTTTATTATTAAGGGAGAACAAAATCCAAACCTACAAGGCCCTGTGTGCAAAGGTGATGTTTGGGTGTTTGGAAAGGATTAATTGGATTTATATTATTTTCTATGGGAAAAACTGCTTTGGTTAGAGCCCGTTTTGGTTTGAGTTGGACCTTCTGGAAAAGATGAATGATGTTAACAAAGGCACCACTGTACTTTGTTTTTAATTTGGTCATCAGATTCCACCTCGTTTACAGCGGCCAGCATGTAAACGGATCTCTACAGGATCTCTACAGGCTGCAATAGTGCGAGCGACAGGTTTTTGTGATCGACATATGCCAGTCACGTGCTTCTTCACAGAAATCGGCCGATATTGATCAGTGGCCGATCGATCGAAGCATCCCTAATAAAAATACACTGCTAAAAAAATTAGAGGAACACTTCGAAAACACATCAGATCTAAACTGGGGGAAAAATGATCTTGAATATCTTTCCTGATAATAAGTGGGTGATGTATTAGTAACAAAATGATGCCACATCATTTGATAGAAATGAAAATGATCACCCTATAGAGGGGGGAAATCAAAGACACCCCAAAAATGAAAGTGAAAAAATGATGCAGCACACTGGTCCATTTTGCTAAAATGTCATTGTAGCAAAATGATTCTCAGTAGTTTGTGTGGTCCCCACGTGCTTGTACGCATGCCTGACAACGTCGGGGCATGCTCCTAATGAGACTACGGATGGTGTCCTGGGGGATCTCCTCCCAGATCTGGACCAGGGCATCCATGAGCTCCTGGACAGTCTGAGGAGCAACCTGGCGGCGCCGGATGGACCTAAACATAATGTTCTAGAGGTGTTTTGTTGGGTTTAGGTCAGGTGAACGTGGGGGCCAGTCAATGGTATCAATTCCTTCATCCTCTAGGAACTACCTGCATACACTAGCCACATGAGGTCGGACATTGTCGTGGACCAGGAGGAACCCGGGTCCCACTGCACCAGCGTAGGTTTTGACAATGGGTCCAAGGATTTCATCCCGATACCTAATAGCAGTCAGGGTGCCGTTATCTAACCTGTAGAGGTCTGTGCGTCCTTCCAGGGATATGCCTCCCCAGACCATCACTGACCCACCACCAAACCGGTCATGCTGAATGATGTTGCAGGCAGCATAACGTTCTCCACGGCATCTCCAGACCCTTTCACGTCTGTCGCATGTGCTCAGGTTGAACTTGCTCTCATCAGGGAAGAGCACAGGGCACCAGTGGTGTAGTTGCCAATTCTGGTGGTCTATGGCAAATGCCAATCGAGCTCTACGGTGCTGGGCAGTGAGCACAGGGCCCACTACAGGACGTCGGGCCCTCAGGCCACCCTCATGGAGCCTGTTTCTGATTGTTTGGTCATAAACATTCACACCAGTGGCCTGCTGGAGGTCATTTTGTAGGGCTCTGGCAGTGCTCATCCTGTTCCTCCTTGCACAAAGGAGCAGATACCGATCCTGCTGAGGGTTGAAGGACCTTCTACGGCCCTGTCCAGCTCTTCTGGAGTAACAACGTAACAACAACAGCTGTCTCCTGGAATCTCCTCTATGCGTCCAGGTACCGCAGTGATGGTCCAGATCTGGGAGGAGATCCCCCAGACACCATCCTTAGTCTCATTAGGAGCATGCCCGACGTTGTCAGGCATGCGTACAAGCACGTGGGGGCCACACAAACTACTGAGAATCATTTTGAGTTGCTACAATGACATTTTAGCAAAATGCACCAGTGTGCTGCATCATTTTTTCACTTTCATTTTTGGGGTGTCTTTGATTTCCCCCCTCTATAGGGTGATCATTTTCATTTCTATCAAATGATGTGGCATCATTTTGTTACTAATACATCACCCACTTATTATCAGGAAAGATATTCAAGACCATTTTTCCCCCAGTTTAGATCTGATGTGTTTTCGAAGTGTTCCTCTAATTTTTTTGAGCAGTGTATATCTAAATCCATAAAATGTATATAAGATGCACATACAGGTACATAGCAGAACATAATGTTCACCTGTGTGGAAGAACATTTTGTACCTAATAGGATCTTTTATGTGGGTTCATTTGCTGCACTTTCCACACATAATGGTCTGACATTTACTTGGCTGCAGCACTCATGTTGAGAATGTAAACAATGATGGTTCATTGCCACGGTCTCCATGGTTCTTGACTTTGTGAGATGTATTGACAGCTGCTGGTCTGAGTGGGTGCTCAGGTGACCAGTCATTAACTTCCCGTCACCTCTACTTTTTAAATCATAAACCAGGAAAAAAACTCAACCAAAGAATCCAATGGGTGAAGAGAGAGTACATTGGGTGAAATACTCTATTAAAAAGAATGATGGCCACAAAAAAAAGAGAGGGAAAAAACCCCCAGGGTAGCACACAATACCGTAGATGGGGTTAAGTGCTAGGATTTCACTCTTTGGGGGATTTAGGGGTCCCTGCGTTTTTAGACATCTGTCCCCAAAACTGAGCCTTCAGCCACATCAATACCCTCCTTTTCTGTCACTCACACATACACATAAACGCACGTCTTCTACATCTACCATCTCCGTCCCCTCCTTCCCCACAGGTCCTAGTCATCTGCTATAATCACAACGATGATGTACAGGCCCCATTAAAAGAGAGGGGCTGCTGACATGCAGGACAATAGCCCCTCACAGCGTGTCCAGGAAGCCTGCCCATCCAGGTGCACTCTCCCTTACAGCCAAGCCGCCCTCTCTCCCTCCCTCCCCTCGCCTGCCGTTCTCACCCTCTCTTCCCTCCCCAGCCCTCCGAACACAGTGTGAGCCCATTTAGAGTTAGGTTGGGGGGAGGAGATAGGAAAAGGAGAGGATCAAATGTGGGGACTTGTTGGTGGGGTAAAGGTGGATTTGCAAAATTGAGATTTGAGAGAGAAGTGAATGGGGGAGGGAGAGAGGTCAGGTGTGTTGAAAAGAGTGGACATTTGAGCAGTGGGCAATGCGGAGGCAGTGAGCGTGAAACAATGGTGATAATAAAAGTCTCCCCTTTCAACCTCTGTATGTGAGTCCCTTTCTCTCTTGTTTGCTCACCATCTCTCCCAACCTGACCTACCGCAGCGCATCACGGCACACGGGGCATGGTGAGGAGAAGGGGGGGAGGCGGCAGGTTAGGTAATGGGACAGGAGTGATGGTGTACATCAGCGGCCAATTTAGACCAGTCTAGAGTTTTTACTTGTTTGTACTCAACTTGATGAATGTTTATGTTCATCCATAGCTGCTATCCAAGTGCCATATTTGCAGTTTGCATTCCTTATTTTCCTCACTTGGTTTCATTGACGGCAAACAGAGATTATTGCTTCAGAGGCGAGGCGCTTCACACAAGGAAGCACACCTGACTTGTTCATTTCCTTGAGCTTTGTTATGACTTACAGCCCTATTGTATTGAGCGGCCCCCATGCTACAACAATTTTTATTTTATGCTTCTTGTCATATTTTCCTTTGTCATCACTGTTGACCTTCTGTGGTGCCATAAACAGCTGTTGTTGAGTAGAGATGTAGAGTCAATCATTGGAGGAAGTCTCCTGAGATTTGTCCAGATCTTGCGGGACCTCATGCATGATGGCTGTTTTTGCCAAATTCTAAATTGCATTCAACTTTAGAGACTCATCAACATTTCAGATACAGTATACATCGTTCAACTTTTATCAAGTAACTATTAAATACATTCCCTGTGGCATATTTGTAATATAAGGTGTTGCATCCTTTTTCCCCCCTAAATCTTGTATTGATGACAGTAGAGCTGGGCTGCTACAATCTCTATCAAGCCATCCCAAATATTCACATTAGGGTTCAATTCTGGACTTTTGTGTGCAAAAATGATGTCCCATGCTGCCTAACCACTAGTTCACAATTGGAGCACTTATGACCATGCAAGAATAAATCAAATGATGGAAAACCCTTTGCTTGTTCAGTCTATTTATGTATTCCATATAGGTCATTTTGTTTTTTAATTTTACTTAGCTCCTAGCCCAGATCCCAGGTTGACTAGTAGTCACCATGATGGGTGCATCACTTTATCTGCTTTCTTACGCCACTGGGCCCACCCCTCTTTAACAGGGTCAATCATGACTCATCAGACCACATGTTTTTTTTTCCATTGTTCCTGAGTCCAGTCTTCGTGCTTCCAAGCAAACTGAAGCCTTTTGCCCATCAGCCTCACTAATAAATAGATCCCTTTAAGCCACATACTGTAGCTGTCCCAATCTGTTAAGTTAGTTTTGTTTGCAAATGCCCTAACTATCTTTATTAAACATAGATGTTGTTTTCCTATTTGGTTTCACCAAGATTTTTTTCTGACCGCATTCCTTCCTGGAAGCCGAAAATTCATCCCTATCCTTCCAGGTTTTTGTAATGTTTGATAGTTCTTAATCCAGTTTTAGTAATCTCCTTAGATTTTTTCTTTTATTCGTCTTGATGTGGCTCTTCATTTCCCCTCGTAAAAGCAAGTAACATGTTTTCCATTACCACAGAAGATGTTTCCCAACATGTCTAAGAAGACATGCCGCTCATCGCATCAGTAACTTTTTGCCAGTTGAATCAAATGAATCCCAACAATCATATCTTGACATATTTGCTAAAGTAAATCCAGATGGTGACTTTTTTTTGGCCAGGCCGTGTGTTTAGCAATTCATGACATTCAATAATACTGAGAAGTCATTCAAAGTAAAGTGGGCCTGTATACTGTAAATCCCTCTTTCCTTTAGTGAACAGAGGAGGCAAGTGGTTCCTCCCTTTTCCACTTCTGTCACTAACACTAAGGGTTACCATGAGATGCCCGAGCGCCTTCAAGCTCCACTGCACATGTATCCGCTCTTGCCATCACCAAGTGCATGTGGTCCTCTTCTGCTGCTACAACATAGAAATAGGATTTGGGCTGTCATGGCTTTATGATGGAAAAAGCAAGTGCAATTCACATAAGAGTTTTACCATTTTTTGAGCTGATTTGTAGTGAATTCTTGAGCTTGGTCTCTCGGGTTTTTGTCATCTTTTGCCTTCCAAGCTGATAAATGTAAGGTTGTAAGGTTAACCATTCATGGAATTTTTAGCATGCTGTGTTTCTAGCTCCTGTTTGGCAACAACTGCACTTCTTCAAGAAAAACGTGCTGGACATAATACAAATGTACACCAAAAAATATTGCTGTTTATTAGTTATTACTGTGTTCCTCATCTACCATATATACAGTATTTCAAATGTTGAAAGCGTCAAGATTTGAAATACTTAATGTACGGTATATACACTCCTGATTTTTTTTTCTTTTAATTTAAACAGTCCTAAAAATGATATGCCATAGCCCCCTAACTCATTTGAAATAATGGCAAAAATAAACTTACATTGCAAAATACAGTGCACAACTAAGTATGCGATACTACCATTGTGCATGACTACATGTTCTGTATATACTTGAAATGTACAGTATGACATAGTAACATATGGTTTATATAGGTGATGTTCTCACCTAATGGATGGAAAATAAGTAGTTTGCATTGGACAGTGACAATATCAATATTTGACGCTGGTGCATGGATATTGTAAAAAAAAAAAAAAAAAAGCAGTGATGTAATTCTTTTTTCCAACCCTAATTATCCAATGCAGTATACAGTACCTGTGACATGTCCACCATATTTGTGGATATTGATTGATTTTCCCTGATTGTTGTAGGGATTAGGATGCATTCAGTGTCTACACTGAGCTCAGAGAACACACATAAAAGTACACATCCACATCTATGTGCATACTGTGACATATGGACATGCACATGCATTAACAGAGTGACATGGAGTCGAGCCGACAGGCCGTCGAACCCTTTTTGGCCGACATTACCCGTGGCCACTTTGTAGAGAGTATTTGTCACCACCAATCAGAAGAGCCAGTGGAATTTGTTATTGGAGCTCCAATTTTTAGAGAGGGGGTGCTGGCAAACTCAGCGGTAGGTCAAGCTGACAAAGTCCTGGCTTGTGTGTGTGTGTGTGTGTGTGTGTGTGTGTGTGTGCGTGCGCATGTGTGCATCATAGAGCAAGTGTGTGGCACGCTATTCATATCAGAGCTCTCTGCCTCATTCTCTTGAAGCAGAACAGATCCTCTGGATAAGCTCACCCAGCGGCACAGAATCAACCCCCCCGCAGCCCCCCGGCTCCCTCCAGATATATACATACACATTTGTCACTGTTGCAAACTTTTGCTGCTTCCGACGTACCAACTTTCCCGTTGTGATTTAAATTAAACTCAACTCATGAAATAACAAAAATACAGAAAAATCTGCATATTTTTTTCCTAAATTGGACACCAGTTCTTCTCTTCTTCATCTGCTGTGGATGCTACTGTACATGCTTACTTCTGCAATAGTAAAAATTGTCCATCATCATAACAAAATATACATTTATAATGAATGTATGCACCTCTAGCACGCCCTCTTCAAAAATACTGTTATTGTCATTTGAAGATAAGGAAAAAAAAGTTCAATGAAAAAAATAAATTAAAAATGTGAAAATTACACAACTCACATTTTCACACCCACAAAAGTGTGCTTATCTTACACTAACACGCTGCCATCCTTCGCCCATCTCCCCAGTATGTCCTCCCCCACATCCCAAATGATCCTGCTTTATTTTTTCACAAACACCTTTTCTTTCACAAAGTGTTCATTTTGGTAAGTGTCAGATGGTTGTTTAATTAAAAACGTTAACCAAACAAAGTGTAATCCACTCGTGGGTGCACAGTACTTTAAATGCTCCGTCCCACTGCATCGTTTAACGATTACGTCTGAAAAACAAAGGCGTACTGTATGTGTTTTTTGGACTTTTTCAGTTTATCAGTTGTTTTACAGATACATCTAGATGTTCACAGATGGTGCTAGCCGTTCCAAACTTTGGACATGTTCAAAATTTGGAGAGCGTTTTGTTTTCATAGTGCTTTATAGACTTTTATGGATGGTGGGCAAGCGGACAGCTTGTCCTGCTGCAACCATGGAACTCACCATACGCAACATACAAACATTTTGACAACTATAGGATAAATTGATGTTTTCACAGCCATGACATGTTATATTCTCACATATTTCATGTAGGCAACCTGCTCGTCGTCGTCACACTCCCACTCCTGCATGGCATTAAATCGCTTATGGGACTCAGCAAGTTCCCTGTGCTGGACCTCACAGTGTGAAATTACTCCAAAATAATCGTATTTCAAGATAATAGTGATCCAAATATAATTTCTCGCCCAAAGACGGCTGGGATAGGCTCCAGCATACTTGCGACCCCACTGAGGACGAGCAGTACAAGAACTGGATGGATGGATTTTTTTTCAGTTTGGTTACATTAAGCATTTCCAAAATACAATAAGGCAATATTTTAAACTTTTTGTTCTTACATTTTCTTACACAGTGAAAAAAATCTGGACTAAAATTTACTTAAAAAAAAAAACAGTAACTTTTTCCACGTAGACAATCTAAGTAAAAATGAGTCATTGTCATGTAAACTATACATCATTCTCATGTCAGCTCCTACAAAAATGTCTTCATTAAATACTGTAATTCACTGTGTTTTTCTTAAAACCTTGAACGCTGCGGTGCAGCTAAATCAACCATGTTCTAAACTCGTGACATCTCCTTTACTTCAGAAGTACTACTAATTGCTTAATTACTGTGCCTCTTGCCAGTCAGTAGCTCATTCTTTAGCCGGAGTTATCAGGAGTTATAAGGAGTTATATCAGGAGTTATAAGGGAGCTCTCGAGGAGCTTGCCAAACCATCGGAAATCGCAGGAGGCCTGACAGTCTGACTGTCATCTTACAAAGAACACGAAAGCCATCACACAACAACTTGACACTCAAAAGATAGCTAGTAAATATACAAGACTAGTACCAGTATGAATTTAAAATGACAACAGCTATTTTAACTTTTACATATAATGCATTACTCCCAGCAGAGCAGTTCATTGGCCAATGGCAGCCATGAGTGCCCAGCAGCCATGCCTGGTGGGCCACCAGAGGGAGCTCACGAGCCTCTGACGTCACCATATGAACTTTGTAGTCAATTTTACTTGATATTCTCTAAATGTGCTGCTACTGATCCATCCATCCATCCATCCATCCATCCATCCATCCATCCATCCATCCATCCATTTTCTATGCCGCTTCCCCTCATTAGGGTTGTGGGGGCATGCTGGAGCCTATCCCAGCTGACTGCTTAAGTAAATGTTATTGAAATGTATAACAAAAATAATATACAAAATTCAGTACCTAATACTAAGTAACACATTAATATTATTACGTTTTTTTCAATAAATACATTAACTACGGATTTCTCACATGTTTACTGTACATGTATAACTAAAATAACATTTACTGTGACAAAAAATCATTTTTTCCAGTGTGACAAGGGACATGTACTGTATTGCACAAAAACAAGCTGTATTAACCATGTGAGGAAAATGCACGTACATACAAAGCCAAGCAGAGCAGGAACTGCAAGGTGCCACCATGACCCGAGGCTTCCAGGTGTCCTTAAGCCCAATGTTGCATTCATTGAAGTGCCGGCAGCTGATGGGCTATACGTGTCAAACCAGTAGCCTTGCTGCCACTGCCAGTTGCAAAGGTTAAAACGTAACCTTCTTTTCAGCATTTGTGTGACGCAACAGTCAGGGAGTTAAAAGTACATAAAATGGAGGGGCAAGTTGTCCAGGTCTACAACATGGCAAATGTCATTGGGTCACATAGAGTGTATGAAGGCAAATGTGAAGGAAGTCAGTTTCAATTATTATCCGTAAACTAAAAAGGTAACACACATTTCTTGTGTATGTTCTGCCTGTTGAATTTAACTAAAACAATACTGAATTCTTTTTTTAATCCTGTCCCATTGTTACAGACTAAGGACATTTAGTCAATGTAATTCTGATTATCTTTTTACCATCCCAGATCTGTGTTGGATCTGTACTGTCTAGCCCATTTGGTGTGCAGATGGACCATATTGTAGAACAAGCTATTGGATTATAACTGGAACCACAGTGCCCAACCCAAACCTTTCTGACCTTGATGTTAATAAATTGCTCTTGCATCCTAGTGACTGTCACTCCTTTCTTTCTACCTAATCTGAGCAAGCATTGTTTAAAATCACCTTGTTATCACACTTTAATACTTAACTTTATTTGTTGTTTTTCTTTTTTTAAACACTGAAGTGGTCACAATTTAAAGTCAAAAGGGTCTTCTCCTGCTTTCACAGCGGTAATAGAATTGTAAAGCGTGCTTGTGGTCTTGCAGGTTAGCTCTTTTTTTCAAATTGTCTTTTGCTTCTACCCCTCTTACAAAGCAAAGTTTTTGCATTGTGAATTAATAAATCTCTTTTTAGACAATTGGTGTAACACACAGATTATTCAGCACCCTGTAACTTGCTGGTTGCTCCTCATTCTGATTGACCCATGCCTCTCGTTACAGAAGCAACGTTTTGTAAATGAGGCAATGTCAAGTCAAGTAGAAGAACAAGGGAGACTGAGTACTAGCCTAGCCTATCGTGCAACATGTGTTTGTGTGTCTGACACAGGAGGGCAGGCTTTCAACACTTCCCTCCGCCTGTGGAGCAGACCTCCCTACTGGTTAGTTGTACTGCTGCTGGGAGACAGTCTCTGTGCAACAGCCAAGTGTATAAATTACTCATTGGTTTCTTCAGAACAATACATTCTGCTCTGCTCCAGTTGACACAAAATTTTAAGACCAGTTGAAAAATTGCAAGAATTTACATTTTGCACTGTTGGACCTTAAGGAGGTTCTAAGTAGAGCTTCAAAATCCAAAAAGAAAAAGACAAAACTATTTTTGGTGTAAACAATTTATTGCAAACAACCATTAAACTGAAATAGGCTGTTGATCAGCTGATCAAAAGTTTAAGACCATAGCTCAAAACACCCCGAAACTTCCCTAAAATAGAAATAGAATGTTCAAAAAAGGAGTCAGTACTGACTAGCCTTGCCATTCTTGTTAATTACCTCAAAAAATGGTTTGGGAATGCTTGATGCCAGTGTTTCCAGGAGGCTGGTGGGAATTGTATTGTATTTGTACTTTATTTATCCCACAGCGGGGAAATTCACTATGTTGCTCCAGGTGGTGAAGATGGCTTCACGGAAGGCATCCACTGTCTGGAACTGATGTCGATTTTGTAAACTTCCCTTGCCATCCATCCCCAAATGTTCTCAATTGGACTTAGATCAGAGGAACACACAGGATGGTCTAAAAGAGTGACATTATTCCTTTGCAAGACGTCCTTTCTCAGGCAGGCATTGTGAACTGCAGCGTTGTCCTGTTGATAAACCCAGTCACACAGACGAGGGCCTTCAGTCATAAGGGATGCCCCCTGCAACATCTCCACATAGCCATTTGCCGTGTGACACCCCTGCACAACCTGAAACTCCATTGTTCCATTGAATGAAAAAGCACCCCAGATCATGATGGGGCCCCCTCCACTGTGCCGTGTGGAAAACATCTCAGGTGGGATCTCCTTGCCATGCCAGTAACGTTGGAAGTCATTAGGACAATTATGACAAGACATTATGACAGTGTGAATACCTGATAGAAAATGACATTGAATCCACATTTTGCAAAGGTATTGGCTTTTAAAGGCCGTGATCTTAAACTTTTGATGAGCTGATGAACAACCCATTTCAGTTTTATGGTTGTTTGCAATAAATTGCTTACCCCAAAAAAGTGGTCTAACTCCCATTTCTTCATTTCACATTTTGAAGCTCAAGTTAGAACCTCCTTAAAATCCAACCGTGCAAAATGTAAATTCTTGCAATTTTTCAACTGGTCATAAAATTGTGATCATGTTAGTGGATGACTTCTCTTTTCTACTTTGCTTTCAATAGCTGTTTCAGTCATCGTGTGCCTTTTTGCATAACTGCTTTTTTTAAACCTTGGTCAATATGTAGATGTCTGCCGTTTCAGCGCTGACTGTGCACCTTCAACAGTAGTTCGACATTCTTCTACAAGTGTTTCTTCCACCTTTTCTCTCACGCCTTATTTTCGCACTTAGGCGTAGTTAGATAGATGGATAGATGCATGCCAAACTCCTGGTATTACTGCTATTTTTTTATTCTGTTGGCCAGTGCCCCCCTCCTCCAGCCGCCATCTCCATCAGCGTCCCCTGGCTGGAGCTCCTATTAATCATCCTGTCAGTCCTGCAACACACGCAGCAGACATGCCACCAGCTCAGCTATATACTGTGCAACAACTCACTAGCTCACACGCTCACTGGCAGGCAAAGGAAAAGAAAATGAAAGTGTGAAAGCAGGGGGGCTTTTCAGGTGTTTGTTTGTTGCATTGTAGTGTGTTTGGGCTTCTGTTTGTTCAAAGCTTCAGTTGACGCTCATTGGGTTGTTTAGTGTTTTGTAGTTTCTTCCGTGATGTCACTTCTTACACCAATTTTGTTTTATGGTAACTCATATGAAATGTAACACACTGTAATTGGGTGAAATTTTGCGAAGGATGAGCTGATAAAGTTCCAGTCATAATACAAACGTATAATTCTGCATCTTATTTTAAATTACGGAATATAGATTAACGGTTTACCACTAAAGCATGCTAAAATTTTGTTACAATTGTTACAATCGTATTTATTAGGGGTGCCACGATACACTCAACTCACGAGAGTGAGACAAGATGAGACAATATTACTGCTACTACTAATCATTTATGTTAATGTGGAGTAAGAAAAAAACATGTAAAATATATTGCAGATTAGTTTTATGTTTACACAAAAAGAACTACTGTTCCCATTTTGATTACCAAACCAGGAAGTAGTGCAATAGATGCTACTATTAACATGTTTTGATAGAAGTCATACACAGTGCTCGTGTATTGAGCTGACAAATCTTAAGTAACTTTGATCAAGCGTAGAATAACGACATCTTATGCCGAGACATTAAAGGGATAGTTTGGATTTTTTGACAGTTCTATGACATCCCCATCAGTGTAGTGCATCAGTGGTGACTTCAATCTAGTTGAGATTGAATCAACAGCGCCTCAGCAGGTTGCAGCTAAGTAGTGCACTCCGTTTTGCTTTAATTTCATCAAGAAGAGATTAATCAATTTCACACAATTGATCAATTCTTATCTATATTGCTATTTTTATTTGATGAGTTGTGAGCCACTCATGTTGCTATGGTGATAGTCAACATAGTGCATAACTGCATTTCAAACTAAATTCTCATGAGAACATCTTGGTTCATTTTTCCCTGGTTGAGATTTTTTTTTTCTCACAGTTGCAAGTCACAGTTGCTCCTGTTGGGGAAAGAGACTAAAATACGCTACATCACTCAGTAGCATTTACTAGATGCAGGGGTGCTGCATATCAGGTTAAACTGTAGTCATTTGTTGTGATTTGCGGAAATCCCTTTTTGGATTGAGGCTCTGCATACCTTGGCTCTATAAGCACAAAAACAAGTCCCTTTAGCTCGAGGCTATTTGGGTTTAAGACAGTAATGCTGCAGCAGCACATCTTCCTTACCAGAAGATGGTTTCAAATCTGAAAAATCTCGTAAATTATTCCTAAACAAACGTTGAGTGTGACACTATTCTTCCGATGCAAAGTCTTACCATTCCTGTTGCTGAGCATTGTCATTGTTGCATGTGTGAGTTGTGTTGTGCGTGGGGCCCCTTAGCTGCACTGACGTCACTCCCCCCACATGCGGTATAATGATCACGTCTGTTGAAGGTGAGCTCTAGAGCTCTTAAACAATCTCATTATATTCAACAAACAGATTGTTTTAAAAGAGAAACAAAACAAGGCCGTTTAAAAGCTGCGATTCCTTCTTGGATTTGGCAACATTTTGATCTGACGGTAGCAGCGTATTGATGTTTTGTTGCATAGCTTATATGATAAACAACCTCAAAACAAACACATTTGTTTGTCTTTCACAGATGATGCACAGGAAAGGATGAACTTTGCACACCACAGTTGAACATTCGCCCAGTAGCAGTGCGACATGGCCTCCAAAGGTGAACAGCCAAATCCCATGTTCAGATCTGCACTGGAGGTGAGAACACAAATCTCATGTTGAACTTTCAAGGGGGGATTGTTTGCTGATGCACTTGAAAGGGCCGCTGAGGGCTGCCGGCTGGCCTCTGCAGTCTTAACCTGTTGCCATGCCAGGCGGGTGTGAAATGGATGCTTGTGGGCTTGGCCCCTTCTGCTGGATCTGTCTGCAGTTGTTAATGATAACACGCACTGACTCACACTTGATGCTGACTCTTGTGTAGCCTGCCAAGTGTGTGTGCGTGTCTGTGTAACTTCTTGGTGCTGAAACGCCTCCATTAGTGTTGTGCACTCTACTGGACCTAGTTTGCATAATGCCGCTCATTTGACAACTTTAGTGGGGATTATAATTGTGTAACGTTTATAGATTACTCCTCATATTTAATAATTGTTTTCTTGCGTCATTTTAAAGCTGCTTTTAACATTCCACTGGGTAGATTTTATTTGAACTAAGCTGTTTTAGACGACAGACACATTTTCTTATATTTATAATGAATTACCCCAAGGTTTTTTGCTGCGCTTTATTACTGCCAATAACAAATCAGAATCATAATCATATATGCATTTTTTAAAACCTTTTTTTCTCTTTTTTGAGCTGTTGGGCTTTTTTAATTTTTTTTTTTAGCTTTAGCAGTGCATAATACATTTTAATGACAAAATGTGCTGATCGAAATTACTACTGTTCACAGTGGAACGATGCTTTTTCACTATGTCAAAATCAAAACAATATATTTCTTCTTTAATGATAATGCATCACATTTCTAAAGCGCATTTCTAGGCAGATCTTATCTTTGTGATTATTCATATTAAAACCATTTTGCAGTGTTGTATATATATATATATATATATATATGTATTGTATACATATTTATTTATTTTTAAATCTCCATAAAAGGCCTTGGGGCCTGTTGGCCTTTACGATCTATGAATGCATTTTATCCAAATAATTATGTGGCAACAAACTAACCATGTCGCGCGCCCGTGTGTGTGCGCGCTCTTTGGCCGACTTGTAAAATATGACAGGCCATTTTCCAAACTCAAAGATTAACATTGTGATTCCCAGTGTCCCAGCAGACAGCGTGATTGATTACCTCATATTAAGGTCATTTCTACATCAGGGTAATTTTCACCCAAGCCTTCGGGCCATATTTTAATGTGCATTTGTTTGGCACTGCTGTCGCTTACTCGCTCGTCTGCCCTGGTGGGAAATAGATGGCGACATTAACGAGCGATTAATTAAACACAACAACAACGTTAATGATGATGGCACTGGCTGCTTTGCCGTTAAAAATGACAGTATATCATCTCACTCAGACGCTTGTTTTCATTTGTTATTTTACATTTAAGAACTTTAATGTTCCGTTTTTTTTAAACTTATTTTGATTATTCCTATGAGGCACTTTCCAAAATACTTTAAATCCAACATTTATCGGCAGTTAATGGAATAGCATAAATGTCACTTTTTAAAATGTATTATTACTTTAACTACATCTTAATATACAGTTGTGTAATCATAACATTCTTTTTTTATCCCTTTTTTTTTTTTACCTTTTCTGATTTGCTTTGCTGATTGCCTGTGGGGGAACACATGGTTTTTTATAGTGGCGTGTGTAAGTTCCCTTAAGCTAAACAAATCAATCCATCACCAAAACAATGGTCGATTTACTGGTTTAGAATTCAGCCGTTTCATTGGACAGCATATTTTTTAAATTTCGATTTTGTAAATCAGTGTGACAATTATACATTTAATAATTATAATTTTATAATTACAATATTTTGATAATACAAATGAATGATCATTTAAAATGTGATGTGCACATGTTATGTTGTGTGGTGTGCACCAGAAAATATACCGCCGGTAACCTAAAATTTCCCTTCAGGGATAACAATGAGTAGGCTAATATAATATATTGGTTGAAAAATATGTTTACAGGGTGTGCAAAATGTAAGAAAAAAAATCAGACTAATCGTGTTCAGGTATACACATCGTTGAATATTTTCCATTGCCAAAGAATAGGGAGCTTGTAAGGCATAGGAAATACATCTCCTGGATTAGTGGTCACATTTGCCATGTTCCTGTCGATGTACAAGGTCCTGAACCCAATTAAAGACTAATAATTACCGCGGCAACTTCACTTTGACCGCTTGTGGGGGCCTTAATTAGGAGGAAGGGGTGTGTGTTGTGGTGAAGTGCCACGCCAAACGAATATTTTTCATAAAGGAAATAGAGAGTATTTTCTAATTGATTTGCATGGGCATGTTCATATAGCAAATGTCTCCACTTAATGATAAATTAGAGGTCACACTTATCAGTGTGTGTAAAACTATAACAACTGTGTGTGTGCGTGTGTGTGTGTTTGTGAGCGGGCAGAATGTGTTCATGCATTACGCTCCATCTCCATATTTACACGCTGCGGCGCGGCACAAGTGGACTCTGGGCTCGGGTGCGGGCCTGCGTGTGGACTACGAGGTCTCACATGTCCAATGTGCGCCGATGTTATCTCCACTAAAAGTCTAATCCAGAAACCCGGAGCCTTTTCCACTGCGGATCAAGCTTGGGTTTCATTGTGTGTGTATGTGTGTGCGTGGTGGTTGTGTGGTTCAGTCACCACAGTCCTGACCGCGCCAATCCTCAGTAAAAATACTTGTGCACACACACTCCCCTCCCTTCTCCCCCTTTTCCAACACGCAAAACAGTGGACTAAATCGTTGCTGCTATTCGTTTGCTATGTCGCACCATTTTAATGATTATCTTTCATATAATTATTATTACTGCCTTAGCTTTGAAGCTCATTCGTTGCCACGTGCATGCGGTATGTGCAGCTTTCAATATATAATGTTGACACGTTTTTGCTTTCGTTTTGGCTGCACTTAGGGTAGGCTGTATAGTCTGTTTGTGACATTGTATTGTGCATGACTTGTGCGAGTACAGTTGATTCACACATAGAAAAGGTGCGGATGATCACACGCAGCACGTTCAGTTTGTTTAAAGCTTATAGACAAAGTTATACAACTCCAAATACCTCGTGTTTATGCGCACTCAACTGCCACAATATAAGGCACACCGCCCCATGCAAAATCACAATTCTGACTAATGCACTATATATAATAATATGCATGGCATGTGATGGTGTTATTGTTTGCTATGACTAATATGTCTCTTCTGATTAGTGGAATTCTGCACCGATGGACGCAGGGCGATGGGGGCTGACCATAAGCTCTGTCTTCTGGGTATAGCCAGCACTCTTGCATGCCTTCCTTGCAGCCAAAAGAGGGAGAAGTCGGGGGAAAAAAAACACAAAAGACAAAGACACTTTTCCTAACAAGGATGATTGTTCCTTTTAAGTAGCAAATCCATATGAATGAGATATAACGCGAAAGCAAGTGACAGAGTTGGTTTATTATTAGTCTTTATTCAGTATTTGTCTTTGAGGCTGATCTAATCGATATATGAGCTAATCCATCAAGACAATGCGTCACTGATGGCATGTCGCCACTTTTCCTCACACACTACAGGCGTCAACACCTTTGCTCAACAAATTAGTTTGTCCAATCACTTTCTTTTTTTGTCAGACCAATTTTTAATTAATCATTATTTAGTAAGAATTATTAATTTAATAATTATTTTTAATGAATACAAAATATGGGAATGTGTGTTTTTGTATAAAGTATCCAAACCATTACAAATAAACAATTTAATGAATTGTAACATCACTATTACAATGCCAACCACTATTCAGCATTATTTTAAAAGGCGTATTTTTAATACATCCTTTAGTGGATCTCAGTATGTTTTTTCATTAGTGTGCCTGAATGCACAGTTTCCATTTTACAAAACAAAGAAAATAGTGTCAAAATTCCAGGGCTTACTCCCTATAATAGGCAGATAATTTATGCTAAATGCTGCTGATTATTATTGATTAATGATCACCCTCTTTATTTCACTTCCACTCGCGGAAAAAACACCCCATGGCAATTTCTGTCCAGTATGCTTGAGATGTGTTTGATGAGCTTGTAGTTTTTTTCTTTAAATTTCAATCAGTGACCACCGGCCAACACTTAATTGCTGTGGTTGTCACGCAGATTTAATGTAAGAATATATTAAAATGTGTGTATATTACTTATTGCAATAATTATTGTTGTTATCTTGTGAAAAATAATAATAATAAAATTATTATTATTATTATTATTATTATTATAAAAGAAAACGTGTGTTGTGATTAGTGAGTGAGCAGTTACAGGATGTGCGCGCCTTCCAGCCCTACTGCGGTCGCTCCATCATCACCGATCTTTAATAGGCTCCAACACAGAGCCGCCTTTATTTAGCCAAAAACCAGACGGAAACCATTCCCATATGACATGTAGGCTACAGGCCCAGGCACCATGTGGAGCCCAGCCCGCTACACGCGGTTAAAAATGCATTGCTTGAAAAGACTTTACTCTACGTTGTGTAATGCATAATGTGACTGTTCAAATCAATCAAACGAGTAATAATAATAATAATAATAATAATAATAATAATAATAATAATAATAATAATAATAATTGGATGTTCATCTCATGCATGAAAATGAGCAGAAATGATGCTGTCAGATTTTAATGTAAAAATACCTTACTTTTGCAGCCTTGGTGATTTCTTCATGCCTGCAGCAAAAACAAACAGGTGCAAAGTCATGCTTACATCGGCCTATACGCGCTTAAATATTTTCTTGCATTTTGGCAGCTTTATAAAAGAGCAGCATCTGCAAATGCAACACGTGAACGTTATCAGAATGGATGGCATTAAGACAAATCTTCTGTTTTTGGAAGAGGCACGCTGCATGCATTAAACGCTTTTGCTTGACCTGGAGGCAACACTGTACAAACGCGCGCGCGAGCGCTCGCGAGCGCACGCACACACACACACACACACACACACACACACACACACACACACACACACACACGCACACTCCAGAAATACCCCATACAGTGCAACCATTGAGTTAAAAATAACTCCATGACACATGAGGAAGAATCAACATCCAATTAGAAACTTTTTTTCCCCCCATTGTCAATCAATCTGCAAAAATAATGGAGAAAAAGGGTGTTAATAAAATTGTTAAAGGCACAGAACAATGGCAGCAAATTGTTGTAATATCAATAACAATTATAATAATAATAACAATAGTGAGTCCTTACCTCGCTGCAGAAAACAGCCGGCTGCAGAGAAGCACGCTGCCGCCTTGAGTTAAATGGAAGTGGGCGCTGGCAGGAGCGGAGCTGGGTGGGCTGGGAGCTGGGGCTGAAGGGGTGAGGAAGGCAAAGGGGGGGAGGAGGGAGAGAAGGTGAGACTGCGAGGAGAGAGCAGCATGAGGAGGAGGAGGTAGAGGAGAGGAGGAGGAGGGGAAGAGATAAGTGATCTAAAGGGGAGACGATAGGACAAGAAAAAAAAGTGATGATGAAGAATACATTGGAAAGTTTTTTGGCCCAGGCGAGGGTGTCAGATTGAATGGCCTGTGCGCATGTGCGAAGGTGTCCAAACTGACAATGCTGGTGAGATGAAGATAGTGTTGTTGCTGCTTCTGGGCTCACGGAGGACGACGAGAGGAATCTACAAGGCGACAAGATGAGATCCAAGGCGAGGGCGAGAAAACTGGCTAAAAGTAGGTCCTGCATTTCCCTCTTTTCTCGCTTTCCTGCCCGGCTTCCTAAAAGTCGCGCTTCTTGTCCACACAGAGACGTCCAAAAGTATCCTTGTCATTTGTCATATAGCAGAGAGGAGGAGGGGGCGGGGGGCAAAACTTTTTTGTTGCACAGATAAGTTTTTGGACGCTACATTTGCTGCTTGTTTGCGGTGTTTTCTTCCGTGCGTAAAGTTTCATGTGTGATGAGAAGCGACGCCGGTGCTTCACGAGCTCCTCTGAACACAAACACGTAAATCTCACCTTTTAAATTTTCCACGTTTAGCTCCAAAGCTTTGTTTTTAATTGCGGAATTGTTCCTACAACTTCCCGAGTTGCATAGTAACTTCTTTCCCCCTTTTGAATAAAGTATTGTGAAATCACATTCCCTTCTCGCGTAATAGTGGGCGCTGTGGCACTGTCCCACGCACACACAGCATGCACACAGCACCCTGCACGCTTTCCTGCATCAGATGTACTTCATTTTGCAGGAAAAAAGAATACATATTTTTAAATTTTTTAACACTCCTGCCTCGATTGCATGCACAAAGACCCCCTCCACCCACAAAATAAAAGGGGGAGGGGGGTTCTAAGGGAGTGTCAATCAATAAGTGCAAAGAGAGACACACAAACATACTCTTTAGAGTACTATGGTGCGTCACATTTGGACATTGGTGCATTCATTTTTGTGCTCTTGTTGGGGATGTGTTTTATCTTACGGTTTGCATTTCTATGTTATTGCTTCATGTTAATTAAAATTATCTTATATTTATTTCGCTATGAATGCACCCTTCACGTTCATTTTATTTAATCATTAAGAAGTTGATGGCCTGATGATGAAGATGATGATTGACCTAATTATGCTGGCAATGACTTTGTGTGGCTGTGGTATTTTTATTCTCATTAATTCCACGTATAGTTCACAATTTAGTAGAAATATTCAGTCCCATAACTATAGATGTGTGACATTTTATTTGAAATAGTTGTTTTACATTGTCTATGTTATTATTTTGATTCTGGTGTAACGGTGTTAAACACCGTTTTAATTATCACCCCTGTCAATCTTTTATAACTGAACTGCAAGACCTGTTAAATAACGTTAGCCATTGCAGTCATTAAACATGACAAACTATATTTCATTTAATAGTAAAATTGTAATGAAATTGTAGTACAATTGTAGGAGGGGTTTTTGTTGTTAACCGACCTGGAGATACTTAAAAAAAAACATGGAAGTTATATGTGTCTGACAGTAGTATTATAATTATCTACACTATGTAAACTGTTGCATTTGCAGAGTTGCTCCTGTTAAGTCATAATTCTGCTGGACAGTATTATTCTATGACCAGGAGACCGTTATTTTACGTTTTAAGGCAAAACGAAAGGTACGAAGGCAAAAAAGGGTAAAGGGGGCTAATTGCTCTGCTTAGTATATAATTGCTTAAACGTGTTGAGCAGTCTGCTTCTTGCCAGCGGTCCTGATCTCTAAACAGTCCAAGTTGATAGTCTGTTGATCCTGGTGCTAATGAACACAAATACCTGGCTTTGAAGCCCTACTGCACCGACTCCACATCAGTTGCATGCGTGGTGAGGACCTCACGTTGAGTGGCAGCAGGCTTGGACAAAGTGAAAATCATTCAAAACAATGCAAACTTTTGAATGGGACTTGTGAAATAGTCAGCTGCACTTGCACATGCACACTGTGTGTGTGTGTGTGTGTGTGTGTGTGTGTGTGTGTGCGCGCGCATATGTGTTCTACGGTGTTGCCCAGCTCCTAAATCATTTTATTTTTTAAGCTCCTATTTTATTTTTCCCAGCATGTTGAACCAGCAGACCCTCATGCACACAATAAACTAAAGGCCGTGGTGGCCCGGAAACGGAAAAATATCCACGTGTTGCATATTTGTGTGCGTGTGTGTGTGTGCGTGTGTGTGCATGTGAAATGCGTGTGTGTGCGCGCGCGTGTGTGCGTGCGTGTGTGTTGGAAGCTTGATCCGTATAGTCCTGCTATTCTTTACAACATGTTTTTGGGTCCCTCCAATCTCACCTCCAGTCAGGAAGAGGAAATACAGTATAACATTGCTTGCTACGAAATATAAAATTACATTTATTAATCCTTTTACAGTATTTCTATTTTTATTTAAAGTCTGTGTTTGTTGTGCTTTTTTGGTCTCAGTTCTTATTATAATTTCATATTTTATATGTATATGTTTCTCTATTGAACAGTGAAGGCTTTGTTAATTTTGGTAAGTGTATGTTATATAGTATTTTATTGTGATATTTGACTCGGTCCATATATTTGCATTGGGGTTTGGATGAATTAAGACTGGTTGGCTGTGTGTGTAGTTTATGTTTGTCAGTGTGTAACGTGTGCACACACTTAAACTAATTAAGATGTAACAGTTTTCCTCCACATGAAGACCCAGGAAGGCGTTCAATGATTCTGGCCACAACTTAATACAATATATTGATATCCAATAGCTGCTTTTGTTGTTGAGCTAATCTGCACTACCAAATTGGTAATAATAATAATAATAATAATAAAAAATACATGTTATGTTTTTTTTGTGTGTGCTGAATGTGCACAAGAAGTCTCATCACACTGCTTATGTTGTGGCATTTTTTTGGCGCGCCATTACCAGATTGATCTTTAAGTGTAGTTTAAGTGTGGAGTTATAAGGTTGCTTATAGATAAACCTGCAGTCCTGAACTTGCCTCCGAAGCATTTGATGATTGTTTTGACAGAAGTAATAAGGCCCAACCCATAACACTTTAAATCCAGTGCTGAACCTCTGGCTGAGCTCACCCTTCCACCCCCCAACCACCCCACCCCCCATTGTGCAGGCTCCATCTCTCACTGAACACACACATATTATTGAATGAAGCAGAGTTTGGCCTATGATGTGTGGTTAATGTTACAACTCAGTTTGATTTAGGTTTGCAATGGTTTTATTTAATCAGCGTGTGGTCGTCTTCATTAAAGTGTTGGATTTCCCTGCTTATAATGTCAAAAGCAATATAATGCTTGATGATTGTGTGTAGTCTTTATAAACCTTCACTTATGTATAATCGTCATTGTAATAGCATTTCATGCAAACAAAAAGAGTGTGTCTGTGATATCAAGCTTAGTTTAATTTATTCCCAGACATTTCGGGCTTTTTTTTTAGCATTGCATTGAAAAAACAAGTATGCAGTTTTGGGGGATGTAGGTTTCTCATCCCGTCACATCTGTACATGTAAAGCTGCGCTGAGCGTGGACTATAGGGGCTTGCAGTCGACTTGACAAAAGTATTTCCATGTCTGCTCCATAAAAGTTCCTTCACTGCATGCACAATTATTCGATTCTGATCTGGTGGATGATGTTAAACCTTACAATGATTTTGCCACTTTGTAACTCATCAAAGGAAACTTTTTTTTCCTTCTTAAAATTGAGTAAAGTTACTGTCACACTTCCAGTAAGTCCAAGGTCAAACTGGTGTCTGGTTCTGCAGCATATGGTCTTCATTTGATTCACATAAAATGATATGAATACAGATGAATTGCTTTATGTAACTATAACTTCAGATTGAAAGAGCAGATTTTTAAAGTAAATGCGCAGGTCTCATTTGTCTGTGCGCCTGAAGGTCTCTTTCAGTTTTGGGTAAATTAGAGAAATGTGCGTGTGATGTGTGATGACTCACCTGCTTTCAGTTCTGGCTATATGCATTTATTAGAATATTACATTTTTAGTCACTTTTGCAACTCTCTTACTCACAAACTCACAATGTTTTTCTCTATGCAGGAAAATACTTCCACAGTGATTCAGTCACTCTTCTCTTAATGGTGCTGCTTTGCCCAGGATAGGTCTCTAAACTGGTCGCACATGTGCCATTAAATGTTTTAAAAAAATGATGATTTCAGACATTACAGTCATGTCTGAACAAGAAGCAGAGCTATAGAATATCAAGGTCCACTTCTAACAGTACACTCACAAGACACAACATTAGGCACACCTGCAGAATCTAGTGAGATCCAGTGAAACGGCATCAAGAATTGTGCCCTTAAATAATAATGCTCAATTTTAGTTTGGACTGGTGTAGAACTACATTGTATTGTGTGTGAGCTAATATGCTGACTCTCATGTCAATAAATAAGGTAATCCATGCAACTATTAGATGCCTCTCTGTGTCAATCACACTTATTATATGTAGCCTATTTATTTTTATCTATGGTTGAATGTCAGGTATCAATGAGAGTTTGAATTTTAGTGGTAAAAGTGACTCTTGTGCTTCCTTCCAAACCTTTCTGTTTCTTTTAAGATTAGAGGCAATGATAGGATTTAACCTCAATCAATCGCAAACGAGAAAGGTTTAGTGTAAATGTCATCCAAACAGCAGGAGTTGTGGATGCTTTAGTGTGTGCGTGTCTTAAAGCATCGTTTCAAAACAGACAACCTTGTTTTGTGTTGGAGGTCCTGTCATTGAATTCTAACCCTTGTTCAGTGTGGCACAACAATGGGTGGGCACGCCATCCACACACTCTTCCTTCAGTGCGGTACTGGCTAAGTTGCATATTTAGTTGACATACAAATACCACAAAACATTAAGCTCTTGCACATGGCTCCAAATCCCACTGATACGCTGACCTCACATTATCCAGTTGGCAAATAGGCTATTCCTCTTTCCCGCCTTGCTCCATGACCTCATCTGCTGTGTTTGTGAAAACATCATTTGGCAGTTTCAGATACTCCTAATGTTTTCTTTTGGAGCAGCCCCCCCTCCTCCTTTCCTTGTACCCTTCAGCCAGCAAAGGGGGGCGGGCTTTTTGTTTAAAAATAACTGAGCAGCATTCGGTGAGCAATGTAAAGAAAAATAAGAAGCAATGTAACTTATGGCTGCTTATTAGGTTGGTGTTAAGAAGATTCCATGCGTCCTCTTAAGCCTAAGAATGCTTCACCACTGTGCATGTCATTCCACTCAAAATACCTCATCTTCAGTCTCAAGGCATACTGATCAACACTAAACTGTTATCTCCCTCTGGCTGTTCCTCTCTTTCTCTTTTTTTCTTTCTGCGTGAGTGTCTGGTGTGAGTTTTGCACCACCCACTGTTAAGACCTGCATGCTGTTTGCCAGACGAGGGGCGAATGTGTGGAGTCCTAATGAGCTTGTTGTAGCAGCCCTCATGATTCCCTCCACGTCGTGGTATCCCGGGGATTGCTCAGCATTGTGACTAGTCTTATCTGGGTCTAATCCCGATTTGTTTGGCATTAGCCAGGTCACTTTCTCCCTCTTTTGCCTATTTTTTCCTTTTATTTCTTCGTTTGTCCTGACTCGGCTCTTTTCATTTGATCCTCAACCCCCTGCCCCCAGTGCCACCTTCTTTCCTTCTCCAAAATGTTTGTGTCGGTTGACAACTGAGAGACTTTTTCCCCTCTTGTTTAAGTTCCACAAAACTTTGTGGAGGGTGCTGTTGAAGAAGTCATGAAATACAGTGGAACCATGAGCGTGAATTTGTTCGAGAATGTCCGACTCTAACCGAAAGGGACACTAACCAAATCTATTTTTCTCATAAGAGATAATGCAAAAAATTAAGGCACTCCAGAAAGCCAAAAATGCTAACACAAAACACTCTTTTATAGTTTTACCATTATAGTTTTAAAGGCAGAAAACAAGGTTAAACAAGGGATAAAAGAACATTTAACGTCACTTTTATCCTGACTGAAAATGTACGGTAACTCGGACACCACCGTTTTGTTTTGCTATGAGGTATTTCTTGAATTCAATAACGTCTCTATTTTGAATGATTTCAAAATAAAAGCAGTTGTGAAATATGAATGTGAGATATTCTACTCACCGCAAGTCCGTGAATGCATCTAGACTGCGTTATAACTGCTGATTGGATGAGCAAGGAAGGGGAAGTAGTCCAGTTTCACTGGAGAGAAAAAAGGTGAGGGAATCTGGAGTTGAGACTGAAGCAAGTTACTCCACAGTAAAATAAAAGTACGTAATTAACAAGAGCATAGCAATGTGTTTTATAATGAAAAGCGCGCTGCAGCTATGTGTTCAGAGCCCGTGACATGCTAATTGCTGAGGTGGTGACTCCGGGAGAGGCAGGTAGTGCTGACTGTGCATTGACCGCTTGTGACTGCTGTGAGGCGGGCCGGACCTCTTGAAAGCAATCCTTCCTAAAAATATCAGAGCATCTATTCTCAGACTTTAAAAAAAACCCAAGAAATGGTTGGAAAATGAAAGAATGCCTCTCTCTGCAAGGACAGTCAAGGGCAGGACCAATAGAATGGTAATTGATGATAGTTCAGCGCAGGTGTAAACACTATTGAGCAAACAACACTCAGATGCAGAAATGTAAACTCTGATGAGCTTTTTTATGTTAATGTTGGCTACATTTTGTTTTCATTTTAAACAAATACGGGAACCACTGAAAAAGGCTTACAGAGTTCAGTGTTCAAATAATTTCAGAGTAGGCCTACACATGCTCGCTGCACATTTACCTGTTACACAATCTTGTTGTTGTGACAGGTAACATTTTAAAAAGATTACAACTTGGACAAATTTTTAAGTGTCTTAGTGGTCTTGCAACTAAAGGTTGCCGACCCCTGTACTTGTCATACCTACACACAATCTGGAAACTATAGAACACATTCTAGACTTAGATGAGCCTGTTGCTATGCCTTACAGTAGTTGTCTCATATTATACTCCACAGTGTCCACTTTGCTGCAACAGCCAGTTTTCCAATTTGACTCCATATTGTAGTCAACACTCACATGCCAAGAAGTAAATACAAGTCATCCTCATTCTCCTCCACTATTGTTGTTTGTTATGAATGATGCTTTCAGTGCAGCTTTGTTTTCAGTTTACCGCAATGCTGTACTATTTTTGACCTGAGAGCTGAGCCTCGCTAGTACTCCAAGATTGAGAGCCCTGTTCATAGGATTCTGTCTGTGTCGTTCTGCCCTGTGAATGACATAATCACTACAACAGTGTACATTTAATTATAAATGCATTTTCCTGTATGGAGATATATCAGCGTACGGGTGGACATGTCCCCAGTTGCAGTCTGGCACTGTTGATGATGCTCATCCTGTCCAGATATGATAAGCGGATAAACTGCTCTCCCCCGGGTTATTTGTCTGTCTGCCCCTTAAATAACAGTGTGTGAAGGCAGCGTGGCTCTCAAACTCCCTCAGCCTTCTTCCCTTTTCATCGGGCCGACAGTTCAAAGCCTTGGCTCCATCTTCACTTCTGTCTCCCCTGCTCCTCTTCCCCTCCCTCCTCCTCTTCACTATGTTTCTCACTGGGTTTCATCATTACCGCAAAGATGTGCTCGCTGTGTCTCATTAAAGCGGATTAGAGACATCTCCACGTCTCACAGGGGCAGAGTGGGACGTTTCTCTCTGGTCACCCCCCTCTTCTTTTCTCTCCCAGATCAGGTTCTTTGATTTGGCCAGATAAAGACCTCTTTCATGTCGGCGGGGACGGTTAGCGATTACACTGTCAAGTCCATCGTTTTGGTGGGTTTGACAAATTTGCAGCTCCGGGTGGGGAGGGTTTGAGGATTGTACTGGCCTGGCGGCGGACAAGAAGATTCACAGTAATTGAGCTGTCATTATCCAGTGACCCTGCCAGGCGCATGAGCGGAGGCCTCAGCAGCCCCTATATTTGTTTAATACTTGGGATAACTTTCTTTGTGACTATGATGGACAGAGTGAGGAGGGGAAGTGGGGTGTCAGCCCCTCCAGATGAATGCCTATGCTTATTTGGCCACCTCTCTTGAGCGCTGCTGTCCACGAAAATTGGCTCTGCTACATTACTGATGTAAGTTTCTTTTCTTAGCTCCTCCACACTGCAACATAATTAGGCCCATATAACTGGCTGCTGTTTATTTATAAAAGAAAGCTGCTGGCATGTTGATTACAGAACCACCCCAGAGAAAAGTTCCTTGACTAGTGTTTTTCAATTTCATTAAGCAGAATGTGCTGTGCGGGATAAATGGACATTATTAAGTTTTAGTTAGAACAAAATTTACTGTTGGATAAGAGCATACTAATTACAACTAGTTATACTAGCTACGATGTGTTCTAAGGTGTTAAATCTGCATCCACGTTGAGTTTATGGCTCGTGGTGTCCATCGAAGCATACATTTATTTAAAACTGACACAGACGGTCAGAAGCCAAAATAAGCCACAACAAATATTTTACAACACTAAACAACTGTTTTTTGGTATAATGTCATGTCTTAGAACGAACCTTTTTATTTTGCACACACATTGCACACAACACTTAACTGTGATGATCGCACCAAAGCCAGTGCTAACTTACCATGGGAGGTGTCCTGGCTGGTCCACTAATGTCACAGACGACTAGGGGATGATCAAGGGTGCCCAAGACAATGACGTATAAACACTATGACTTTATGTTAACTATGGGAAGTTGACCTACATCATCCACCGGCTAGCATTAGTCTGTTTAATATAACAATGCATTGAAACAGGAGTTTAGAACATTCAGTGGGAGATTCAAGCAATACTTATAAAGGATAAAAACAGACCCTAAAAGGTGTTGCAAAACAAACAAGAGCGACAGTGATGGAGGAAAGCCACCGTTAGGATTGTGTGACGCTACTGGCCTAAAAGTTTTGATGGATGAAATAAGAGCCCTCACCCCTCATTAACCAAGAGTCAGATTGTTTTTGAAGCGATGAGTTAGTCAGAATATGTGTGTGTGATGTGCGTGATCACGGCCCATTAGCCGTCGCAGACTCTTCCCCTTTCCCGACACTAGGATTCCTCTGTGCTGACCCGCTCCAACTCTCAGCCCCTCTGTCCCAGAGGGCGCCCCCCAGCCTCACCCTGCCAAGTGTACGGTTCCAAAGTAACGACGAAGCAGCCTGCGTGTGAAAATATTAAATTGCAAAAACATCCCTGGGTGAGAGGGTGTGTGAATGGAGCTTTCAGCACCGAGTCCGGCCCAGGCCCTGTGCTACTGACTGACGGACAACAAATGGCATTTTGTGTCCAGAGAGTGGGGACAGAGAGGGGGAAGAGGAAAGAAAGGAAGAGCAGAATGAGAGGGAGCGACGGGGGCATCTTGAGGTTCTTCAAGCCTCTTCAGTGTGAGGGCCTAAATGTAGTTCTGAAATGCCTTATCACATGACCCGTCTGACCTTTGGCCTCCACTCAGCAGAGGCTGTCAGGCTGCTCTCCTACTTGGGCACAAAGCCTTGCAGCCTCAAAGGCCACCATTCAGCCTCCCGTGCAGACGTCCTCCAAAGGTAAATAGGTAAAAGTAATGTCAGTGACCTCCACTTCCCTCACTCTACATGGGGGCAAATCCCTTAAGATGCCCTGATAATGTCAAAATGGGGGGTGGCCCTTATCATCTGCTCATCTCTCATGAGATGTAGTCTTCTTGTGAGTAAAACTTTACTTTTTAATATTATTACATTACATCTTGAAAAGGCAGCATGTTTGTTCTGCCCTAGGAATCAAGTCTGGTAACTTTATGTGTGTGGGCGGGTGGACATGAGTGGATTCCTGATGCCTCAGAGGACTGACTGGGTCACAGCATGACCGTAACCTCCCGTCTTGCTCCGCAACCCACACACTGGCACTCTCTCTCTCTCCTGATCAGTCCAAGGATTCTTTCTTCCGCTCTGTTTTTCCACGTCCTCTGGAACACTGGAGGTTCTCTCTCTCTCTCCGGTCTCCTTTGAAAAGATGCGGCGTCTTTGTCCGGCCTGATAAAGGATGCCATAGTTCCCCCTTTCCCCTTCTTTGTGGCCCATGGCTGGCGGCTCCTGTAGAAGTGCAAATGGTATCCTCTCGGAGGGGCTGTCCCCGCGGGCCCCGGAGGGCCCTCTTTCCCTCTCCTTCAGGCTTGGCTAATTACCACCGTGCTCACCCCCACCTTGTGGCCCCCACCAGCTCCCTGGTCCCTGGAACCATGGACAGCACATTCCCACAACCAGCACCTGGCCTTCTTTTCTCCTGGCCTGCTTTGATGGCTGACACCCCAGCCTGGCCCTCCCTCCTCTTCCTCATCCTCTTCTACCCCGTCTCTTTCTTTCTCTCCATTCCTTCTAACTCCTCTCTCGCTCCCTCCCTGTCTTCTAGTCTCATTAATGGAGGTTTTAAATTGCTTTCTGACCCCGACATACGGCTCTTGTTGAAAACAGAGATGATGGAGAGGGAAAAGAACGGATGTCAGCATGCTGCTGAAGAGGCTAGAGGAAGTGTTGAAAGTATGAACATGTATAGCACATACACTATATGGTAATGCACCTTATTTTAACATTCAGTTATACGGTCAGTGCTATAACTAAACTATTTAATTCTTCTTAATCTTGTCAAGAGAGCTTTTTTTTTACTTGAGCATGACTGCCCCAGTGCGCAAAGCAAAGGTCCATAGAGCCATATATAGCTAAGTTTGATGGAGAAAACACCCCATCTCTCCTCTCCTCCTCACTTCTCTCAGGTAAAAACACTTTGACCTCTGACCTCACAAATGTTCTTTGCACAGACACAATCCAGCATCTTGTAGAATGTTGGGGGGAGGCAACATTCATCTTCTATTTTTACTTCCTCTACTTACAATGTCCAGCTGTCTCAATACTTTTGCCTTTATGCATCATTCTACGTCTTATCTATTTTCAAATGCCTCATTGCAGCAGCTGTTTTTTGTTGTAAGTCATTAATATGTGGCCTGTTTCATCTTAAAACACTACACATGTCTTTATTGCTTCTACAGGTACTTTTTATTTGCCCAATATGAGCAACTGTGTCCAAAATGAGACATTTGAATGTGATGGCTTGTACAATCTGACCACTGCAGTAAATGCAGATTGACTTTTCGTCACTGGAGTGTTAATCCACTCGCACGCCAAAACACAAATATCTAATTAATTGCATATTTGTTTCTACCGCCTGCAGGCCTAATCAATAGCCTGTCCCAGAGGATTTGGCCAATGTATAGCTGGCCTTTGTGCAGTCTGCTGGTCCCAGCGAGGGTGACTCGGACAGCTTTCTGAGGAAAACAAATAGCTCTATTACAGACTTGCATCTGCGTGAGCGAACGCCTCTCCTCTGGGACTTTTGAACATCAGTTATTAATCGTACCTTCTCTCCACATGGAAGGAGGGTTTTTTCAACATAGGTTCACTCAACAGAGCCCACGAAGCAAGTGTTATGCAATTGGTTAAAAATTTGCAGAGAAGCAGTGACAATTATAATATAACTTGCAGTATAGAAGCGGCATTGAAGCTGACTATTAGGAGTAACTTCCATTCTTTAGCAGTTTCTCTGCTCTGTAATCATTAGTGTTAACCAACTATTGGTAGGAATTCAGTTTTGAATATTAATGCTTGCCATATTTTGAAGCAGCAGTCCACTGTAAAGACTTTGGAGACTTGAAGGTCTCAAGTTTGAATCTCACTATGGCTCAAACAAATAATATTGACTTTTTGACAGGGCAAGACCCACTCACAATTGTCCTGATCACTCTCCCTTGACTGCATATGTGTAAACTTGTTCCATGCATGTATTTGCAAAGTGAATTTACTCTTGGTGATTAAAAATAGTGTGACAAAACAGTCAATGAATTATGTACCAATAAATGAGTCCTTCCAATGCATTTACAGTGAAACAATAAATATTCAGTGCTTACTTGGTCTATGCTGACTGCAGCACAATAAAAGGCTGCATTGGTTATGTTCACTGCAAACGCACACATACAAATACACGCGCACACACCTAGACCTGTTACACTAGTCTGGCAGAATGTGACCTAGGTTAGGATTATCTTAGTTAGTCTGAAAGCAAAATGAAAGCTATTTATACGTTTTAAGAATGTTCTGGGTTTGTATGTAAATAATAAAATGGGCGAAATGGTGGTGTCATTCCATTGTAGTGTTGCTCGTCATGTAGTCTGGACATTGTTAGTGTCTCTGCTTTTTCACAGCTACAGCTGCCCTTCCCTGTACATTTCACACATCATCACCTCCAGGACATCTGATGATGTCATTAACTGGACTGCTTGATTCCTCACCCATTTTGACCATGGTGAGCATCAACTAAATGACATGCAGGCAGTCAGACACAGAGCTATTATAGTATTTTTTTTTCCAGGTGACTCTTTTTCTCCCCTTTTAATGTACTGTAATGGAGAATGTGGATGTGTTTCTAGCTATGATAATTGAGACAGTTGCAATACATTTAAGAACAGTTTGGTCTCAGAGGTTTAACCTTAAGTCTAATTACCTCCAATAAGAAAGTTATGTTGAATTACTGCAGTGTGCATTCTTTGTACTCAAAAGATGTTCCATTTCTGCGCTTTGTCCGTCTCCACTAGAATTGGTCATCTTTCAAATTTGAAGGATTCTGGTTCTAATACAGATTCCTCATTTCAATTCTGGTTCTTAACGATTGTCGATTCTGCTGCTTTTAAGAGGCAGGTTCATAAACGTTTGCATGATTTAAGAGAGGGTGCTAACCAGACTTCTTTTTGGATAGAATGTCTGCTTCTCCAATCATTTTTTAATGATACAGTATAAACTTTTTTACTATGAATTTCTCACAGGGCTATTTTCAACCAGTATATAAATATCAAACCATTCAACTTGAATATAAATGTTAAAATGTATTTCTGCAGGAGTACACTTTAGCAAAAGATGTTTACTTTTGAAAGGCTAATGAAGAAACATTTCTACACATGCTGTTAGTTGTTTACTTGTTAGTGTGTGATGCTGCAGGTGCTTAATCATGCACTAACCTGGGTGAACTTGTAAAGATTTGTCTATGAAAAGTACACAAGCTAATGTTAGCTGTATATTTCGTATCGTATTAGCAATATACTTCGTTTGCTGCCTGAGTGTTGGTGTAAGCTATTTTTTATGACACCCTCATTTTACCACACCTAAACAGGATGTAGCCCACAGTATTATTATGAAGGCTGGAAGTGTGTTGTGTGGGTTGACTTGCATTTTGTAGCTGAAGCTCCTGTCCTTTATTTACACTGAAATTCCAGCAGACTTCCTGAAACCCTCGGTTACATTGGCATGAGACGGATATCATTTATTGTTTGACTTCTCTAAATCTGACTGCTGAGAGGAAGTCCGACGTAGCGCATCAAAGACGGGACACTCTTTTATTTCTACACCAATCATGTTGGTCGTGTACCCTCCTTTGCACGATATCATTGTGTTGCAAATGTTGCATTGAGCCAGTCACTGTTTTTTATAAAGTTAAGCCAAACTTTTTATTCGCATCTTCTTTATTGGTGCTTGCTGGCTTCTTCTTCGTTGGTCGTTCCTCTCTCCTATTTCAAAACACTGCTTGAGGTTAATCATCGCTACTTTTGACATCTGACAATGTATCTACTGGACATTGTCTCAGGGCAGGACCCCCAGAAGAGAAGGCCACATTTTTTTGTTTTTGAAAAACAGCAGGGAACTTTGATTTGAGGTTCTTCTGCAGCACAAGGCGAGGGACCCGACTCAGCACATCTGAGAGTACTTTGGTGAAATAACAGCAAATGTTTGTCTTGTATTGTATGGCACGCTGCTGGAGGAGCGCTAAAGCCCCTTCTTCCAGCGCCTAAAGCACCTCTTAATAAAATAGTCAAGAATAACTCCTCTACCTTAATCTTGCCCTCAGATTACTGCACTAGGGGCGGGAAATTAGCAGCAGGCCCACACGCTTCCCTCTTTGCTTGTCTTCTCCCATTGACACAATTAGAGCGTTATTTGCACTCGTGACTTCTTTTTCATGTGCATCACCGTATCCTTCCTTTGCCTCTAAATGCTTTCTGAGGAAACTCACTTTATCCCTCTGTCCTCCATATCTGTGTGGGAGGCTGCACAGACTTAGCAGGGAGGGAATGGATGGGTAATGTTTTATTAGGTTAGTATTAGAGGCAAGATGTGGCTCAATATTGGCTGAATTCTCTAAGGCGTAGCTTCCCAAAGTGGGGTACACGTACCCCTAGGGGCAAGCAGACCGCCGTACGGAATAAAATTAAAATCGGCTTGACTACATTAAGGCCGAACACTGGGATTTATGTAATGAGCTCGAACGTCTCATGTGAACAGCCACAGCAAGTAGAAGTAGTACAGTGCAGAAGAAAGGTGATAGCATGAAATTGTTCATTGTTGTGTGTGCGTTAGATGCACAAATAAGTAAAAGTGTCCGATCTTGAATTTTTCAAGATCATTGGTATTGTGTTTTCTGAGCTGTCATTTGTTTGTTGACTGGATGCACTGACTGTGTTAGAAAGCCCCCAATTTTGCACGTTTAAGAAAATCTATGCTTTCACAAATAATGTGTCTTCTTCGGGTGTCTTCTTCCGTGAACGTACCATGTGTGACGCAGATTGAGACTTATGCGTATGAGGTTCTCTGACGGTGCACAGACAAACAAGTATCTATTCTTCCTTTCCCGTCCTCCTTGTTCGCAAATGTTAATGCTGTGTGTAAATGCACGGAGGTGAGGTTTAATAATGCTAGCTCTGTGCTGCTGTGCATTTTTGCTTGGTGCATAATCTCATGCTATATGTGCTCATGTGTCCATTTGGCCTCGTATTGAATTCATGTCCTTATTGATTTCTGCACGTTATGTGACTTTGTTTTCATAATTATTTACAAGTATTACATTTATGTGTAACAATAGTTGCATTGTGCTGATTATTTCCATGTTGTTGCAAAACAACATGGTTCAGTTCACCACATCTTATCTCAGCTTGTCACCACGTGTTATAAATAAATCCATCAAACAGAAGACAAACCTGCCAGGAGATATCTTACACCTTTAAAACCCTCTCCGTTTTAAATTAGTAGCCTATGTGTGCAGTTGAAAAATAAGACACATATAATGTCATAATGTATTTAATAATAATCAAAGATGTCTCATTGTGTGGTTTACAGTATGTTTTAAGTGTGCAGGTGTAGGGGCTACATGACTTCCAGTCAGATGTCTGAAGGGGTACGCGGCTGTGAAAGTTTGGGAACCGCTGCTCTGAGGCACATGTGACAGATGTCACAGATTTGGACCTTTACCTGTTTCCTTCCAAATGTATTTGTTCTTTCATTTTGACAGAAAAATTCTACTGCGATTGTACTGCGTGGCTGCACGGTGGTCTAGTGGTTAGCACGTTGGCCAACACAGTAACAGCCTGGAGATCGGGAAGACCTGGGTTCAGTTCTCCCTTGGGCATTTCTGTGTGGCGTTTGCATGTTCTCCCCATGCGTGCGTGCGTTTTCTCCGGGTACTCCGGCTTCCTCCCACATTCCAAAAACATGCATGTTAGCTTAATTGGCGACTCTAAATTGTCCATAGGTATGAATGTGAGTGTGAATGATTGTTTGTCTATATGTGCCCTGCGATTGGCTGGCGACCAGTCCAGGGTGTACCTCGCCTGTCGCCCGAAGTCAGCTGGGATAGGCTCCAGCATGCCCCCGCGAGCCTAAAGAGGAGAAGCGATATAGAAAATGGATGGATGGATGGACTGCGTGCATTTGTTCTAAACTTTATTATCTGATCAGGCAACAGGATATTCCAAGCATTTTTTGTTATCAAAAATAAATACTTGAACGTCTGCTTGTCACCTTGACATTCTCACTTCACTTCTCATTTCAAAGCAAGTTATCTATCAATTTGTTGGTAAAAATATAATAATCAGATGCATGGACAATCGTGTAATAATACCATGAGGTTATATTCATATTTACAGTATATTCATATGTTGATAGCTACAAATTGCCCTCTGAGGGCAGCCGTAACTCAATGAAAACGAGTTTGACACACCTGTTCTGGTCTTCATCAGTGGAGAGAAGTGGCCTAAACAAGTAAACTGACAATTGAGGCCTTTTAAGTGGAGAAGGGGTGGAGAGTGATTTTGTTTGTTAATTAGGCTGCACACTGAAGAACCTTCACATGTATATGGCACTATATCTTTTTGGGGGGTTATTATGTACAGTTTTGTGTGTGCGTGTGTGTCAGTAGTGTAACCCACACGTTGAGTACAGTAGCCACGGTGACTTTGAGTGCACATCTTACCGCTGTCTGATTGTCGCAACCAGAACTCTCCCTTAATGCTTCCTGTCTGCTTGACCCACCTTCCTGCTTGCCCGCCTGCCATCTGAGTCTGCCAAGGGACACATACACATGCACGCACACACACACACGCGCATACACTCGCTCTCACACATACACTTGGCTCAGGCACTTAGTTTTATCTTTGCTTGCAAATACACTTTTGATATAAAGATCACTCGGAGTGCAGTTCAATCAGACAGTTCTCAGGGGAATTTAGTAGAATTTTGTACAAAAAGTAGTGCATTATTAGTAGAAAGCCCACATGTATTTAACAAATCTTACTAGAGTATAATAATAATAAATACATACACTCAACAAAAATATGAATGCAACACTTTTGTTTTTGCTCCCATCTTTCATGAGCCGAACTCAAAAATCCAAAACATTTTCTATGTAAACAATAGGCCTCTTTCAAATATTGTTCACAAATATGTCGAAATATGTGTGACCGAGCACTTCTCCTTTGACAAGATAGTCCACCCACCTCACATGTGTGACACATCAAGGTTAGACAGTATGATTATTGCACGGGTGTGCCTTAGGCTGGCCACAATAAAAGGCCACTCAAAAATGTGCAGTCTTATCACACAGCATGATGCCACAGATGTTGCAAGTGTTGAGGGAGTGTGCTATAGGCAAGCTCATTTCTCTACCGTAAGCCCTCTCCAAAGGCGAGAATTTGGCAGTACATCCAGCTGGCCTCACAACAGCAGACCACGTGTAACCACTCAGGTTGGGCATTGTTTGAATTTGAACGATTCCGGTTCTGATTCCTTGTTTTGATTCCGGTTCCGGTTCTCCATTCTGATGCTTTTTAGAGGCAGGGTCACGAAAGTGTGCGTGGTTTAAATGAGGGCGATAGCCAGAGTTCTATTTTGATTAAATGTCTGAACTTCTCCATTAATTGTTTAATGATATGAACTTTTTTTTTTATATAAACTTTACTATGCCAAACTTTTTAGCCACTGCTTTTTCACTGGTGCTCACCGACTTCCTCTTAATTGGCTATTTGGTCAGCGAAGTGGGCATCAAATCTAGGGAATCGAAATAAAGTCATTTGAACGATCGGAAGAATCTGAATGTTGCTTGATACTTGATGCCCAACCCTAGTAACCACACCAGTACAGGCCCTCCACATCCAGCAACTTCACCTCCAAGAAGGTCTGAGACCAGCCACACGGACAACAACTGCAACAACCGGTTTGCATAACCAAAGAATTTCTGCACAAACTGTCATAAACGGTCTCAGGGAAGTTTGTCATCTTCATCGTGGTTTCAACCTGACTTCAGTTCATCGTTGTAACTAACTTGACTGTCTGGCACTTCGGAGAGGTGTTCCCTTCACGAGTGAATCCGAGTTTTCACTGTACAGGTCAGATGGCAGACAGCGTGTCTGGCATGGTGTAGGTGAGTGGCTTGCTGATGTCAACATTGTGGACTGAGTGGCCCATGGTGGCAGTGTATGTTATGACACTTAACACAGGTGCATGTTATTGATGGCCTTTGGAATGTACAGAGATACCATGATGAGATCCTGAATTTCATTGTTGTGCCATTCATCCACAATCATCATCTCATATTGCAGCATCGTAATGCACAGCCCCATTTGCAAGGATCTGTACAAAAACTCAAACAAAATATGCTCCAGAAAAACACTTTTTCGGGTAGTACGCGTGCCCCAACCATATTATATTCTTTGAGGCAACACCTGCCTTACAGTGTTTTCAATCAGCAATAAAAATGGACTCGGAATCCTGACCCAAAGTTGGGAAACCCTGCTGTGTTAGCTTCCAAAGCTGTCTTGGTTATACCCGATGAACTGATTGGTACATCTGAGGGAATACATGATGAAACTGACTGATGAATTGGATAAACAGAATTGTTTTCACAGGTTGCTCATGAGTCAATGAAGGTGCAAGCAGGCTGGAAATGAGAAAAAATAGACATCTTATTTATTTTGAGTGCTGCAGGTGCTCGCTTACCGCGTATTTGCTCTTTGGATGACTCTTTTACTCTAAAGAGGGCAATTTGTGTTCCTCACCCGTCTCTCTCTCCAGAGGCCAGAGCTGAAGTGGCCCACTTATTTTCGCAGGGTCTTGTGGTCATGACTTGTGGTGACATATTAATTGAGCAGTTCCTCCAAAGAAAAGAAAAGGCCAATGTCTCCATTGGTCCAAGTGTGTTTGTAGAGCCTGCAAAATTGGTTTTGTTTGGCTGGAAAGCTCTTAGGTGTTTATTTACACATGGTGCTGTGTCAAATAGCAGCTGTCTCACAGTTTCTGTCCGTATGTGTGTGTTTCCTGTCGTAGACCACATGTTTGGTGCGTAGACATGTTTTCTCACTTATAAACATGCTTGCTTGTCTGTTGGTGGACACAGACAGACAAACAGATGAGACATGGTGAGTTAAACTCTTTCTCCTTCCTGTTGTGTTTCCACATCGTCAGTCGTAGCATTTGCCGTTTTCTTCATCTATTATTGACCACGTTCATTCACACCAGCCTCCACAAGTCATTACAAAATTGACATACAGTCCCTGTGTCACAGAAGTAAATGACTTTTATGTAGGCACATGGGCTGAGTTTATTTGCCCAAAACAAAGTACGGCAATCTTTTTCTCCATTTGGCGCAGGTAGCAATATTAGATTTACGTTGTGCTTTTTGGTTGTCCAGTTGGCTACTTATCGCCTCATGTTTAGCTTTAAGTAGCTGCTTTAAAGAAGAAGAATACCCAGAGATTGTCTAGCCTTCCACCAAGGTTTAAACATGTCACCTGACATGACTGACAACTGAAATACCGAGCCTTTAGTTAATTTTAGGTGTCAGCTATTAAGAGCCAACATATGCACAACAAAGGACGACTGACGTTACAAATCTCTCATGGATTGGGATGTTTTTGTGTGAATATAAAAAATACTGTCGCTTTATCTCGGAAGTTGAAAGGATGACAACGAGGGAGTCGATCAACAATCTTTTTATGGAAACGAACAGGTTACTGTCGGCCGCCACCACACCACAATAACCTTAATCCTTGCCTTCTGCACATTCAGCCAGTCACATTTACGGCCTCACAAACAGTCGGAAATGAGAACTCTAAGACAGGAACAAACAAACACGGATATTTTCCCCCCACTTCGATGTAAGATTGCCAACACCAAATGTTGGCAGCTCTGCATACACAAAACATTTAATATTTATATTATTGTTAGTATTTCTATACTTGTTACGAAGTTTTGCCCATCATAAATCCCTGTGATTTAAAAAAAGAATAAATACAAATATTTTATGATATCAATATGTGAATTTTAATCCAAATGTAATGGGACTTTACAACAAACAAACCCACAATGAAGAAAATAGAATCTTGACTACAAAAACAAAAAATCTGCTGCCAGGTCACCTTACAGAAATGTATTTGCTCAAAAAACATGTATTTATTGAGAGTCAGATATTGTCTGTCTATAAGCTAAAGGAGCTAAATCATTGAATTGGCATGTTTAACGTAAACAGAACTTGCCTGTCTTAGAACGTTGTGGTTTGATCAAAATGATCTTTTGATCGTTTTATTGCAAAGCACAGTAATAACAGTTGTCTCTCTTGCTTGTGGGAAGTTTAATGCAGGTTAGCTCATTGCACACATCTCTAATTCATAACTGTGAATTTGTAGTTCAGTGCCCAAAACTGGCAGCCAGAGAGTGACGGCATTTAAGTGCTTCTCCATCCATGAGAGCACGGTTACCAAGACACCGATTGTTTTAGCTGGCATCCTCATGGAGAGAAACAATAAAATAACAACATTACGCCTCAGATAATTGGCCCCTTGGAAAGCTGGAGAATGACACATTTGTTCTGTATTTCTTAGAGAATACTTGGTCTTGGGAAAGAATGGATCTGCATTTGCACCTTTTAAAGTTTTTCGGGGGTACTGGGTTTATGGGAGACATTAGATGGAGAAAATAGTGATGTTCTTTGTCATTGTTTTTTTTTCGATGCTAGCTGTAACGCAATGTTATTCTTGTCTTTTTGTCTTTTCTTTCTTAGTCTTTTTGAAAAGTCTGTAATCCGACTGCATGTACTTTTAGAAAAATGGCCTGGTAAGATATTATCTGTACGTGTAAGTATATTTACTGTACTTGTAAGTGGTGACATCGTTAAGGCTTTTTAATGTATATGAAACAATGTTAGGAACACGTGTATTTAGCGATGTCCGATAATATAGGTCGACAGCTTATTATTATTGGCATATAAATGAGATATAGGTTCATGTCGGTATTGGTTTTTCTGCCGATAATGATATTGGTGCGTGAGTGATGATGCTAGCTCAGTATGTCTGTGGTCTGGAATTGCTACTTTACAAAGTTTTGCCTTTGCAAATATGCATTTTGCAATGACTCTAAATGACTAAGCGACTGCTTTGCTTGTTGATAATAAGAAAACATGCTATTTTACTTGATTATTGCTCATAATGTTTTGACCACTTTAGTTTAGACAAGGAAATAAGGCACTTTTTCTCTAACTTGTATTGCATTTAATAATATTGGATTCAATTTTATATAGCACTTTTCAAGGTACCCAGAGCACTTCACATTGAAGTGAACCCATTATTCAAACACTCCTCAGTCATACACTGGTGGTAATCTACATCTTTAGCCACAGCTGCCCTGGGGTAGCCTGACATAAACGTGGCTGCCAATTCGCGACTACAGCCTCTCCGACCACCGCCAAAAATGCATTCATTCATACTCCATTATGGGCAGCAAAATGGGTGAGGTGTCTTGCCCAGGGACACAACAACAATGACTGGGTGGAGGAAGCAAGGATTGAACTGCCAAACTTCAGGTACTAGCTGGATGACCTGCTCTAACTTGTGAGCCATTGCTGCCACGCCTTATTGCAGTCTTATTTTGCACAAATTGTGTTCATTTGTGAATTGCATCCATTGACGTCACACTAAAAGAATCATAATGTGTTCATTTATTACACGAGATGTGACCTGACATTAGGTTGAGGCAGTGGTTCTTAATTATTTTCTGTGATGACCCCAAGGGGAAAGAATTGTTTTAATGCCCACACCTACAGTATTGAGATCTTGTGCAGAATGTTTTATTTGCCACAATATTGCTTATATGAGTCTCATTTGTGAGTATGCGTTTATGTTCAGTTTGTCTTCGAGGTACTGTCGTCGTCAGGAGGTAGTTAGTGCCACTGAGACAATGCAGTGTGCCTGATCTTGAGTTATAGAAAGCGTTTGCCTGAAAGTATGTTATGCTTGTTAGGCTCCATCTGTTCAAGTGGAATATACATTTAAATGTCTAATTAGTTGTCATATTAGGAGGGGTTGAAAAAAAAAATGCTAATGCTAATCGCTAATGCGTACTGTATATCAGATTCCAATGCAAATTACCATCAAACTAGTGCATTTGCTAAAATGCATTTCATTTATTTTGAATGTCACAGAGAAATTATCGGTGAGTCATAATTGACATGCTTTATTTCTATATGTTTAGTTTTATAGAACTTCAAAGTGAGGGATCTGAAATGGAAATCAGCTGGAGTCTTTATCGAGAACCTGTTATCTGTCTACTAAGGTAGCAAGTACAAACCAAACATTAGCGGGAGCAGAAAATTTGATACTGAAAGTCCTCCATTGCCGCTTGCGACCCGACAACACCCTGCCCCGTTACCCCAGGGGGCACACCTCACTATTTGAGAAGCACTGGTTTGAGTGAAGAAGTGATGCCTAAATTTGTATTAAATGAAATTAAGTGCTGGACAGTATCGGTATATAAGCTATAGGTAAAAAAGCCAAGTTAGCATCTCTACTTGTACTGGATGGCTTTAGATCGTGCACGTGGACCTACAGCAGGGGTATCAAGCTCGATTTATCTGGGGGCCACTGGAGATAGGGTCAAGTTGAGGCTCTGCCCATGAAGTAGTAGGGCTGGGAATCTCACGGTACCTCACGATACGGTACGATACGCGATGCATGGCTCACGATAACGAAATGGTGAAAAAAAAAAAAAATCAACCCTAACGAGGACAAGCTGTATAGAATATGGGTGGAATTTTTGCAGCATATTTTAACCAGAATACAAGAAGCAATGTTGCAAAAAACGAGACTGCTTTAGTGCAACAAGTGTAAACAGGATTTTGGTTTAGGTGTCTGACAAACAGTAAAACTATTTTAAACTCATTCAGAAAACACAACATCTCATGTCTCTCAAGTAGATCAACTCTATAAAGCAGAAGCATGACATGATGACATGTAAAATGCTCACTCGACTCACTGGGAAGGAACAGTGATACAAGTTTATAGCGGCTATATTGCAATAATACTAATAAAAATAAGATACACAGCGAAAGGTATCAATAAGCAATAGTAGGGTTTAATATTGCGATAGTTCCTCCCAGCATGCATTGTGGTAATTGGTTTGTAAAAAGTTGCTGAATGTGTAAAAAGTAAAAAGTTGTTATGTGTTTAGGGTTGCAAATTATTCCCCATAGTAGTAGTTGCCTTACGTGTGTTTACTTACCTGTTCCAGGTTGTGCATTTTTTCATCATTTTTTTGTGTGTGTGTTAGCACCGCGATTGTAGGTAGAGTTCTGTCTAGTGACCCCCCTGTTCATTTGTCTATGTGACAAGCTTACTATTAGTTCAGTGGTGACTTATACGCTCACTGACTTGGCCCCCAACAGCCTTGATTAAATTATTTTTCACTCTTCCGACTCTTCTGATTCCTCTACCGTAGATCCGTTTCCAATTGAAGGCAGGTTGTGCTTTGTGTTTCTCATTGTCTTGACAGTGTTCCTCAACAAGTGGAGGCTCCCTTCACTGTGGCTTAATCAGATCTGGAGCGCAAGAGGGGGTGGAAAGGAAGTAGGGTGGGGTTAAACAGGTAAAAGTGGGGTCAAAAGTAGTTTACCCTCAACTCCTCATTGTCTGCATTTCCCCCTTTTATAGGAAAATTAGATCTGCCTGCTCCTCATAACGTGTGTTTTGTGTCCAATATGAAACCTTTGAAGTTTGGAGGGTCCCTCACCCCCTTAACCACACACACATACGCACACACATCAGTCACCCCCTCTAAACATGCATAGACCTCTCTTATCTGGCCCCCCTCCACTTACTTCCAGACATTGCTCATTACCTGAGGCTGCATTGGAAGAAAGAGTGGTGGTTAATCAAATTGGCTCTGCACGTTTTCTGCCATCAGAGGAAGCACTGGCTGTTGAGGGGTCATTGGTTCAGTTTAGGCTTCAGGAAAACATCACCAAGTAAAAAAATAATAAAATAATGAGCGACACCACCATAAGTTCATGCATGTTTTAAAGGGCTTTCAGGCATGGTAATGTGCTGTTAATAGGAGGATTTTAGGGGAAAGACAGGTGAATGTGGGCCAGCACATATATTTGCAGAACTATTCATATACCGTAATTTCCGGTGTATAAGACACACCCACTAAATTTATAGAGAAAAACAGATTTGTACATATATGTGCACGTCATAAAATGGAATATTGTGGAGTGCACAGCTCCGTCAGGACCAGGTAGCTCTTTATTTGAGCCAATTATGAGCTATGAGAAAACTCTCAATGAGGTTGTCAACCCATTGAAAAATCACAGGAGGTCATTATTCAATAAAACAGTCTGACTCACAGTATCTTAGAAAATAACGCTAAAATCATCACACAGCGACTTAACACTCAAAAGGTAGGTAAGAAATATACAAGTACCTATGCGAGTTTATAATAAAAAACAACTATTTTAATGGCTTGCCATGATGCATTTCTTCCCAGCAAAGCATTGCATTGGCCATGGCTGCCCGGGCCTTATAGTTCCCTTATACTGTAGCTTGTGATTGGCTTCTGCTAAAGAAACAACTATCGTGTCCTCACTGACTCGCGATTGGCACAGTATTTAAATGATTAGTAATAGTTTGTCAAGTGAAGGAGATGTCACGAATTTAGAACATGACCATAAGTTATCCGCACAACTGTATAACCCGCGGGGTTCGACGTTTAAGAAAAAAGTAGCTGCTTATTCACTGCAAATTATGGTACTCTACATCTTTAATTTACACCTCAAACTTACTTGACAAGCTTCGGGTCTTACGTTTCTAAAATAAAACCAAAATGGCTCATTTAGGGTAGGCAATATCAGCACTTCTACAATTTAAATACAGGCAGTGACTGTTGTTTTACATACTGTCTTATAGTCACTTGTATTCAGAGTGGACTGATGAAGACCGCAGACCACATTTTTGAACAATAAGTTATGGGACACTTTCCAAAAGCTCAAAGCCACCCTGATTCCAGATTTTAACACACTGACTCCCATTGTGATTTTTTTCCCCATCCCACAATAATACATCCTCTGTAAGGGATGAACCTGATCCCCATGAGCGTCATGGATGGAGTCTTTGTGTGACAGCCGTCAATGAGCTGATGTACAATGACAGTGTTGCATGCACACACAAAAAACGGGAACACACAATTAATGGCAAATTTATGGTCAGTGTTATGATGACTTAACTTGTGATTGTTCCCTTTCCACAGTCCAGTCACTCTCAAGGTTTAAGTTCACCACTAGTTGTATTTGTTTTAATGGCAATTTTCACAACAGTAGAACAGAGACAACTAGACATCACTCAAAAATAAATAAAAAAAAAAATTATAAAACTGTGGAGTGGAGCATTGATCAGGTAGGAATGCATTCCATTTTTGTGAGCATCTAGATACGTGCAGATAGATTTTATTTTTTTAGTCACTATTGAATCAATTGAACCATCCACTGGCCCACCGCCCTGCCAGTCCAATGTCTTCCTCCATGAACCAGGAAATGGATTGTGAACTAACAACAACAACAAAAGACACACTCCTGCGACATCACTGGGAATTGCTAACAAACTGTACTCGCAAACAGACAGCAAATACAAAGACTGGTTTACAGTCATGGAAAAAAACATCAGACCACCCTTGATTCTTCAGTTTCTTGTTCATTTCAATGCCTGATACAACTAAAGGTACCTTTATTTGGACAAATATAACAATGACAACAAAAATAGCATAAGAGTTACATTTTTTTGGCAGTACAATGCTATATCTATTCATGTAAGAACATAAGCGATTTTGGTTATTATCAAGAAAACCATGGAAGTTGGTAGATATCAGCTCTTAAATTAAACTCTTATGAGCTGTATTTGTTATCACCATTATATTTGTCCAAATAAATGTGCCTTTAGTGGAAGATAATAAAAAACATATACATTTTTTAAATGCCCAAAAGTTGAGTGATGACTCTGCTTCATTGATCACCATCTATCTTAAAATTAGCACTATAACTCCTCTCTTGTTTGCTATTTTGCACAACCTCAGACTCAGAATGTAAGATGACCTATCTTTTTTTAAACATTTTTCTATAGGGAAAAAAATAATGTTTTATATTTGCTTTAATATGATAGATGGAAAACTTCTCAGCCTATGTTTCATTCTACAATCACAGAAGGGCAATGATAGTAAATATGATCAAGGTCCCGAAGTGCTGCATCTGTCTCAACTGACAACCAGTCATGTTTTATATTGGCATAGATTGTATACAACATACACCACCATTGCGTGAGTGCCCTCACTGGCTTTGTATTGACCTCTCACCCAAATGAGATCCATCCTCCTCTTTCCATCCTTCTTTTTTTCTCCTGCCTCGTCCTCCCTCAGCTGCCTGCTGCCAGCCACTTTTGTTTTCACATGGTCAACTTCTCAGGGAACACGCTCATATTTGTGGCTTTCAGGGTTGGCAGCAGTGTGTGCTGTGCTTGTCAAGTTTTTTTTTCACTCCAACTTTACCCGAGCACGCAAATTGAACTGTTTCGTCATGGTGTCCCACTTTGCAAAAAAGTTTCAAATGTACTTGTCTGCCCTGCCTGCTGTTTCTCCATTGCTGTCGTCACTCGTAATATCTCAAGAAAGTCCTCCAAATACATTGTCAATGAAAGCCACCCCCGATAAGTACCCGAAGAGCAGCACATCATTTTGTTGGGAGACAGTTTATTTATGGAATCTACAAAGTAAATGCGAACATTTTGGTCATTCTGAGTACCCACAAAAGTCCATGAGTGCACTCTCTACAAACAGGCTGGGCTCATCCACAGCATCGACTCAAATATGACAGTGGAAAAGAGACATCTAGACTTACAAAAAAACCCCAATGTGTACGATGGTTATCTGAAGTGAGGTCAGAAATGAAACATGTCATAGCAAATTAGAACCATGTTGTTTGAATTACTTAGGCCTGCTCCTTAAAAAAGAAGAGCTTGCCCATGGAAAAAAAAAAAAAAAATGGGCAGGGAGTGTGTTTTGAGTACAGAAAGTTACACATGCAAAGACACAAAAGCTGGACCAAAAGAGACAGAAAGACAAAGATAAGAAAAGCAAAAAACAACAGACAGAGACCGAGAAGGGGAGACTTGACAGACAAGAAAATGTTTTCTCTGGAAGAAATAATGTCACCCGGGCTGAGTCATGAGCCTGCTGAGGAATGATGATGATGATGATGATGATGAGAAGAAGAAACCTTGGACTCATTTCTTCGTCCAAGCTTAGTTTGGGGCATCACTTACCAAATTACCAGAAAGGGGCCTCTGCATGTGTGTGTGTGTGTGTGTGTGTGTGTGTGCGTGCACTGTAATAACCACATTCTCTCAGCATCTTCGGCCACCAGGGCCTGTTTTCATAGCTGGGAACAGGGATGGGCCCACACTCGTTAAGAATACTATTTCGGAAGATGGGAACGAAAAAAATAAAATAAAAATGGCAGGATTGAAGGGAGAAAGATGACCAGAAGGGGTTGTGCAGAAGGACAAAAAGCCCACAGGCGTGTTGCGTGAAAGGATGAGCCAACAAAACTTGCATTCTCTGGGAAAATGGCCTCCTGAGACTGAGATCCACTCAGATTGAATTTCATAACTTTGCCTGAGTGAGAGACAGAGAGAGGGCATTTTGCAGAGCATCTTTCAGGAGGGACTCGGCATTTTGTTTTCTTCTCTTTAGTTTTTAAGCTCATCACAACAACATAGTCCCATCGATCACATGACTTCAGCATAGTGTAACGTCCAAGCTCGTTTATCCCCAGAAGAGATCAGGCGAACACTCTTTTCTGTATTCTGTATTCAAATTGTCTAAAATGTGTCACAAAGTACAGCGAGCTAGACCTCCGCTCTTCAAGCAAGAAGCAGGAAGTCCTGAACTAGGAAGTGCCTACCAGGTTATACTACCGTTGAGTCACGGACACGCAGGACTCCTCAGTGGATCAGCGTGTCAGATTATGTGTTAGCATTTAACTGGCTCAAGCTCGTGTCAATCAAGTGTGTGTGTGTGTGTGTGTGTGCAAGCGTGCTGACTGGCTTGATAAGGTTGCCAGGCAACCTGTCTTTGCAAAATTCAGGTAACAGTGCAACCATTGTCTATGTGTACAGTAATTCTATGGTATAATTCTAGTCAACTCTCGCAATAGCAATGCATAACCACATACTTATGGCTCATATGATGCCACCACACCACCTTCATTTGTCCGTAGATTTGTGTAGTTCAATTGGGCGTAGCAGCAAGCAGCTGCACTTTTTACGACAGCAACATCAACTCACACCTATCACTTGACATCGACATAGCACTCCTATTGGTCTGCAGATTTTTGTACAAAAGGGGGGATTGATATTGCGTAGATGGAAATATGCAGACCGGGTAATGTTATTGATGTGGGATTGGAACGATAGTAAGCTAACGAGGATGACACCCAGACTTAACCTCAGGGGAGGGGAAAACTGTGGTGTTGTCGATATTGAGGGAGAAACTGTCAACTTTGGATAGTGTAGATTTGGAATTAACGAGAAGGATTTCTGCCTTTTCACAGTTGAGTTTGAGAAAATTTGAGGTGAGCCAGGATTTGATTTCAGTTAAACAGGTGGTGAGGGAGGAAGGAGCTGGGTGTCATCCGTGAAGCAATGAAAATGGATGCTGTATTTATGGAAGATAGAGAAGGTAGATGATGAAAATGAGGGGTCGTAGGACAGAGCCTTAAGACACACAGGGATCTGGGATCGGTGAGACTTGAGCTGAATGAACTGAGTGCTCAAGTACTTAATGGTTGTTTCATGGCAGTTACGTTCAACAGCATAAATCAACTTCCCCACACTGTTCATTTATGTTGTTATTTGTGTTGTGTTGTTTGAAGTATGAGCTAGTAAAACAGCTTAAGGATAGTCAACGGTGGGTGTGTATGGGGGGCGGCAGGGGTGGGTTTAGGTTGGAGCGAGGGGCCTTCAGCAGGCTTATGTATGGATGCCCAGAATATGGTGCTATGCCCTTGGTTAGCATAGTAATCCTTTTAGTTTGTACAAATTCAGAGACCAAGACCTTCATTTTTCTTCATTCAGAGAGGTCCATTCAGAGTTCAGTGAGGTAGCATACAGTATAATGCAGTGTCCTGTGTAAGAGCGACATCAAATAAGACCTATCACTTAATGACTTGATTATTGCATATTTTGAGTAATGATCTGTAGCTCATTGAGTGTATTTGGGAAATACTGTAGTTTGGGTTTAAAAAATATATATTATTAGTTAGTTTGTTTTGTATACATTCTTACTAAATGCTTGTGGTGACATTTCAACTCACGGCTCTCACTAGTGCTGATTTCATGGAGAGGCTTTTTTGAGTTAGGGTTAGACATAGCGAGTAGGGTTAAGGTTGTACATCACTGTAATATCATCCAAAAGAGAGCTTGTGGAGACTACACACAAAGACTGGGATCAATGACTGCACAAAACACTTACATACACATGAAGTACTAGTGCAAAACAAGTCGGCTTAAGCTGAGCTAGTAATCGTCTCTTCAACAAAGAAATACATTTAGAGTTTTTGTGTGTGACCGTGGGTTTGAATTATAACAGCAGTGTGTGTCAATACACAACAGGCTGTGAATCCATCATGCACCAACTGACAGACCCGGCAGGGGGAAATGCAGTACATATTTATGTCCCTAAATTATATCCAGAGTTTGCATTTGGTCTGTTTTTGTTTGTCTCAATTTAACCACCTTGGTCAGTCTCTTATCAGTCCTCCTTTGGTCTGCACCTTGAGTCTTTCTCATTGCCCACATCACTGTCCATCACAAAACACACAACAGAGCTCATGTACATGTAGAACGCAGGTCATGTTTCTGAAACACACACACACACACACACACACACACACACACACACACTCTGTCAGACTCAGATATTCATCTGGGGTTTGTCATGTCAAACATGGCCAATGTCTCTCTCTTCTGTAATTATGGCAGAATTTATTTTTTCATATTGTACCGCTGGCTTAGGATCGTCCCGTGGTGTGGTTTGGATATGGAAACATGCTCAGCTCAAAACTTCCAGCCGAGCAGGGAAAAAAGGATCACACTACATTGAACATAATTTGGTAATTCATAATTCAGAGAGTCATTGCAGTGTTTTTTTTTTAAACGTGTATACATATATATGTGTACTGCGTATGTGTGTAAGTTATCTGTAAGACTTTATGTTCTAATTATTTTTGTAATGACTTGTGTGGAGTTGGTGATTCATGCAAACGTCCATTGATGGGAAATAATCTGTCAGCCTTGTTCACTGCAAGCAGATGAAAAAAAAAACTGGCAGTGACTGATGCACGAGCGGTATACAGCTGTCTTGTGTAATGCTCGATGTATGTTATGATACAAGTTTAACATTGCAACGTGCATACTGCAACGTATTGAGAGAGGTGTAATATTTTACCACGCTTATGTATATAAGATAGTACAATAGCCATACAGGCAGAATGTTTGATGCAGCGCTTGTACAGGTGTACCTAATGTTGTGGCCAGTCAATGCATGTTCCTGTTACCACTGTCTGTGTACTGTCAACTGAAAATTTACACAATTCTTATATTGTAGGTAGCACGCCTGTTTTATGATGACTTCATGGAGACAAAAACACATTTCAAGGAAAAAAGCTGTCATGCTACCCCAATTGAGTTGCATAAGTGAATGACGCAACACAAGCCTCCACTGAGCTGTCAAATGCACCGCGTACTTTACGAAACAAGTTTACCAAGTAACTTTAGATAAAAAACGAAATAGAGGGGAGCTGAGGAAAACCTCATATAGTGGAGGCAGCGGGCAACGCCACTTGCCAATTGCACCGTGTACGTGAATGAGGCACCACTCAACTCCTCTGTGGCTCCAGTCTGCACAGTCTGTCTCGGGAGGGGCGGTCGCTGTGCGTGACTGGCCAATCACAGAGCGTGAAGAGTGAATACATAGTGAGGATTTTCTTTCATCACGATTACGGATAATGGCGAAATGTACTTGTTTCGTGCTCGTATTCGCCAAAAATACATTATCCGTAATACATTATCCGTAACGGATACTCGTTTATAACTCAACTGCTTCTTCTGCAAAGACCTTCCTCAAAGGTAAACAAAAAGAGGACAAATTGTGTGACAAATTCAGGCAAATCCCAATGTCAGTTGCAACAATAACAAGAAAATGTGAAAAATGAGGATGTACAGTTGCAGCTTTCTGTTAAAGAGAGACATTAAATTATTATTGTGTTCATTGTTTGTACAGTCAACCTTTTTATTATTTATGTGAAATTTGGTCATGTTTTCTTTTAAAAGGTGCCAAAATAATTGTGTTGTGTGTGATGTGCAGGGTTTCATTACATTTGATATTCATATGAGCGCATCCAGTGGTTCCCAAACTTTTCACAGTTGTGTACTCCTTCAGGCTTTTGGCTTGAAGCCATGTACTCCCTGCTCCTGCGCTCTTAAAAAACATAAACATTTTTTAATTTCAATGAACTTGAAATAGCAATGAACAACTTTGTTTTCTGTCTCCGTCCTTCTTTCTGCTCTGACTGTGCGCTCTGCGCTGTGAGACATTCAGGCGTACTCCTAATTGTGAGTGTTAGGCGCTGATTGTTTTTCATTTTTATTCATGTGCCCCTTATGACAATTGGTGTACCCCTGGGGGTACACGTACCCCACTTTGGGAATCTTGGCTGGTGGATGCAAGTTAAGGCAAAATGAGGTTCGGACATTCGCTGTGAAAAAAATTTCATACAGACGTGTGTTGACTCATTTTGCGGGGACAGCAAATTCACACCGTCATACAAGCCTTACAATCACACTTTTACATTGTATAATAGAGTCATTTCTTCAGTGATGTCCCATGAAGGATATAATAAAATATTTCCTGAAATGTGAGGGTCTGGCCGCACGGTGGCCGAGTGGTTAGTATGTTGGTTTGAATATCTTTTGTGGAGTTTGCATGTTATCCCCGTGCGTGTTTTTTCTCCGGGTACTCCGGTTTCCTCCCACATTCCAAAAACATGCATGTTAGGTTAATTGGTGACTCTAATTGTCCATAGGTATGAATGTGAGTGTGAATGGTTGTTTGTCTATATGTGCCCTGCGATTGGCTGGCGACCAGTCCAGGGTGTACCCCGCCTCTCGCCCGAAGTCAGCTGGGATAGGCTCCAGCATATCCCCCGCAACCCTAATTAGGATAAGCAGCATAGGAAATTAATGGATGGATGGATGTGAGGGTCCAGGGTGCACTCACTTTTGTCACATATTGTATGCAATACAAGAGCAACATGACTACTTGAACAACTATCTGTTGAGCTCGTGCAGAAACAGTTACATAGCTACTTCAAGGTGGACTTCAACTGTATTGTTCTGTTCTGTTCTGAATATCCAATATCGTATACAGTTCAAATTTCTTTTACGCATTTTCAAAGCACTACTGTACACACCCTGGCTCCTCCCTATCTTACTGACCTTCTACACCTTCACTCTCCAAACCGGCCCCGTTGCTCCTCTGACGCCAATTTCCTGTCACCACCCTCGATGGACATGCACCGGATCTGGGGCGACAGAGCATTTAGTTTTGCTACCCCCACCCTCTGGAACTGCACTGACCTGTCCACCTTCAAAACCCATGCTAAAACAACCTATTAAACTGGCTTTTGATGTTTAATACTCCCACTTTATTCAGTGCTTAGGTATCTTCATTTAATCATATGATTGATATTTTCTGTATTTTACTGCTTTATTGTCCTGTTTTTTGTTTTACACATTTTCTTGTGTTCATTGGAAAGTGCCTTTGGGTTTTTAGAAAAGCGCTTTAAAATAACATATGTTATTATTAACATATATATTCACTGAACTTGAAAGCAATGTCAATTTTTTTACTTTGCAGTTGTAATTTCCCCTTTACTCCACTTAGTTTAGGACAAAGACCATCACCCCTTGTATGAAAACAAATGGCTCTGTACTGTCCCATTACAATATAACATCAAGGAGATTGGTTGTAAGTGCAATTTAAAATCTCAAAACACAACATCATCCATAGTTTAGAGTTTCTGTGTGTTGCTATCTGGTGCAGTCTCAAATTTGACTGAGTCTTGCTTTGAAACAATTTTGGTGTTGTTTTCATTGCACAGATGTATGAGATTACCGTACCTATTACCTGGAATCTGGAAGTATTCTGAATCCTGGACATGTCCTTAGAATAACTCTTGCCTGCAGTGCTCAATTTAAAGTAATGACTGTTTGTAGGTTTCTCCAACCGAGACAACTCATTCTTGGCCTCTGGCACACGCAATAAACTTGGCACTCACCACTCCCAGCCCTCTTTTGACTCCCTCCACCTAATGTCTTCTCATTGCCTTGCAAAGCCATTACCCTATTGTTGTCATTTTAGCTCTTTCCTCCAAGCGCGCTCATCTTCTGTGGAGCGAAAAAACAGATGAACTGCCTTCAAAAGTAGCCTAATAATATAAAGATAATGGCTAATGTCCAATCGGCCTGCAGTACTAATCAACAACTATCGTGGGAAAAGTGCACGAGGACAGAGGGAGTGGTAGTGGCAGAGTTTGTGCATGGTAGGAGGAAAACCAGGCACATTGTCCCGTGGAGATTAAAGTCCCCCAAAAGGCGGCATTGTGCATCGAAAGGGCTAAATCTTCCTCCTCCCGTCACTCAGGGTCTGAATTCAATTCTCCTCGACCCTTCTTAAAAGAGAGGCTTATCTTCTACTCAATAGCTTGTTGCGCTACAAGCCAAGCAGGAATGCACTGGGTTGTATCCCTGACACCCGCTCACTGAGTTAAAAAGGAATTAGGGAAGAAAAAGCGAGCGTTGGAGAAAGTGAGCGTCTGAATTGCGCTCTCTTTTTTTGCCAGAGGATGTGCTCTGGGAGGCAGATGGAAGTGCTGATAGAGGGTGACAGAAGGAGAGGGGATGGGAGAGTGGGATTGATTGATTGCTGTTGGGGGATTGAGGCCAGCAGAGAAGAATAGTAGCCCGCTCAGTCTGCTTTCCCCTGGGCTGCAAGATGCATGGTTGCCCAGTTGGAGGACAGACAGAGAAGCTACAGCGGAAGAAACTACTTGGGAGCCCCTGGCATGGTGTCTGGATGCCACCACATAAATTCAACCCCTCATTTCTTTTGTCCACTCACCATCGCTCCCTTTTGCTCAAGCAGCATCTCTCCAGCTCCAGTCCAGAGGGGCATCACCAGTTGCTAAGACCGGTTGCTTTACAACATGCACCCTTCACACTTATCCAATTCAAACACCCCCTGTCCCACAAAAAAGGAAAAGACAGATGGCGAAAGGGAGGTTGGCAAATAAAAAGACTAAGGCCCTACTTTGTTTATCCAAAAGTGCCCATTTTTTACCCTTTTCTCCCTTTCTTTTACAGTCTACCACCATTGGAATGATCTCCAGGCGAGACACAAAAGGGGAGAAATGAAAGAAATTGATAGTGAAAGAGATATATCGATATACTGTATCATGATCCCTTCACTTAACTTGCTATTCAGTAAATAAAAAGAAAAACTTTTGTCTTTAAGACGCTGTTGCGCATCCATCCCTCTATTCATTTGCCACTTGTTGGGAAAAACAGGATTTTTCCGCTTTGACACCGATTTCCTCATTTGCTGTTTATGACCAGGCTTTCCCCGCTTTCACAATGTGCCCTCCCTCACTTCACCCCCATTTACTGTGACTTGGCTCCACTTAATGACAGAGCTTACACCTGCTTACAGGATTAAATTAATTAGTGTGAAACAGGGCTTCGGCAAAGGGGAGGCTGGCAGTGATGGCAAAGGGAGGAGAACAACAGGGGTCAGCAGAAGAATGGCCCGCTCTGTGGCTGGACTTGGGTTGATTGCTGGCAGGGAAGCTAGTTGTGGTGGGGGAAGTGGCGTGTTTTTTCAGGAGTGCAAACAGGGTTGGGCAAGGTGACGGGAGATTTTGGATGGTTGCTTGGTGTGTTTTAGGGACAAATGTTCAATGTTTGGGTATGTGAGGTCAAAGGTGATTTGGGGACACATATGCGCAGCCGAAACCTTGCTTTGTGTTGTGATGTCTAGATTTGTGCAACTTTTTATTTTAATCAATTTTTTTGTTTGACCTGCGATGAGCTGGTGGCCAGTCCTGGGTGTACCCAACCTCTCGCCCGAAGTCAGCGGGGATTGTCTCCAGTTTACCCATGACTCAAATGAAGACAAGCGGTATAGAAAATGAATGGATGGATATTTGTTTGTTTTTGTCTTTTTTGGTGGGAGATTCTTTCAGTTTATTTGATGTATCCTTGCCTTTTTTTTGTGGCTGTCACATCTCTGCCGTCCTGAGGGTGGGAGGGCTGGATGGTGGCGTGTCAGGTGGTATGGGTCAGGCGGCCCTTCACTGGTCTTCAAGGGTTTGGGTTTCAAGGTTCTTCAGATATACCATTGGTAGAATTTTTGTGGTTTCTCTTGAACTGCTTATTTTTTTCTACACATAAGAATATAATATATATACTGTACATTATATAATAATGTAAATCTGCATATAAAATTTTGACTTTCTTGACAACAGAAAGTTCAATGCCAAATATTTTCACTAGACATCTTATACTCATCAGAATTTCCTAGGATCTGGTCTAAAAATGTATGCACCATCATCATCAAGTAGGACGTTTATTAAGGCACAGTCACTAACAGACGCTTATGTTCCTGAAAAATAGTCCAGTTTGATCATAACTTAGTGCTGAACCTTTTATACATTTACTTACAAATTTTTCAACCATAAACCAACCACTTATAATTTATTTGCCAAGTGTACAAAATTACAGTTGTAATGGTCTGGTTTACGCTGGGGGTTGAGTAATTTGGAGTGCTGATCTGTATGTTTGACATTTAATAGTCTCTCTCTTTTGTTTGATTCAGTAACTCACATTTGGTTAACCACTCCTTATTCCAAAATATTACACACTGTGTATTCTGTGATGTGATTAATCTGAGAAATGATTGATGTATTCCAAAAATATCTTTGTAGAGGGTGTTGCTTAGTGTTACTCAGTCTTTGGTCTGCCCTCTGTCATCTGTGTCTCTTCTCATGGCCTCAGTGTTGTCTATGTCCCTGTCCAGCCGCTAGATGTGTGGTTAGAGTGCTGTATTCCTCATGATAAGCACTAACAGATGGGACTCTGCTAGCTCTGTTTGCTTGGTGCACTTGACCTGTTTCACTTCAGAAGTTTGGATACTCATGCATACCTCTTGTGTGTCTCTCAAAAGATGGGCTGAGCACATACTGTACTCATAAACCTTAACCATAACTACTATCTGTCTAACCATAACTAAACTACATCTTACTATACGTCCTACACACTGCATTTGAATGATTGTGTTTGGATAGACCATTGCGACACAAACTCTACCACAACAAGGAGGACTACATGGAACGCAAACTGTGTATCTTTTATTTAAAACTATGCGTATTATAATGTAGCCAATCAATACCAGGGACACACACACGTACACACACAGGGATTTAGTTGGTGACAGATGTGTTGTGGTACAGCCCATTGCGTGGCAATGGTCACCTCAATCCCTTCCATATGACAGTGATTAGGCAGGACGCGCATAATGCTCATAGATCCCTGCTCTGACATCTAACACACACCAAGGACAAGGCACAAGAAAACACTAATGCGCACACACTCACACACGCTTGCGACCCCCACTCTCCCTGGCTTAGCACATTCCATAACTGCATTAGCAAACTGCTAAACATATTGCTTTGCACACAACAGAACTGTCATTGTGATGTTGCAGCACCCTTTGGTGAACACGTGCTGGATGGTTTTGATAAATAATGTACTGTATTTAGTAGTGTTATATTAGTGTTGATCGTGTGGGCGGTTAGGGAGGTGTTTCTCTTTGCGCGTGTGAGAGTTCACAGCTGTGACGGCCTGTGACCTTGCCAGTGAGTCCCTCGTGCTGATAACACATTGACAAGACACTGGCAGACGGTGCTCGTGGGGGATTGTCATAACAGCTCATTTCACAGGTGACAAGCACTGCCAAAACCACCTGCTAAAATGAAACACATTGTAATTTAAAAGTGTGTTGTAAATTTTGGGAATTCAGGAAACATAACCTTTCCATTAGTCATAGAGAGGAAATATTCAGTTTGTGAACACCAACATAAATGGAAATACACAAAGTTGTATCAACTAGTTTCTAGTTGGAGTGTACACCCAAAGATTACAGTATATGTAGATCATTCCCTTACGTTGTGAAATCAATTACAAATAGTGCAAACTGCTCTGAATTTAATTGCATTGCATTATAATCCCCAAAAAAGAGAACAAAAATGTCAGCAAGCAGTAGAGCTGAGTAGAAACCTTTCAGGTACCACGAAACACTGACTCAATAGTTGTAAAGTTGCAAGATACTTGGTTGATGATAACATTGTTTTTGCCTGGTAGATAATTTCTTTCTGATGTCTTCCATATCTTTTATAGTTCTTTCTGCATTCACACCCATCCGTTTCAATACTGCTTATTCTGTTCAAAGGGGGTGCATGCGGTGCACCCTAGAATGTCAGTCACGGAAGTGATCCAGAGACAGACATATATTCACACTCATGCCTCCGGACAATTTAGTGTCTGAAATGTTTTTGAATGTTTTTGGAAGCTGCAGTACCTTAACATGCAAACACTGAAAGACTCAAGGCCTGAGATGCTAACCTGGAACCTCCTTTCTGTAAAACAATGCACCACTACATCATTAATTGCCTTGTAATTCCAAATGATATCAGCACACAACTCTGGTAATCACTTCCTTTCTCATTTAGAACCCCTTCTTGTCTTCCCTGTCAGTATATTCCACCTGCCTTTCATGTTGGACAAAGGCAGTTCAATGATGAATCATCATGCTTAAAAAATTGACTTTAGCTTCACGCCTCTGCCTGTTTTCCTTTTGTACCTCACACTCAATCAAACATCGTTCTAGAAACTACAAGTAAAAGTGTCTGCCTCCAGACCTGCCATTTGCCCCGGCACCAACGCAGGGGGCAAAATAGACAAAAGCCTCAGAGGGTCCAAAAGCATCAAAGCGATTATTGCCCCAGCCCCTTCCCCCAATTGTGCCTCTCACCCATCCGCTCTCCTCTTATCAGGCTAATTGAAGACAAGCTTTCGGGATAGATGCACAATAGGCCCAACACTATAGTGGCATTTGAGACTCGACGGGTGGACTGGAGAAAGGGAGATGGCGAGTATTCTATAAGCCAACCCCCTCCCCGTCTAAATCCCTTATTCTGTCGTTCTTTTATCCCATGGCGTCTCATTCAGCTCCCTACTTGACATAGCTCGACCTCTGAACCCAGAGTTTATGAACTGAAGCAACAGCTATTTATTTGCTGCAGAACTAATGTGCGGCAGTGCCATTGTGCACAGATTTGGAGCAATGTTAGCATTGTGTTTGACTTGCTGTGTGTCCGCAACACTAATATGATTTCAAGAAAGCTTTTCAGAAAGAATTGTCAGAAAAAATCATAAAGAAAAGGACAACCTTTGTGGGGGGGTTTTTCCCAAATACTGTAAGCGCCAGGATTGGTATTTATTCATCTTCTTATGCAAACATATCTGCTTTCACAAAAACAAGTCTTAGCTTTTTATTTTTAGTGTCATGTAGGCGAGGAAAACACACACCTGCCTTTAGGAGAAAGCTTTGGACCATACTGTCACTTTAAGGACAGCACTGCTACACCTACTGAGTAAACAATGGTAATCTTCAGAAAAAGATCAGTCATCATTTATTCATTGGTGAAAAGGTGAGATTTTTCCTCTGAACTATTTGTCAAATCTCCCCTTGCCAGCAAAGTTAAATTCACGTGCCTTCCAACCCAATAATTAAAGAAATGATAAGTCACATTTTTATAAGGGTACAGTATATTCCCCCCTGTTCAAACTTTCTACCTTGAATCCATATCTGTGTGTTATTGATAAACAGGCCATGACTTGTCTTTGTCATGCATGTGTATTGGTGTGTGGGACTGTGTGTGTGTGTGTTTGGGCAAAACAGTTTGGGTTTTGAAGTAGTCGTGTTCTATGGTGCTCACTGTGGAGGACATGCAGCGCCAAACAAACACATCTCTGCTTAAACAAACAGGGGAGGACAGCAGAGCAAGACTAATGATGGGATATACACACTCACAAACACACACGAGGCATGTAGACATATTGCAAATCCTTTTCAGCGAAGACGAATGGAATTTGTTTTGGGCTTTTTTTTGTACATGAGAATTGAAGCTGGAAGCACACCTGACCCCCGTGTTCTTCCAATCTGCACATTTTAAAATTGACTGCATTTGCTACTTATTATATGCTATTTTTGCCTCTTGCCAAACGTTTGTGATATGTGCATGGCAAGAACCCATTACTGTAATTCAGGTAACCGTGTATTGTCCGTACATCTGTCTATACATGTAATATGCCTTCTAACCGTTTTGCCAGGAATCCTTTGTTGATATGCAGACCACAATCTTTCAACCTTAGTGCCCTTCTATGTTAATCGTAGTGGAGGCTATGTTTTCATTGCCGCTTCTTTGTTTGCTTACAGGATTTTTCAAAAGCGACATCACCAATTTCTTCAAAATATTACAGAGGGGTGCAGCATAGCCTCAGAAAAAACACATAACATATTGGTGCAGATCCGAAAAAGGATATGTCAAACATTTTAGCAATTTGATTGATGTGATTTGATGTGATTTCAGGCACATGCAGGTGTATATACTGTACAGTATGTATATACAGTATGTATTGTATGAAGGTGTACAATGTGGTGTACATCCAAATTAGGATTGCCTTAGCATAGCTTTGCCGTCTTCTGAGTGCCATTCTAGTCAGTACAGTGATGTGATGCCATGTGGTCAGTAGTAGCCTGCATTTCTGTGAGTGTGTGTGGATGTGTGTGTGTGTGAGTGCTGTGACTGCATTGTTCAGTCCTTGACAGAAGTGAATTAATCAGACCCCTCTGGCCCATTTGTCTCTATTTGGAGGGAAGGGGAGGCTAATTGGAAAAGAAGCAGGTGTTAATAGAGAAGGGAGCGAGCCAAAGTAAGAGTGTGTGCGTGTGTGTGCGCCCTTGTGTGTGTGTCTATATGTGTGTGTAGGAGCACACGCGTGAAATAGAAGTCTTTGAGCTAAGTTAACCAAACTTAATTAGGCTCGTTGAGGCTGCAGCCAACCTTGCATCTTTCTCTCTCCTGAGTTGAGATGGAGAACCAGGAAGAATAGAGAACCGCTGTCATGTGTCCATTGTTTTTGTTCGATGCACACCTGAAAACGAAGTTAAAAACATGCTAATTGAATCAGGTACAAGCACACAGATGTCTGCAGTAAACCTACACAAGCACAGTGCTAGGATTGGGAGCTCAAGCAGAGGCCCCGCTAGCTTGTTAGCTCCCTGCATATTTAGCTGTCTAAGTGATGTCAGCAAGTTTTAATGACTGACAGCTTTTGTCAATTACACAGGAGGGTAGCGAGTAAACTGTACCCGGTGCTGTAAGTGTGTGTGTGTGTCTGTTTTTGAGGTGGTTATTTACTCAGTTGAAAGCTGTCTCCTGTGTGGTCTCACCACAGCGTTATCCCCCACCCCTCGCCCTCATCCAGATCACAAACACACACTAGCCCACTTAATGCAGTGTGTATTTCCCTGTGCTCATCTTCTTAGAGACAAGTAGCCATCACGTTTGACACGTGATGTGCCGTCACCTAATCCCCCCATGGCGATGTCCGGTACACGCAGCGATCAAACACACGGCAATGCATGTCCAGCTCCATGACCTAAACTCTTTCATAATATTTACATGAACTGCACACACGCACAAATACACATTGTTCTACTTTTTGTGTGACGTCATAGCTGCGTGTTTTAGCCAACAAAGAAATATTTGAGGGTGAGGTTCGGAAAACGTGGAGAGGGAGTGGCAAGAGCAGAGAGGGAGTACGTCAACGCACGTCACTCGCATGGTTACGCAATGTGTAAGCACACGGCCCGCACATCACGTGCATTGTATGTAGCGCATGTGGTAAGTAAGTTGGACGTGCTTACAACGTGCTGTAATGCCGCAATGTACGATCTTCGAGCGGTCGGCACGTTGCCGTACGGTGGCCGTGCTTACACGTGCTGCTCACGTAAGGCGTCCTTACTCACTTGCATTTCGTAAGTGCGTGCAAGTGCGATGAACATGAGCTTTTCCGCCTGATGTTGGTGGGGGGGGGTACCATCCACAAGTACCATCCTGAACAATAACAACGTAATCAACTGAGCTAATGTTGCAAAAGGAGTAACGGTGTTAACAAAACAGAGACCACACACCATTGAAGATGTTGAGAAGGTGTTGCTGGTGTGGATCAACGGAAAACAGCTAGCGGGAGGCACTGTTTGAGAGGCCAGGGTGTTGCATGCGGATCTAATAAAGAAAACGCCTGCAACAAGTCAGTCTGACGACAAATTTAAGGCAAGCAGAGACTGGTTCTAAATTTTTTTTTAAATACAGGTGTTGCATGCCGGTCAAACGTGCGTCCAAAATCCAAACTCTATTCCTCCGCTTTGTGGTTGTTGTTTGCCAAGGGTGTCCACTACAGGTAAAAGTGATGTTAAATGTTAATTTCTCCATTTCATATTTCATGTTTGTGTCATTGTTTTTGAATGTAAAACTGTGCATGTGAAAATGTCATTAGTAGACCTCTCTGCATAGATTGTTTTGTGCCACATGAGTGCAGTAACAATTAAAAAAAAAAAGGGATTGACCTCCAAGCATAATCTCCACTCCTCACCCTCCCTCGCTGCAAAACTCCGTTCTAACCCTCCCCTCTCTGGTTGCTTGTTTAAATAAAGGTAAAAGTGATGTTAAATGTACAGTTGTCCATTCATTTGTCATTTGTAAATATTTCTGCATCATTTTCTGCATGTAAAACTATAATTATTGTCTGTAAAATGTGTTTTATGTTAAAATTTTGGGATGTCTGGAACAGATTAATTGGATTTACATAATTTTTGATGGAAAAACTTGCCTTGGTTTCAGTCGGAACTGATTAATGACACCAACCAAGGCACCACTCTATAGTAACCATTTTGCAGTGGTAAATACTTGATGCCATGTTTAAAATGTTCAAAACTTTGTGTGTGTTAATGTGGTCAAAATATGCATCTATGTGAACATTCTGCCCTTCTGAACCTGGGATGCCCCCGACAAACACATATACACACACAGTCAGAGGTGGGATTGCTGCAGGCGAGGAGGCAGGTCGGCAGCGATTAGAGGGGCTGTGTGTGTAATGGTTGCCATGTGCGGACCCATCTCATCCACCATTACACACACATACACACCAACGGCGCCCATCTCCTGAATCCCTCCAAGATACCATACACTTTTAAAAACATTAGCCTCTAATGCTTTAATGCCCTCCCGTCAATGTGGAGTTTGACTGGCGCTAAAATGGCAGACAGAGAGGAATGCTGCCTCGTGTTTGCTCAGTACCTGAAGAAGGTCCCAGCTAACATCTGATTTATTAAAAAAATTAACTAAAAAAAAAAGAAATTAATGGGGAAATAAATGATTGATTTGTGTGGCATTTACTTGTTTGGTGCCCTGCACAACCAGGGCACACTCAGACTTTACAATCCCCTACCATGCCCAAGCACGGTTGACACCTAAAAAACAGATTGTTGGACTAAGTGTGAGTGTTTTGCGCTCTGCATGACCACATGCATTCATAGGTAATTAATGTGATATTTCCTTGTGCTGTGCAAGTTATTGATAACTGCCACCTTGCATATTCCAAAAATGCCCAAATTGGTCAAAATAAGCCGCAATGTCAAGACGGTTGCAGCAGAGCAGTATCATAAAGTAATGATAGGCACGGTTGAACTTATAGCTGCTTTAGGATGGTGTGAGTGCACTCTTATTTTCTCCTTTGTAGCCATCATACCTCCAAAAATGATTCAAAACCTTACGCCTGCATCTGTTCTTCCTGTCGCTAATTCAGAACCTTTGGAGCCCATTGGATGCTGAACTATTGCTTTAACGCAAGGGATTCGTTGTGTCAACATGTGAGCGACTAAGGTCCATAGGGGAGAACAGTCTAGACTATTTACTGACAAAGGGAGCGGTGTGAAAGGGCTGTTATTCGACGTACACTTAACCTATGAGTGAACCTTGTCAAACAAACAAGAACAACATTTATTTGATCAAGGAAGACTAACACAGTAATGATACACTGCTGAACTATCAACTTCACAAGACCGTCATGAAAAAAGTCATTGTTTCCCACCCAAAGAGTTTATAGGGTATGAAAGTGACACAGAAAACGCTGCCCTAATGTTGCCCGCTCTGGATATTGGCATTGATGTCTTAAAGCTTTCCAGGTGTCACTGACTCCAGCTGGCACACTGTCTGCCTGTCAGAAAGCAGCATGCCTTAGAACCTGAGGCTTACGTGCACTTCGACACACCAGAATGAGTAAGAAGTGGGCAAAGACCAGCAGCAGTGCATGTTTTCACTGTCACAAACTGAGAGAATTAATTGCTTCTTGTTTCATGATTGGTGATTAGGGGGGAGATGAGTGTTAATGAGAGTGTCGCTAACGTGAGTGAGAAATTAGCAAAAGCCATTGGAGGTTAATAGAGATGAAGCATGTACTCCGCCCTTTTAGAATAGACCTCTACGTTTATTAGCTGGATGTAGTGTTGTATTTTGACAGTAACAAAAATAGATATGAATAATTGGATGATAGGATAGGGGAGTCGCCGTCAGTCCTCGGTAACATAGATGCTGTATGTTGTTGATCCTGAAGATATTTCATTGTTTATTATTATTTTATTATTCACTACTGACTGAGAAATTAGACGCTATTTTTCAAAAGATGTCATTCTTGCCTTGGATCTGTGCTATATTTACGGAGAAATTAAGGACAATGTAAAAAAATATTGGATCTGTTGTTAAAATTGTATGGGCTCTTCCTCAGCCTATGCATTTTCTATCCACAAAATGTTGAGAGAATTTTTAAACCATTTTTATTGAACTCCGTCACCCTGCATAGACATCCACAACTTATTCTTGAATTGCATTTTTTTAACTGAGAAATTAAGGGGAATGCTTTCACATTGTCAACAAATGTAAAAAAAGTAGGCTCTTGACAAATTAACAGGAACAAAAAGCATTTCTTTGCATTGGATTCCTGCAACAAAAAATTAAGAACAAATCCAGCAGCTCCTTTTTTGCATAATCCTGCTCAGTAACAAACAAATGGCATCATAACATCATTTGCAGAGGTAATTAAGCAACTATAAAGGAGCGCAGAGACATAGTAGTTTATGTGTTGTGCAATGGAGGCTGTCAGGTGTCTGTAAATTACGTTTGGATAGACTAATACAATGAACTTCTCACCTCACCTCTGATCCTTCTTCAGTTTTCCTCATTCTATCAGCGTCAAACATTTGCCTTTAAACATTGACCAGAGGGATCAGTGTTTAAAGGATCAATGTAGAAAGAGCCCTCTACTTCTCTACATCACTCTCCCTCACACTTGACTTATCCCTTGGGTACAGGAGATTGATAATGCTGCTTCATTTACCATAGAGTGGATTGCACTTGTATAGAGGTTCTTAATGAACTAGGCCGCTGTTGGTCTCAACACCCATTAACATTGCTTTTAATTATGCCTGTAATCAGAGCTGCCTCCTCTTCTGCTACCCTGAATACGTAAAAGTGTCCTGCTGAGACGCTGAGACACACACAAGCATGTGCGTGCACGCACTGCACACAAAACAACAGCTTAATGAGAGGACAGAAGAAACCATTGATTCTTCTTTGCTCAAGCTTTCTTGACCTATAGACCTGTGGGACCAACTAAGGAACATATTTGGGCCCAAAATAGCCCAAACACTTTTTTTTGCAATCCTTAAGAGTCCAAACTACAAGCTGCCGCTGTCCAAAAACATGAGCAAGAGGAAGAGAATGTCTGCTGCCGTGGTATGCCAACTTCCCAAGCTGAGGGAAAGTTTGGCATTTTTTAAATGAGGAAAGAACAAAGAGTATTTACCTTCAGACAACAGATCCCTTTTGTTAAGATAGACAGTGCACATAGGTTCAACAGGACTTTTTTTTTCTATATTTACAGCAAAAGAAACACATATGTTATACTGCAGTTTGCCTGCAGCTGTTTCAGAAGCAGCTGCCATGTACAATGCCCGAGTCAACTATAGCAATAGATGTAAAAACCTATGAAATAGTAATTGCTGCTCATGGAATCAGGTTGACCTTGTGGCTCAAACTTTCAGCTAGACTTGGAAGAGGTTCCACATCAGCAACACTCTGAAATTATGTCAGTTTTGGCAAAGACATTAGACACAAAGCTGCACAAACCACATGAGTTTGATTTAGCACAATTACACAAGTATTATAACACCTGATCACACGGCATGTTTATGTGCTGCTATTCTCTTAGATAATGGAGTATTTTTATTCATGGGTTTGTGCCATTGAAGGTCTCTCACTGTTGGAGAGGTTGGTGAGATCTCCTGTTCACACCAACATTTTGTAGGGTTTCTCCAAAAAGAGCAGGGCCATTGGTAGTGTAGTAGTTTACATAGCTGTCTTTTGTGCAGCGGGTATGGGGTTGATCCCACTGTGATTGAGCAGGGTGTAGTTTGTGTTTTTAAGTCAGGTGAGAGAGGTTAGACAATTTCTTGAAATTAATATCCTTCGAAGTGTTCTATTTCATTTGTTCATGATATTTTTGTGGCCAATTATTGCATTTAGTAGGGCATGTTTGTGAAGTGAATTGATGCACGGCTTTGTGCTTCTGCACCGACCTTTTCGAGGTACTTTATTGCTCATGTTGCAGGAAATAATCCAGTGATAAACATGATGTCTGTTGCGTTGGTGTTGTTTTGCATGATTCTTGTCCACACATAGAAAGACTGAGCGCAAAGACTGAAAGCCGGAGCGTTTGTTTTGCAAGAAGCACAGAGGAAAGTTCACAAAGTGATAAACCTTGTGAACACTGGCATGGCAAACTTTCAGGAAACAGTCGTCTGTCTTTCGGCTCTAAAGGCACAACGCCACCATCGTCTTTTGTCCCGCCTCCTTTTTTCTGAGCCCCTTTGTCACTTTCCAACTCCCTGGCACTTCCTGTATCCCTGGTAGCCTTCATTCTTTTCACAGGGAGAATTTGTAGTTGCAATGCAGTGCCCAGTGTTTTGTCTTACTTTGGAGGTTTTTTTGAACTGGCGTCTTCTGCCTTTTGGATGAAATTCATCAGTTGCGGTGTGTGCTATTGTTGGTAGTTGCATGTGTTCACCACGAGTGTGTTTGAATCAGACTGATCAAGTTTACTAGCAATTGGCTTACTTTGTTAATCTTCATATTGTAGTATATACCAACAGTTGTGAATGTAATGTTGTTTGTTGTATGTTACAATGATATTTGATAATGTGATATAATATTTACAAATGTGTAACATTGATTGTAATATTTAAGTGGCTTTACCCCTGGAGTCACCTGCTTTGCGTGGTTATATCAGCTTTAATGTCTCTACACACAAACCTAACTTAATTAAAAAGGTCTTGTTATGCATCGGGGCCTAGCGGGTGGGTGTCAGGCATGCTGGGGGAGGGATGAGAGGTGGGAGGTGTTGTGGACAAGGGTGCAAATCTGCACATAAATTGCAAAGAGATTAGGGGGAACTTTTGCAAGATATTAGCTGTTAAAAAATGAGAAAAATGTTCCTAAGCCTCTTGTGCAAGTGTTGGACCTGGTCAGACAAGGCCGTCTTTTGTTTCACAGACAAGAGGCACAGAGCGTGGAGTGATTAGTAGTGCGCGTGTGTTCCTCAGAGGCAGCCCTCTACATCAGGGTTATGTCGGCCATGGCTTCGGGGGTCTCCTGTGTCGGTGTCCTGGCGGCTGTGGCCTGGTGGTGTGATAATGTTTCCTCACCTGGCTCTTCTGTGCTTAGCCATTTTTTTAATTCCATATTTTAATTCTATGGCTGTGTGCGTATTTGTGTGTGTGGTTGGGGTGTGGGTGTGTTGGGGAGGGGTTTAGCAGCGCATTGTTTTCAACTCTGTACAGCACTTTGGTTGCATTTTTAATCGATAATAAATGCTCTATAAATAAAGTTTGATTTGATTTGTGTGTGTGCGTGTGTATGTATATGTGTGTGTGTGTGTGTGTGATCCAGCGAGAGAGAAAGAGAGATGCCGAGTCGTCGGGCTAACAGCACGCTGGGATGAGGTAACAGTTATAGTCTTCATAGTGTCATTAAAAACAAAGTAGAGAGTTTTCAATGCAATCTAAGAACCGGTAAAGAGCATATAAAACATGCTGTCTATTTTACTAGGATTACTTTAATACGAATATTTCTGCTGGATGGGTCAGTCCGACGGAGGTGGACGGTGCTAACAACATTTTAAAGATGCAGAACAGATGATCAACAACGTCAGATTTTCTAAACAAAACAATCTTCCTTGAGTGAATTCTTATTCAAACAAGCGCTGATTATGATGATTTGTTTATTGTGCTAGACAGCAAAGTCTTCTCATGCAAATGTCAATGAGCAATGTCAAATAGAGGTGAGAGCTATTACGCTGGCAGTAAGTATTTTGGGAAGAAGACAAGGACTTTTTAAATTAATTTGAGTACTTTGCTTATTAGTTATATCTTAAAGTGCTCATGACACCAAAAAATGGTTGAAAAAGCCCCCCACCCCAAAAAAATCACTAAATAAAATGTTTTGTTACATTGTTTATATTGTTATTTTGAACTGCCACCATCTTGGCTGTGACGTCACGCCGAGAACTCTTTCTGGCAACCAGACTCCTCAAAACACAGCCATGGACACACAGCAAAGCGAAGTAAGAGAAATATTCACAACAATAACACAATAATAACATTCACTGATATTGTGCTGTGGTGAGTAGTTACTGTATTAATACATTGTACATTGTTACAACATACATGTATGCATTTGCTTTTCAACATTTGCAGAAGAAGCACCGTCAGCTGGTACGAAATCAGTTTCGGAAGCCAGAGCTGCATCTGCTTGTTGACAAAGCAGTTCATTGAGCATCTGATATAACACACACAAAAAAAAGCAGCCACAACAGGTATGTTCTCTGACTGGCAGTGTTTAGCTAGCCTTGAAATTTAGCATGAAAGCTCATATTAAAAAAAAATGTGATTTATTTACTGCCACTTTGGCACGCTGAACTACGGTCGAACATCTTCTAGGTTGAGGAAAGTCGGTACAGCTGCTGGTAGAGGCACCCTACGGTAATACACAGTCCCAAAATAGGTGTCACAAATGTTCCTTTATCCGAGGCACATTCACAAAACAACAGTCTTTGAAATGTGCCAAACATAATACCGAAGAATCCAACGCGGCGAAAGACGTCTTTTGGAACTGTGAACAGGCCACACAAAAAGAGGGCATAATATAAGAAAAAATATTATTTTTATTTTACTTGTATTATTTATTTGATGTGGAAATCACAATTACGTTGGACAAACCAGATGCACTGTTTGAGCGTTTTAGCACAAGTGCTAATTAGCAAAACACTTGTTCACAGGCTATAACGACAACCAAAAATCAACAAAAAAAAGGAAAAAAAAAAGAAATTAAAACATTGTATTCTATGCATACAGTAGTTCTGAGAGGGCGTGTTCTTGAAGTGACGTCACTTCCTCCCTCTTCTCTAATCTCAAGCTGGTTTGATTTTAAATGGCAAAAAACATAAAAAAGGGTAAATATGTCGACATTAAAGATCACATCTAACACAGGAAATATGCCTTTCCGCATTTTGGTGTCATGAGCACTTTAACATCTCGACATACAGTATGCACATTTAATGTACACCTGCACAATTGGCTAATATTCACTCCTAGCCCTATACATAATAAACACGATAATCATTTAGAAACACTTCACATTTTTATTTTGTGCGTTCTAACACTGCATGTGATCTAAACATAGTATGGAAATTGTATCTCTTGCTTCAATTTTCTTGAAATAATGACATTTTTTCAAAAAATTTCAGCTAACCATATTGTTCAACATGTCTTAATGACACATTTAAATTTACAGTTTCACAAAAAACTGGATGATGCCAAGTGGAATACATTGTGGTTGTCTCCGACCACGCTTTTCAGTTGTCTCTGTGAAGCCAGAGGCATTTGTCGAATTAATTCGCTTGTGCAAGTGTACCTAATGATGTAATACATAATGCATCATGAGTATATTTATTCACTGCAGTTGCACTGTCGTGGCAAAGCTAGAGTTGAACAATGTGTAACACTGTGACAACAAGATGCGTCCATCTTGTGTCTAAACACACCCTTTGTCCTCTCATTGCTGCCTCCATGTGACAGACAGAAAGAGAGAGTCCAGGCCATGTGAGTGTGTCATATGGAACAGATTTAGTCCTAATGACAGACCCCCCACCCCCCTGACACACACACACACAAACACCCCTCTTCCTCACCACTTTGTACCCAGCCTGTGATATTTAGTCCTCAAGACCCACCCACATCATTCCATGTATCATCATACCATATCATAAGCTCCACTGACCCCACCAATCCATTAAAGGTCCTACGTTATCCTTTTTTTCACCAATTATAAATACGTCTCAGAGGTCCTATAATAGTGTACAGTCATCCCTCGTTTATCACAGTTAATTGGTTCCAGACCCGACTGCGATAAGTGAATTTCCTCAAAGTAAAATTCAGTATTCACAAATAGAATATTGTTGTAGTTGGTGCATATAAAACCTGTTTATGACTTTCTAAATACGATCTTTACCATTATTAGAACCCTGTAGAAATGAAATAACACCCATACAGTCACCTTTACACTTCTATTATTCTTTCTTTACACCACATTGCACAACTGTAATAACAATACGCCATAGTCAACCACAAAACAGCAATCATGCATTAATTAATTAATTTGTGAAAAACTGCGATGAACTGACTGAACTGTGTTTACCAAAATCTAGCCTTGATGCCTAAGCTTAAGTTTACTTTAAATGAGCCCTACTGGGAACACGTGGTTTTAAGTATCTGTAGCTTTAATGCTGTGTTTGTCCGCGCCGTGTGGCTCCAAAAAGCGCTATTGTGCACTTTATCCTCTTTTTACATATCCACTGTAAATCTGCACTTGTCTAGATGCCACATATCACACACAACAGCATAACATTAAGGAGTGGGACAGGAGGACACAAACAATAGCAACACTAGCATAGCTATGTGAGCTACAGAATGAATAATAGCATAAAATAAATATTAATATTTGCATTATACATGTATTTTCTGTCTGATTCTAATTGTTTTTTAACGTTTTCTTAAGTAAAAATCGCTGAATTTGCAGACTTCCTGATCTGACACAGGGAAGAAACCTAAGGTGAGGCCACAGTGAGCGTGGCTTCTCGTCTGAGTGAACACTGAGTTTGTATATATGATACACCATGACTTTCTATAGCCTGTGTAATGTTTTTAATATAAGTGTGACATCGGTATTGTTGTTAATCAGACAATAAAATACATAGGAATGTCATACTTGCAGTGCCACTGCATCCTCAAGGTGTGCAGGCGTGCATGAGCTGGAAGGTGCTTGTCACTTATGTCTTTCCACAGAAGAAAAGCCAGTGTTTTTGTTTGGGTTTTTTTCTTTCTGCTAGCACTAGCTGGCAGAAAATTAAATGCATTTTTATGCTCTTCTGAATGAATGAATGAATGAATTTGACCCCTGATAGCTCTCAGCACCCTCCAAATGTGTGGACACTACTTTTAGGACTTGACCTCAACATTGACCTTCACCCAGGCCCATCAAACCCCTCGCACTTCTCCTATCTGTGTCGCACCGACACTGGCATTCTTTCACGTTAGCGCATCGCAGCGCCGCAGATAGGCCTGCCAGACACCCCGTGTTCTTCATGGGTATCTCTAGCACACACATACAGACACACACACACACACACACACACACACACACACACACACGCTCATACACACACAAACACATGCAGTTAATTGGTAACTAGACTTTATGGGTGGCCCGGATCTCACAGTTGGACCGCACCGTAGTGAGAAGTCAGCTTTTGGTGAGTTCTGATCGTGATGTGTGTAGCTTGTTTGAAGTATGGCGCTTTGTGAGATTAGATGAGTACGTGTGTGGTTTTATCGCTTGTGTGTTTGCGTAGTGCTGAGAACATTCTTGTTCTTCGTCAAATGGCTCCTGGTGACAATACCATGTTTTAAATTTGAGGTTACTACAAATGTGTGTCCATCTTGTGAAAACATTTCAACAGACACGGAAGTCACAGTTTTGCTTTGTTGGTTTACCACAACAACAACAAGCTTGGACCTTTTTTTCTTTCTTAGCCTCTCTTGAGCGTAATCCACGTTTATTGCACAATAATTCAACATGTTTGTTAGCGGGGGAGTTATTTTGTCCCTTTTGACTCACCAATCAATATCAATAAAGCGGTCTAGTTATCTATTTTACCCTCCTCCAACAACCTGGAGATCAATACTCATCCGTCATGGCTTCACCCGCTGAATGTTATCGCTTGTTTTCGGATTAGCTTGCCATCGCATTTTATCCCGGCATTTTCTGCTGTCCGTAGACATGTAGGTTCGACGGAGAAGTCTATTTTGGCACTTTCTTCAAACAATGTTTAGCGAGAGAGCGACTGGTTAAACAGCACATGTTTTCTTCTCAGAAAATATTGAGTTCACATACCCTACATGTATATCTGCATGTAAACACACCTCTTGTTCCTTACCCTCTACGACTTTTACAATGCAAGTGTTGTGCATACACCACCTAGTTGTTTCCTTGTCATGCTGGTGTGCAGACTCATCCATATCCCCACACTGTCACAGCACCCGAGCAGGGTCATCCTTCACGCCTTTCTCATCCTTCAAGTGCTGACCACTCTCCTCCATCTGTCTGTCAGGCCAGGACTTGACCCCTCACCTCTGCAGGCCCGCCCATCTTGTTACCCCAACCCTCAGTTGATTGTGTCGCTTGCTCAGCTTTGGACACAAAGAAAATGTTTTGAATGCCTGCTTTTATTGCAAAAACAGGTTGATGGGCTGGTGCATCGAGTGGACATTTGATTAGGTACACCTGTAAAATCTAGAGTGGTGTAAAAATTCCACCTTTACAAAGATAATATTGATTTGCGGGTATTCATGTAGCAATATGTTTATTATTGCGGTTCTCGAGTTGAACTGCAGTGCAGCACATCGGGTGTTCAAATGTTCTATATAACTCCAGGTCAAATCTTACAAACACCTCATTATGATGAAATGCAATTCTACAATAATTACCATATTAAATTAATGTATTTTTTCAATGCCAATCGGACCTGCGCATTAGTATTTTTTTTAAGTGCTTTTTGTCTAAACACATCTCTTGTATTGATTGTAGCTAATGTTGGGGGCTTTGAGGACCAATCTTCACAAGCTACTATATATATATATATATATATATACAGTGGTACCTCGATTAACGTCCACCCTGGTTAGCACATTTTTCGGTGAACATGCCAAATTTTTGCAAAAAATTTTGCCTTGGTTTGCGTTTGCCTGCTTATCTATATCATTATACAGTAATCCCTCCTTTATCGTGGTTAATTGGTTCCAGACCCGACCGCAATAAGTCCATTTCTGCGAAATACGAAACCTTATTTATAAATCAAATATTTTCATAGTTAGAGCATAGCAAACCCATTTATGACCTTCTACATATGGTTTTTAACATTGTTAGAGCCCCCTAGCTACAATGTAACTAAAATTGAATCAAGGAAGACTGTATGCAAATGAGATGACTTTTGGACTGACGTATTTGTAGGTTATTTCTCAGTTTTTTTTGTCAGAATTGACTGGACTGGACAGGACTGTACTTATTACCTTATTATGTATTTCATTATTATTATCCGTATTATTATTTATTATGTATTATTGCACTGCAAATTTGACGTGATCTGTTCCATATTTATTTATTCTTATTCTATTTTCTTATTTTGAAAAATAAAATAAAATAAAAAAATTTGGTTGTTTTATTTTTTGATTAAAGGGATAGTTTGGATTTTTTGACATTCGTTGTATGACATCCCCATCAGCAGTGTACTACACCAGCAGTGACTTACCCCCCCAATTGGACCCATGAGTCCAGTTCTGGTCAGAGATCCGTGACGAGAAACATAGTTCCGCTTATTTGCTGGGGCCATTTAAGTAAAGAGTTTGGCTTCCCAAAACAATATGCGTTCAAAAGAGTAATATAGTTGCATCACAAAAATGCCTCCTCAAAAAAACTTAGACTGCACAAAACGCTCGGCGTTACATTTTTCTCCTCGCGCACTGTCGCCTGTGCATTCGTGTGTATGTCATGAAGACGCTTGCATCTTCTTCCGCTGTCGAACACATACGAACACATGATGGCCGTGGCGCTTTGTCATGGAAGAAGAGTGGCATTACCGCGAGCGTCTTCATCATATACACCTGAATGCACAGTCGACAGTTCACAGGGATATGGCGGGAGACAAATAATAAGTCTTTTGTCAGGTCTAATTTTTTTGAGAAGGCATTTTTGTGATGCAAATGTATTACTCCTTTGAACGCATATTGTTTTGAGAAGCCAAACTCTTTACTTAAATGGCCCAGCAACTAAGCGGAACTATGTTCCTCATCACGGACTCACGGGACCAATTGAGGGGGGTCACTGTCACTGTTGCTGTAGTACACTGCTGATGGGGATGTCATACAACGAATGTCAAAAAATACGACTTAACCCATTAAGAGTTCATTATGACATTTTTGCAGATCCATCCATCCATCTACTTTTTTACTGATATTGTCCAACTCTCAATTACTAATTCAAGATTCAAGATTCAAGAGTTTTATTGTCATATGCACAGTAAAACAGGTAGCTCTGCTATGCAATGAAATTCTTGTTCTGTTCATTCTCCCAAAAAAAGAAAGAAAGAAAACACAAGACAATGAATAAGAACAAAAGAAACATTAATAGCAATAAATTAAGCAACGACAACAGAAGAGACATTAATACCAATAAATCTATCAATACATAAATAAATAAATAGTGTTATGAGTGTGTGCGTGTGTTGCGTGCGGTGTGTGTAACATGTGTAACATCTCTTCTGTCGTGGAATTAACACCGCTGTGACGAGTGGCTGCCTTTCAAGCAGCTGTGTTTGTTTATTGAAGCACATTTTTACGTGCCATGAGAGCGACGTCCCGCATCGGTGTAAATCCCTGTATACCCACCGATATCGAGGCGGCAGAGCCGGGGCTAAGGTGAAAGTCAAGCGATTAGCAAGGAAGTGGAGATCCAAACCTTCGGTGCCTTCTATTATCATGGGATAAGTGAATTCACTACAAGATCGACGAGCTGGCAAGAACGTCAAGACCTTCAGGGAGTACAGCTTATTTGTGCTTCACTGAATGGCTAATAGCTAGCGTCCCAGATGCTAACGTGGGGAGCCGACTTCAGGGCAGTCAGAGTGGACAGGAGCACAAGAGCCTGTGAAAAGCGCAAAGGAGGTGGGCTTGCACTGTATGTCAACAAACTGTGGTGTCATCCTGGCCATGTGAACATTAAAATGCCCATCTATGCAGCATTTTTTTAATATCGGTTTTCATTATGGGGCAAAAACCCGATACCGTCTACCAATCTACCAATATCAAATGTTCATGCCAATATCGATAACATTGGTGGGCCGATATTATCGGACATCCTTATTATATATATATATATGTATACTGTATATATGTATATATATATATATATATATATATATATATATATATATATATATATATATGGAGAGAGAGAGAGAGGAGAGAGAGAGCGAGAGAGAGAGCGAGAGCGAGAGAGAGAGAGAGAGATTGTTTTCATTTAACCTTTTATCTGTGTCATGCTTTACTCGTCCTTGTACAGTACTTCGATTCCTACTTAATGCCCAGAGTGATGAGCCCAATTTGGACTGCTTGTGCAGCAGGCCCAGTTTGATTAATGGCCCTAAAGGGAGAGGTAGCATCAGCTCTGTGTTCTTTTTTTCATCACCCACAGACACACACTCAGCTTTGTAATTGATGACATTGGTCTTACAATTTGCAAACCAAATGTGGACGACACAGAGCAAACAACTTTCTTTTTTTTTCTTTAGTCTTTCTTACCTACTTTCTGTCTGTCTCACTTTCTTTTCTTTCCACCACCCTCACACACACACACCTTTTCATAAGGCGACTGTCATCATGACATGAAGGCCAGGGCAGCCTTGCGACACGCTCACAAAGGAGTATAAATATTTTATTAGTCTTAATGGAAATCATCGTCGCTCTCTAATTGTGCCTTGAGCCTCCCTCCATCTCCCCTTCTTCTCCTTGTCCCACCTCAGCCTTTCTCCTGATCTTGTTTATGTAATATATTTTGAGTTTTAAGATATTATATTCTTCCACCAATTTTGGTTTTCCTCACTTTTCTTGTCACCAGTGTGTCTTATGTTTTTAATCTTCTGGTTCTCATCCTTGCCAATCTGTTCTTATATAAAACAGCCTGGACCAGGGTTTGATTCTACCATGGGTATTTCTGTGTTTTTATTTATTATTATTTATTATTTATTATTATTTATTATTTCTGCATGTTCTCCCCGTGCGTGCGTGGGTTTTCTCCAGGTACTCCGGGTTCCTCCCACATTCCAAAAACATGCATGTTAGGTTAATTGGTGACTCTAAATTGCCCATAGGTATGAATGTGAGTGTGAATGGTTGTTTGTCTATATGTGCCCTGCGATTGGCTGGCGACCAGTCCAGGGTGTACCCCGCCTGTCGGCCGAAGTCAGCTGGGATAGGCTCCAGCATGCCCCCGCGACCCTAAAGAGGAGAAGCGGTATAGAAAATGGATGGATGGATGGACATTTGGCTGAACTCCAATTTTACAAGCACCGGTGATCACCGGTTCTTCATAACACACCTCATACGTAGAAGAGATCTATGTTGACAATTTAGCAATATGGTTGCTGTATTCAGTGCGTAGGGGTGCACATTAAAGTGAAAGACAGGAAGTTTTTTTTACGTCATGCATTTATTCGATAAGTAAATACAAGCTGTCAACAAATGTGAAGTATCCGCCATGCAGGCAAGCAAGAATGGAGGTTCACCTCCAATTGTGCACAAGTATCACCATGCAATGCCGGTATGAGAGCTGCATAAACCCCTCCACAATGCAACCCAAACCCTGACCAGCGACAGGGCCAAGAAGGGAGAGTTTGCTCACACAACTCTGTCACCTGGCAACACCTCGCCTTCCTGTCGAAACATGCATGGATGTCCAAAGTGTGCCGCAGGGGCCATCTCTGGAACGTATCGTTTAGCATTTTTTAGTCATTTGTGGGACAACGCACTTCAACGCATTTCAAAATGCACCTGCATTGTTTTGACTGTTAAATAAATAAGTTTGTCCAGCCATATTTTTCTCTCCTCATCTCGTTGTTGTGAACCCAATCTCATGCATCATGCCGTCTCCTAAGTTGGGTGTCTTCTTTCACCCCTACCTGTGAGTATGCTGGCCATGCAAGAACTGGGATAGGAAAGAGGGGAAAAGAAAACATTTGATATGCCGGTATTGAGAAATGGTATGAATATTTTTTTTTAATTAAGGTGAATGAAAACCGCATTTTTACATTCACATCTCTGAACAGTGTTTCCCCATTTTGTTGTATCATTTCTAACTAACAGATACCCATTCACCAAACTGACTTTAGTTCAATATTTGAAAAGGGTATGAACAATTTTGGGCTTAACTACTGTATAAGCAACGCACACAATATTATTTACCTATTCTACAAAAGCTGTGCCTCCTGCACACCAGAATCGAAAGTACACGTGACTAAAGGAGTCATTCAGGTAAAACTGAGGAGGTTACCAAGTGTCTGGGGTCAAATTGAGGACATGTACTTAGTTTTGTGTGGACCTATATGAAGCGGGAAGGTCTGGACTTGTTCCCACATTTCTTTTATTAACTTTTGAGGTACATTTATTAGCATAAGCACAGTTTGTCAGTGCTAATTGGATATAATGTTAACATGAATGCATGTGCAGAGTGTGTGTGCCTTGGTGAGTTTGAATGATTTATCTTTTGTTTGTTTATTATTGTATTATATGTTTTATTTTTACCACCCATGTGCATGCACAATGAGATTTGATCACCATGTGGTGTGTTCCATATGCGCTTCCCCATTCCTCATCCTGTTTTGTATTTGCTTGTTGTTATTTACGGAGTGTCTCCCTCCTGTAGAGATCAGTGACATTGTTTGGTGTCACTTCTCTTTTCCCTTCTCTCTCACCCCTCCGCTGGACCTTCCCATTTAGCCAAAGACAAAACAAGTTAATTAGATCGGAAGTGCGGGCCTATCAATGAGGAATCAGTATTCACATTGAGACCTTGTCTGGACACAAACAGCAGGAAGCCAAACAAGAGCCTGAATAGGAGAACGGGAAGAGGAGAGAGAAAAAGACCATGGCAGAGCCTACAATGTGGGAATCCTCATGGAGTCAGTGTGAGTGCAGAAAGGTGGTGTTTTTTTTTTTGCAACTTTCTGTTTTTAAAAGCTTGACTGGTGACTACATTCCTTGATTAATTTATGAATTTTTTATTTGGATTTTAGCAAAAACATTAGATTCAAGAGTTTTATTGTCATATGCACAGTAAGACAGGTAGCTATACCATGCAATGAAATTCTTATTCTGTTCATTCTCCCAAAAAAGAAAGAAACCACAAGAAAATGAATAAGAGCACACCAACCTGCAGACAATGATTGCAATCATTCCCATGACTACATACAACATATACTGCAAGTTTTCCCTGCTTTCAGGCAGGCGATTTCATTGGTCAAGACAACATTGTGGCTCAATTGTCATGGTTACAATAGAAACAGTAACTGGAGACAAAGTGCAGTCACTTGCTCCATCATCTTGTGTCATTATCCTCAAACACACACACACACACACATACGAGTCGAACGGCAAAAGCTGCTGGGAACTGTAAACAAACAAGCCAGAAATGCACACCAGACAGTCAAACACATCAACCATTTTTTCTAAACACATCATAAACTCTACAGTCACTACAAGTGCAACTGAATACTGTATCATTTAGAATTTGCTTCATTGGAGAACTGTACTTTACACGTTTTCGCTTTGACAAACATCAGTTTCTCACCTTATAGCTAACAGAAAACAGAAAAGGTGCAGACGTGACTCAGTTAATCAAAATCATCAGTCTGATCAGTCTTTGTCATCCTTGTTCCACCTTAAAACCACACTTAAAAGCATATTTAGAGCTGTCAACTAAAGAGCAGCAAAGGTAAGGTGAGGAGACAAGGCAGAAGAGTAGCGATGTAGGGGAGGAGGAGTACATGGCGGACGGGGGTATAAAGGTCCCATTATCTCGTGTAGAGGGCCACCTGAGCTAAAGACAGCCATTTGTTCCCAAATCGACCTGTCGACCCCCACCTAATTACCAGCCAATTATTTCCAAATGGGTCACGTTCACCACACAGCCTGAGCACTTACGGAGGGGAGAAACAAAATTGCCTTTTTTTTTTTCTTCCTGTTCACCCGAGTTGCTCTTCCAGCACCACCCATTCTTTCACTTTGACCGTTAATGTACTTATAATACTTAACAGAAACTACAGTATACCTGATTAGCACACACTTGCCAGTAGATTAAGTGGGTCTTTGGTTAATGAAGAGGTTTAATTATAGTAGGGAATGACACCAAACATACTGTACACTGCATGTGTGTCTGAAAGAGAGGATACAAGGTGGCAGTGTTGACATTTAGGCCAATAGCACAGCAGGTGATGAAATTGTTTGTGTGTGCGTGTGCGTGTGTGTTTAATGTTCTAGCTCCCATAGCTGCTCCATCCCTCGCTCTGTCTGGCACCACTCTGTCTCAGCACTCCGATGTGTATCGATGGGTCTGGCAGGAGCCGCCCGAAGGAGAAGAAGGCTGTGCCCCTGTTCCCAGAATTCTTTGTGGCAGGCCTCCATTGTTCGCTGCCACTTGTATACAGTATTGTCAGGCTGATTGTGAGGCTCTGCTCTCTCTGGCCTTTCGGACGGCGAGAGAGAGCAAGAAGGGCAGCGGAGGCAGAGTGGAGGAGGAGGATGAGGAGGAGGGAGAAGTCAGCATTGTGTCCCTCGCTCGCCATTGTCCTGCTTTCCCATCTGTTTCCCTTTCTTCCTTCCTGTTTCTGTGGGATAGCGGAGCAGCTTAGTAAGAGCTCGGCTGCAGCTCCTAATGGGGAAGTCATGGTCGAAAAATAAAATGGATCCGTTTGAGATATCATCTGGCTGAGTGGCGCAATAGTTTTGAACTCTGACACCTTGTTGCTGCCTGCGAGCTTTGATCAGGAGCTAAGTAGGAATATACCATTTAGCCACATTTCCTTTATTTAACTGCAGCTGCTAAAACTAAATTACATATTACATTGCATTGCTACATTGTTTGCTATTGGATTTTGTTTATGGATTTTATAAAAACAAGTTAACAAACTTCCATCAAACAGATTTAGCCAGAGAGGAACCCATCACATTTTTAGTGCAGATTTCTATAAAGTTGTGGATCGGATTGTGAAAGAGAATATTTTTAGCAATTACCTCTGTTTCTTAGAAATAATGTGTTGATGATTACGGCAAAATTTAGGAATATGAATGAATACAACTTGTACACTTTTCCAAATTAGGATGGTTTAGCCTTGGCAGAGGCCTGCACTCTCTTAACATGTTTTGCTTGACTGTTGTTTTAAGTAGTACTGTATTTTCAGAAAGAATCAAATATGTACAGTATAGTGACTTATCACAGCAAACCTTACGCTTATGCACATTCTAGCCACTTGATTAGATATATTACAAACAACACAGACAGTAATATTCAATTTCAGAGAGGCATTGATTAAGCAATATGTTTATTATCGTGGTTGCGATTTGCAGTGATGTACAACTGCACTGCATCACACTGACAGGTGAAACAATGACAGTTACTAGCTACGATTATATTATTTCCATATTAAACAAATATAGTGTCATTATCTGTCTAAAGGCAGTGTTTTAGTACAGGCTGTCTGATGTTATCGTATTGTAGCGATTGAAGCGTACATTTTAGCAAACAGCTGGTAAGTTTATCCACAGGTGTCATTTAATCCTACTTTTATCGCATAAAATATACATTTTCTCCATTTTTGGGTTATCGTCTTGTATTAGTCACTCTGTACGTGTCTGTGTGTGTGTGTGTGTGTGTTTGTGTGTGTGTGAGACTGAGCTAAGGTTGCTTGCCAGACTCCTGGCTGAGTTTGAAGCTAAGTGGATTAGCAAATCTCCCATGTCAGTTGCATTCACAGTGACAGCCTGATGACACGGGACTGTATGATGGCCGCGACCCACCTGACTGGCTCGGCTCAGGCCTCCCTGCAGGTGGTCCCCCTGTGAGAGGGAGGAGAAACTTGGGATGAGTGGGGCTTATAGAGGCCAAATATTTATCCATACAGTTTTGGATTTCACTCTTCACACTTTTTTCCACCTTGATTTGTCTCATAGAAGTTGTCCAACCTGGAAACATCTTAGATAAATAGCTATAATTAATCAAACAGATCTAATGAGTTATATTGGCTAACATAGGTAGAAAGTAATACATATAACCGCTTGTAATTTAACAATGAATACGTCACTTCAATCACAATATGCATTTCATGATCAGTTTGTGCATAATCTTGCAATGGAAATGCTGTATTTTGTCACAGAAGTAATCAATTGTAATGACCAATATTTCTAACACTAAAATTGGTAATTATCACCTATTCACTTTGTGCAAATTGCTACTAAATTCCTCCTTTGTTACTTGCACCATCTCCAGTTGACTTAATTATGTTGTCTTGGGTTTGCTTTTTCCATTGCACGTCCTTTCCAATGCATGACTCTCTAGTCCTCGATGACCAACCAACAAACTCTCACTTTCCCTCATCCAACCCAAACCCCTTCCTCCTCCTCCCCCTTCCCCTCAGTTTGTGTGCTGGCCTTGCGAGGCGATGCTAACACTTTTGTCAAGGTGATTAATAGCATGCTGGATTGCCGTTAATTCACTGGCTAATGACTGGAGGGAGAGCAGGCTACGAGAAGAGAAGAGCAGAGCAGAGTGAGACTGGGGAGTAATAGACTGATGTATGAGTGGAGGGTGCTTCCAGCGGCAGAGCTGAATATCATCACCCCATAAGCCCCCCCGTCAACACACACACCTGCACATTAAGACAAGTACATTTAGCATTCTACCAGACACAGAAAAATGTATATTCCCACTTTAACCAAATGAAGGCAGTAGATTTTTCTCTTTACATACAGTGCCCTTTATTTTTGCTGTAGACTCATAATATGTGGGCTGCGTTTGACATCAAAATATCAAAAGGAGGCCAGAGAGCAGGTATTTATATCTGTATCGGACACACAGCCTAGAAAATAGTACCTTTTGTCTGAACCCACTCATTTTTCATCTGAGCAAAAGTATTGGAACATGTGACTGACAGTTGTGTTTTGTTGGCCATGTATGTCCTATTCAGTTAGCAATTTTGGGGCCCGAAGCCAACATAGCCTTGCACGAAATGAATACGGCGTGAACAGAATGAGAGAATAACGTTTCAGATGTGTGTGTCACAATGCCAGATATTTCTTTTTGAACAAAAACAACCCGAACATTATCACAACAAATGTTTGTGTGTGTGTGTGTGTTTCAGAGAGAAAGAGAAAGAGACTGTGTGTTTGTACTGAGGCTGAAGATGAACAGTCATAAAGTGTCAGGAGGAAGGCATGGAAATGAAGAGAAAACAATTGTTTGCAAAGATGACTTATGTTTATGTGTGTGAGATAGAGAGACAGAAACAGGGGGAGTTTGTGTTCAAAGAGAGAGCGGGGGTGTTCATGTGTGTGTCAGAGAGACATTATTTAGACATGAATACTGTGAAGCAACTAAGGTGTAGAGTGCTTCAAAATATGTACGTATTTCTAAATAATTAACCATAAATAAATAACCATTTCATTACTACAATCTCACACACTCATCCCCCCACCCCCACATGAACACCCCCTCTGTCTTTGAACACAAATTCTCCCTTTGTCTGTCTCTCTGTCTTTGTCAGACATAAACACAAATCACCTTTGCCAACTATTGCTTTCTCCGCATTTCCATGCCTTCCATGGGAGAGAAGTCAAATGGAGGTGTTTCATATTTGTACAAATACATAATGTGGATGCTCATTATCTTGCTGAAGTCCATCCATGTTGTTCTCCATGCTTTTCATTGCATAAATGTCAAAGAAATAAAGTCCCACTTGTTGCTGTAACTTCTCACGAGACTACACACATAGGCGAGGTGTCGCAGCACCAAATTCTGCATCATCCCGTTAGCGGACTGGAACTCCGCTCACAGGCTGCGGTTGTTAGCGCCTAATGCATATAAAAACACATAAAATATGTACCGCTGATTTTAGCTCATGCGCAAAACTGGCAGGGGTACAAGTTATATCGGGGTCCATATTTGATCAGATACCGGCTCGTTGACATTTTTAAAGAATCTTGAGACATGATGTAATGACGCAATATATTTGTTGGCGTCCTCTCGCCGTTTCCTCTTCTCTGAACCGCTCTCGTAAGTTTGCTTCATTTTAAGTAGCTTCACACTTAGTTTCTCACGAAGGCGCATTACTGCCGTCATCGTGGAACAGTCCATTGTAGTGGGGAAGAGAGGGGCGGATAATATAAATGTAGCTTTCAGATGGCTTTCTTCTTTGTTCTGTTATTTGTTTGTTTAGTAATGTAACATAACTGTACATGAATATACTTGGGGGTGCTGCTGGCTGTGGTGGCCCTGGCCCATGCTGGTTGGGGTGGGGGCAGCTGGTTGGGAGCGCCCTACTCGTTGGGGCCCTAAGGCAATTGCCTACTTTGCCTTAATAGTAGGTCCGCCCCTGGTCCTATTACATTGCTTATTCAATCAATAAATATCATTGAATGTCTACCCTGAGTTTCAGACAGTGGCTACACCAGAAGATGCAAACCACTCATTAGCAAGAACAATAGGAGGGCTAGGCTGTTATTTGCCAAAAAAGTACGGCATAGGTGTCAAACTCAAGGCCTGAAGGCCAGATCTTGCCCACCAAATCATTTTATGTGGCCTGCGAAAGCCTGGAAATTATGTGTGTCAATAATGCACTTCACCTTTTTTGTTCTTAAAGTATTTGTTCTTTCATTTTTACAGAAAAAAATGTATTGTATGCAGTTCTTTTAAACTTTAATATTATCTGGCAATTGTGTAATAATATCATGAGGCAATTATACATTTCTATTCATATATATTGACAGTTAAGCCCTCTGAAGGCAGCCATAACTGCAATGTGGACCTCAATGAATATGAGAAACGTCTGTAGTACAAAGATGAGCCTAACAAATTACGAGATAAAAGTTTCATGGACTGATTAATTTTTGAGGCTCATCTTTACTTTTTGTCAAATTCCAGCCGGGTCTTTTGACCTGGGGGTGGCAGTAGAACAGGACCCGGTTATTTAAAACTTGGTTATTTTAACCACCGGTTAACCCAGTTAAATTCTTATCCCGCCATTAGCAAACCGACTGTTAAATATGCGTTGCTCAAAACATGGTTAAAGTCTCGTAGTTAGAGTCTCTGCATAAATGTGCACAAACATGGAGAATTCTTAATACGTAGCACTGAATTGATTTGTAGCGGTCAAAATTAATTAGTGGTCGGCCGTATTTTATTGTGTTTGGATGAAACATAGAAAAATGGTATGCTTTGCAGACTAAAGACAAACATAACAGTTTTGGTAAAGCGATCACTCGCCACACCAACCTTTATTAGGCCCATTTAATAAGGATGGATGAGTTTATTCTGCGTGCCGTCTTCTCTGTGCTTTTCTCCCAGGCTCCCCAGTGGCTTGCTAAATGAAACTGCACCAGACGTGGTTAGAACAGTACACACACACATACACACACACGCGCCCACTAACTCAAGTGGAGAGAGCAATGAGGAATGTGCAATTGCTTGGCAGTGTACAGTCTGAGGTGTTGTCCATTGTTACTATATTGGTTCTATTGGAGGACATACTGTATAGCATATATACTATTATAATGTAATAATAATATCCTATTTTTGATATAGTCATCCTTGTAAATATGCTTCCCACCTTTGATGCAACATGTTAAGCTGTCATCAAATGAAATGATGTTGTATAGATTTATTGATTTGCTTTTCTGACTATCGACGCAGTCCTCACTCTTCTTTTCCCCTGACGTTGCACCGGTTCATAAATCAGACTTTTTTACACTTTGGAAAGCTGCAATGCACTCTGTTAAAGAGGACTGGAGCCATGTGTTTGATTTATGAAAGCTTTTGCATGTTGGATGACATCCATCCATGCTGGTGGTCATGCAGTACTTGCTGCACTGCTGACTTCTTCCTTTCTCTATTCTTCATGAGGTTGTACATCGCTGCAGATGACAACAGTTATAAACATATCGTTAATGCCTCTCTGACAGTGTCAATCAAAACTAAACATTGTTATCTGTCTAGAGCATTTTGCATGAATGCATTATTATGCAGGTGTACCTAATGAAGTGCATGCTCCCCCTCCCTTGTTTCTGTTTTATCCTTTTTCACTTCACTCCCCCTTCTCTCTCCTCCTCTCCCCCTGGGCAATGTTTTCAACTCAATTTAGCAAATGTAACTCAGTATTGATTATTATTAATATTTATCATGCTTGGGAACATGTTTTCCTCTGGTGCTATTAATCTCCCCTGTTAATAAATGTCTGCGGCAAGCCTCGGCACCGGGGCCTCTCGGGACCGGAGGGCCACGGCCCACAGCAGGAAGCTATGCGCTGTCTTCTATTTGCCTGGAGGCTTGATCAGACCCAAACGTAAACACACACACACACACATGCACACACACAACTGGATGCAATGCCTTGAGGCCTTTTCAGTACAAATAACACGTCAATATATCAGCTGTGTTGTTTCAGTGCATTACACAAACGTGCAAGCTGGCAGGTGAAGGCATACAAAGCTCCAATCTGCTCTTCCTTGACCAAATGCATTCAAGCTTTGTTTTTTGTTTGAGAATGTAATAGATAACACTTTTTTGTTTTGTATCAGTTGCAATAGATGGCTTTTTTTGTTTTTTTTAGTAATGAATGTCAATACAAACAGAATATGGACTACAAGGAAATGAAGGAACTATGTCATTTAAAAATAGAAAAACAATCCAAAAAATAAACAGTGTATATAAAAAAGAAAGCAAGATCTTATGAGGATAAAGATTTGTGACAAACAGTTGACAAATGGCATTATCCAAGAATTAGGTTAGAATATTATGAGAATAGTGTGATTTTTTTGCAAGAAAAAATGAATAATATACCTCATTTTCCCCTGAAGTAATCCAACTTTTTTCTCTTAAAAAATATGATTCTATTCTCATAAAATTTTGTTTTTTTTTCTTAAACTATTAGAACATTTTAAAAAATAGTTTGATTAACTATTAACTTTATTGTCAGATTTTTTTCCCCGTTTCTTTTCATTCTGGCCTGAATAAACCTTTCCTGAGATGTACAAGTACGACATTTGAATGAGTTCCCTGTGCAGTACATTGGTGATTTTACCATTGCAATAATGCCCATTAGTAATGAGCTGTCCTTATTGTGTACTTTACACTTTTATCACTTATGTGTTTATACCTGTATAGTATGCAGTCAGTTATATAGTCACATATTAAATGCAAAAACAAGTGAACAATGTTAAGTAGTTAAGAAAGGAACCATGATTAATGTCATTTGCAAACGTATGGCTGTACCTGTACTGTTTATTGTTTTACTATCGCCGAATGCCTGCTGTGAAACAGTAAAACAACAAAGCTAGCAGTGGCTGAAGTCTTTTGCACAGTACAGTACATTTATATGGAACAGGCATCTGTAGATGCTGCGTTTTGTCACTCATCTCCTCCGTTTGCGTCCTCCATCTCTTCATGAGCTCACTTACTGTGAGGAAGCCTGCAGTTGGGGCGCTGAATGTTGCTTGGAAATGTTCCCTGGTGCTTTTACAAGGGGAAACAGTGTGGTGTTTTCATTCGGAGTGGCTTGCTGCTATTGTAGCCAGTTGTGCCCCCATTGCACTCTCACTACTTCCATGTAAACACACACAAAACACACACCTTACCTCTAACCAGTGCCCTCTTTTCTTTTTTCTTTTTTTTGGCTGCCTTGTCACATGTTTCCATTTTTATGTCATTTTAAATAAATGGCACCCCTTTCACTCACAAAAACACACATAAGCTTAATTTGTTTGAGTATTACATCTGCATTTCCAGTACCAGTATCACCTAGTGGCCAAGTCATGTAGTGAAACCATGTTTGTCCGTTTTCCTCTGCACCGCAGCTACTCGGCTGCCCATGGCTCTACTTGCTATTGAAACTTTGCCATTGGGTACTACTCCAAGTGGGTGACATGAACCACTGCTGGTCGCTCATTTGTCGAGTAGATTTTGTCTGTTGCTGTGTCTTATCTTTGGTCACTGCAGTATTATACTCCACAGTCTCCACTTAGCTGCATTGTCCCTGTTTTCTTGCTCCTCTTGAGTAAAATGTATGTCCTTAACGTGATCAATTGCATAAAATAAAACGAATACAGGAGACCCTTCCATTGTTGTTGTTTGGCTTTCTCCTACTGAAGTGCTCACTGTGTGTTGTGCAAAATTAACCAAATTTGTGTATGCAACATATTGTGCCAGGTATGCTTTATTGCTGACACGCTGACCTATAGGCGAGTGTGCCCATCAAAATGTTTGGTCACTTATTCTTCACTCCATTTTTCATATCTGTCATAATGTACACTTTTTTCCCCCCTTACATTTTCCCCCATATTTAGAGGCAGTGAAGGATTCTGCACAGTTTTGACTTTTCCCTGGATAGTGTCTTTTCACCAGTGGCAGGCTTTTCCTTTTGAATTGAACCAGATCAGTTTACGGTCAGACAAAGATACAGTCTGTGTGTGTGTGTTGTAGAGGCAAATAGGACGTGTGCACTTTATGATGGCCGTCATTGGCGCACACGTCCTATATTTCCAGCTCTGTTTTATTTGTTATCTTAGCCACAACCATGCTTTTGCAAGCCATGCACCTGGCTCTGACTGCTTAAACTACTGTTTTAGGTCTGTGGTCTGCACAGCTTTTTATGCTTCTATTTCTGCCTGCAATTACAATAGTTTGATTGTAATTTCACAGAGATTCGTTGTTATTTTTTAATCGCTCCCAATGAGTGCATTTGGTCCCATTTAGAGATTTCCACCGTACAGTGAATCGTGCTTCTGAGCTTGGGTTCATAGTGTAGATTATTCTGCGGGCCACATGTGCGTGACGTACACAAGTACGTCCATGCAGACAGCAGAAAATGACTCAAGATCTTTATCTCTGTGCGTTTAAGTCTAGAGAGCTCTGATTAAACACAACCGCACAACAATTTGCCTGTTGTTGAAACCTGCGATCAAACTGCTGATTTTCAGCCCCGTGTCAAGTTAATTTGCCATGGCAACGCTACAATTTTATCAAGATTTAAGATTTTCTCCTTACCTTGCAACTGCAGTGGAACCTCCCGAAAGCCACAGTTAAACACAATCTCTTTTGTGATGGTTGTCGTTGTTCCTAATTTTAAATCACATTTTGCATCGAAAATAATGTATCGTGAATTAATTGAATAAGCTCGAACTGCCACCATCATAAAGATGTAAAATTACTTCAGAGGCATTTTTTAAGTAACATTTGAACATTCCTAATTGTCTTACAAGTGTAAACAAGAAAAGAATAACCACTATATAATAAAACAAAAAGAAAGAAAAATACTCACCATATGAAGATCCCTGACAGACACACAACGGATGGGGAATAGGAAGTTTTTCATATAATTATACTCTAGGACTGTTTTATAGGTAACTGCCTTATAACTGTTTTTATAGGTTACATAACAATCCACTTCGTAAAATGTATTTGTGTACTTAGTGATATTTCATTATTTTCATTGCTAATATTATATAGATTAGCCAACCCCCTTTCCAGTTCCCTTTCTGCTTCAATGGTTATCATCACACTTTTCTCGTTACCTCACTGGTACTCCTCTGGAGTAGCACAAAAAAGCCAATGAAAAAGCAGAAGTCACTTGCTAGATAGTGACTGAGCTGAAGTTATACGGCATGTGTGCATATCTTGCATGATCATGGTTTTAATTCCGTCTTTTGTTTGACTTTTGGTACGTACAACTTTGGAGGATTCACTGTATTTTTATACAATTGTATTGCTTTGTTTTATGTGCTCTGGGCTGATTTTTCGACTGCATGTCATCTCTGTGGCATATCTTGCAGTTTCACAGCATTTTGCAGCAATTACATGATACGCAACGCAATCTGTTCTCACATGTGTTTAAAGGCAAGTCAGAGCTCCTTTAGATGCAAACAGATGTGTATTTATGCGGTCGCCTGCATCTGTGCTCGTACCTGCCCTAAAATCTTTGTTATTGTATGCTGTGCTACAAAGCAAAGAGCTTATGGCTTTATGGCGTGCATTTAGAATTTATCAACAAAATGGGATGCCTTCATGTGGCCTGCGCCCGGCTCCCCGGCAAAGCGGCGTAGTTTTCCACTGGAATAACAGCCAGTGAACAAGCAACCCATTGTGACCACAGCCAACACAGGGACCCCCAAGGTGTGAATTAATGATTGACCCCTGATGTAATCAGGATAAATACCTGCCCATGAAAGAGAAGGAGATGGCGTGAGGAGCAGAGAGAGAAAGAACAACATCAGGAGCCAGGGAGAGGAAGGCACTATCTAGCCGGACTGTTTTTTTAGAAGTCCTCTGGGAGGCGAAGCTAACATCTCTTTTTGGGTCGTCTGAGACTCAAAGCTAACATTCACATGTTTAAAAGCAGCTCAGTCGTCAGTTTTTAGACTCTTTGTCTCCTCCTCTTTGTCTGCTCTTTTTTTATACTGCAGATTTTTACTGTCTGGAACGTTGCTGGTATAACATGATCAGCTTAAAGCCTGCCCCTAGTGGCGTGTAATTCTATGCTTTCTTTTCAAACAGCTTTACTTGTACGAACTAAGAAAACTAACTTTTTAAAGTTTTGCTTTTATGCTTCAAGAGTCTCAAGCGTCTTTGTTTAATATCAACTTTTTTCCGTTTAACGGCATTGTAATCTCATGCCAAATCAAACTTTATTGCTCATTTTCAGTTATGAATACAGAACAACCCTGCAGAGAAATGCTTTGTTGTGTCCAGCTGACGAGTATACCGGTAAGTAATGCAATTTGAGGCAAAAATTGCAATATATAACAATGCATGTAGGATTTAATAGTGAGAATATACATATAGTGCATATAATAAACGGAGTAAAGTTGATAAATTGTATACACGTCCCTCACCACTTTGTAAATTAATTTCATGTTTTTTTCAAAAGTATATGAATAAATAAATAATGTTTTTGCATATTGAAGCAAATTTAACTTTTTTTTTGCCTAAACGAAGCATTTTTGAGCTTAAGAAAACAGGCTACTGCTGCTGCAGTAAAGCTAAAACCCAAACTTATTTACTATCTACTCTTATTATGTCTACTATATTGGGTAACACGAGTGTAAAGGTGACTAACTTCGAAAATATCCCATTTACAAATAAGTAATCCTACTTCGTGGAAATTCACTTATCACGGTCGTGTCTGCAACCAATTAAGTGCAATAAACGAGGCATTACTGTATTGACAAATGTGCAAATTTGATGTAAAACTATACTATGAAATTACAATTTCTCTTCACAAAGGATGTGAAAAACTCAAAGATGCGCATGATAATATTTTTCTTTTTGTGCATTATGGACATTGTACATTCAGTAAAGTCATGTGCATTTTTATGTCCACAGGGGCTCTTCAAGCCAAATAGAATTTATTCAATTTTCCAATGCTGTTTCTGCTTGTCAAAATTGCTCTCAGTGGGTCCACTGCCAGAGAAAGGCGGGATAGCAAAGGGTGGAAAAGAAAGTGTTTAACTGCCCCAAAACACTTTTGATTGTACAGTGGGAGCCGTGGGCCTGCACCCAACCTCCTATGAAACAGTGATCATTAAAAAAAAATGTCTTATTTTCCAGTCTAGAAAAATGGCCGAATGACGCAAAATCGGTCATAAAAAACTTTATGTGATTCGTTTTCTGGAGCTGCATGGAGCGGCTGCACAGCTTTCTCTTCCAAGCGTTGAGCAGCCGATCTCCTGTGCTTTCCTAGTTTCACGTTTCGCATTAAAAACTTACATGTCAGTTAATTTAACAACGTTCACAGGCCACATCTGTCAGTGGGCAGGAGGCCAAATGTTTTCAAAGAACAAAAAAGGATGATCTGTACTGCAAATGAGCTCCTATAATTGCAGTGAAGTGTTTGATTGGATTCAGTCCATCTCCTAGCACTTCCAAAACAGTACTGAAACGTAACCTCTGCATTGCACTTATGACTGATGCATTTCAAACATCTATTGAACTAAATAAATAGTTTAATAATAAACCCATTCCCATTTAGCAGCCATAACTACAACCTGGGAGGGGCTTACAAGCTTGGCATGAGCCTACATGGAGGGAAAGTAGTTGATTAGAAACACTCCTGATGTAATTTTGGGCCTAGTGAGCCAAATGATTGCCAGCCGACATGTTTAGATATTAAAAAGACTGACAAAAGACATCAAGTTCTGGCCAATGAGGGAAGAGTAAAGATGATGCTCAAGGAAGGAAAGTCATACAATTAACAATTAAAAAGCACTCGGAGAGCGCAAACCTCCACCGAGCGCCATAGTTCCCCCCATATTGTGCTTTACACCATAGGTATGGTAAATAAATAAATAGACCTACATTTATTTTATCTGTTACATATTTAGGTTCTAATGTGAAACGGTAACACGTAGCATAAAATTGCTTAGTGTTTATATATATATATATATATATATATATGTCTAGTTATCAGAATGGCTACAAATGCTACTATGCTAATGCTAGCAATGGTAATGTGCTAACTTTAGCATGCTAACACCTACTGTAGCATGATAGTGCTAAGTCTTTATTTAAGTGTCTACCTATGAAAATGGCTAAAAATGCTACTATTCTAATGTTAACATGTTGCGATGCTAGCATGTTAAAGATAGTATGCTAACACCTAGCATGATAGGGAAGGCTAAATGTCCTGAATGAGTTGAGAATTTTGACTTTGGAACGGTCTGGATTGGTTGAGAAAGTAGTGAGAACTTTTTAGATCAAAGGCATTTTGCATTCAGAAAAATCGGAATGTCAAGAAAAGTGGGAATTCTTGGTATGTGGAAAATGGCATGAATGTCCTTAATTAGTTGAATGCTTTGATGTTGGAACGTTTGAATCGCTTGAGAAATGTGGAAGTAGCTAGAATTCTTTAGATCAAAGGCATTTTGCGTTCCAAAAGAAAAAATGTGGGAATTTTAGTGCTGTGGCCAATAGCATGAATGTCCTGACTTTGTTGAATGAGTTCATATTGGAATGAGGTGAATCGGTTGTGAAATGTGGTAATAGTAATAGGTAATAGCAGTTTTACGGAAAAGTGTGAATTTAAGAAAATGTTATATTTTGGATCACCCCCAAAATTGAATCAGTTCTTTCCATTCAGAACTTTTCACGTTTTGAACACAGACAAACACACAGATAAACGCCGGCAAAAACATCATCTCTGCGCTGGGCTTGCGCTTTGCGCTGCGCTTGGCGGAGGTTGTCAAGTTCTTCTTCACTTTGTGCATCCCTCGAACTTGACGAAAGGGCTTCAGTTGCTACGCTGAAGAAACTGGATCCACTCGATGCTTTGCTTTCCTTAAGTTTATTCAATGTGGTTCAAATCATGAGTTTTCATGCACATTAAAGTTTTTCACTGCACAGCACAGCACAGCACAGCACAGCACAGCACAGCTGAAAACCTTCAAAAGAAGGACAAACATGTAACACAAAGTCAACGTTATATTGCATTGCAATATATGAACTAATTTCTATGGCAACAATTTAAATTATTTTTTACCACTTTTACTGCTATTTATTAAATTATTTTTTACAATTTAACATTTGCGTTTAACTTAGTCTTGTATTTTACATAATGCTTGTTTTCTCAAACTGTGGGATCAAATAAAAATCTATTAAATAAATACCATGATTTAACAAACATTTAAACAAGTACATTAATGGGCAAAAGAAATATTCATAATTTGTATTTAATGCCCTAAACATGCTGCTCGTACCTTGGCAAAATTACAATCAAGAACTAATCAATCAATTAACCAAACATGGACCGCCGCAAGCCCACATGTGCCACAAACGATTGGCAGCATTCTTAATTCAACATCCTCAACAAAATAAGTACAGCGAGCACACGCTTTCAATTCATTTATATTCTTAATTCACAAATGAGGCACGCACCATGAAAGAAAGTCAAGCCGTGTGCAGCGCAGGCTCATCACAACAGCAGTAATAAGACTTTTTAGAGAAGATTTCAGTTTCTTACCGGCTGCCTCTTCAGACTTGTAGCTCCACTTGCACAAAGTTTGGGGGTAAAGTTCTAATCACACCAACTTACCACACCTGTTTGCAGCCTTGCCTGCTTAAAAGGAAGTTGCATGTCCTTGGTGCACGCCCAGGTGTGCTGGTGAGTCTAACTTCCTGTCCTAACCAGATCTTCTGTAGCAATTATAAAAATAGTTTTTACAACTACACTAACGAAAATCTTATTTACTTAAATAAATAAATATTTATAGCCTTATTTATTTATTTATTTATTTATTTATTATTATTATTTTTTCTTTCCTTTAAGTTTTATAAATTTTAGATAAGGTATCTTTCAATCACTTTTTCCTGTCTCATGAATTGATTCATTCCCGCTAGTTTGACTTGACAGAGGTCATAAATAGCTGTACAGTATGCAGACCCACGTAGGAGAGAGCCATCAATGTTGTAACACTTAAAAAATGTTAATGTTTACATTGAAAACTGTCAAAAAGTAAGTGCACTGTAACTAAATGTTTTAGTATAAGTTATAGCGGGATGTTTTCTGGGGACACAGAGGTTCCACATGTCACTCCCTGAGACATACATTACTACATACTCATATATTTACAAAACCATCACTGGCCCAATTCCAGTCCAAAAGAAGCCAGGAACATATTTTTGTTGTATTGTGTTTGGTTTTGAAAAAATTAAATAACTGTGTCTCGGAAAACAGGCAAAAGACAGCATAACCTACAGAATATACAGCAATTGTTTATTATTCAGCTATATGTGTCCTGTGTATGTGTAAGGAATCTGTAAGATTGACAAGTTTTTAGTAGGGCTGTCAAACTACAAACAACAAACTAAATAAATGTCTCTAGTCCGTTCGTCATTGCAACGACACTTCCTCGTTGTCACTAGACAGACTGCGAGATGCATTCACGGACACTCCGAACATCACATCAACGTCTTTATTGTGCGTGTATGTCTGGTCTAAATCGGGTCACCAAAACGGTGCCCAAGGGAACCAGGTGGCCCCCGAAGGACCACATGAGTCGCCCGCCAGCCTGTTCTAAAGATAGCTTTTACTTGCGAGCTGCATCAATTTTTTTTGGTTGCTATTCTTGGTTAAATCACACATACATGAAAACTGGACATAACATCGTAACATCCGGCTGATATGGTAGCATTCATGCTAATCTCCTTTGCAGTTCGTCTTTAGTCACATTAAACCACTTCTCCCTGAAGAATATCGACATATTTTATGAATTTATGATTGGCCACAGTCATCATGGATATTCCCGGCCCCGAATAAGCGGAGGAAAATGGATGGATGGTATCTAAAGTCCATGATGTAAACATATATTGTTTTCGGAGGAAACCCCAGATGTCGCTACTGCTTTCCTTTGGGTTTTACTGTGGTCAAGGTCAAGAGTAGATTATAGAATACTCTTGCATGAAGAGTAGATTGCAGACTATGTCTTCTTACAAGTCTCTGTGTATGTTCTCAGATGACAGTGAGCCAGTGGACAGCATGTATGACACAGAGGCCGACCTTCCGGGCTTAGCGGCTGGTGGCATTTGCACAGACAGTCCAGAAGACGATGCAGAAGACGGCGTCCTCAACATGTCTCCCCTGCCGTCACCGACTCCCTCCCATCCAAATAATAACCACCACCACCTACTGCACCCCCACATCTACAGCAGCAGCCACCATCACCTCCACAACAACAACAGCAGTAGCAATGACCAGGACTTCACCACACCCAAGGAAGGCTCGCCTTATGAGGCACCCGTCTACATTCCAGACGACATTCCGATTCCCAGCGATCTGGAGCTGCGGGAATCTTCTGTGCCAGGTGCGGGCTTGGGCGTTTGGGCCAAGACCCGAATCGGTGCTGGAAAGAGGTTCGGTCTGCACAACGCAGGCAAAGGCAACTCCTTTGGATGGGAGGTAGGAACGAGTTTAGCTTCTTTGTGTACTATTCCCTTCTTCATCTTTCTAGTAACTGTCCCTCACCTTTGCCTTCTTCTGTGTTATGGCCCTACAGATACAGTAACGGTATATGATATTAAATGAAGGATGTTGCATAGTCACACAAAAGAGGGCAGAGTAATACACTGAAGAGGCAGAGTGATGAATGAGTCACTCTGCAGTCACACATTCACATTTCCAGCAATCACTGTTCATTCACAGGCATCTATCTCATCATCAGAGCAGGAGCCAGATCCATTTGCATCCCCGTCTCGTGATTGGACCTCATCTTTGCAACTGTGCACACACACACATGCTAAACACACTTGTCTACATATTTAGCTGCACAGCATTGTCAGATGGAAAAATCTCACTGATTAGCGGAGGTATCAGCTTTTCTAGGCGTCGGCCTGTGTAGGCGCGCTCATTTGGTCACGCCACCCGATATGGAAATGGAAGAAGCGTGACCGAATGTGATGGCGGCATATTGCACTATTAATTTTCATTTTGACATGTCATTAGTGGATATTGAAGTTGCTTCAGTAAGCTTGTTAAGAAAAGAAAGTCAGATAGTCTCTGTCTGTCCTTTTCTCTCTCGTATGGCCAATCAGACATGAAATGCTCTGACCCTGTTTCTCATTTTGCTGATTTTATGTAGGGTTCATAACGTGATCGTTACTGGCACTGCTCAGGAAAGCCTCCTCCACCGAGGCCTATCGATCTATTTGTCTGTCTCTCCATCTGTCTGTGGAGCCTCTGTGTTCGAACACATACATGGGAAATACAGTGGAACTTCGGTTAGCATCATTATCTGGTCCAGAAGGTCAGATGAATCGTGAAATACACGATAACTGAACACATTTCCCATAACAAATGATGCAAATCCAATTAATCTGTTCCAGACACCCAAAAATATAAACACAAAACATCTTTTTTTATGAAGAATAATTATAGTTTTACATGCAGAAGACTGAATGAAGTGGGTGTGGTTTAACCAGTAATGGGTGGGGCTTAAATCAGTACATTATTTTTAGTCTAAAATTGACATGGATTGATCAGAGGTTGCTATATTTATTGTTTATTATTCAGCTATACTGTATGTGTACTGTGTATGTGTGTAAGGGATCTGTAAGACTTTATTATTTAATGATTTTTTTAATGACCTGTGTGAAGTTGGTGATTCATGCAAACATCCAGTGATGGCAAACAAGCAAATAAACTCAGCCTTGTTCACTGTAGTTTTCTCAAAAGCACCACGTTTAGTATTACAAGCAAAGTTTTCCAAATGACTTTATATCACGAGCCAAATTGGAAGCAAGCAGATGAAAAAAAACAAACAAAAAAAAAACACGGCAGTGCTCCTCTTTGACTGCAGCCTGCAGCAAGTCTGTCTACGTGGGGGCAGTCACCGTGTGTGACCGGCCAATCACAGCGTGAAGAGTGAATAGAAGTTACCCAATGAGGATTTTCCTTCATCGCAATTACGGATAATGACAAGCTGTACCCGTTTCATGCTCGTACTCTGCAAAAATGCAACGGATACTTGTCTAAAACGAGTATCAGGCTCATCCCTACAAGTTATCGTGCGGAGGCCGTACTTACACGTGCTCCCCGCGTATGGTGTCCTTACTCACTCGCATGTTACAATTGCGTGCAAGTGTGATGAGCGGGAGTTTTTCCGCCCGATGTCGGGGGTTATATATAGGACGACCTTCCGAGGTTCTCCTGCTGCTGCTGCCTCAAGACGCTGCCTATTCCACTGCAGAGACTCTGGGTTCTGATGTTGCAAGAGCAGCTTCCAGTGGCAGCGCAGGAGCTTCTTCGCTCCTCCTCTCCTCTTCCTCTCTGGCCCTCTCACCTTCTTCTGTGTCTTTGGCATCTTGGAGATGAAATGTTGGTACTCTTCCACTTTTGTACTGTATATACTGCAGAAATCAGTGTGCACAACGTGCGTTGTAAGTGCAGAGCATCTGCTTACTCGGTACAGTTCTGCATGCTCATTGGGCAGTTGAACTGGGGAAGTGCCGAGTAAGCACAGGGGGTGCACTTATCACGTGCGTGCTCATGGAGTCAGTGCATTGTGCACTCATTGGCTGCAGAGGCCACACGCATCACTGCCCGACGCAGCCCAAACGCAGAAGTTCTACGGCGTGTCTGCGTGCTCCCAAAGCCATACTGTGGCGATACTCACCACATATGAATCCCCAAATTTTGCCCATGTTTTTGCAAGTAGACAGCATGCACTTACAAGTACAGCGGTTTGGGACTGGGGCTTTTGTGATCTCGCTTTTGGTAAAGACTCCTTTATTCCTCGATTTCTTCACTTTTTCACACAGGGCCAGCAGGTTTGGATTTTTTTCCCCCCTTAATAATAAAAAGTTTCATTTTAAAACAAAATTTTGTGTTCAGTTGTCTTGTCATTGAGTAATATTTAAATTTGATTGATAATCTGAAACACATAACTGTGACAAACATGCAAAAAAATAACCAATCAGGAATGGGGAAAACACTTTTTACACTATTGTATATTAAAAACGACACAACACCATCTTAACATAAATAAGAAGTGACAATAGTCTTACTTTTTTGAATGGGAGTTCATTTACTTACCTGTAACAAACATGTAACATGTAATGTCACAAAAAAGCCAAAGAAAAGTAAAAACGTTTATTCCATTATGAGGAGTTGTAGTGTGTCGGTGATTAAAGCACAGCGGCGCATACACGCTGTGCGGCCGTGTGCTTGGCTGCACAGTTTCCTTGCTTAATATTCATATTATGCGCCGCCATTCACGGTGCAAAGGGCACCACTCCAAAATGACACTAGCCTTTTTTTTGTTTCTCCTTGAGAACTTGATTGTTGAATATTCATTAGCCAAGGTTTAGCCAACTTTATTTCTAACATGATGTACTCACATGACAAATAACCTAGCATGTGCACACAGTTATCCTGACTTTCGTAAATAAATATATTTCACATTATGTTTGGTGTTATTCATTGATAATAATTTTCGAAGTAATCACTTTTTAGATGAGGTTACTACTCCGAGGTCCCTTCTGTTTCCATTCAAGGTAAAACATGTGGTGTTCGCTCCTCAACCGCATATGAGGGATTGATCTGTCTCACCTCCTCAGTGTTCCTTGGATGACTGACTGTGGTTCAAGCTCTATTATTGCTTCACATATCCTGTCTGCTTTGGGGCTGGATGCCTTCAGGGGCTATCCTCCTCCCAGACTCTTATCACAGATAGTCATAACAGTCAGCCTGTTGATAATCATCTACAGACTCCCAGAGGAGACCCATGCGCCCCCTTTCGCCATCTACTCATCTACTGCCTCTGCTCTTAGACAAATAGACAGTCTGGGCAGTGAGAGAAGTGTGGCAACCTATGTCAGGAAAGATATTAAGAGAAATGTGACGCTTGTTCTGTAGGACAAGACACTTCTCACTTTGGAGATATGCACAAGAGGATGTATAACCATCATCAGGCTGATCATATACAATCTAAATTATCGCATCACTTATAGGTAATTGTGATGCTAATACAGACAGTAGTCATTTCATGCATTGAATGATTCAGTATGAATGTATAAAGCAAATAATTTCCCCAATTCTAAATTGTCCATAGGTATGGATGTGAGTGTGAACGATTGTGTACCCCGCCTCTCGCCCAAAGTCAGCTGGGATAGGCTCCAGTATACCCCCGCGACCCTAGTGAGGACAAGTGGCATAGAAAATGGATGGATGGAAATAATTTGCCCTGATTTGTCATAATTTAACAGATTTAAATATCTTTTTGTCTTGCAGTATTTCATATTTAGGGCCATTTTCACAGGCTTGAAGAAGACATTAATTAACTTTAAATATTTTTCTTTCTACTTTTCCTTCTTTTTCATAATAATGTTATATATTTGAAATTTTATTTCAAACTAATTGTGGTCAATATATGTGTAAATAACTGACCATATGTGTATGTCTCTATATGGCATATATATCCATTCATACAATATATATTACATAACACTGTTTTCATGTAAAGAAAAACAAAAAACAACTCATTTTTAAGGTGCGGTGGTTTTTATTTTGCTGTGGTGACGCGCCACGATCTATTACATGTAACGGAAACCCCGTAATAATAAAATATTAGAATACGAAAGCATTTATATTTCATTATGTGGATTAGATTAGATTTTCACATGTGGATTTTGTTATTTTTCATAAATGTGCAGTTCTTTCATGCACATTTAGGTAACGTGCTTCGCTTAACAAGTCATACTAGTGTAAAAATGTGTTAACCACTGTTAATTGTAAAACTAATGAACGACTCAATCAATGACAAAGGAGTAATGTGTACTTTGCCTTCTCATGCAGGCTTGTATACCATTCTACCACCATGGCTCTGTTGCAGAGGTGGTGAAATCTTTCATTATTTGTTACTGCATGGTGAAAGCGCGAAAAGAAGTTTGTCGTAAAATATATATATAATGCGAAGCACGCCGTCATTCATTAATGCCATTGATATTTTACAGACTATGTTTGACTATTTGTTTCTGTTTTTCAAAGCAGCCCTAGTTTAGCCAATCTCCTTCTTTTGTCGTTCTTCCCTCTCCTTTTTCACTTTCCTTTTTTGAAAACCGGTTATATTTCGGTACTAAGCAGGATTGTAGTGCACTGGCTGCTACGAAGCACCGTCATTGGTCTGTGCTTTAAACCAGGACCAAACCATGTCATGTGGATATAGGGTGGCGGTTGAGGGGGTGGGGTTGGTCAATATGGATTTTTACTTTTTGGTCAATGTGGATTTAACTTTTTAGGCTCCAGCATGCCCCCGCGACTCTAATGGGGAGAAGTGATAGAAAATGGATGGATGGATTTAACTTTTAATGTCAAAAACAAGCAAAAACAAAGAGATTGTTGTATGACTATATTTGGAAAAGAAATCTCAACCCAGATAGCAAAATAATCTGTACTAACTTTGTTTGGAATTTTGGTTGGAATTATCCTAACGTTTCCCCCCTTTGCGGCACCCCTGGAGGAGGGATAATGTTTGCACCAGGGGTCGCCAACGCGGTTCCTGCGGGCACTATGCAGGTGAGGTGCCAGCAAGCCTGCTTTTCATTTCAGGTTTTCAGTTATTAATGTGAGAACACTAGAAAGAAATGCATTTTGAAATACAAAATGTGACTTGTGGATCCTCGCATTTTGTTAATGTTTTGGTAAAACTATGAAAGCTATGCACTACAAAAAATGAGTAGCTCTTGGACATTTTCATTTTGTAAAAGTAGCTCTTACACGAAAGAACTTTGGAGACTGTATGGTTTCGGCTACACCAACAAGGAGACAAATTAAATATATGGAAGCAGAAATAAGTCAATATTTTTAAAGTATATGGATATAATAAAAAACAACCTGTTTAATACCTGGCAGAATGTTGAAGAACCTAGGTGGGGTACACGTACCTCAGGGGTATGCCAATTGTAATAGGGGGTACGTGAATAAAAATGAACAATAATTAGCACCTAAATCTCACAACAAGTAAGCCTGAACGCCTCACTGTGCAAGGAGAACGAAGCAGGAAGGATTTGCTCTGTGTCTTGAAGATTTCATTTATATTGGTGTTCCAATCCCCGCGCGGCCCAGCGGTGAAAACCTGTCACTGAGTGAGATTCCCCCTAAAATGAGGCTTTAATCGTTGGTTGTATGTATTTTTGTACTTCAGATACTGCTTTATCATGATTGTTCAATTTGGTATTAAATTAATATGAAGATTTAAACCATAGCCGTCGTACGTTGACAAAAAAAGTGATGCTCAAATTCAGCTCATTCAAACGGAAGGATGCCAACAACAGACTGGAATAAAAGGTATGTAGGATGATTGTTTGTCTTTTTATCAGTGCCCATGTGATACTTTATCAAAATGTAACCATGCAAAATTTGAACATTTTGAACAGGAATTACTGTAAAATGAATGAACAAATTCATTATGTTCAATTTATCAAGTCAATGAAGATAAAAAGGTGTATGTGCTGTAAGTGTGCAGGAGTATGGGGTGCATGGCTTCTAGTCAAATGTCTGAAGGGGCACGCAACTGTAAAAAAATTGGGAACCACTGTTCTAGAAGAGACATTATGGAGTGGCATATTGCCTGAGCACATTCCTGTTGGGTAGAAACGTATTTAGCCGTATTTTAACACCAAAACTTTTTGCATTCAAACTTTAAGTGAATGAAAATAGTTGAAAATCATACGTGTGAGTGAATAGAACATTCATAACCAACATCCTTAATCATACTTTATTTAGTAAAGTATCCTCTGTGGAGCATCATGACCACAAGAACCAAAGCAGATGTCATTTAAACGCACATTAAAACAAGAGCCGTGGAAAGTTATGTTATCCATTTGACCAACTGTGAGTTACATCTATTAGCATGTAGCATTCGTTTCCTCCACCCACATAGTTAAAGAAGCTGAAATGGCCATAATCACCCTCAGCGTGTCCGAGGCACACAGCATTTGGCCCACCATCAAATTAGAGAGTGTGCATGTAAACTGGGACGCCACAAAGAAGGATGAAAAATTGAAAACCTGAACTATATCGGGAATCCAACTGTTTTAATGTGTGTAAATGTTCTGATTGTTTTGTTTGTCTTCAGTGTATGATGCATACTATAGTGCTCCTGGATCTCCTAGGGCACAGGTGTCAGGTGCCAGATCTGCCCCGCCACATCATTTTATGTGGAAATAATGTGTGTCAATCATGCACTTAACCTTTTTCCTTCTTCCTTTTTGTTATAAAAAATAAATACTTGAATATCAGCTTATCACCTTGACTTCTGACTTTTCTAGTAAAAATATAATCATCAAATGCACGGGCAATTGTTTAATAGTAACATGAGGTAATTAATCTATTGATATACTGTATATTGACAGTTACAAGCGTCCCTCTGAGGGCAGCCATAACTGAAATGTGGCCCTCAATGGAAATGAGTTTGACAATCTCTGCCTCTGAGTTAACGGGTCAGCAAACATACATAATATTAATTGTGTTTATTATTATTTATTATTCATTTTTGTATTTCTGTTTAATTTGGTTATATTTTTAATCTCCTTATTGAATTTAATTTACCCTTTTAAAAAAAAATAATGCGTTTCACACCTTTGTCTTAGTGGGAGAGTAGTGGTGGAGAGAAACATCGGGATAGATGACAGAATGGCGCGAACGACGAGGAATGCTGAGAGGAAGCTCACTATTGTCTGTCCTGGTGCATCGGGGGACTAAAAGACGTGTTAATTCAGACTCATTTCAGCGAGACGGACAGTTCAATCTAAGAGCTGCTTCGCTGCAGGCCATGTGGCCATTCTCTTCTGTCTCACACTCCCTCTTTGGGCCAGCACTGAGTCATCCATTTAAAAACCATTATGCTTCCCCTTTAGCACAACATGATAGAACACCCGGGCCCCAAGTGTACAGTATGTGTGTGTGATTGTGTGTATGTATGGGTTGCTAAACCCTCAGGATAGAAAGACCTGAGCAGGCAGAGTGAGACAAAGCCCTCAAAAAGGTCCAATGTGCGGATCTTCTGTCAGACCGACTGCTGCTATTATCTGGCAGATTGGCCTGACTTCCCCTATTGATAGAGACATGTCATGATACAATGGCTGCAGCTATTGTGGTCTTCGCCGAATTGACTCACTGATCTAAGTCCCCTTGGGTTTTCAGATGGCAGGGAAAGGGTCAACACACGGGATATGTTTGGCAAAAAGTGACAATGTCCTTATTTATGACCTTGAGAGGAGCAATTAAGGCACCTTACTGCACTTTTATAAACTTGCACTCATATTGGGCCTTCTCACCATGCAGCAATCACTTCATTCCCTACAAAATGTAAACAAGCGAACATGTTAAACACAGGAAGTGAACAGACTATCAATAATTTCTGAGACTCGGAGAAGGGGTGGCACTAAACGAGCTGTGCTTCTTCCTGCTCCTTCTCAGACAGTATGAATTGTGCAAGTGTAAGTGTGCGTTTTTTAATGTAACACTGTTGAGAATGTTTGAAATGCAGCTAAACTAAACTACTACAATAATAAATCATGTATATGGCTGACAGTGTTATCTATAATGGCCCAAACATTTGATACAGCTCTTGTGTTGGATCTCATTAGATTATGCAGGTCTTCCTAATGAAGTGTCCAGTCACATTAAGTGTAGTATTCACACACAAAACATAGCATCATAGCATGGCCTCCTTACGAGCATATTTGTCTTTGCAGACCTCAGAATGACTCTGTTGCCGGGCAAACTTTTTTCTCCCCGTCCAACATTCTTTTTCTGTTGACTTTTTGTGGGGTGATTTTCCATATCAGTGCCATTCGTCCAGTGATGTGTGGAAACAGGGAGAAAAAAAATCCTAGCTCTTCTGTTTACCTTACTATTGACATAGTGATAGGCCAAGATGTCTGGCGGGCACTCTCATGTAGCCAAGTCCCTACGTGACATATGTCCATCTGGCAATGGCATCAATGTATTTGCCTCACCCAGCGTCTGATAATAAATCTTTTTTTTCCCTGACAGCTCACTTCTCTCACCTCTTTCTCACCTCTTGCTTTTTGTTTTTGATTGCTGCCTCACCGCTAAGCCTAGCTAATGTTCATGTGTTTTGAACGTTAGGGAGAAGAAGTCCTGGCACACCCTGACACTTATCTGTCCTGACCCACCTTTCGCCTCTGCCACTGTTTGCTTGCCTTTTGTGTTTAGCCTGAGGAGGGTGGATGACCAAGTTCTTACGCTTCAAGATATCCCTGCAGGGCGGTTTGCAACGTGTCTGATTTGTTTGCTCTGTGCAGGAACGTGTTCTTTATCTTGATTATTTGGCCCTTGGTGACTTGAGACCAAGCTGAGCAAGCACTCCCGGGACTGCCTGTGGAGGTACACTGCAGGGGACAAAAGTATTGGGACATTAAACAGTGATAATGGAAGAAAATATGGAGTGTATCTGTAGCAATATTTATCTGTTCATCCAGCAGATCTACGAAACAAAGAGCCTGGCATTCTCTGCTCTAGTTAATCCCGTGAGTCTGCTTCTTCTGCGCCAAACTCATGCAAGCATGTCTTTTAGACTTTGTTTTTTGCACTGCAGGAGCGCAGTCAAGTCTGGAACTAAAAATCGCCTTCCCCAAATGATTCCCACAAAGTTTGAAGCAGACATTTGTCCCATTGTTCACAACTGAGGGATGGCTAAAGCTGGGCACATACTGTTGCATTTTAGAACTGATTTCCAACTTTTTCCAAGTCATACTTTATGTGTTCATCGAAGTGCTCCCACAGCCCAACCGACTATAGCCACTACTTGACAGCTTACACTAGCTGTTGCACATAGGTCCTCCAGGAGTCAGTATGGGTGTCTCAAAATAAACCAAGAAGAAGAAGATATTCCGCAGTCTGTGGAACAGGAAGATTTTATGGTGTTATGGTGTTGAGCACAAGGATTCGATTGATTCATTAGTCAGTGTGTCTCCATGCTTTTGTCGTTGCAGTATGTTAGCAAGATGTTTTATTTAGATGAGTTAATGTCATACCAAGTAACCTTTTACTTCAATTTGTTCATCGAATTTTTCCGCGCTCAGTCCTAACATTATTTCTAGTTAACTTGACTTAACCCCCTACTGTGCTTACGATTGTGAAGCAAGAGTGAAGCTCTTCACATAAATGGCGTCATTATCATGTCTTTTAGTAATCAAATCAGAGCCATGTTCTGAAGAACATGGCTTTAAGATGAGAGCACTTCTCCTTGTCACTTCACAGGGGAAAAAACAGGCCACCTTGGTCTTGCCTATTTAGATTGTGGATATTTGTATATTAAAAGCTTATGCACATACATATTTTTAGAATTATGTTGTATTGCTAATGACTTATGAAATATGTTTGAAGTATATAATGAATAAGTACACAACACTAATTAAAGATAATGTAAAATCATGGATGATGAGATGGAATTGGAGTCAACCTGGTCATCAGGGTAGCGCTAAGTAGTGCGTCTCACCTGAAAACTATAGTGTGTTCAAAGACCACAGAACAAGGTGTGAAGTTTGAATGCTTCATAAAACATAAAGCATTATCAGTGAAGCATAAGGACATAAACATGTAATAATTGTAGATTAGGGGTGTCACGAGACACAGTTCACAAGACGAGACGAGATTGCAACTTTTTTTTTTAAAGAAAAGCACAATGAAAAAATCTAAAAAAATATATGACAATATATAGCAGTCTACTAATATAATGTCTACTTTGTTACACTCATTTGCACCCTGTGTGTATGCTACCAGCCCCACCCCCGCCCACCGAGACAAAGAGACCGTATGACTGAAAAAAGGGATCACTTTGTTCATGCCCTTCTTCTGCGGAACAAATGTGTCAAAGTGCTGAAACCAATGCACAGAGTGAACTCTCTTCCTGCCTGTTTGGAGGCAGGAGATGAGGAAAACAGACACACATGCACATGGTGATATATTGAGGCGGGCAACATTATCGAGTTCATTTATATTTACTGTGTGATTAATGAATTTATTTATCGTCCGATGCCGAGTGTCCACGAGCCATTTTTTTTTTTCTGAACGAGAAATCTCGTCACGTTTTAATCTTGCAAGATCTTGTGACACCCCTGTTGTACATGCATGTTGTATATTTGACCTTTATTATTAGATATACTGTATATACATAATATATAAATTAGGGGTGCTCCGATCGACCGGCCACCGATCAGTATCGGACGATTTCGGTGAAAAAGCACACATGGCAATACTTGCTTTATAAAGCCGATTACCTTCACCTATCAGCTCCCCCACATTGCAGCATCCATCCTATAGCAACCGTCTCCCTCCAACCTTCTGTTCGCAAAGCCAAAAACAAACATGTCTGCCGTGTGGGACTTACTTGTCGTTGTGAGAGTGATAAAAGTTTTGTACCCTGCAAAACATGCCACGAAAAATGTCTCACCAGGGTGGCGTCTCATGGGTAGCTCTTGGCCATTTTCGTTTTGTAAAAGTAACTCTCACAAGAAATAACGTTGGTGACCCAGCCAATAGCAAATAAAAAAATTTACACTTAATCTATGTGATCGGTATCGGCAGCATAAAACCTTGAACGGAGCATCCTTAATAGAAATAATTCCTGATTTATGGTGAATGAGATGTGTTTTTTCTGAAGAAAAAACTGTCCATTTTCAGAGAAAAATTCATAAATATAATTGTCTGACCAAAAATCGGCAAATTTGTGGGGGCATGAATGCAGAATCTCAAAGGGGTGGGGATCCTGTAACACTGTAACATTAATAATAACAAATAATAATAACCCCGTCTTTTATTATGATGGAAAGCACTTCCTGTATCACGGCAAGCTACAACCACAATAATGCATAAATATACATCTGGATAGCACAGAATGACAATTAAATAAAGCACATTTTATTTGCTTTTATTTGTGTTGCATAGGATCATCAGACTGTCATGGCGGACCTAATGCTGCGACCGAGTTAGTGAGGTTTCCATAACATTTTCATTTTCCTCTACAATTATTTCAGTTGAATGAGTCAAAACATAATCTCAATAATAAAACTAAACAATTCGGACTAAAATGTAAAAAAATGTCAACTTAAATAACATCCATCTGCATGTTCTTCAAGGCGGGTTGCACTTGTATAACTCTCAAAATGGATCAAGAGAGGATATTTAAGAAATCAAACTTTTATTTTTTTTAGTAGCAGTATTGACTAATCGTATGGAGTTTCAATCATTATTATTCACCTTTGAAACACGCCCCAAATTTACACATGGCGCAAAAGCACCAGAGGGAGAATAAGCCCAAAAGTTGCCCCAGCCTGTGTGTAATATCTTCCACTCACATTCATTTTTTGTAGGTTTTAAACATGCCATTAGCCAATTTAATCCAATTTTCTCAGCTTTCGGAGCACTCCAGTGGAACAGAATCCATCTAATATTAAACATATGGTCACTGTTGCCCCTTGAATCACCGCAGCAGCGTTAGTCTTTTTTTTTTTTTTCTACATTGTGCTACAGTGTGAATGTTTGTCAATTATTCTCAATGAACATGGTAGTTGATAATGAGGAAGCGGGGCAGCAAATTAATTGTCAAGTTTGATTAAAAGCCTGATGCCTTATCATTTGTCCATTACCAGCATCTGTTAATTAGTTTATAAATGAATCCGCAGGGCTCCTGAGGAAATACACGGACCAAAGCCATCCATCTTTGACGAGAGTAGAACTTGACAAATATTGTCCCTGGGATTTTGGCTGTTATTACTTGGTCATTGATTTCAAACCCCAACCACTCCAGCCAACCATCTTCAATGGAACCTCTTGTTTGCTTGAGGAACCCCCCTGCCGCACACAGTCCGCCTCACGCATGTCTTCCACAATGCTGCCCTTTATTGCACCAGGTTCCTCTTTGCGCATTTGCTTTGGACATCCATTTAAAACTTGCACATCTCGCCCATCGCTCCCTTGTGGCAAAGCCCAGGTAACTGCTGTCCCACGCCTCCACCCCCGCACTCTCTATCTTAAGTAGCTAAATGGACCACCATCGTTCATCACCGCCTTGATGAATAGTCCCATCAGTTGTAGGGCCTCAGGGCAGGAGCAGACAATGACACCAGTCTTTAGCAGAGGATGAGATGACCACATTTATCAAACGCTGTTTATGTTGGTGATTACATTTATTTATTCAACGGATTCCTTTCCTCCCTCATAAATTGTTTATTTTACTTTATTTAATTTTAAATTAGGACTGAGAGGTTGCTCACCCTGACTGCCTTCACAACCAATTGATCCAATACAAGAGCTGGATTTTAACCTTGTCAAAACTGAACAATTCAAAATAAAAGCATGTGCTACCAAATGTTATATTTGCCTGCAACCAGGCTGTAGCTCTATAATGCAATGGAACTCTTTCTTCCCATTCTCCTTAATTGGGTACACAAAGCAACCCAATGCAATATTTAGTATTTACAATCCTCTCTTTATAGCTTTTTATCAATACGTTGCATGAATTTCCTAACTTAAATATCTTTCTTTTGCAAGCTAACTTTTTAGTGCAGGTACACATGACTAAATGATAAAAGGAAATAGCTTCCTGTTATTTACAAGGTTTATTTATTTGAAGTGGTGTAAACATGTTTACATGCATATTGGAACATTTGACAAATGCAACAATGTTAAGATTAGCACAAAGATTAGACACTTCTATTATAAAAGGTATTGTTTGTTTCAATGTGACACGATGCCATTTTTAGCGTATTTTCAGCACCACAGTGGAAGTGTGCTCATATCTTTTGTGCAGAAAGGCCCGCTCTGTTCACCTCTGTCTATTAATCATCTTAGACACTCAGCCGCACTGCACATAATCCTAAATCTGTCAGATTTCCTCCACTAAATCGAGCTCTCACTGGAAGTTTGCTGTAATAGCTTAATTTGGTTTGTGTCAGGATTCCGATTTAACGGATTAAACAAATGGATGATGTTGCCTCTTTTCAGTTGTGCTTGCACAAGTGTGCATTCTTATCACTGCGTCACTTGATCAGTGGCCTTTGTAAGGAATTTGGTTGGTCCTATTTCGAGTTAAAACAATCTTGGGTTTTATGTGCAGGCCACGTGGTTCATGTTTACAATAGTCCTTCATAGGGCACAGACCTCTTTCAAGGAGAAACAGTCATAAATTTAGTTCAGCACCTTCCTAGATACTTACCTCCTGCAAATGCATATGGATTTTAACTCGGCGCACACGATAGATAATTATTGGGCCAATAATAAACGGGCCGATATGAGGAATCATGATATCATACCGATAAATCCGATCACATTAAAATTAGTTCAGATAACCGATCATTTTAAAAAACTCTCCAATGAGATGAGAATACCCATACTTAATGTGTGTGTGTGTTTGCCAGCAAAATACAACATGATCACCATACTCCTGCATACACTGATAGATGGAAACGAGTACATAAGCGTCACTACTGATTTATGGCTGGCACAAGACTACGTCAATGCGTAAATTTGCCACCTCATTAATGACAAACATTAACACACTGTTTATACAATATGAATTGGATTGCTCCAATCAGGGTTTTATGCTGCCAATTCTGATACCAATCATCCAGGACTGAAATCGGCTGATACCAATCACATGGATTAATTATACACTACATTTTTCAGTTTCTTTGTAATGAGTGCTATTGGCCATGGGTGCCGTATAAAGGGAAAAAGTAATAAAAATTACTAAAGGGGGGGCAACATGATTTTTTTCATGGGACCCAGAATTCCTGGCTGCACCCCTTCGACTGGCTATATGATATGAAAAAAGGAGCCATAAAATCACCTTAATTTAGACAAAAACATGTTTGACTTAGTTTTTGGAGAGAAAATATATCACTGGTGAAAGGATGACACACCTTCTTTAAGGAGACTTTGCATGTGAGAGAACACTACTGGAACTTCTGGGTACGTGAGAAAGCATTCGGCGAGCCCGGTGTCTTCCAGAGCTGAGCACGCCCTGAACACCTCACCAGGGAGGCGTCTAGGAGGCGTCCTGACTCGAGCCACCTCAACTGGCTCCTCGAAGTGAAGGAGCAGCGGCTCTACTCTGAGCTCTTCCCGGATGACTGAGCACCTCACCGTATACCTATAGGGTGATCAAGACCCAACATTTAATGGCCCGTGCTCCCCTTTATACGTTTTGTTAGTAGTGAACTAACGGGTGATGTGTTGAACCTCTTAGAGATTTTTTTTTTGTTGTTGTGTCATAGGATAACCATTCTGTAGATGTGCCTATTATTGAGCCCGTTGTGTGAAAATATAGTTTGTTTGTTGTTCAATATTTGTGAAAGATCGACAATTGTTAAACAATTTGAATAGGCAACACATTGACCAATGATACCAACCTCTTGTATACGAGTAAAATTTTCAATGAAAATTTACCTTAAATTCTGGACTATAAACCGCTACTTTTTTTTTTTTTACGGGTTAAACAATAATAAGGCTACTTTATAGCTAAAAGAACTACAGTTCCCATCGCGATTAGAGTGCAGATTCAGGAAGTAGTGAATTTTTTAAACGGACGCAAATATCACGTTTTGCAGTCTTGTGTTTTGATATGACGAATCTTAAGTTAGTTTGGTCAAGTGTAGAATTACTCCAGCTTCTGTCTGAACTGCTTGAACAGCGGCAGCTGTTAAACTCAGAGAAAAAAAGCGTCTCATGTCTCACTCATTGGAGTGTGACGTTGGGAACAATGAGTGGAGTTTAGGATTGCAAGGTTTATAGTGTGTCTTTCTGTGTAAATATCCCATGTTACAATGTGGTCACCTATACTGTATATGTACAAAAAAATATATCTTTATATAAGGTGGGTGCGGCTAATGTTCAGGTGAAATAGTCTGGAATTTACCGTAAATTAAAAAGTGGCGTGGTTAGCAACAGAAATGATGCAATTAAAAAAACCCTTAACTTTAGTTATAAAGAAATGAAAAACATCGAGCAAGCCATGCAGATATTCAATCCACTACACGTCATATGATCTGTGCCACTCTCTGGAGTGGGTGGGATGTGGCGTTGGTTAAGCTGGTACGCAGTGTGCCACCCAGTACCACTGAAAGTGCAGGATAAATACTTCCCTGAGACTCTTAGGCCTAAACCATGTGATCATGTAATAAGCAAAGCTATGCCAAACAACAGAAGAAAAACACTTCCTTTTTGAATGCGACTTATGATGACAATTATTATTTTGCTAATTCTAGTGGTATGATACGACTTTATCAAGAAGTGACTGACATACAGTTATTTACAGGTTGGAAAACAGAGATATGCATTCTTCCATAGGAAAACACACATGCACAAGCACACCATCTCAGCAATGTACTTGAGATGAGCTTTGCCATACTACTCAAGCTTGCACCTCCTACATATTCTATTCTTTTTTGAACAAGCATGAATCACCATCTATCTTTTGGTTTTCTATTAGATTCTATTTCATCCCTTCTCACTGTTCAAGCATGCTCATAAAAACTGAGACACACAGCAAATCAACGTCACTTGATGAGAGATTATCACACCAGGACCCATCCATCCATCTTCTATGCCGCTTATCCTCACTAGGGTCGTGGGTATGCTGGAGCCTATCCCGGCTGACTTCGGCCAAAAGGCGGGGTACACCGTGGACTGGTCACCAGCCAATCGCAGGGCACATACAGACAAACTTCTCCAGGACCCAAACTTACAAAATATCATGTATGGCCATCCTATCATCAACATATACAGGTGGTATTCGGTTTATGGCGTTTCATGTTAGGACAGTTCGTGGTTACGAACGCATTCCTATAAATTAATAAAAAATGTAACTTTGGTCTGTAAACATGAGACTTGCTCGAGAATTAGTTACAGCACAAGAATACAGTGTGTGCCTTGTGCTGGGCTGATGAATACAGTATCTGCCTGCTCAGCCACACTGAACTCTTTGGAAACCATTATGTCTCCCAAGCGGCAGTGCGCCAATCTAAAGGAAAGCCATCACCATAGAAATGAACATTAACGTCATTCAGAGAGAGAAGAAACTGCTGGTCTTTTGGTCTCAGCCGATGATTAAAGATAAAAAATATTGAATGTTAATGAATGCCAGAGGGGTCATGGATTCTATGTGCTGATACAAGTAGATCTGGGAGGAGAAGAGGAGGTTTTCCTTCCAGACTAACCTGGGACAGTATTTTATATTGTATATTATATATACAATGCGTTTGACTGGCGACCAGTCCAGGATGTACCCTGCCTCTCACCAGAAGTCACCTGGGATAGGCTCCAGCATACCCCCGTGACTATAGGCATAGAAGACTCATATGTTCGAGTGCATCACTGCCTGGAGATCACTCAGGCACAATGTCATGCTGTTGGACAACCTGCATTTATAATACTGTTTACTCTACATTTCAAATTGTTTTCTACTTATTTTTTTGGTGTTAAACGTTTACATCTATGCTTTCATCAACAGTATGTGCTTGCATGACAAGACGGAGGACATATGCTCAAATGACCAATGTCACTGATATTTCAGTCTCCTTCCTCAACCTTACAGTGGCCCACCGTACCCCCATTTTCATCTCTAAACCCCTCCTACTCCTTTCCTGGCCTCCAGGGTCCTGGTGCTTCTAATTCGGTCTTATCAGCCAAGTAATTTAGCCGCCGCAGCTAGGGTTTCTGTTGCGCGGCAAGCGGCCTCATTGTCCTGCCCTGCTGTCGCTGAGATAAACCCTCAGATTGAACAAAGTCCGCGCTGACCTTTACAAACTCCCAAATCTTTCCTCGTACACACCTCCAACAGAGAATCTCTATCACTCGAGCACTTTTCTCAAGAGGACAGAGGAGCTCGGCGCCGCATCAGGTGGGAGGGAGTAGGCGAATGTGTGTGTGTGTGTGCATATATGAAAGCTTGACAGTGTTTGTGGGGACAGGCTGGACTGAGTAAGCGTGAGATGGACAGGGAAGGAGGATTAAGATGGCTGACTGAGCCTGTCTATATTTCCAATGGCACTTGGCTCTAAGTGGGAGGCCAAGGAGGGAAAAAAATGCAGTGCAAGCAAAGCATTCAAGTGTGTAGCGCGCTGTCTTCTTCGGAGTACCAGGGAACGCTTTTGTGAGAGGAATTAATAAGAATTACTTGAAGTTTTTGAACAAAGAGACAGTTTGTGTCTCCATTCCATGTATAAAGCCGCTCATTGAGGGCGCCCTGACCAATATAACCCTAAGTTTTGCTTCTATCTGTTAGCCGTCAAAGCTTAAAAGGGAGTCAGTTGAGGTTGATGCATGGACACACACAGTTAAGTGACCCAAAGAGAACAGGATGGGGGACGGGAAAAGCGAAGTTTGGGGCACAATGCACCAGGAGTACCCTCTCCAATGTGAGCGACTGTCATCTTTTAGAAGCCACTCGACTAGCTCTCCATGCTGCAAATCCTCTCTGTGCTTTATCCCAGCCTTCTGTCAGCCAGGCAGGGGACCTCATCAAAAGTCCTTGTAGTTAGGGATTGGGACTGAGCTAGAGGAGTGTGGCAGGATGCTGGAGGAGAGGCCAAAGGAGTAGGACAGGGGCGCAAGTTTAAATGTGGGCTTCAAAGTTAAGAGTGAGGAATTCTAGACAATCTGCACCGCTCTGTCCCTTGATCAGGGTGGCCTTGTGTACATCCCACTCTCTATCCCTTCATACATCCCTCCCTCTCATCCCCCATCATCCCACCGCCACCTGCCTGCAAGCCACCACCAGTGTTCCCAGGGAGATGAGCGCTACGGAGAAGAAGGCCCACAAGGGATTAACTTTTCACATGGCTGGGAGTCCTCGTCTCAAAAGACCTGACAACCCCAGACGGCTTGATTAAAAAAGAAAAGACGAGAAGAGGAAAAGAGGGAGGGCACGGGAGGAGGAGAAAAGGGGGAAATTCTTCACATGATGGCCCTGAGAGAGGGATTTTGGATATTGGGTGTCTCTTACCCCCCTTCATCCAAAGCCTCCACGTCTTGGTTGAGAATGAGCAAATTGTTCCTCTTGTTTTCGCTGGACATGGTGGCTTTTGATCCATTTTCTAACTTCACCAAATGCAGTGATCTGTTTGTGGCATTCATGCATTTCAACCAAAATGTATATCGCTATGCATAGCAGCATTACATTACAGATCAAGGAAGACATGGGGAGAGAATTGCCCAACCGTTGCCGGCTTAAAGCTCCAGTGTTCAAGTGGCAAGGCGCCCTATTTCCCTTCACTCTATCCTCCGATTAATTGGGCCTCTCAGGTTTGTCGGTGAGAAAGAGAAGACTGAAATCAAAACAAACTCCCCTTTTCTGAAGTGAAGATGGGGTTTGCCTTTCCACTAAGGCTAGTAGATCAGCAACTCAACCTGCCAGGACAGTGGGCCACTTAATACCTCCCATCTTGTCCGTGTAACAGAGTGGCCTGACAGCCGGGTCAGGGAAGGTAGCAGAGTGTCATCTTACGATCACCTCTCGCTCTCTGGCTTCCTCCACATGGCTCACTTACTCTTTTCTCATCTCTGCTCCTGGACTACACTCACACCGCTCTTCCTGTTCCCTTCAGCTCTCAGATACTTCTTTAACAAGGTTGATACCTTTTTTAACCACTTAGCATTTCTTTCTTTAGGCGAGGCACATTGTATATGCCAAGGACGCCATACATTCATTTTGGTTAGGGATCTGCATCGCCATCATCTCTACAATGCAAAGTCAGTCCGGTAACTTGTGTTGTCAACACCAGAAGTGCAAAAGATATGACTCCGCATGCATGAGGTGACTAACACAGTCAATTAGCCCTAATATCAGCCCAGATTTCCAATTAATCATGGTGCTTACCAGCCATATGGCCTCAGACTCCAAGGAGGCACCGAACTATTTGCTGTGTACTTGACCTTGCCCTTGGACTCAGGGGAATAGAAGAGTTGAACTCCAGTATGCTGTAGGCCTTTTTTGTATCTTTACCTGCTAGATAAATGGACAACTCAATCAACAGATTAGTCATCCTGACAGTGGCATCGTATTGTATGAAAATGAGTAGAAAGAAGCAGAGATTATTTAATCCTACCTCTGTTTCCATCGCTATTACTGATAATTCATTCACACCATAGGTTTTACATGTTGACACAATATTTCATATGCTTACATTTTGTCATTTAAATTGTGTTCACTTTGTTCACTTCCTGTGTGGAAAGAAGTCAGGTGTTAAGAAAAATAAATTTAAATGTTCAAAAATAAGGATAAACCAAGATTAAACTGGAATAAAAGTAGTAAAATAGCAATAAATTGTTTTCATGTTCAAATAATGTTCATAAAAAAAGAAATATATACAAATAACTAAATAAATACTAAATCGATAAGTTACAATAAGTGGCGACATCAAATAAGGACAAGCGAGACATTGACAATAATATATAAATACGGGAATAAAAATAAAAAATCTTGATTGAATTGCAAAATTTATGAGTAATTTCTGGATGTAGATTAAGTAATAATTTATTGGTCATGTTCAATGAATGAAATGTATTGCTTAACATTGTAGATTTTGGCATACTCTGGCATTATTGTAGCGTTGCTGTTGTTGATTGTTGATGACTTCAGGCTGCATCAAGTCTTTGTGAGTTGTGTCTTTTATTTCCTTCTAGTTGAGATGATGTCATCTTCAATATACAGTAAATGGCCTCATGTTGTATGCAGTAATTGTAGAAACTTTTGTACACATTAAAGTGATCCCACAATGTTTGTGTTAAGACTTGATGTTATAACAAATCGGTGTTAAACCTGACCTGACCGTCAACTTTGGTCACCCTATTAAACAAAGCATCTTTGCTGCCGTCGATTCAGCATAGAAGCCTAAATATAAATGAAACTTTACAACTGCTGGGGCAGTCCGGGAGCAAAAATATCTCTTGAGCAGTCATTGCTGCTTTAGCTTGTGTAGTCCAAAGTTGGGTGGAAACTTGAACGTGCCTTTTTGGTCATATAGAAAACTGGAGAAGTACAACTTCAAAAGGCCAGGGTGGAGAAGATGTGATTAAAATTTAAGAGTAGTTTGACATGAACAGTGGGCTGCACCATGTGTTAATGTGAAAACAAGTATGTAAGGTATGAGACTTCTAATGGTGTCCACTCAGTGCTTGGTTCCATGCTATTTCTGAAGTGACAAAAGTGACAGAAGTGATATGATACACTGTCTCGTTACTTGTGACCCTCACGCCAAACTACTATGCAATCAATATTTGTCTGTCTGAGCACTCTTTCCTCGGTAGCACAGCCATCATTAAACGACTAATTTAAACTATCACAGATAGGCCCGCATCACAGTTTTGTTGGTGGCTTTTTAATGGGGGGGACGTTCTTTCCACTGTAATGCATGATCTAGCCAGACCTAATGTGGCCCCTATAGTCTGGCACTGCATTAGTGTCAGAAGACTCAGCAGTGAGTCTTTAACCTAGGAGCGACAAGGCCATGATTATCTTCACCTCAGTTTTGGACAGAGGACGCACATAGAGCACAAAAAGGTAGATCTTTTTTTTGTTGTCACAACCATGGTTATTTTCTGTTCAAATACCTTCAGTCACTTATCGATGTTTGAGCCACGAACTGAGCCACACTTGCAGCTGTTGTTGTGCTTTATGTCCTTGATAGTTATGTTTTCCAAGTGCAGCGCAATGTGCAAGCGCAGCACGGAAGTTATGTTTTTGCCGCTGTTTATCTGTCTGTTTGTGTTCAAAATAACTTGAAAAGTTCTTAATGGATTTGGATCAAATTTTCAGGGAATGGGATATGGAAGAACTGATTAGATTCTGACACACACAGGTGGAAGCACAGTGGTGCGTCCCCACACAGTCACACACAGTCTGATGCTCTTTTATACATGTAATTTCATTGTGACCTGAACACATCAACAGCACTACAGTTCCAACACCATATACTGTATGTGTCTCCAGATCACACACGTGTCTAGTCCGTTCATCCTGGGAACGACACTTCCTCATTGTCATTACAAGAAAGCAAGATGCATTCAGGGACACTCTGAACATCACAAAAACGGCTTTATAATGCACGTATGTGTGTGTAAATAATGTGTAGAGAAAATATTGACACCAGTTGCATAAAAAACGCATTCAGGAGAGCACGCTAGTAATGTGCGGATCGATACTGAAATACCCTTACTTCGGGATACCAGCTCTTCATGCAATTCTTTTCATACTTCAGATATATGATTTTGTCTTTTGTTTTTTCTGATGTTGTATATTAGCTTGGCTATATTGTAAATCACTCCGCTATCTCGATATACTATTCCTCAGGGTTTAAAATAAATCAATAAACGATTATGATGTTTTGTATTCTTTATGATATGATTCGAAATGCTGGACACTACGTTTTAAAATTTTGTGAATTTGCACATAGTATTTGTTGGTGTCACCGATACCAGGATCACAGGATCGATTTACCCAGGATCTTCTCGGAAATGAAATCAATAGCATCGCACATCACTAGAGCACACACTGCAGCAATCTTTACTTCCGTAAACACACGGAAATGGTGTCGTGCTTTTGCGCATGCGCATCGCTTTCCAAATGCTTTGCGTTCACATTACCAAGTCGCATTTGTTTTGTAATGTGAACGACCACATAAAAAATCTGATTTAAACAAAAAATCTGTTTCCCCATCTCTGTTCACTTGTTTTTTGTCTCACTTTCTCACACACAAGACCCTCACACTGTCTCACTGTATCCTGATCCACTATGACACTGAATGGAGCAGTAGGAAAGGTGATCTCAAGCACACACATGCACATGCACACACACTGATGAGTAAAAAGGTAGGATGGCGCAAAGATTGCGTGTGGTCCCAGCATTTAATTCCTCAGGGAGGTTCTTTTTTTTTACTGTATTATCAATGAGGTAAGGTCAAGCGTAATGACTCAAGACTAATCCTTAACATTCCTCTCTTTGTGTGTCTTTCTCTCTTCTATCTTGTTTGTAATAGTTTACCTTTACTAGTGACGGTTCTGTTCTCCTCCATCTCGCTCTCTGTTTCCTCCTGCTTTCTTCACCATCCCTTTTGCATTATTCAAATCACAATCCCCATGTGAGCACCTTGCTCTTGACCTAGCTAAGAAAGCTCCTGATTGCTTTAATAGCAGTCCTTGGACCTGCAAGGTAGGCAGGCAGGCGTCTTTAAAGGAACTCAGAGACGAGTGGCGCACATGCTTGTGTGCTTGCAGTGAGTACAAGCAAAGGGTGGTTGATTAGAACTGACCTTAAGCAGAAGTACAAATATGCAGATGGGAGGTGTGTGCTTGCATAATTGTAGCGGAGTGGAGAGCAGCAAGGTTAAGTAGGACGAATGGTCAACAGAGTGGAGTGAAAGACAAAAAAATATATATATACACAAACACTGACCATAAATATCCATTTTGCAGGTGCTCCGGTCACTTTTGAGGTTGCAAGATTGAACAAATCGTTGCTGATTCCCCACTTGTGTGCAGATTGAATAGTGTGTTGCACAGTTTGACTGAAAATGAGCATTAATGGTTTGTCAGGTACCTTTTAGCAAAAATAATTAAAATTCAATTGTCACATTTACAGCCACTGCTGGCCTTACGCGTGCGCTGACTTTTTGCGCAAAATCAGATGTGAGTCAGTTGCTAGCAGAGGTGTGGACTCGAGTCATGTGGCTTGGAGTTGAGTCAGATTCGAGTCACATTTTCGATGACGTCAGACTCTACTTGCCAATATCATCAAAGACTTGCAACTCGACTTGTACTGAAACATCACTGACTCTGGACTTGACTCGGACTTTAGTCTGTTCACTTGAAAACACTTCAGATTTTCAGTGCGTGTGTTGAGTAAAAGGCAAAGCTCTCAATTTACCGGTCGATCTAGATTCTTACCCTCACCAATGGTCATGAGCTTTGGATAGTGACCGAAAGGACAAGATCGTGGGTACAAGCAGCCCAAAATGAGCTTTCTCCGTGGGGTGGCTGGGCTCTCCCTTAGAGATAAGGTGAGAAGCACTGTCATCCGTGAGAAACTCGGAGTAGAACCGCTGCTTCTTCGCATTGAGAGGAGCCAGATGATGTGGTTTGGGCATCTGGTCAGAATGCCTGAGGGCACGTCCGACCGGTAGAAGGCCTCGGGGAAGACCCAGGACATGTTCAAGAGACTATGTCTCTCAAGTGGCCTGAGAACGCCTCGGGATCTGCCAGGAGGATCGGACAAAGTGGCCGGGAAGAGGGAAGTCTGGCCTTCCCTGTGCTGTATCATGTTGTTGAAGATCACGATTTTTGACATGTTCACAAGAATAGCATCAGACATCATAAATATCATCGTTTAATAGGATGTAATGTAGAACATGTATATTAAATGACAAAATACATTAATATGCGGTTATTTTGATCAAGGCAGATCCTTGTGTGTCTCACCAAACATTACAGTAACATTACTAATGACACCTAGTGACCACTGTAGAATACTACATTTCATCAACATCATTGGCTACGTTTACATACAGTCAAATAACCCAATCATAACTGGAATATTAGCAATGACCCAAACACCAATAACCCTTTTGAAAAACCGGAATATGCTCGTGTTCCGTTTTTTAAAAATGAGAATATTACCCCTGGGTTACTCCTTTTTTAACCCGAAAATCAGGTCATGTATACGTCTATGGGGATATCCCGATCAAAAGGAACATTAATTTCTGTTCTGCACATGCACATTTGAAAGGACTCTTGTGTCTTTGGCAGGAAGTACTTGTAAACAGGACAACATGCAAACAACACACTTTTGGAGTGAGGGGGAAACAAGCCACCTCGTTAGTGTGGTGAAAGACAGGAACATGATGTCTTTTATTGACGGTCGAAAGTACCGTAATAGCGAAATCTATCAGAAGGTGAGCAAGCAGTTACGCAAAGCAGGGTTTGTACGAACGCATCTTCAAAAGTGTCCGGGGGGGGGGGGGTTCTGGGGATATAGCTTGGATGTGGATGGCACAGCTCCTGCTCTATTTCTTATTTCTTCACGTTCTCATCTTCCATTAATGAAGAAAGTGAGACAGAATAGTGTCAAGTACTGGTGGGGGGTCAGTACCAGCACCAAAATGCAAAGGCATTAATTATCCACCATCCCAGTGTTGTTGTTGTTTTTGGAAACAGGAAGAAGAAGCGGAAATGACGTTTTCCGTGCATCGAGATGTTGTCCATGTGTTGTTTTTTTTTTATTTTCACGTCGCGCATATTAATGGGTTATTCCTAATGTTTCAGAAACCAGAATATTGACCTTAACCCGAATATTGACTACATGTAAAGGTAGTCACTGAAGGAGTCGATATGCCTTATATTTGTATTTTACTTCATTTAGTCATTTTTACGCTTGAAAATTAGGCAGAAAATCTGGAACATTTACTTAAATATGCCTATGTTTTGACTAATAGGCAGTTTTCAACCACTAAACAGCATGATTCATTAATTTATATAATCTTGAAAAACCGTGAGAGTGAAACTACGAGATTAAAAATGACAATTTATTTGGTAAACACTTTGCTTTTTCTGATGAAGCAAACCACTGAGTTGTGCAAAGAGAGGATTTTCGCTTCGAGTATGTCATCACAACTGTGGCTTTACATAGACGCCCTCTCACTGCACTGACTAGCTTTATGGACACCTCATTGACAGAAAGTCCTCCATCTTTATTGACAATTGACAAGAGTACACACCCACAAAATAACAGCTAAAAACACACAATGCCCACTCTGTTCAGTTCATGGTCTCAAGGCCTCTTTAATGTGTTGTCCAGTGGAAGTTTGTAGTTCACACATAGGCTGAAAAAAAGAAGATTTTTCCCCACTGTGACTTAAATAAAGGCATAGCAACACGTCTAAATCTTTACAATAAAACCATTTCAGCTAATTTAGAAGCCTGAAGAAAATAGTTTTTAGAAAGGCTCATTAACCAAATGAGGACACTTTAACCATACAAGTGGTACTGATAGTGAAATGCAGTTACTCCTGAACATCACATTTGAATATAACTCATAGAGGGAGTTAACGGAGCACACTGAAATGCATTTGTTTAAAAATGCAGTTTGCTTTAATGCTAGAAGGCCAACAACTCTCTGGACTTTGGCTTGGTGACTCCTCTTCTCACCTGTGCCTGGCCACCATAAAGTGCATATGAATGTAGCAGTAATGCCTTATAAAAAAAAGTACAGATTAAAAAGGTGAGAAATTGCCAGCTGTCACTCTAGCCTTCAGATAGTCCTAGTGTTCCCTAAAGTAAGGATCTTCATGATGGGGTGAGGCCTGGTAAACCCAAAAGATTGAGTCTGAGTTTAGGCCCACTATTCAGACTTATTGAAAAGAGTTCTGAGCCTCCTATTCTTTACCAGCAAATTGAGAGGAAATCTGGCTATTGTGCTTTGAGTTTTGAGGAGGCTGCTGGTGGGAAGGGGGCTGCCCACTGAGCTTACCTATAGATGAGAATCGAGACAAAGGTCCATGGACATCCAGGAGAGGCTTTGAAATCCCACTTGGCTGGAGACAGAGGTTGTCGGGAGCAGGTCCTCGAGACGGAAAAAGGTCACGAGCGTAGACGCTGCAACATGCGGGGAATCAAAAAGACACTGAATGAAGGAGATTGACTTAATAGTACAAGCAATGATATATACTTTAAAGGGAACAAATCTCAAAGCCTCAATTAATTATACATATTTTTATTGATGTTTGTTTGTAAATAGGATTCTGGAAAGTACTGCTCAAAATGTGTTAGTGTTGTGTTGAGATAACTACAGTAAATTAATTGGAGTGCAAATCAAAATCCCCTTTGGTTAAGCTTTCCGATATATAAAGTGCTCTTCAAGATTTTCTGTAGTAAACATCCCAATATTGTGGTCAATCATTTAAAGCAACTTGCTGCTCATGTGTTGTGTTCTGTTCAAGTACAGAATAAATGTAATGGAACATTATGTGAGTTGGTTTGGTGATGGTTATGTTTAAATTTATTTTGAACATGCATACAGGATACATTGGAATATTTAATCTTACAATTCCCAATTCCATGTGTCCAAAGAGAAGTAGGAAGAAGCAGAGTTGATTTAATCCTACCCCATCTTTTTTTCACATCAACTGCTAATACATTTGCTCACTTTCTGTATTCAATGTGCACAATTTACATTATTCTTCCATATTATAAAAACAGTTGTTTGTAAAAAAAAAAACAAAAACAAAAAAACAATACAATAAAATAAAAATTTTCCTTTCCATTTCCTTACCATTCATTCATCATTAGTGGGCTTTATAGCTAAAGGTTTCCACTTCCAGGTCCTCCTATCCTGCCGTCTGTCATGCTGTGCTGTGAGTGTTATTGAATGTAGATACATGGGTTCCTAATTCCAGTACCTCTTGATGAGCAGGCCCTTGCAACGTGGTGTTGATATCAAATGTCAAATGTTATTGAATGCAATCCTTCTAACTGCATGTTTCTTTCTTTGCGGGTTGTATCCACCATTTCCTTGTTGTCATGCTTTTGTGATCTTTATTATTTATCCAGATCCTTGATATCTTTGATAACAAGCACTGTGGCCTCTTCTGTGCTTCCATTTAGCTTGATGTAGATTTTGTCTTTGGCGTGCCAAGTACCTTGAATCTTTCCATGCTTCCTCAAGTTGCGTTTTGTCAGATGCTCATTCATATAGATATTTGTACCTTTCAGCTTCTTTCCCTGTTTCAGCAGTGAGGTTTTGAATTCCCTGTTGGTGAACTTATCGATGATGACAGGTGTAACGGATGCCAGCCTGTGAGGCTGCGCAAGTGTACGTTGGTAAACCTCACTCCCTCTGCCTTGAGAGTTGACCTGAACATGCGGTCGACAGTCTGGGCTTTTGGCCGTGTGGTCAGCGCTCTCGTCTCCCATTGCGAAAGTCCTGTGTCCGAGCCCCGGTGTGGGCGGTGTGAAGCAGGTCAGGTTACACAGGTGTGGTGTTGTTTCAGCCATACAGTGGGATGCAAGCATCGATGATTTTTATTTTATTTAACCAGATACATCCCATTGAGATCAAGATGTCATTTACAAGGGCGACCTGGCCAAGGGGTCAACAGCACACGTCATAATAAATACAAAAATAAAAAAAATCAATAAAGTTTAAGACAATAAATTACAACCAGATAAATAATTAAAGGAGACCTATTATACTCATTTTTGGGCCTTTGTATTGAGTTCTGAACTCCTATAGAGCAGCTACACATGAAAATCCGAACAGAAAGCTTTCTAGATCTTCCAGACTCTGCACCTCTTCCTGCAGTTTCCTTGGGTTTCCTGCCTCCCGCCCAAACGGTCTGTGTACCAGGTACCTCCCGCCGAGCCCACTCCACTCTGATTGGTCACACTCCCTCCGCTCGCTGTATGCACACTCTATAATGCTACACAGACAACACTTTTTGTCCGATTACTTACACAAAATAAACACAGTTAGGACATGGATAAATTGTTACTTACAGCTTGCTCTTCTGACTCTTGGACATGACCAAGTAACGATGGAAATGCATCGGACTTCAGTAACAGTTTGGTGGATAGTCCAGCTTCGTATTGGCCAATGTTAAAAAAAAACAGTCACACAGAGTGCAGAGCCATCCAAAACTGCTTTCAGGTCTCACTTCCAAATGTGCAAACCTCATTATCTGACGTGTTGGCATCATTTAACACTAAAATGCAACATTGTAACATTTATAGGTCAGGAAAGAGGAAAGGCATAATAAGTCCCCTTTAAAAACACAAGCATTGCTCTTAGGTTTCTCGTTGCCTAGTGTGTAAAATAGAACGAAAAGCTTTGACTGAGACCAGTCCTGACATTTTCGGTTCAGTCTGTATAGTGTTCCATGCAGTGGGGGCAGCATAAGAAAAAGCTCTTTTCCCCAACTCAGTTCTGACTCTGGGCACAATTAGATGATGAATCCTGCAAGACCGTACGGCATACTTGTTCCTTGATTTCTGCAGCAGAGAGCATAGGTAGGGTGGAACTAATCCAAGAAGAGATTTGTAAATCAACATCAACCAATGAGTATACCTCCAGGAGTTCAAGGAGGGTAGAGCTCACAGTGGTGAGTGAAGCGACCACAACCAGTAACAAAGCGTGGTGCACAATGATGGACAGTATCCAATGCTCGAAGACATTTTAACGAGGCACTCATGTACAAAACATCACCAAAATCAATCAATGACAGAAAAGTTGTAAAGACAAGATACAGACAGAAACAGGATTTATTCCTATAATAAAATCCAAGTTTCACTCTCAATTTACGGACCAGATTGGCAATGTGAGCCTGGAAGGAGAGTTCTTGGTCAAACAGAAAGCCAAGATGCTTGTAACTAGTGACCATGGTTTGCCATTTCTATGGTAATTGTCTTGACAGGGTCTGTAATTTCAAGGTTATGGGAGAATAACATGACTTTCGTTTTCTCTGCATTTAAAACCAGTTTCAAAGATTGTAAACAAGTCTGAATTGTATTAACAGCTATCTGTAAAATTTCTAAAGCCTGGGCAACTGAGGAATCACAGTAATA